>NC_139628.1:16926197-17526197 GCF_964638095.1 Poromitra crassiceps | reverse complement strand
AAATAGTTTGCAGTGCACAATACATGTGTTTTCACAGCAATATAAAATTGAGAGGGAATTATGACCTGTTTAACTCCTAACAGCTTGCTATTAGGCTATAAAGAAAATACTAATGACAAGATTTTTGTTTCAATCAAAGCAAATATTTAAATTAAAATACAACCATTCATTTCATAATAGTTGTTTCCACTGGTTCAGTATCAGTACAGAGCACATCTTGAAAAGTCTGGAAACAAATCATAGTGGTGTAAGGATAACAGTTACTCGGTATGTGAATAACATTTATTTTCTTTATTGTTGGAAAAAGTGTTGCTGAGTGCTGATGTCTGTGCTGCTATTATTATTTTACTTGCATATCATGTGGGCCCTATTCTTTTTCAAATAAATGCACAGCAACAGCATCAGCAGTTTTTGTTTATTGGAGGCGAGGCTAATCCTTCTGTTCAGAAATAAAACAGTCACAGACTCACAGTTAAGCAATAAAAAAACAGTTCTGTAAAAAAAAGGTGAAATGTTCATCCTTCTAGCAAATCTAGGTACATTTCAGACTTGAAAGCAGTGTCCTGCATGTCTTCTCTGAGGTGACATGCAAATTAACTAGATTCATATGATCAAATGTTTCCTGTCCTCTTTAAGAGTCAAATGCTTACCAGTATTATTAAAAATGAATAACATCTGGGGGAAGAGCAAAGCAGGTGTGACTGACAGACCCCTCCCACCCACCAGTTTTCAGTTATTTAGGGTTTTGCTCCCTGTTGATACTAAGAAGCGATTAATCTTTCATTCATATCATTTATTAGAGAAATATGCTTTGTTGAAAGTGTATAATGTATTTTCTACATGGATCTCCCGTTTCAAGTGAATGCCTGTGACAGCCTGCTATTAAAAATCGATGGGTAAAAAAGTAACTAATACTCTGAGTAGTTTTTTAGAAGAGTACTTTTTACTTTTACTTAAGTATATTTTTAACACCAGTACTTTTACTTGTAATTGAGTAATATTTCAGTAAGGTAACAGTACTTCTACTTGAGTACAAACTTTCAGTACTTCTTCCACCACTGACTACAGACTATACTACAACTAACTAACGCTAACTAAACTGACGACTATAGGCTACTAGCTACTGTCATCTCTTCAACTTCAACTTCAACTCAACTCAGCACACTGTCACAACCGTACACAATGGCGTCTCTCTCCTACTCTGCAAAGAGGCAGCATTTCTCACGGCTTTTGTCTTCTTGCCTCCTCCCCCATTTCAAAAAAACAGCTGCGGTATGTGTTTGATCGCGTGTTGTCGGTTGTCTTTGAGGTTTTAGGGACCTGATACCATGTCACAGGCTGGGGAAGTGTTTGAACTACGCGCTGCACGAATAAAAACAAAAACACGTCAAACACGTCATTGGCCCTCTGGGCTATTCCTGATAACACGTCAAAGACGTCTTTGGCCCTGAATGAGTTAAGTCTACGTGCCGACTGGGCACGTGGCTTCTCTGTGTGTGTGCATGAGAGAGAGAGAGAAAGAGGAGTGGTCCTGTCTTAGGTCTTTCTTGGTGATGTCACCGAGGCTCTGGGGAGGACCTAACAGGCTAAGCCCGCCTTCATCTCAAAATGGCGGATCTGGCAACGTTTGAGAAATAGCTCCGGGAGGTGAATGAGCTATAGCCTGGTGGCTAGACTGTGGGTTTTGATCAGTTAACCTCTCTCTGCCCAACCAGTATTCTAGCAGGTGGCAGGCTATAACAGTCTAAGAAAGTTCCAAGCTTAGCTCTTCCAGTTGGACGGGCTAGAATGGGGCTTAGCTGGGGAGACGAGAGAGCGGGAGAAAGAGAGAGAGAGAGAGACGCAGAGGAGGAGCGCGCTGACGTCCGTGAAGTTTCTCTCTTTCTCAGAAACTTGACGCTCGTCAGTTCACATGTCATAAACACTTAGATGTTTATAGATCGTTTAACAATGACAAAATTCATTCAATGCCAGCATAACATGAGAATGCATTTTAACCCTAACTTCTGCCCAGAAACCATAAAATCCTCACATGTGCCCACTTCGTTAAGTGGAGCTTCCGTTCGCTTTGGAGAGTTGCTCAGTACGGTGTGTCTGAAGCGCCGTAGAGAGAATGGCGTGTGGAGCACTGTGTGCTTGGGGGGAGAGATGCGATGCAGCTTTTTCAGGCTTTTGAGGAGCTGTAGTGCTAGCTTCCCCTCCTTGCTAGCAGGCTAGCTGTTTTGGCTCATTTCTGTTGTCGCTGCTTCAGGTCTAGTTGAGACTTGGTCCAGGCCTCAGATTTTGTGTGTTAGGAGCACATTTAAGGACACAATGATTAATCTCTGATACATTACAATTTAGTTTAATTCAATTAAAGTAGGCTACCATTCTCATGATGCACTATGATGGTCTTACCAGATAAGAATGACTCAATAACCATTTATTTAGTCATCTGTAGTTTGCCTAACATTATGTAATGGTGGTCATGATTGTGGACGTTCACGTTACTGTGATTAGTGTAGTGACATATCCCACAGTGTGCTGTGAAGTCTCACTGTGCACTGCAGACAGTGAAAAACTGTAGCAGATAGCTGCTCTTAGATGGTCTAACATTAACAGACAGCATAGTCATATTGTCAACAACACATTTTAGCGATCTGGAATGACATCTTGGTAACGTTAGTAATCCCAGAATTTGCTTGATAGTTAGCTAGCATCCCGCTAGCGATGCTAACATTAGACGCTAAGATGTCATTGTCATGCCAGCCAACCTAACATTAGTCAGAACTCGTCTGCTGAAGCCGTAGCTTTGTCTCCCACGTACAAAACACCATCTGACACATTTTAATTCCATCTGTTTGTGACTCCGATTCCGGTACGAGTGAGTAATGGAGAGGTAATGGATGGCTGGCTGCGGACTGTCCTGTCGGTGTTCTACTAGCGATAAGGACGACATGACTTCCAGTCGGATTTTGAAAGTAAAACGATTCTGCCTAAGTCTAAAGCACTCAGAAGCAATTGAAAACGTTTTATTTTTGTATTTCCCCTGTCTTTCTCTGTGAGAGATTTAGCTTGACCGCGCCGCACGCTGTGGGACAAGAGCAGGGTGAGAGAGAGAGAAAGATGCTACAAATTCCAAGGTGCACGCACCAGTGTGTGTTATGAAAATATTTATGCGCACTGGCTGATTTTAAGGTGGGAAAATGCGTGTAAATACACGCACTCTGGAGACCTGGTGGCAGCTAATGGGGATCCTTTTTAACCTCTTGCAGTGCACCGTAACACGGGCGTTACGTTTCTGATTTTTTGCTGTTCATCTGTCATTAACGTGATGAATTAGGTGGTTAATTCTAAACAATGCTGTTCATGCTACATACCAAATTAATCGTCTGAATCTTGCCCATCGAACCATATCTTCCTTTTTCGGATCAGATCAACACAGCGGAAGTTATAGCCGTCTTTGTACAAAGACAAAGACAACATTTCAGATTATTTGGCTTTTTGGAAATCTGCCTAGGTATCTCCCTACAAAAACCACTGCCAAATACTCATGTTTTGGTATTTTTTCATCTTCTTTGAGTTGGGATGTGGTAAGGCCTGTGGCTATGTCTCCATTGGGTTTCTAGCCATAAATACAACAACCACAGGTAACTGTTTACACTCTAAAAGTGTTTTTTATTCTAGGCGAGAATCAACCACTGTGTTTGAGCTGGTGTTACTCAGGGTCAGTAACACATAGAGTCATTCTGACACTTGGACCAGAAACCTCAAAGTCTTACCTTTCAGAAAAGGTCAGGCAGTTGTCTGTAACCCTAGCGCTTCAGCCACAGTAAGCATTTAGGTTTGGGTATGTCGTTTTCACCATTTTCTTCAGAAATAGGTGGCTTTAGAAGACAAATAAACATGAACGCACAAATTCTTCGGTCAGTCAGTTACTGTGAGTAAACATGTAATGTAAGAGTGTGTGTGTGTGTGTGTGTGTGTGTATGTGTGTGTGTGTGTGTGTGTGTGTGTCTGTGTGTGTGTGTGTTTGCGTGCATGCGTGCGTGCGTGCGTGTGTGTGTGGGAGGTGCTTTGGCGGGACGGAGAGGGAAACATCTTCTCTAATGGACAGAGAGAGCCGAGACAAGATGGAGTGTCCAGCCTCTGGAACATCAGCAACACTGTGACTGTGAAAGAGAGCGCCACCAACAACTTCGCCTGCTCAATCCAGCTGCAGCAGCTCAACCAAACCAGGGAGACTCACATTCACATCCCAGGTTAGTTTTGTCTAATGCCCGGGGCACCCGGTGTATGTATATGAAGATGTGTATATTGTTTGTTAAATTGTCTCAGTTACATGTGTTTAAACTTGCTACAAGTATCCAAGAAGCTAATTGTTTCTTTATTGTTTTATTCTTTGGCCTGCTGAGCTTTCTTGTGCCATGTTTTGGATTTTTCCTTTTGTGACGGGTAAACCAAAAATCCTCATTATAATCAAATAACTCAACTGTTTTAAAGTCTTTGCTGTGTACATACATCTACTGATGCCACTGGACACATCTTCAATGATGTTCCTGGCATCATCAGGTGTTTCGGGTCTTTCAACATCATACACCCTCCTCCAGGTGACCCAGCTGGGGCTGATCAGACCCCAGCTTGTGTCCAGTTGGCTAGCTATGATGACTCCATGGCTCTCCTCTTTTGAGCCACAGCCATCTTGAGGCCCTCTCTGCCGCGTTGGTGGTACTGCGGATGGCTCTCCTCTTACTCTCTCCTTCGATGCCCAAAATACTGAAAGCTCTGGTTGAGGAACGAGCTGCGAACCCCCTGTCAGCTGTGATGCTGACAATGATCGTTGTCATGGCTTGTAGCGTGTTGCCTCCAGGATTTGGTTGACATCTTCGTCAAACAGTGAAGTCATGTTAGCTGCAGGCCATTTGATCTGCCTCCTCTCCAACTTGGTGTTAGAGGGATTAGTTTGCAGCACTTGGAGGTTCCGGACACTATGGGGTGACTCCGGGCCTGGCCCCTCCTGCGTCTCACCAGGTTGGACACCTGTGCATTGTGCTGCTCCTGCTCCCACCAAACACTTCATCCTGGCTTGGTGGATCTTCAAGCTGCGATCATTCTTGCAGATTTTCCCACATGCACACTGCTTGCTCTTAGTCGTTTGTTCGTTGTGTCGGTCTGTTGCCGTTGTGTCCGTCCAACTGGGGTGCTAATCCTTCCCCCCTCTCGGGCTCCCCTGGGAATATTTCTCTATTCGTTTTCTTAATAGCTTTTTGGGAGTCCTCCTCACAGAGGACACATATTGGGGTGCCAGCCCATTCTTCCCCGGTTGCCGTCTCTCCGAGTTAGCTGTCACTAACCCTCTAGTAGGCACCACACTATTCGTGGTTGTCATCCAGTCCTTTCATCACACTATCTTTGAATGAGCACAAATTCAAACATACAAATTTAATTATGAAACAATAAACAAACAACTTTTAATATAACCAGATACATCACAGACATGATGAGGTCCGACACCATGTATGACATTTAGCTGTGAAGACTGCCTGCTGTGTGCGAACGAGACTGTCAGACTTCTCTTATCACAGACAGTTGTTTGTCTTTGTCAGTGACTTGTCTGTGAGTGAGTGACAGACGGCAGAGATCTGAGGTATGTTGGATTGTGCTTCAACTCACTCTGGGGGCTTTGTGGTGTACGGCTATGAAAGATACGTCTACACTATTGGGCTCTTTGTGTTTGCATTTCTGGCTTTGACTGCTGCCTGGACTGGGATTTTGACAGGGATAGAGGGACTTGTTGGCGATCGCGGCTAGCGCTAACAGCTGCTGAGTTAGCTAGCTGCTGATAGCTACATTGACTTCTGGATCACGGACATTGGGCTCATTGTGATGGCATTTCTGGCTTCGACCGATGCCTGGACTGGGATTTTGACAAGGATAGACAGACTTGATTGCCGATCGCGGCTAGCAGCTAACGCTAGTCAGTCAGCTAGCTTGCTGCTGTTTGCTACACTGACAACTACTGACGTTGCCGCCAGCTGATTTTAGCTAACTTGTTTATGGGGCCCAGCGGATCTGCAGTGGGCCTCGCCTTTAGCCCGGGTTCTGTGGCATGCCTAGCAAGGGAAGGAAGGACAAGGATAAGAGTGACGGCCAGGCTAGTGACTGTGGCGGTGAAGCTGCCCCCCTGTTGCTACTGAAGAAATGGAGCCGACACCGAGTTGCTCACCATGGCCGCAGTAAGAAATCTCATAAATCAAATGCTTGCACAGCAAAAAGCCTATTATGTTGAACTGCTGGACAGTCTGACACCTACAATAAGTTGGTCAGGGTAATCAGGGACTCCACCAATGAGCGTCTCGACTCAGGATCAGGAGTATACAGGAGATAAAGGACAGCATCCATTATACACAGAAGAGGGATGAGATCAAAGTCAGGGTATCCAAGGTACTTGGCGATCACAACACTCTTGAAACTGGTAGGCTATGCGAACCATCTGTGAAGGCTTTGTTGCACTCGAGAGTAAGGCTGACTACATTGAGAATCAATCAACGAGAAATAACTTGATTTTTGATGGAATAGAGGAATCTGCACGAGAAAGCTGGGCTGAGACTGATAGTAAAGTACGCACCATAATTTCTCAAAAATGTAATCTAGATGCCAGAGCCATGCCCATCGAAAGGGCTCACCAACTGACCACAGAGCCAACAAGCAACGACCCATTGTGGTCAAATTACTGAACGTTAAGGACAGAGAAATACAGAAACATAAGGAGTTGAAGAGGATTACCCCTGGGAATACATTGGTGAGGACTTTTCTGAGGCCATTAGAGCAAGAAGGAGAGATATCCTGCCTAAACCGAAAGAGGCACGGGACAGAGGAGACATCGCCTACTTAAGGTACGACTGCCTTGCGCTGTGACGCACCCACCAAGGTATCAGGGAGCTCGTTGCAGGCAGAAAGTCACCCCTCACATCCACTCCTAACCAGTGAATAGCTTAACTTGTTATACAATATTATACTATACTTCACTTTTATATATTACAATAACCATTAATGTATATCTATGTCTAATGTCATTAATGACCTACCTAAAGGTCTAGTATTTGCTCATATTGATATATGTAGCCTCAGGAATAAAACCCAGGACCTCTCTCTCTTTTTCCAGTCAAATAGAATAGATATACTTGCAGTTTCAGATACATATTTGGACAGTTCCTTTGATTCAGAAGTAGAAATTGACGGCTTTTCTATTTATAGAAATGACAGAAATAGGTTTGGTGGTGGTTTTGCTATCTTTATAGGTGATCATTTTCCTGCAAAACAGAGGCACGATATTATGGCAAAATACATTGAAGCAATATGGCTTCAGGTGCAACTGCCACACTTAAAAGCATTTCTAGTCAGCTGTTGTTGCAGGCCATCTAGTTCCAACATTCAGTAGTTAAATAGTTTGTGTGACATGGCTACTGAGAAAAATAGAGAGAGATGAGAAAAATGGGTGATTTCAATATTGATTGGTTTTCTGTTGATTGTTCTCTGAGGAATACGCTTAGATCCATGGCTGAAACCTGTTTATTATCTCAATTAATGTTCCAACCTCCAAGAATATAAAAATAGGTAAAAACGCGCACATCCAAAACCCGAATAGTGCTGGTGCACAGCTAAGGTTAACGAAACTGGTAAAAGAAAGAAAAGCTTGCACACTGCAACTACCGTATTCTTATTCCATTCCATACATAGTATGTCAGATGCAGTATGCCAAGAGTACCAGGATGTTGTACTACATCAGCTCCTATTTTGGAGTATGGATCGATGCATGCTGCACCAGCCAATCTTCCCCACAATCCTTTGCGCAGCGGAAGTGACGTCTTCTTCTTCTTCTTCTAATGTTTTATGGCGGTTGGCAAACAACTTTTTGTGCATTACTGCCACCTACTGGAGTTATGTCGCACTGACTGAACAGTCAAACAGCGTATAATCCACGCCCACCTCCATGACGCCGTGAACACGTCAATAACTATGATAAAAACACTGACAGAAATATGCATGTTATTATACTGTTAAGAATGAGACTGCATGTAAGTATCATCACATCAGTTTATTAGAAACAACAACATACATTACAATATAACAGCAATTTTTTTATTTGATTGTCTGTTCCAATTTTGTAAATGCTTAGTCTGAATTGTTTGTATAATGTACTGTTTGTTATTGCCAGACTTTGTTATTGAATAAAAAAATAAAAAAAATGTGGCGCTGCGGACGTCGGCGGAAGTGAGCAAGAGGTCGGAGTTCAGGAAGCTCACGTGACGGATAGATGTAGTGTGTCCCAATAGTATGCATTTTGCATGCATGCTACACACTACAATCCATACTTTGTGAGGGCAGCGGCAGTACATACTACAAGAAAGAAGTACAAGTATGGGTATTGGAACGCAGCCACTGACTTACTTTAGAGACAACAAATCACCTGGCCTCTCTGGTCTGGGACGTTTTCCACAATTTATCCTGGGAATGGTGAAAAAGGTCTGCAGGGCACCCCGGCATTTAGGCAGCAGGCGCATCTCGCTTTGTGCCTGTTCACTCTCTGCAAAAGTTCCTCTTCTGTATTCTCTCTGGTTCATAATTGTATCCTCTTGTCACCAAGGTGAATGGCATATCATCCTCGCTATCAAAATCACTCATATTTTCGTTTGTGTATTCTATTTGTTGTGTCTTCACTAACAAACCGGGAGAAATAAAATAACTCAAAATAACAGCTGATCTGCGGAGTAATCCAGTGCTGCGGCTTTGTGCAGGCTTTTAGCGGAGGAATACGGTAGTTGTACGGTTGGGAGAAAAAGCAGTGCCGAATGAAACTGCTGTTTTGCGGAAAAGTAAAGCGCTGAAAATTGTCAAAATAGAGCGTGCATGTACACAGATATCGATTTGTTTAGGTGGGCGTTGTTTTAGGTGGCTAAATTACGTTTTAGTTGTTGACCCCCCATACTTACAGAGAAAAAGCTGGTTTGGGTGCTGCTCTGAGTGCCGGGTCTTGTTCCACAATGCGCCCAGCCTCCAGAACACTGTACCTAATTAAGTTAGTGTATCGAACTAGCTGATAGGACCCCACTTCAAACAAACCGAACTATCCCTTTAAGGCACGCACAAACAGGTGCGCAAGCGTAAATAGGGGATATCGCCTGTATGAAGATAGGGCCCAGTATTACCAAAAGTTAAGAAACCAAGTGACCAAAATGAACAGAGTAAATAAGAACTTACTATTAGGGATGTCGACCGATAACAGTTTAACAGATAATCGACCGTTTCAACATTAACCGATTAATACTATCACTTAAACCGGCGATCCTCAAAGTCCGGACTCCGGTCCGCATCCGGACCGAGACATCGTCCTTTCCGGACCGAGCCCTATAACCTACAAATCATTGATAACTTACATTTTCACGGAGCGTTTTTATTTTAACCGGCACCTGCTTTTATAGTCTTTACGGTACTACCTTTTTTATCTGCCAGGAAGCTCACAGACCAATGAATGCGCTGTAAATCATCACACGTGATGCTACTCGGCCAATCAAATAAGCAAATCGTTTCTCTCTGTTGCTTCGAGTGGTGCTGCGAGAGTGTGACACACGGACGGAGGGGAGGCGAGGCGAGAGATAGTAATTTCACATGGCGTGCTCAAAAGAAACCACTCTTACATGTCCATTCATTGTTCTTACTGGCAGATTAAAACCAGTATGTCTCGTGTGAAGTGCGGTGCGATCCTGACCTGTCTATGGAAGCGCCACACATGAGCAAACACACATACACACACCAGGGCACACTCACTGCCCAACGCCACAGCATGCGAGGTTGATCGACAGACAGACAGACAGACAGACAGACAGACAGATAGACAGATAGACAGATAGATAGATAGATAGATAGATAGATAGATAGATAGATAGATAGATAGATAGATAGATAGATAGATAGATAGATAGATCGAGAGCTCACTTCTCTCAAGAGAAAAGGTTGTTTGTTGGCTGAGAGTGTTAAATGTGAAATGGAGTGAAGAAAAGGGGAAACTTATTTCTCTTAAATTAAAGCACTTCATTTTAAGATGCACATTTTTCCAAAGCACTCTGTTGTATGTTATTTTTAAATGCATTATTTTACTTGAAATGTGAAAAGATCATTTATTTATTATAGTAGGCTAGTTATGTATAATTAATCCAGTTAAATATGAAAACTGTAAATAAGCATTGTTGATGTTTATTTTGATTTAACAGTCAGTTGTTGACTACATACAGACATTGTACCATTAGGCTACTTCAATCATTGAGTTCAATGGCACTGAATCATAGCGTAAGCTACGTTACAATGTTCCGGACCTTTGCTTGAGGAAATTCTCTCTAACTGGACCTCTTTGAATTTTAATTGAGTGCCCCTGATTTAAACGGTTAAATAAAATGTTGCACATGCCCTTTAACATGTGCCATCCCATGTGGGTGGGCGGTTACATGCTGCCACTCCGACGTGCTGCCACTCCGACGTTCTGCCACTCCGAAATATCGGCACTCAGAAAGGGTTCTATATTCCCCGTTTTTCACTAACCTCTCCCAGCCCCCACGCCAAACCTAACCTCCCCCCATGCCTAAACCTAACCTCCCCCAGACCCTAACCCAAAACCTAACCTCTCCCACCCCCACGCCTAAACCTAAGGTCGGCATTGCGGCTTCTAAGGTGAATAATGGAAGTTAACATTCGGAGTGGCAGGGCTTCGGAAAGGCAGACAGTTACCGGGTGGGCAGCGGAAATGCAAGTAAAAATTTCACGGGGGAGTGCCTGATAATCATGTTGTTGTTGTTGTTTCCCTGCATAATGCATTAGTGCATTAGTCATTGTGGTTGATAGTAAAACATTACTTTTTCTTAACTCGCTCATTCTCTCTCCCTCCCTCCCTCTCTGCACGTTCATCATGCACACGCACGCATATGTGTGCACTGAATGATGAAACAGTAGTTTTTACCGTGTTCGAAAGATGCAGACATGAAGCGTCTAATTGACGATTTAAAAGTATCAATTAACATTACTCTTTACAACGAGAGACAGATTGTTTGTAGGCTACAGTATGCATTGATTAACATTGACAGCTGCATGCGGACTTGCTGGACTTGCTGCAGGAGGACGAGAAGCAAGGTCGGAAAATCACGACGCGTGATTTTCCGACCTTGCTTCTCGTCCTCCTGATTTGCTGCCCCTTTTCCAGCGTGAGTCAGTAAACATTCAGTGATTCCCACAGGCTGATTCTTAACAATTAATTTCACATTGATGGAACATGGCGAGAAAAAAAAGGTGTCTCTCGTCATGCACGAGTGCAATGCACCCCACACAGCTCAGCCAGCCGCAGGCGCATAGACTGCGTCAAGTCAGCCAGAATGTAAGTAGGTCATCCACTTTAGCTCTTTCAAAATAAAGCCGTCGTTGTAACGTTCACATTTTGAGTAATGCTTTACAGCTTCACTATTATGTAATCTTAACATCAAAACAAGTATTTTGATACAATGTTTGCTGCTTCGTTTGTTGAAACACCTTTTTCTCCTCCAATGTGCATCAGTGAGGCTATTTCCTTGTTTAAATGACATTAGTTTGAAATTTTTACCCCGGAAGCATCTGTAAATAAGAACGCAGTTCTATTTGCAAACTGTTTAATGTCAGAAGCAATAATCAGACATGTCCTCAACACATCTAAAGAGGAACTGAGTATCAGGAAGTGTAACTCTCTAAACAGTCCGTGGTGCAACTCTACCAGGGCACAATGTTCCCTAATCTGGACAGCCATGAGAGAAGAAGGGAAAAGGGAGGGGGAAGCCTGCAGCTTTGGAGAAACGTGGGTTGAGAGTGCAATAAAAGTTTAAAAGGCGATGCTGCTGCTTTCCTGGGTAACAAAAACACGTGTACTAGTGGGACTTTTGATGTAAAAAATGTATAAAAGGGGCTTTAGTGTGCTGGAAGATTCATTGTCTTTTCGTTTTGTTAATGTGTTTTTTTCTGCTTGTAGATGTAAATATAAACGCTTTCAATGAATAAAATAAAGCATTTGTTATGGTAAATGTTTATTGGGGCACAAACAGTCATATAGCGCATTTTAATCTTCTCGGTTAACCGATCAACAGTTGGCTAATGAGGGTCGGTTGTCGGTAAAAAAAAACTTTTTCGACATCCCTTCTCATGGCTCATTTCCACCACATATAACAGCACAGTACAGCTCCACTCGATCTGGTATTACTCGGCTCTACTTGATATAGACTCTGTTTCCATAGCAAGTTTACTTGCCTCCGCCCACACCTGGTCGTCATAGCGACCGCATATCTGCCCTCCGCCCATAGCCGAAGTAGGCTATAAAGTATAACGTTAAAATCAAATCAATACACAGAACTTTTAAACTGATTATGAAATACTGGTGCCTCTAAATGACCTACAGTGTATATGGGCAAATGTATGGGCTAGGAGAATGGATATCACTTTGTTGTTACTCAAACTCACATGCATGTACTGTGCAGGGACGGGAGAGGCGCTACGAGGAGAACCCCAGCGGCAGCTCAACAGGCAAGGCCGCGGCTTCGCCTGCGGCCTAGCGGAGCCAACTACAAAGGGCTTCCCGTGGAGCGGACTTTTTTCTCTCTCAAAACAATTGAAAACCACCGCATGTTAAAGCTGAGCAATGAGATCGATTTTATTTCACCAGCGCCGAAGGCAGCAACACAAAAGACTGATGGAAATAAGAGAACAGAAGAGAAGGTAAGCTAACTAAACTGGTATCCAGCATTGACAGTAGATGCCTACAGTAAACACGAATCTGCCTGACCAATTTGTCGTCTGCAGTGTTTTCACGTCACCGTATGGTACCGGGTCCACAGCCCTAGAACCTCAACAGAGCAGGGACCAAAAGCAGCACGACTCAACCCCGGCTGTCCATGTTTTTGAACGGTGGAATGAAACAAAAAAGCGAGACGAGCTGTGCGGGGCCGCGTTGATACCAGCGGTGGAAATGGGCCATTAGGCTACTTACTATAAACAGAGAATCTCTGACAATGGTAACGACCCTCCACGTGTCAGGGCCTCCCGGTCCCGGCAGAGTAGTTCCGGAGCAGCGGATTGAGTGGCCCTGTCTTTCCCTAAGAGGGCTGACCGTGGGTAGCTACTGGGACGTAAGTCGGGGCTTGATCAACCCCGGCTGGGTCACCTGGGCGAGGGTGTATGATGTTGCAGTACCCGAAACATCCTATGACCCTAGGGTACATCACTGATGATACGTCCCAGTTGCATCCATGTGATGATTTTTTCTCTATATACGACAGTAAAAAATTGTGGAATGTACTGAATGAAATTATGGGTAAAAAGACAGTCTGCACTTCTTTTGTTGAATCGGATAGTATCTTTTTTTTATTGTATATATTTATTTTATTTTATTGCAGGGGAGAGTACAGTCCGCATTGGTACATAGTCACGCCATCATATTTTCCATTTTTTTTACAAGAACAAAAATGATATGCAGCTTAGAATGTACAATTATCTTTTCTCCCAAAACTTGTTTTTACGCCGACACACAAGGACAAACAAACTGAGACAAAAAACAAAAACAAACAAAACAAAAAAACCAACAACAACAGAAGAACACACACATACACTCCAATATTACAGCGTGGTGAAGGTGCTTGGAAGAATAAATAAATATATGAAGAGTTCATTTGCAAAAACAGGTAAACGCCATTCTTAAAATGAACAAACATCTGTTTGATACTCCCTGCAGTGCACATAGAAAACATTATTGAGGTGATTTATGTGAAAATTATCAGATTAATATGTTTTAGTTATCATTGACAATAAGAATTTCCCCCAAATAAATTAATTACAGTATAAATTAGGGCTGTCAAACGATTAATTTTCTTAATCGCGATTAATCTTGCGATTAACTATAGTTAGATTTCAAAGCATTTTTAATTCAATATTAATAATTCTTACCAGTGTGTCGTGATTGGGAATAAAATTAATGCAAATAAATGTACTTTGTGATCTTGAATTTTAGATTTATTTTCAATTTAATAGAAGTGCAATGTAGACAGGAGGTAACAATGTCTAGAAAATATATCTTGAATAGAAAATAAATGCACAATTGTAAACAGTGTAGTACACGCTCCAGAACCCAGCAATTTGAGCTGCATTCTATGTATGAAAGGTGCTATACAAATAAAGCTTATTGTTATTATTATTATTATTATTATATTATTATTAGAACCAATACTTCCGGCGGCGGCGCTGTGGAGCAGTTGAAACCCAAAATGACACAGCCGAAGAAGGCTGTGTCTGAGCTAAAACCTTTTGGCACTTCCATGTGAATAATGGCTAGGTATTGGAAACTGTGTATTGATAATGTGTATATTTATTTGGACAGGCACGGTGGCTCAGTGGTTAACACTGTTGCCTCACAGCAAGAAGGTCCCGGGTTCGAGCCCCGGTCCGTCCCAGGTCCCTTCTGTGTGGAGTTTGCATGTTCTCCCCCGTGTCAGTGTGGGTTTTCTCCGGGTGCTGCGGTTTCCTCCCACCATCATCAAAGAAAGACATGTATTTTAGGGTTAATACTCCTGTCAGTGCCCCTGACCAAGGTACTGGCAAAATAACGGACCAACTCCAATAATGGATGTAGAAAACAGTCTGTAATGGCCCACCATCAGGCCTGTTCTTGGGGCAATTGATGCCCACGAACCAACACGCCAACGACGTAATGACGATGACACCGCCGTGACATCATCAATGAGGACGTCAGAGTTCACCTGTGAGGTCATCGGCGAGGTCAGGCGGTCTAGGCTGACTGTGATGGCAGACGGGACTTTACGGGGTCACCGATGATGTCATACCACCTCGGACGTTGTGACATCACCAACAATGTCATACACCAAATGTGGGGGTATATATATACAAGGTGTTCTGTGACGCTGTATCCTACTTCATATGTCTTACCCTCCTTCAACCGCGTCCGAGGACTGACATCTCTGTGGTTCTGACCGACCACTGCCCGTGAGCCCTCAACTACGATCCAGCACACTTCACACTTCACCCGAGGCAAGCACACAAGCTTCCTTACAAATTGGTCCTTCGAGCCGGATCCGAGGACTTGCGACACTCAGAGATGGAACAGGAGTCAGGTGAGCTCGCTCTGGCCACAGCACCCCACCGACCAGAGGAGCAATCCCTTCCCCAGCAGATCACACCTGGATACAGCACGAGTAGTAGTCAGGGGCCAGACCCCCTACACTCCCACCAGACGATCCGACCGGGGCAGGAGCTCACCCGCAGCCACCAGGAAGACCGACTCCTCGCCGATCTAGCTCGAGAAAAGGCTGAGTTCGACGCTACGATCGCGCGCCAAAGGGAGACCAACCGGGACATCATCAAATACCTTGAGGAATCCCAACGCACCTTACCACCAGTCAAGTCTGGACAGCTATGAATCCTGCAGCCCCAGCGAGCCGACCATGGCCCCTGACGGCGCACCGGCCGCCCAGGCTCTGGCCCGCGACCGGAAGACACCGGAACGGCAGAGGCCAGCCCGGTATCAAGAAGTCCGACCCCTTTCCCGGGCAGAGCCCCGGCTAAGGAGCCACAGCCACGGTCAAAGGAGTCATCATCATCAGGGCGCAAGCCATCATGACGGAATATCTTCGGCCCAGGCCCTTGCCCATGACCAGGAGACCCCAGGCGGGTATGGGTCAGCCCGGTACCAAGGGGTCCGGCCCTCTTCCCGAGCAGAGCCTCGGTTGAGGAGCCCCAGTCACTCTCACCATCATAGCGCTAGCAGTCACCGCAGTCACCATAGCGCATCGCGACACTCTAGCGCCAGCTCACGGTCAACCGTACGTTCAAATGCCTCCACCCACTCCTCCTCCTCAGCCCGAGCGGCAGCCTATGAGGCGACCGAGGCGACCGAGACCCTTCGCCGCCAAGCCGCGGAGGAGGAGGAAGCTCATGAGGAGTACGACCGGCTGAAAAAGCAAGCCAGAGCGGCGCAACGGGTCCAAGAAGAGGCTCAGCGGGCCCAAGAACGGGTCCAAGCAGAGGCTCAGCGGGCCCAAGAACGGATCCAAGCAGAGGCTCAGCAGGCCCAAGAGGACACCCTCCAGGAAGCCCGGCAGATCCAGGAGGACGCCCTCCAAGCTCGAGAGCGGATCACTCAACGCCTGGATAGAAGCCAATGCCTGCTGCATGCGGAGCAGGCGCACAAAACGCCAGGTTTCTGGCCCAACTGCTCGCCGGGGACCAGGCAGTTCCACTTGTGCCTCCTGCCCGCCAAGACCAGGGTCAAGCGTGCGTACTGGCTCCAGGGTTAGCACCCCGGACGGTGCTACCCACAGGGCCCGTGCCCGCACCCCAACCCACTGTCTCACCCGCGCCCCGCACCTCCCAAGAGCAGGGCCCGGTCAGCATGGCAGCTCCAGAATGCACGGCCCGAACTATGGAACCCCCTGTTCCAGAGCCAATGCCACCAACACTCCCACCCAGCATGGACCTGGCATGGCTCCGCCGAGCCCGCCACCGGGATGCCCTACCGCCAGGTGAGTATGGCGAAGGCTGAGACCAACAGCCTGGGGCACGGCCAGGCGGCCGGCATCAACCGCCCCAGGATAGCCGGAGCCGAGCGCTGGGACCCCCCCAGAGGGAGGGACCAATACTCCCGACTGCCTATTCCTCAAATCCCCAACTTCAGTCGCCCTGACCCGCAGCAATTTGCGAGCCTGAAGTACGCGCTGGAGAGTGTCATAGGAGGGGACTTCCCCGAGCGCTATAAATTCCAGATACTGATGGAGCATCTGAAGTTCGACCAGGCCTTGCTCGTGGCGCAGGCCTGCGCCGGCTCCCCCCAGCCCTTCACCAGCACCATGGCGGCCCTGAACGAAGAATACGGGCAGCCGTACCAGCTGGCTGTACGACGGCTCCAGGAGATCGAGAAGGGGCCCAATATCAATGGTAGGGTCCCCGAGGCACTCAAGGACTTCTCCCTGACTATAAGCGCGTTGGTGACCCAGCTAGAGCTGGCGGGTGAGGAAGGGTACGGAGAGCTAGGCTGCGGATCCACTGTCCAGCGCCTGGCAGACAAGCTCCCCCCCGAGCTATGCCCCAGCTTCCGCCGCTTTGCTGACGCGCGCAAAGTATCGAACCCCAAACTGCCCGACCTGCGAGACTGGTTGGTAGCTGAGGTTCGGGCCCAGAGAGACCTAACCGCCCGGAGAGAGGGCGCCCGCCAGAGCAGGGACCCGCAACGGGACCCCCAGCCTGCTCTCCATACTTCGGTCCTAATGACCAGCGAACGCCGTGAAGCCGTAAGGAAACCCACCAGTGAAACGGCCGCCTATCTAGCCAAGAGGTACTGCCCGTACTGTAATAACCGCGAGCACTCACTCAACAGCTGCGACCGCTTCAAGTCAATCGGCGTCAACCAGAAGCGAGCATGGATGCGGGCCAAGGCTCTGCCGACGGGATCACCGCGCGCCGGAGTGCGACCTGGCAATGCAATGTAGTACCTGCAAGGGTCGACACCTCCTGGCCCTGCACAAGCTCATAGTGCCCACCCCAACCAAGGACGCAAGGGATCCCAAGAAGTCCGAGCGGAGGAAGCCAAGAACGGGCCTCAAGTCCGATCCCCCCAAAGGGATGGACCACCCCGCCCACCCAGACGGATCAAGCCACCCTGCTTCCCCGGAGGAAACCGGGGGGAGGGTTTACTACATCGGGAAACCGCCATGGGAAAACCGCCGTGTCCTCCTTAAGGTCTGCAAGGTGGTGATCAAACATGGGGACCAGAGGCTGGACACATACGCCATAATGGACGACGGGTCAGAGCGGACCTTGCTCCTGCACTCAGCGGCACAGCAGCTGGGCCTCACAGGCCAGCCCGAGGATATGCCCCTGCGGACGGTGAGGCAGGAGCTCCAGATGCTCCACGGGGCGGCCGTCTCCTTTATTGTATCGCCAGCAGGGTTTCCAGAGCAGACCTATCACATCAAGAGGGCCTTTACGGAACCGAACCTTGGTCTGGGCGAGCAAACTTACCCCATTACCGCCCTGCAGCAGAAATTCCGCCACCTGAGGAATCTGCCCCTCCATCAGTTTGAGAGGGTCCATCCCGCCCTGCTCATAGGCTCAGATCACCCCGAATTGTTGAAGAACCTGGAGCTTCCGCATACTGGCCCCCCTGGTGCTCCAATGGCAGTCCGAACCTGTCTCGGATGGGCACTGCAAGGCCCAATCCATGGCCTTAAACACCCTCGCCAAGAACAACCCTGCCTCTTCACTAGCTACGGGACCCTACCGGCAGATCTCTACCAACAGGTCGTGAGGCCATGGCAGATGGACGTGCTCCCTTGGCGGAGCGAGAAGGCCAGCATGAGATCGCGACAGGATCAGGAGGCCATCACCTGCTTGGAGACCAGAACTCAGTGGGTGGAGATAGATGGCATACGCCGCTATGCTACTCCCCTCCTACGCATGCAGAGCTTCCCCCAACTGCGGGCACAAAATAAAGCTGTGCTCCCCCAGCTCCGAAGCACGGAGAGGAGGCTTGCCCGAGCCCCGGAACAAGCCGTTGCCTACACAGCAGAGATACAGCGGCTGGAACAAGCCGGCTACGTGGCCAAACTGGAGCCTGGGGCTGAAGACACGCCGACCAGCTGGTACATCCCGCACCACATGGTTGAACACAACGGGAAGCACCGGGTGGTCTTTACCTGCTCGTTCCTGTACCAGCGGGTGGATCTCAACAAACTGCTGCTCCCTGGACCGACATTGGGGTCCCTGCTGCTCCCCGTTCTCCTGCGCTTCAGGGAACACACCGTTGCTGTAAGCAGCGATATACGGGGGATGTTCCACCAAGTCAGGCTCCTCCCTGAAGACCGGCCCCTCCTCCGCTTTCTGTGGAGGGACGGCAAGCGTGAAGAAAGGCCTACCGTATACGAGTGGAGGGTACTCCCCTTCGGCACGACGTGTAGCCCGTGCTGTGCCACCTACGCCCTCCAGAGACACACCCTGGACCATACCCAGCCGGGGGCGTTGCGAGGGACTCAGTCCTCAAAAACTTCTACGTGGATAACTGTCTACAAAGCGTGGCTACCGAGGAAGAGGCGAAAGCCCTCATTGATCAGCTACGGACTACCCTCGCACATGGCGGTTTCGAACTACGGCAGTGGGCATCGAACCGCCCCGATACCATCCGCCACCTGCCCCCAGAGGTCAGGTCCACCAGTGCTGAGAAGTGGATTTCCCAGGGCCAGCCCGACCAGCAGGACACCCTCTCCTACAAGTCACGGGCAGTCAGGGTGGACCAGATTACCATGCGCTCTATCTACAGGGTGGTCGCAAGTCAGTACGAACCCCTCGGGTTCCTGGTCCCGTACATCACAAGAGCCAAAATCCTCATACAACACCTATGGGACAAGGAACGGGGCTGGGATGACCCAGTCCTACCCGAGACACTGCTGCAGGCTTGGAAAGAGTGGGAGGACGAGCTACCGCAACTGCAGAACATCTCCCTACCGCGATGCTACACTAGCCCTGACATGGACTCCCCCATCGGCAGACGGGAGGTCCACGTGTTCTGCGACGCATCTGAGCAAGCGTATGGGTCAGTGGCGTACCTCAGGACTGAGGGTCCCAGCGGACAGGTGGAGGTAGCCTTCCTCACGGCGCGGTCGAGAGTGGCTCCAAAGAAACAACAGTCCATCCCACGTCTAGAGCTGTGCTCCGCCTTGACCGGAGCGCAAGTGGCGAAGGTACTCAGGACGGAGTTGACAATCCCCATCCAGCGGACTGTACTATGGGCCGACTCGACCACCGTCCTCACCTGGCTGCAGTCAGAGTCATGCTGCTACAAAGTGTTTGTAGGCACTAGAGTGACGGAGATCCAGGAGCTCACGGCGGACAACGGCTGGTGCTACGTGGACACCGCCCAGAACCCAGCGGACGACATTACGCGGGGAAAGCCCCTTTCCGCACTCACCACCAGTAGCCGTTGGGGTGGCGGACCCCCCTTCCTCCGTCTCAGCCCAGATCACTGGCCAGAGCCGCCCCAGCTCCACACCACCTTGGATCATAGTGAGGAGTTGAGGAAGCCAATCTACTGCGGCCTCATGTCGGTTCCCCCCATGCCGGCTGAGCTTACGACCTTCGGTGCCCTCATCGAGGATACCGCGAAGGCGCTGCACGGGGCGGCCGGCGAGGCGGTAACAGCTGAGGACTATAGGAAGGCAGAGACTTCCCTCCTCCAACGAGTCCAGCACGACTGCTTCCTGGCCGACCTCACACAGTTGAAATCAAATAGGCCAGTACTGAGAGGTAGCCGCCTCCTCACTCTGGCCCCAGAATACGACGAGAAGACTGAGCTCATCCGTGTGGGAGGTCGCCTACGCCATGCGAACCAGCTTGACCCGGAGGCCGCCCATCCAATCGTGCTCGATGCTAAACACCCAGTCACCCAGCTGATCATAAAGGCACTCGACGAAGAGCTGCATCACCCCGGCCCCGAACGAGTCTTTGCTGAGATACGTCGGAGATACTGGATCCCCCGGGGCAGGGAGGCTGTTCACCGGTTCCAGACGGGCTGCGCCGAATGTCAGAGGTGGCGCAACAGGCCCGACATCCCCAAGATGGCCGACCTGCCTCCACCATGGCTGCGCCTACATGAACCCGCCTTCTTCTCCACAGGAGTGGACTGTTTCGGTCCCTACCTGATCAAGATAGGACGAAGGAGCGAGAAACGATGGGGGATACTCTTCAAATGCATGACAACACGGGCCGTGCATATTGACCTGCTATCCAGCCTGGACGCCGACTCCTGTCTCATGGCCTTGAGACGGTTCACCGCTCGCAGAGGCAAACCCTCCGAGCTGCTATCTGACCAGGGGACCAATTTTAACGGAAGCGACCGCGAGCTGCGAGAGGCATTCGCAGCCCTCCAACCAGCCCTAAAGGCACAGCTTGCCCCCCAGAAGATCACCTGGAAATTCAACCCACCAAATGCCCCTCACTTCGGCGGCTGCTGGGAGCGAGAAATTCGCTCGGTGAAGCAGGCCTTGCAGGTGACGCTTGGGGCACAGCCGGTTACGGAGGAGGTGCTCAGGACACTCCTCATCGAAGTGGAAGGGATCCTCAATTCTAAACCCTTGGGCTACACCTCATCGGACATCGCTGACGCCGATCCGATCACCCCTAACTCACTGCTGATTGGACGGCCCGACGCGTCTCTCCCGCAGGTGGTCTACCCCGAATCGGAACTTCTGAGCAGAAGATGCTGGCGCCATAGCCAACTCCTCGCCGACCATTTCTGGAGGAAATTCATTAAGTTCTACCTTCCTGGCCTTCAGGCCCGCCAGAAATGGTGCACCGAGAAGCCAGACCTGCTCGTTGGACAGGTCGTGATGATCGTAGACCCCCAGCTCCCGTGCGCACTTTGGCCGATGGGGACAGTCACCAAACTTTACCCGGGACTGGACAACAAAGTGAGGTCTGCGGACGTAAAGGTGGGGACCCGCACCTACACCCGGCCAGTGGCCAAGCTCATTCAGCTCCCCTCACTGCCAGACTAATCAACCAAGCCCTGCCTATACCAGGTAGGACTGGAGGGCCATTCCGGCCATTTCTGGAAGAATACAGATTCCCCACAGGAATCTGGGGGCGGCTGTAGAAAAACAGTCTGTAATGGCCCACCATCAGGCCTGTTCTTGGGGCAATTGATGCCCACGAACCAACACACCAACAACACACGTAATGACGGTGACACCGCCGTGAAATCATCAATGATGACGTCAGAGTTCACCTGTGAGGTCATCGGCGAGGTCAGGCGGTCTAGGCTGACTGTGATGGCAGACGGGACTTTACGGGGTCACCGATGATGTCATACCTCCTCGGACGTTGTGACATCACCAACGATGTCATACACCAAATGTGGGGGTATATATATACAAGGTGTTCTGTGACGCTGTATCCTACTTCATATGTCTTACCCTCCTTCAACCGCGTCCGAGGACCGACATCTCTGTGGTTCTGACCGACCACTGCCCGTGAGCCCTCAACTACGATCCAGCACACTTCACACTTCACCCGAGGCAAGCACACAAGCTTCCTTACAATGGAGTTGGTCCCCGGGCGCTGCACAGTGGCTGCCCACTGCTCCTTGTTCTAGGAAGGTTCAAATGCAGAGGATTAATTTCCCCAAGGGGATAAATAAAGGATAACTTAACTTATATCGCGTGATGCCATTGGAGCCGACCTCCCAGTGGTTAGAGGACCCGCGCATCCGAGACTCTGAAGGAAGAATGAGTGATGAGTCTCGCGCTAGCTAGCTGGCTGCTAGCTGGCTGCTAGCTGGCTGCTAGCTGGCCACTAGCTGCTCCGGTATGCTTAAACTCGATGTACTTCGGTGATATTCTAATTCCGTTTTACACAAGGTGCAAACTACTGTTGACTTGTCCAGTGTGCCATTTGGGAGTTTCTTAAAATAAAACGAGCCATTTAGAAGCGTATTGCTGTCTTTCTCTTCCATGCCTGCACAGGCAACAGCTGCGACCGGCTTGACTACAAGTACGGGTGCGACGAAGGGACAAAATAGAGGCATGCGATTAACGCGATAAAAAAAAATAACGCGTTATGGTCGGCCCTTAATCGCATCACGATTAACGCGTTAACGCTGACAGCCCTAGTATAAATACATTAATATATAAAATAAAATGATAAAAAATTCAAACGGTTTTTGGAAATGAACTCTTCATATATTAATATATTTATGCATGGGATCCTGCACAAGGGGGTCTATGGGAGACCAGCTGGGCAAATCACTCATCACCCCCAACCTCATCGAGGTAGGCCAGAAATGGGTCTCAAACGACTAGAGTTGGTCCTCAGGTACCTGAGTCTCTCCATCCGTATAACAGAGATCATGGCCTCTATCTTCCGACAGGCGCTATCCCTAAATAGCGCTTTGCGCACTGTTTGCGCGTGCCTTAAAGCACGGAAGATAGCATTCCGCCTTGCGCCGTCCGCCAATGGTTCTGCCGAGTTTTGCTCCCCCGCCGAGCAGCAAAAAAAAACATCCCCACCTCACGGGAGCTACTTGTAATGATTTATACAGAAATGTAACTGTTTCAAAGTGATATAATTGTCTGGTAGACGTGACCTCCCTGATTTCTAAGTTAAAACAGCCCCGAAATATGTTGGGGATGCAATTCTCGGCGGGCATGCAGAAACGTTCACGGCACCTGTCGCAAGCGCAAATTAGAGCCGTGCCAATTCTGCCAAAAATCATCAGCACCCCAAAATGCCTGCGCAAACGGGATTTGGGCGGTCTTAACTACCAGAATTATTCACAGGCGTGACCAGGCAAGGCTGGACATTACGTCAATCAAAACCAATCAGATTCCCGTCTCGCAATGGTTGTTTGCGCGAGGTTGCCTCGCCGAGGCATGCAATATGCTATAATTCTCTCCATGCATAATAGAGTGTACTCACTCATGCGAGGACAGAGGGAGCTTATTGACAGATCGTCTGTGGTGCCAATGACCCTTCGGGTTATGAAGGTAAATAGCCTATGTCCATTGTCCAACATGTTTTCTCAATTAATTTCCCTCTTTGCGATGTGATAAAATTTTCTCAGTGAGTTAATTGTTGCCTCACTGAATTATCTGCTAATTTTAGCAGCATAATTCTATGTCTTGGCGTGGCAAGGCTGTGCTTAATGACATATCCAAAAGGAATTCCACTTTCCACTGCGCAAATACCTCTCTGCGCTGGGAGCGCAGCCGTAATCTCCGTGCAGCGCACCCAGCGCAGAGAGGTATTTGCGCGTATAAGAGGTCCTTTTCTTATTTTCTTAATTACTTATTTTCAAAGTAATTGCGCGCTGCTGACGATAGCATAATGCCATCTATCACCACATTTTAGCGCTGAAACGCCTGCTTTGGCATGGGGCAGCCAATGCCCAGTACAATTATCACAGGCATGCGCTTGTGCCCGCCCCCAATTTGCATTGCGCACTGCGTTAAACGAACGCAAACGCTAAATTAGCGCTTTTGGGAAGATAGAGGCCAAAGTCTCCAAACTTAGAGAGAACATGGATAGTACTGATATGGCCCATTTCCACCGCTGTATTAGCCAAGCTCAACTCGCTTTTTTGTCTCATTCCACTGATCAAAAACCTGGACAGCCCGCGTTGTGTCAGGGTTGAGTCGTGCTAGTTTTGGTCCCTGCTTTGTTGAGGTTCCAGCCGGTACCGTACGGTGACACTGTAGACGACTGATTGGTCAGGCAGAATCGTGTCTACTGTGTCTGGATACTTTCTGTCAATGCTCGATACCAGTTTAGTGGGACTTACCTTCTCTTCTGTTATTTCCATCAGTCTTTTGTGTTGCTGCCTTCGTCTCTGGTGAAATAAAATCGATCTCCTTGCTCAGCCTTAACATGACGGTGGTTTTCAATTGTTTTGAAAGAGAAAAAGTCCGCTGCTCGGGAAGCCCTTTGTAGTTGTGTTATGACGCTTCGCTAGGCCGGAGGCGGGGGTTTAGCAAAGCAGCGGCCTTTCCTGGTGAGTGGCTGCCGGGGTGGTGGCTTCCCTTCTCCCCGTAGCGTAACCCCTGTCCCCGCGCTGTGCATCCATGTAAATAACAACAAATTGATATCCATTCTCCTGGCCGATGGTCTCATTATCATATAGAGGCACCAGTATTTCATAACCAGTTTAAAGGTTCCGTGTATGGATTTAATTTTAACGTTCTACGTTATAGCCTACTTGGGCGGAGGGCAGATATGCGGTCGCTATGATGACCAGGTGTGGGCAGAGGCGAGTAAACTTGCTGTGGAAGCAAAGTCTATATCAAGTAGAGACGACTAAGGCCAGGTAAGAGTAGAGCCGTACTGTGCTGTTATATGTGGTGAAAATTAGTTTGAACTCTGACGGGCTTATAAAAAGACATGTAGATGTGTACTTTTGAATTTCACCACGTTGATGTTGATGGATGGTGGAAAGGTTGTTGAATTCTCTGCCTGTATGTGGGTCTGCTGGTACTGACCACCTTGATAGCAAGTTGTTGAGAATATCTGCTAAACATGTTTCCAAACCTATCGGCCAAATTTTTAATAGATGTCTAATTAGTGGTACTAAGTGGTACTTACTTTCTGTCGTCCCAACAGCAGGCCTATCACCATTTCGCCAGTACTTAGCAAATCATTGGAAAAAATTGTTTGAGCAGATACAAGTTTATTTTTCTGATAATGATTTAACAACTAACATGCATATAGGTTTGGTCATTCCACCTGCACCGCAATGACCTCAATGTCTGATTGTTGGTATACTTCTATTGATAGCTCAGGTCTTGTGGGCACTGTATTGCTTGATTTTAGTGCCGCTTTTGATATGATCGACCACAATATTTTAATTTCTAAACTTATTTGTTATGGTTTTAAACACTGCGATTCTGTGGCTCAAGAGTTATCTGTCTGCCAGGTCACAGAGAGTATTCTTTATGCCTCCACCAGCAATATCTGAGGAACGCCTTGACGGAATTTAATCAAATTTGCCTCAAACGTTGACTTGGACTCAAGGATGAACTGATAAAATTTTGCTGGTCAAAGATCAAGGTCACTGTGACCTCTCGAATGCCATTTTCAAGCTTGTTAACACGTTTTATCAGGAACGCCTTGACGCAATTTCGCCACATTTGGCTCAAACATACACTTGGACTCAAGGATGAACTGATTACATTTTGGTGGTCAAAGGTCAAGGTCAGTGTGACCTCAGGGACGCCATTTTCAAGCTCGGTAACGCCATACCTCAGTAACGCCTTGACGGAATTTCTTCACATCATTTCATTACGTCAAAGTATGGACAGACATGGATGTCGACTGCTCACTTGTTGGCGGAGGCATATATCCGTGGTGTGGTTGTGATCAGGAAGGAGGGGCCATCCACTCCTGGCGCACCATTACGCACTCTGGGGTGACCATTACCCTCCGTGTGCCATGACGCATGCGGTCCAGCCTGAGTGAGGCCACCCAACGCTGGAATTCCCTCATGTGCAGGCGGCCAAGGCGAATCACCGAGATAGCCGAGGCCATTGTGCCGAGTGCGAGAAACGCTCTAAACGACTCCACGCACCCCGCCAACTGGCAGGCCGTGAAATGAGTAGTCTGCAGGGATAGACCAATGTAGTCTATCTCTTGGGACAGGACGAGCATGCTCTTTTCTTTGTTTATCACAAAACCTAAGTTGGTTAGGTGCGTTGTGACCATACGAGTGTGCGTCAGTGCCTCCTGTTCCAACTGCACTAGAATTAGCCAGTCATCCATACCAGGTAAATTGCCAAGCGAATGTCCTCGTGCCTGAGCGGAGCTATCGCCGCCTCTGTGCATTTGACGAATACTCTGGGACTCAGAGACCAGCCCTCCTCAGTGGAGCTGTGGCACCCTCTCGTGAGGAGTTGGGGGAAATGCTCTGGCCCGCCAGTGCACATGCACACTGTCTGGCCCACGATGGAATTGCATTTTTTTTTTTTTTTTATAGTGCACCTGAACGCAACATGCAAGATACCCGCTGAATGAGTGTCTAAATGTTGGCGGCGCGCAGTAGCGCAGCGGCTTTGAGCTCCCTCACTTGGTGTTTTATGTGGGTATTTTTCCTCCTACTCACGGCGAATACGCTCTGTTGCTATGCATACTCCCGGCAAGAGTTACTGCACATTGGAACGTTGTGCCAGAGCCTCTCCACCAGTACGCTGCACCAGACTCAGCACATCCCAGATGAGATCGCAAGAGCCCCGGGTTCTCCGTCGATTACGCTGCCGCCCGCCTGCGCCGTCGGAGCCCGAGGAGAGAGAGGAAACAGAAGCGGGGGTGCCGAGCAGGCGTCCATCTACGGCTAAGCAAAGCACCACACAGACCTGCTCTTCCCAGTCTCTACCTAGCGAATGCTCGCTCACTCCCAAACAAGATGGACGACCTGAGACTGGATTTTCAAGCTACTTGGAAACTAAAAGACTGCTGCGTAGCAGTAATAACGGAGACATGGCTAAATGCATCGATTCCAGACGAGGCTACCGAGCTAGCAGACCGCAGGATGCATCGTAGTGACAGAGACATTAACTCCGGTAAGACCAGAGGAGGTGGTCTATGTATTTATGTTCACGATAAATGGTGCACAGACTCTACAGTGATTGATAGACACTGCTCTCCAGACGCAGAATTCCTTACCATAAAATGCCACGCCCCTTTCATTTGCCAAGGGAATTCAGCTCGGTTATAATCACTGCTGTTTATATAGCTCCTGACGCTAATGCCAAGCTAGCGCTTAGCCATCTGCTAACTGCTGTCAACAAACAGCAAGCAGCCAATCCCGACGGAGTATGTATCTTAGCAGGAGAATTTAACAGAACGGACTTGAAAACTGTTCTCCCCAAGTTCGTGAAACATGTAAAATGTCCAACGAGGGGGAAAAATACACTGGACAATGTTTACACTAATGTTAAACACAGCTATAAGGCTAGCACCCTCCCCCATCTTGGTGCATCAGATCATTTGCCCGTCTTTCTAACTCCAGCCTACATCCCCACCATAAGGAGGTCAAAAGCAGTTACTAAAACTGTGACAACATGGCCAAATGGAAGTATAGAACAGCTACAAGACTGCTTTGAAAACACCAACTGGGAACTCTTTGCACAAAACAGTCTGCAGATGACGCCGTCGCCTCACTGCTACACACCACACTGTCCCACCTGGAAGAACCAAACACCTATGCCAGGATACTTTTCATTGATTACAGCTCTGCCTTCGATACAATAAGCCCCCAGTTACTCATCCCCAAGCTACTCAACATCGGTCTGGACCACTCCATCTGCAGGTGGATACTGGACTTCCTGTCGAACCGTCGCCAAACAGTACGGCTCGGCACACACACATCATCCACTCTCTTCATCAGCACCGGTACACCACAAGGGCAAGTTCTCAGCCCTCTGCTCTACACACTGTACACCCACGACTGCCTGACTTCCCACAGCTCCACCTCCCTGATCAAATTCGCGGACGACACGGCTATCATAGGTCTAATAAAGAACAATGACGAGACTGCATACAGGCAGGAAGTCACACGCATCAAAGAGTGGTCAGCATCAAATAACCTGGACCTCAATGCAAATAAAACAAAGGAAATCATCATGGACTTTAGGAAAAAGAAACCCCACCCTGCAGCACCACTACTACTCAACAACGAGCCAGTAGAGACAGTACCAACCTTCAAATACCTCGGCATCAACATTTCCGAGGATGCAACCTGGTCAGAACACACAGCAGCAATAACAAAGAAAGCACAAAAAAGACTGTACTTCCTCCGCACACTGAAAAAGTCACATATAAGAAAGGACCTGCTAATGTCTTTCTACAGATGTGCAATAGAGAGCATGCTGACATATGCCATCACTGCCTGGTACGGCCCTGCACAGCTCAGGACAATAAACCACTACATAACATCATCAAAACAGCAGGTAAGATCATCAGAACACAACTCCCCACCCTTGAGGACATTTACAACACCCGCTGCTTGAACAGAACTAAGAGCATCCTCAAAGACCCCACTCACCCCGGTTACCACCTGTTCACTCCCCTACCCTCCGGAAGGCACTACAGGACACTAAAAACTCGCACTTCCAGATTCCATAACTCCTTCTTCACATTACTCAATAAATCACAATCACTTCCCAAATTATAAAGTATAAAGTATTATGCTGCTGTCATATGTGTGTATATACCTGTATGTATATATGAGTATATATATAGATTTATATTGCATATAGTTATTTACTACTATTACTACCATTACTACCCTATTTATTATTAAGTCTATCTACTGTGGGGTCTGGTGAATCGTTGGTGAATTGTCTGGTTGTACTGTATGTCTGCACAAAGGGGAGCTTGCAACTACAATTTCGCTGTATGATTTATCATGCAATGACAAATAAATTACTATTCTATTCTATTATATTCTATTCTATGTTCATGTCATTCTGGCCAATACTCCACTTCTGTTACAGCATTTCAGTCTGGAATATGGAATATCTTTCAATAATCTTTATGACTAAAAGTGCGGCTGTAGCTCAGGAGGTAGAGCGGGTCGTCCACTAATCGCTTTGGATAAAAGAGGTCGGTGGTTCGATTCCTGGCTCGTCCAGTCTGCATGTCGAAGTCTCCTTGGGCAAGACACTGACCCCCAAATTGTTCCCGTTGGTGTGCCAGCACCCTGCGTGGTAACCTGCTGCCATCGGTGTGTGAATGGTTGAATGTACCTACTGACTGTAAAGCGCTTTGGATAAAAGCGCTATATAAATGCAGGCCATTTACCATTTAAAAGGCTAAAAGTAATCTCATGTGTAAGAAATGACTGTTCTACATTGAAGTAGAAATTTTAATAATTAACTCTTTGGTTTTGGATTTATTTAGCTTCAAGAGTGCATTTTTGTTTGTGTAACCCTCAACACAGGCTTTGAGAATCCTGGGCCACTTACTGATATGCTTAAATTAACCCACTCATATTCTGGTTTATTTCAAGAAAAACATTTCGGCTAGTGGACATTCTAATTGGCTGGTAACTTTAAAATCTAGCAGCCATATTGGCAGGTGGTCAAAAAAGTTAATTTCAAACCATGCAGGGAGAGCAGGTGGTGAGTGAGTGAGAAAAGGATCAAATATTGGTGGTTAAGACTGAATAATGACATCATAATTGTTCATTTAAAATGAGTTATTCCTCTAAACCTGGCTTCAAAAGCAACAAATTGTGTGGCCCTCTCTATCATGAAAGTTGCCCATCCATGGGCTACGGCATGACAATATTTGTTGGGCCCCCGGCAACAATCTGGGTTTCTCATGTGGCCCCCCATGAAAAATAGTTGCCCACCCCTGCGTGATGTCTGATGTCCTTTGGGCCGGCTGAGCGAGACGCAGCTGCTGGACCAGCATACTGAACCCGGTGGAGCATGGCAAGGAATTTGGTGGGCACACACCTTGAAGAGAGGGCGCGTCACCCGGGATTCTTCTGGTTACTCTTGCCCTTCTGCTGGGTTGCAGGTTTAGGGCTCTGTTTCGCCTGCAAGGCCACGGAGCTGTGGTCACCTGCGCTGGGTGGGTTGGCCACTGAACATGAGGGGCTGCAGGGTGGGGGGCCTGGCGGCTTGATGGCGGGGAGTTGAAGCAGGCCTTGGGTCTCCATGTCCTTCGTGTTCAGGTCACGTGATCCGAAGACAGTTCTCTTAGCCATGAAAGGCTTATCCCAGGTCCCCTTTAGCATTTTGCTGAAGTCGGGTTCGATTGGGACCACTTGCTTCCTTGGGGCCTTGGGGTGGGGAAGACATTGTATCTCCTGCCGCTCATGACCTGTGTAGGCTTGTGCCAAGCTAATCCCTGGGCTTGTACGTCTTGTATAGGATGCCGTGGAGAGAGCTTGACTTCCCCAAGGAAGCGGAGTCAGTTAGGGAATTGGCATCAGTTAACATGCCGAAACCCACCTCGTCCTCATCACTTTCATCCTCAGACAAAAGGCAGCGAGAGCAGCGGAAGCAAGAGCAGTGGAAAAACAGTCTTGTCGGCTCGAGAAGAGAGACAAATCTGAAGTGGCACACCCCTCACTTTGGCATATATAGGGGCACCCCCCCCCCCCCCCCCCCCCCCCCATGCCAGGCGCAGGGGGCCCCTTTGCCCATTCCATTGTTTCCTCAATGGTGTATAGATCATCGTCTTCTAGGTCATCTTGCAGGGCAAGATACCCCATAAACAAGGTCCTCAGAGCCTTTTCTCCATTTTCTATCAGTCTCCAGGTAGTCGTTGTACACTTCTCCATGTCTGTTTTTGAAATGCCCGATGATATTTAATTTGTTACAATTCTTGGTTGTAGTCCCTCCTCTGAAATGTCACTGGCATCATGCCAGAGTTGTGTCCAAGAGTGGCTGTTACGAGGTGTGTGAGTACTTTAGCCAGGCAGAAATGATGTGACACAACAGATTAGCTAAACGTCAGCCACTGCAATGAACGCCATCTTATTTGCCAATAGGCCAATGGCAGTCAACAAGGCAATATCGATCGATAAATCGGCACATCCCTAATAGTCTTGATACAATAGAGAACAGAGCATTAAAACTTTCCTCTCTTCAACAGGTCATTTGTTTATCGTTCAACTGGTCAGAACGAAGAGAAGTCGTCTACTGGTTGCTGCTGCTGCTGCTTTTATTGTAACATTAGCTGTAGCTATGTTTGTAATTCTCTATACAAAAAGAGAAAGGAAAGGTAAGAAGTAGTCTCAAGTCTTTTGAAACTCATTTACAGCTGCTATTAACTCATTCCCCGCCATTTACGTGTTTCTACATAATTTATGAGACAACGCATACGCATACGCATTGACGTGACATTACATCAATCCGTGTTTTCACCGTCATGTGATAGATGGCTGTCCTGCTCACCTCATGAAACACTAGAGCATATCCAGAGTTGTACAGAAGCGCCCACGATTGTCCAACAAAACCCTTAAAGACGAGAAAAGCAACAATCTTTCATCAGAAAAGCTCCACAAAACAGCTCCAGGTGCTTCCAGCTGCTCAGAGCGGACCGGGGCGGAGGTTTGTGTTTCTATATCAACAGTGGCTGGTGCATAGATGTGTCAGTGATCCTACAGTACAGTTCCCCCACTCTCAAAACATGTATAATTAACTGCAAACCCTTCTACTCCCCATGGTAATTCTCTTCACTCATTCTGGTCGGCCTATACGTTCCACCCCAAGCTAACGTGCATGAAGCACAATGCTTGCTCGTCGATCAGATACAGGGTGGAGATTCTTCCTCTCCTGGAGTCTTTGGTGACTTTAACCAAGGGAAATTAACCCAAGAACTCCCCAAATACTGCCAGATGATCAAATGTTCGACCAGAGGGGAAACACACTAAATCACATACATGATAATGAACAATACATATTGTGCGGTCCCCCAAGCTCCATTAGGCCACTCGGACCATGCCATGATACATCTGATTCCCACGTAGAGGCAGCAACTAAAACTCTCGAAACATGTGAAGAGGATCTCAAAAAAGTGGACTAATGAAGCTGTGTAGAGGATTTGCGCGCATATCTCGATTCAACCGACGGGAATATATTCAAAGCTGCAAAAGACAGTCTTGATGAATACACTGACACAGTTACATCATATATCAGCTTCTGTGAGGACAGCTGTGTTCCCACGCGCCCCACAGTGAGGTACAATAACTGCGCTGAAGCACTGTGCTGACCCGCTGGCCCCAGTGTTCACTAACATTTTCAACACCTCAGTGGAGACCTGCCACCTGGTTCAAGACATCACCCATAATCCCGTTCCGAAATAAGGGAAGGCCCTCAGCACTTAAAGACTACAGACCCGTCGCCCTGACCTCTGTGGTCATGAAGTTCTTTGAGCGCCTTGTCCTGTCCTACCTTCAATCCATCACAGACCCACTCCTGGACCCCCTACAGTTCGCCTACAGAACCAACAGGTCTGTAGATGATGCCATAAACATGGCCCTCCACTACATCCTCACACACCTGGACAATGCAGGAACCTATGCCAGGATCCTGTTTGTGGACCTTAGCTCTGCCTTTGACACGATCATCCCAGCCCTCTTACAGGACAAGCTCTCCCAGCTGGGTGTGCCTGACTCCATTTGCAGATGGACCACAGACTTCCTGACTGACAGGAAGCAGCATGTGAGGCTGGGTAAGCACATAAATTACTTTTGGTGTATCCACACCGGCGCCGCCCAGGGAGGTGTCCTCTCTCCCTACTTCTTCGGCCTGTACACCAACAGCTGCACCTCCAGTCACCAGTCCGTCAAGCTCCTGAAGTTTGCGCGTGATACTACCCTCATAGGGCCCATTTAAGACGGAGCTGAGTCGGAATACAAACAGGAAGTTGACCATCTGGTGACTTGGTGCAGTCAAAACAACCTGGTGTTAAATGCTCAAAAAACAATGGAAATGATTGTGGATTACAGGAGGAACCCAGCCGCACCTTCCTCCATCATCCTGGGTGGCTCGCCTGTCAACACTGGAGTGCTTCCTCTTCCTGGGATCCATCATCAGCCAAGACCTAAAATGGGAGCTGAACATCAGAGCTCTCACCAAGAAGGCACAGCAGAGGATGTACTTCCTCCCTCTTTCATCCCCGTCTGTCTCCATATATTATTCCATATGACAGCGGGGCAGCCTGTCACTCAAACCTGAAAGATTCTCTTTTCACCAGGCCCGGAAAAAACATTCTTAAGTCGACTTGTCCTCCGGTAGTTTAGTAATCCAGTTCCTAAACTCTTACACCATGTAAATTTCAGCCGGTAGATTTGCTCCTGACCGCCAGACACGGACAACCCTCTCCCAAGAGCGGGGTGAATCTCTCTCGCAAACCGGTGGTATGGTAAAAGCTGTGACCTCGGGCGTGTTTGGCCAGAAAGGGAAGCCAAATCATTATGGCGATCATAGTTGAGTGGAACACCGGCCAGTATCCGCCATCAGAGACATTTATTTGGTTCAGGACCCGTGAAGATGTCTTCATTTACAAAAATGAATTTTTCCGCTTTTTGGGGACAGATGGACGTTTTCAGTGAAAACTACCTACATTCAAGTGTCGATAACTAAATAATGGATGAAGATAGAATCTAACTTTTTTCTATGAAAGTAGATGAGATATGTGAGATATCTTTTGAGATATGCTGTGTTTACATAGTCATAGAAGAAAATATTCTGTGGGTCTTGGAACATTTGTGAAAATGATCAGAAACCCTGGCGATGGCTGGCGATTTTCCTTTGAACCTCTGGTGGGGAATGAGTTAAACTCTGCAGTGGTGCGGTTTGTCTGATAAAGCAAAATGCTGCCATACAATGGTCATAAAAGCGGGGGGGGGGGGGTCTGTATCTGGATCTATTATCTGCAAAAGTAAAAACATTATAATTATGAAGTGAAACTGAACTGAAACATTTTCTACAATAGAGTTGACATGGACTACCGAGGAAGTGGGAGCCCTCCACCACCAGCAGACATGTGAGACAGGTGAGGCTGCAGTCGAGCTCAGTATCATAAGAAAGTGTCTAATAATGACTGAAAGACTGATTGGTTTCAACTCTGTTTCTGCTGAAAGACTGTAATATGGAATATCAAGTTAATGGATCTACCGTGAATACCAAGTATTAACCCTACAGCCTATTATTCTAAATCTGTTCTGAATGGTTTGACAAATTCACCCCATCCCTCCCAAAACCTTTCAGAAGCGTCCGTCTTGAGTCTCAGAGCAAATGTTAGCTTTTCCGTTACAAAGATACTATGCATCACATTAAACCAGTCTGACAGAGTAGGTGGGCTTTTGCTCATCCATCTTTTCGTGATAGCCTTCTTGCTTGCGATTAGCATTATTTTGAACATGTACGTCTCACAAAAACCATTGAGCAATTCAGGCACCTTACCCAAATAGAGAGCCGCAGTAACGAGTCCGGAAATCATCGATGCTAACAGCCCTGGTTCTTCACAGTTTTCGCCTATGGGAGTTTTGAATTGGTTTTTGGCGTGATGCTTCTAATAATCTCTCTGGGCAACGCTGGCTTAATCAAACGCGAACCAGTGTTTAGTAACATCATCTTCACACATGAAGACCACTTTTATGAGTTTTGAAGCTTTTACATGCTGTTAAACGGGCGGCTAGCTAGCAAATGGCTAAATGAGACTACACTGCTGAGTCGATGGAGATATATACGTCAATAACGTCACCACTTCAAACGACGAACACGGAAATTCTCTTTCCCTCACCTGGTTCAGCCCCGTTCAGCCCGGGGTAATCAGTGCACACATCCAACAACAGTCCAGGTTGACTGCTGACGTGACGTGAAGCCTATGCGACAGTGTGTAGTTCTGGATTAGCTTAGCTCGAGCATTTTACTTCTAGGGCTCGCATTTACGCTACAAAACTCATAAAAGTGGTCCTCATGTGTGAAGAACAATGTTTTAAATGCAAATTTCCACTTTTATGCTGACAATACACTTCGGTGCAAAAGGCTGGAATTCCCGGCTTCTCCGGGTGCTTAGAGCACACCAGCATGATCTGGCACCAAATCCAGTCAGCTAGGCGTGAGAAGAGAGACCTGCATGTAGTATTCTTGGACCTGGCTAATGCTTTCGGGTCAGTGCCGCATAGTCTGTTATGGGAGGCCTTTGATTTCTTTAGAGTGCCAGGTAGTATAAAGAGCTTAGTTAAAGCCTACTTCTTAGATATTCAACTCTGCTTTACCACAGCAGAGTACACTACAGCTTGGCAGCAGCTGGAGATAGGCATTATGGCAGGGTGTACAATTTCCCCATTAGCTTTTACCATGGCAATGGAGATCATTATTAGGGCTTCAAAATGGGTAGTGGGTGGAGAAAGGCTGCAGGTAGGGCTGCGGCTCCCTCCAATTAGGGCATTCATGGATGACATGACGACTATGACGTCAACCGCTCCATGTACTAGCAGATTGTTGGATAAGTTAAATAGTAATCTGCAGTGGGCTAGAATGAAAGTGAAGCCAAGTAAGTCCAGGAGTATTTCAATCATTAAAGGGAGGATAGTAGGTAAGAAGTTTGTTATAAATGATGAGGTGGTGCCTACAGTGTTAGAGAAACCAGTCAAGAGTTTGGGAAGATGGTATGATGCAAGTCTCAGTGATAAGGGACAGTTTGAGGAGGTGAGGCAGGAAATGATTCAAGGTATTTCAAGTATAGACAAGTCAGGGCTCCCAGGAAAGTTAAAGTTGTGGTGTTTGCAGTTTGGATTGTTGCCTCGGTTGATGTGGCCACTGACAGTGTATGAGGTTCCCCTTTCAAAGGTAGAAAAGCTAGAAAGGATGATTAACTCATTCATTAGAAAATGGCTCGGAGTCCCACGCTGCCTAAGCAGTGTAGCCTTATATGGGAAACGCATATTGGAATTGCCATTATCTAGCCTGACAGAGGAGTTCAAGTGTGCTAAGGTTAGACTGGAAATGACTCTGACTCAGTCAAAGGATCCAGTGGTTAGGAGTGTAGCGCCCACAGTTAAAACAGGGAGGAAGTGGAACCCAAAGGAGGCAGTACAGCAAGCACAGTCAGCTCTTAGACACAGGGATATCATAGGTCAGGTGCAGCATGGGCGTGGAGGCTTAGGGTTGTGCATAGGGAAACCTGTGTGGAACAAGGCATCAGTAATAGAAAAGAGGAAGATGGTAGTTGAAGAAGTACATAGGCAAGAGGAGGCAGTAAGATGTACTAAGGCAGTGTCGCAGGCAAAGCAAGGACAGTGGGTGAACTGGGAGAGTGTAGAGAAGAGAAAGTTGAAGTGGAGAGAGTTGTGGAGCATGGAGGCCAGCAGAATTAGATTTATTCTAGGGGCTACTTATGATGTGCTGCCATCTCCCCAGAACTTAAATCAGTGGTTGGGCGAGGATGGTGCCTGCCCGTTGTGTTCTAGTGTATGTACATTGAGGCATATACTGTCAGGGTGTAAGGTCAGTCTCTCCCAGGGGCGATACACATGGCGTCACAACCAGGTGTTGAAATGTTTGGCAGCTGCAGTTGAGGAAAAGCGGCTAGAAGTAAATTCTCTAGTTGCTAGCAAAGAGACTAGACAGATCAAATTTGTACGTGAGGGAGAAAAGATTAGACCAATTAAGGTCAGGCACAAGTTAGGGCAGCTAAGTGTAGGTGGAGCCTGGGAAATGAGGGTTGACTTGAATGAACAGATAGTCATCCCAGCATATATAGTTAGCACCCGGCTACGTCCGGACTTGTTACTGTGGTCTGAGGTAGAGAAGAGAGTTTATTTTATCGAACTCACAGTCCCGTGGGAAGATCGAGTTGAGGAGGCTTATGAGCGCAAGAAAGCTAGGTATGCTGAAATGGCAGCAGAGGCAGAGCAGCGAGGTTGGAGGGCTCGAGTGCGGCCTGTAGAGGTGGGCTGCCGTGGTTTTGTGGCAAAGTCTGTTATTGCCTTACTAACTGAGTTGGGCATTCGGGGACGGAGCCTGAAACTTGCGGTTAGCAACATGTCTCAGGCAGCAGAACGAGCAAGTGAATGGCTGTGGATAAGGAGGAAACATGCTAGCTGGGGAGCTCGCTAAGGTCAGATTGATTGTTTGTTGTTGGTCATGATTAATGGTCCGCATCAACAGGGCTGAATCATTGACAGTAGTGGTGTAGTTAGGGATTGTTTGTTGTTGGTCATGATTAACGGTCCGCATCAACAGGGCTGAATCATTGACGGTGGTGGTGTAGTTAGGGATTGTTTGTTGGTCATGATTAACGGTCTGCATCAACAGGGCTGAATCATTGACAGTGGTGGTGTAGTTAGGGATTGTTTGTTGTTGGTCATGATTAACGGTCCGCATCAACAGGGCTGAATCATTGACAGTGGTGGTGTAGTCAGGAATGTCATACCGAATCGACCTGGATAGCTAGGCTTAGATAGTGAGGTAATATGCAGTTGTGCGGTGGTAGCATGGAGGGGGGTGTTTCCAGGATGCTGGATTACACCGTTAAGCCTTCTTGAGGTGTCGTGGGCCTAACTTAACGAAACGTCGGTGAAGGAAGGTGCCCACTTGAAAACCCCAATGACATGCTTCATACTGCTGTTGGCTAGGGTAGGTAACTGGTGATTTGTGTCTTGTTTATTAGTTTGTTAGCTTGTTAGCTTGTTTTATTCTGGATTGGGCTTCTAAATGTGTTTTTCCTCGGATTTTGGCACAAGGGATAGTAACATCTTGTCCTGTGTATTAATTAATACTATATTGCTACACCAAACCAGGATCTCTGTCAACTACACATGCATTTACTACTGTACAGCACACCCTGTGTGATTTAAAACTAGTTTAAAATTCCCAGGGGGGATCATGTTTTCTAATGCAAAATCCAAGCCAATTAACCTGCCATCTGTCACTGCTCTTCAGGGCTCTGAGATTGAAACTGTATCTAAATACAAGTACTTAGGGATTTTAATTGATGATAGTCTCACTGTCAAGCCTCACATTCAATAATTGGTGAGCAAATACAAGTTAAAATTTATTTTAGAAATACGAAGTTTTTCTTTTGTAGCCAAAAGGAGACTAGTTGCTGCCACTTTTATGTCTGTGCTAGACTATGGCGGTATTTTATACATGCATCTTCGCAATGCCTACACAAACTGGATAACGGCATCTACCATGGAGAACTGAGATTCATCACTAATCTTAAAACCCTCACTCACCATTGCTCTTTCTATGCTTGGGTCGGTTGCTCTGCCTTTTCCACCCGTCGACTTAACCAGTGGCATCTCTTTATTTATAAGGGTATTCTCGTTCTGCTTCCACTTTACCTATGGAGCTATACCATACAAATAATAAGTATCAGAAGCTACAGTCTTTGCTCCAGGACATCTTCCTATTATCTGTCCCCAAAATTAAGACTGAATTTGGTAAAAGGGCGTTCAGGTATGCAGCTCCCTCTGCTTGGAATCAGTTAGAAAACATTTAAAGTGCTTGTAAATGACAGGGAAGTAAGTTTATCTGGCTGTAGATGTTTTGAATGATGATGATAATGATTATGAGAATTATATGGGTCAAAATGTAGAGCGTGGTATAATTTTTCCCCTACCTTATGTTATGATTATTAAACTTGTAACTTATAATGTAAAGGGAATGAAAAGCGCAATTTAGAGGTCCAAAATTCTAAGAGTTAAACCATTTCCAATGTCCAATGATAGCCATACAGGAAACTCATCTGTCTGACACAGATCATAGTAAGGTCTTCCAAATAGCTAGAAATGTGCAAGCGGATTACAGCCTGATATTAACTCAGTAATTTTTCCACTCCCTTTCTCCTCAGGGAAGCACATTTTGGATGAATACTGGTTAGAGCTGATCATGAAAGTGAGGAAGGTTAAAGAGATCATGGACGACCTCCGCAATGCTGAAATTATCACCGAAGAACGTTACGACATCATCATATCTAAACCTACCACTCAGGAGCAGATGAGGGAACTTTATCAGTTTCTGCCGTCCACTGAAGACAAAGATCTCATCAGTGATATCATTGAGAAACATGAAAAGTCTCTTATGACCGATCTCAAGAGAGGTGAGTAGGCCAACTGTCATGGTTAAATTCATTTTTAAAGAAGGAGGAAGTAGGACGCATCAGCACATCAGCTCAGCAGGTCAGGTGCAGGACAAATACAAGATAAACTTAGGGCAGAAAATAAATAACACACACACACTGAAAAGAAGTAAGCTCCCAGGTTAGTTTATTTGACTATTCGACCCAATAGGTATTTTCTACTCAAATTTAGTCAAATACACTAAATACATTTTTAGCCAAATATCTTTTATACATTTGTTACAGTCGTCCCCTTTTCCCAGCATAAATATGATCATATTCACTTCTATTGTTATGGCTGATTTGTCTTTGATGTGTGTGGTGTTCAGTTCTAACGACTGGTGGTGCCTTTCGTCTTTTGGGGCTACTGTCGTTAAAATGGCCGCCGCACTTGCACGCTGGGCCTCAGTCGGCCCATACAGAAGACTCACAGCCCGGAGGACAGTTTGTTGTCAGCCTATGTTAGGTTATATTTTCGTTGTGCACCATTCTATGTTTTTTTTGTTTTCGTTGCACTTTTGGGACCACCGCGAGAGGATTATCTTGGATGCCTCCCGCATACAATCGAGTGGAGCTGGCCCGGGCTCGTGACCACCCAGCTGCTTCCAGGCTACAACAGAAAGCTAATGAGTGAGTACCCGCACCCTCTTTGACAAATCAGCCTTACTCATTGTTCCTGTTCATTATGTTGCGATTCACTGATACCAGTCAGCCCCTAGACATGCTAAAATATAAGCGATAGAAGATTTGGACCGACTTGTAACATTTGGGCCGCTGTTAGTTCAAAGTGTTCTTGAGGGTAAAGCACAGAGAGCAGTAACTGCTCTTGACTCACGTACGGGCCTGGATTATACACAATTGAGAAAAGATGTGCACGAGGCCTACGGTAGTGTACCAGAGGCATATCGTCAGCCAGTTTCCTGAACTGAGATGATCAAAGGATTGATCTAATTTGGACCTGTGGCGTAAACAATCAATTCTGTTTGATCGGTGGGTTAACATTACATTACATTATGTCATTTTAGCAGATGCTTTTGTGCAAAGCGACTTACAATATCACATTTTGGCACATTTTGGCCCTCCTTTTCTTCCATTTAACTCACGGCAATCCAAACCAAGTGGTTCATCTCCAAGTGTGGGTCCAATTTTGGATCAGCAGGTTACAGGTAGGCTGGAGGTTAGGTGCCACTGGTGTGACAAAATAGGTCACAAGAAAGACCAATGCCCATAGTATAAGCGGATTATGTTGGTAATTGCAGAACAGGAGGCTGTTGGTAACAGGGATCTCCATGGGTATAAGGGGTTTACCTCTGAAGGGACTGTTTCGGACTGTTTCGGTAGATGGCAGGTGGTCACCATTCATACTGCTTAGAGACACTGGAGCTGAGCTAACCTTGCTTCGTGAGGGAGTAATGGAGCTCCCGGAGTCTACATTCACAGGGAAGTACATAGGAGTGCAAGGCGTGGGTGGCGGATACCTCCAGGTGCCGCTCCAACGCATTTCTTTATGTTGAGGTTTAGTGACTGGGTATGTGATGGTGGCAGTGGTCGAGTCCCTCCCCTTTAGAACGGTTGGTCTGGTGCTGGGTAACGATGCAGCGGGAGTCTTCCCTGGGCCGGTTGATTCGGTGCCACAGTAATCAAATGTGCAGCTGCAGCCTGAGGAAGAGAGCGTAGAGCCCGCCCCTGTGTGTGTAGTTACCAGTACGGATGTGGTAGAGGAAACACCAGAGGAAAAAGAGTTGCATTACCTGGAGAGGTGGGAACAGCTAAAGAAACAGTTCATGTTCTATGATCCTGTAGAGCGTGCAGAGCAACAGAGGAGCGTAAAGAGAAACGCAAAGCGAACAAGGCAGCTGACAGGAAGGCTAAGCAGGCTAGCACAGAGCGCTTGCTAGCTGAAGCTCAATGGGAGTGGCTGGAGCAGCTCCAGAGTGAGGCAGTGATGCTAACAGGAGTAGCTGCACTGGAGCAAAGTAGGGAAGAGTTTCAGGTGGAAACAATGTCACAGAGAGCCACTGAAGACAAGGCTGAGGCCATAACAGTTGATGTACCAGACATAGCGGTGGGAGTAGTGGTAGTGACCGCAGAATTACAGGAACCTGCACAAGAGTTAGCAGTGGGTGAGCTGTCGAATCAAGACCAGGAGAGTCATGACTTGGCAGGTAACAGTCAAGAGGTAGCACTGGACAGTAATTTCACCGGTGATTTGACTGTCGGTGGTTTAGAGAAACAGTGGTCAGAGCCTAAGGAGGGCATTTCAGAGGAGGAGCAGTTGGGAGACACGATGGCTACTGAAAAGTTAAGAGTCTCATGTTGCTGCTAGAGAAACTCCACTGAAAGAGTCAATAGGCGAGGGGCATTGCAGAGAAGGAGTGGCCTTCAGCAACTCGAGTGAGTGATGAATCCAAGAAGGCTGGTGCAGCTGTGGAGCTGTGTACAGTGGCTGAGGTTGATTGTGGTACGGAATCACTCACTAGTAGACTTGCAGGAAGTGATAACAGTGATGCAGAGCATGCGAGTCTTGGAGTCAGACTGTGATTGTGTTCGACCCTGAACGTTAGTGATGAGAAGCTCTCATCTGTTCTGGTTTCGCCAGAGTTGAAGTCAATGTGAGGCTCTCACAGAGGAGTGAGGAGAAAGTGGGGTCAAGTGAAAGATCTCATAATCACCACACAGACCATGCAGAGTTAAATCTAGGTGTGACAGAGGACGATATGAGAAGGGTTGCGTCTGTTAGAGAGCGCCTTGTTCATGTTCGATCCAGGGGATCCAGGTTTCATGGAAGTGAGGCTGGATCACTCTTTAAAACCTCCAGATGGGAGAACTGACATTGTGAATGTCAGGCGTGATGACTGCTTGAGCTCACAGACACTGAGCTTGATGAGTAGCCAGGTTATCTGACAGTGGTGCAGGAAGGGGTTCACATGATTGATCCTGATCTAGCACTAGAGATGTCCTGGAGAGAATGGATGAAAGTGATTGCCTGATAGCAAATGAGGCCAAGCCGAATGTATGCAAGAATTATATATCATTGCCCACTCTTGGTCTGCAGGATGAGATAAAATTCCGAAATATTTATAGAGTAAATAAGTGAATTGGAATTTGTCTAAACAAAAATTTAAGTTTGAATTAAATTAAGCGGTTCTCCCTGATTAGGATAATTTGTGGGTTATTTGAAACCTAGGAAATTCCTCATAAAGGATTATCAAAATTTTCGACTTAAAATGTTCACGATGTAACATAAATGTAAATATGTAAAACGGTTGTGTGTAATTTTTGGTAAATGTTGCGAGTTGAGAAAAACTGGACAGAGAAAAATGGAGTAAACTCGCTAACAAATTTATAAATGTAATTAAGTGTTAATCTTGTGAAGCAAAGTATTTTTTTACTTTTCTCTTTTTCTAAGGGGGGCATGTTATAGTCGGCCCCTTTTCCCTGCATATATGATAATATTCACTTCTATTGGTTATGGCTGATTTGTCTTTGATGTGTGTGGTGTTCAGTTGTAACGACAGGTGGTGGGTGCCCTTTCATCTTTCGGGGCTGCCGTAACTGTGGTTAAAATAGCCGCCGCGCTTGCACGCTGGGCCTCAGTCGGTCACAGAAGACTCACAGCCCGGAGGACAGTTTGTTGTCAGCCTATGTTAGGTTATATTTTCGTTGTGCACCATTCCATGTTTTTTTGTTTTCGTCCCACCTTTGGGACCACCTTGAGCGCGAGAGGATTATCTTGGATGCCTCCCGCATACAATCGAGTGGAGCTGGCCCGGGCTCGTGACCACCCAGATGCTTCCAGGCTACAACAGAAATATAATGAGTGAGTACCCACACCCTCTTTGACAAATCAGCCTTATTCATCCTTCCTGTTCATTATGTTGCGAGTCACTGTCACTGTCACAGTCAGCCCCTAGACACGGTAAAATGTGACAGCTCCTGGCATTTCGACCCACAAGTAGGCCAAGGTCATTTAAAAAAAAATTACAGATTCTGAAACTGCAGACTGTAAGCTTTCAAATGATGTGTCACACATTGTAATCTGAAAAAAATTGAGATACCGGTATGCTTATTTGAATGTTCACAAATTGACCCTCAAAGAGAAGTTTTTCACACCTAGTCATCCAGGTAAGGGGGGAGTGGACAATAGCTCCTCATTTACATTAACCACTCGCAAACCATTTCAGCTGTCAGTCTCTGTCAGATGGGTTGTGTGCACTCCACAACCCAGTGACAAAAAAACACTGCAGGGGTCCCCAGCAATATATATATATATATATATATATATATATATATATATATATATATATATATATATATATATATATATAATAATAATAATAATACATTAGACTTATATAGCGCTTTTCTGAATACTCAAAGTCGCTTTACACACAATAAAATCATTTAATAGGTACAAAACATAAAAGAACATAGCGATAGAAATAGCAATAAAACAGAGTATGTGATTTAGAGATGGATGAGTTGTGATGATGGAGGGGAGGATGATTTAGCAGGTGAAGGCGAGTTTGAAGAGGTGGGTCTTGAGGGCCTGTTTGAAGGATGGTAGAGTGGTTGCCTGACGGATGTGGATGGGGAGGGCATTCCAGAGGGAGGGTGCAGCAACTGAAAAGGCCCTGTCGCCCCAGGTCCGGAGCTTGGTCCTCGGGGTTATCAAGCCGTTAGTGTCAGCAGACCTGAGGCGACGGGTAGGGGTGTGGCGGAGGAGGAGGTCGGAGAGGTAGGGAGGGGCCAGGTTGTTGAGAGCTTTGTAGGTGATGAGTAGTATTTTGAAGTCTATCCGGTGTTTGACTGGGAGCCAGTGGAGTTTGTGGAGGACAGGGGTGATGTGATCTCGGCGACGGGTGGAGGTGAGCAGGCGGGCAGCGGAGTTCTGGACATATTGCAGTTTATTGAGAATTTTGTTTGGTGAGCCGTAGAGGATGCTGTTACAGTAGTCGAGTCTGGAAGTGATGAGGGCATGGATGAGGGTTTCGGCAGCGGAAGGGGACAGGGAGGGACAGAGGCGGGCAATGTTCCTAAGGTGAAAGAATGCAGTTTTGGTGATGTGGTTGACATGGGGAAGGAATGAGAGGGTGGGGTCAAGGATGATTCCAAGGTTGCGGACGTGGGTGGAGGGGGTGACGATGGAGCCATCAATATTGAGAGAGAAAGTCTGAGCGGATCGGGTGAGGGAGTTTGGGCCAATGAGTAGAATTTCGGATTTGTTGCAGTTGAGTTGGAGAAAGTTTTGTTGCATCCAGGTTTTTATGTCTGTAAGGCAGGTGGTGAGGGTAGAGTGGGTGGATGAGGTGATGGTCTTGGAGGAGAGGTAGAGTTGGGTGTCATCTGCATAACAGTGGAAACGGAGTCCATGGTGACGGAGAATTTGACCAAGGGGAAGTATGTACAGTACAGGATGAAGAGGAGGGGGCCGAGTACTGAACCTTGGGGGACACCATGAGTGACTGGGGTGGTGGAGGATTTGCAGTGGTTTATGGAGATGTAGTGATGTCTGTCAGAGAGGTAGGAGGTGAGCCAGGAGAGGACGGTCCCGGAGATACCAAGGGAGCGAAGGCGTGAGATGAGGATGGAATGGTTGATGGTGTCAAAAGCAGCGGTGAGGTCGAGGAGGATGAGGATGGTGAGGGAGCCGGAGTCAGCAGAGAGGAGGATGTCATTGGTGATTTTTAGTAGTGCTGTTTCTGTGCTGTGTTTGGTGCGGAAGCCGGATTGAAAGGGTTCATAGAGGTTATTGTTTTCAAGGTGGGATTTGAGTTGGGTGGCGACGGCTCGTTCAAGGACTTTAGACAGGAAGGGGAGGTTGGATATGGGCCGGAAGTTGTTGGGGATGTCAGGGTCGAGACCGGGTTTCTTTAATATGGGGGTAACAGCAGCAAGCTTGAGGGAGGTGGGGACAAGACCAGTGGACAGGGAGGAGTTGATTATGTTGGTGATGAGTGGGGAGAGAGTGGGGAGGCAAGCCTTATATATATATATATATATATATATATATATATATATATATATATATATATATATATATATATCAACTTTTATTATCAGACACAAGGTCCATAGAAAAACACATACATGAACAACGCTTAAGAAAAATAAAACACACAAGAAATAATTAAGATCTATAGAATGCACCTATACCAATAGGACCACATTCGTGAGTTGTATCTCACAGCACTAAAAACAGGGTTGGTTAGCAGTACTATCATGGCATTCTGGGACACATTTAGTCTGCCGATAAATTTGTATATTAAATTTCTAAGGAGGGCCTGAAAAGTGTAGACTCCTGCTTTACAAAACAGGTCACTTGCACTACTCCACCTAGGTTTTTTCATCAGAATCCGCATACAATCGTTATATGCAACCTGAAGCTTATGTTGGCTCGCTTTTTTGAAGTTCACCCACAGGGGGGCAGTATAAATAGGGGTACAGTAGGCTCTGAAAAGGTTCATATTTACATCATCAGAACATGAAGGGAATTTCCTGACCAGCATGTTAGCCTGCCCATATAGCACACGCCGCTGTCTATACATGTCCTCATCATCAGACATTTGGTCAGTGATGAAGTGACCCAGATATTTTGTTTTATCACAAACAGACAGAACATTAACTGACAAATAAAAGGCAGGAAAAGTGAGATCCCTGTCTCCCTTTGTTCTACAGATCATGACAACACTCTTTTTAGCATTGTATTTAACGTCAAATTTGACACCATAAGCAGAACATATATTTAATAACTGTTGGAACCCAGCACTGCTGGGGGAAAAGATTGCCAGATCGTCCGCATACATAAGATGGTTTACCAGGGTGTCACCCAGTCCTACACAGTCTTAGCTGGACAGATAAGTCATCCATGTACAAATTAAAGAGAGCAGGGGAGAGTAACCCCCCCTGCCGGATCCCATTACCAACACCAAAGGGGGTGGAGACTCTATTCCCCCACTTCACCTACATGCTCTGATTGGCATACCAGTAAGACAATATACGTATTATACTGCCAGGCACACCCCTTTCACTCAGTTTTAAGAACAGTTTCTGATGATTGATGCGATCAAAAGCCTTGGAGGCATCAATAAAACCAATTAACACAGAAGAATTCTGCCTTCTATACAGTTCAACAATTTCTTTCAGGGCGTATATCTACACAGATCAGTACTAAGCTTAGCCTTGAAGCCAAACTGATTGTCTGTAGTAGAAATAAAAAGGCTCAACCGATCAGGTAAAATTCTTTCCAGTACTTTGGTAAGCACACTGGCTAGTAAGCACACAAGGCTCCCAACCTTACCTGCTTTGTCCTTAATAACAGGCACAAGAATAACAGACAACAGGGAATCTGGCAATCGGCCATGAGACATAAGGTCCGTGAAACAAATGGCAAGCAGAGCTGCAACATTAGGGCTAGCTAGTTTAAGATGCTCCGCAGTGGTTTGATATATATATATATATATATATATATATATATATATATATATATATATATATATATATATATAATTTGATAAAACGATAGATGGTCATGGGTTTCATGCATTTCTGTAATAAAACATCTAAAATATCTTGTGAAATGGGGGTCTATGGTCTAATTTTTGTCAGTTTAGGGGTCCTTGATTTGAGTTGTAGGTAAGCAGATGCCAGGCGTACTGGGTTAAATGGATGCAATACTTGCATCCTTACTGCCATGTCTATTTTCTGACATGACAATCTAGCTGATCAAGCTAGCTGTCAAAGAGTATTGAAGACAAGAGTCGACAACTGTATGCTTTAGAGCAGAGGTTCTCAAATGTTTTTCAGCCAAGGACCCCTCACAAGATAGAAAATATGCCGGGTACCCCCTCATTCTGATTTGTAATTTTGGGCTAAACTTAATTGTTTCCATGGTAACATGCTTGACTTTTAAATGTATAGGTTTATTAGATTAGAATGTAATCCTTGAACCATTTTAGATTTAAAGCTTAACATATTTTCATTGAACTATGAAGCTTTTGCAACAACAATAAAAGTTTTTATTTTTATTTTCCTGAAAACTTTTTGCGGACCCCCTTGCAAAGTGCCACGGACCCCCATTTGAGAACCACTGTTTAGACAATAGCACTACTATACCACCATTTTGGCTCTGTGCGCTTTCAATGGATTAAATGTCACTTCTTATTTTAAGTCATTTGCTAACATTAGCCAGAGAGCCATCCACAAACTTTGTTTGGCAATAAATACAGACAGACAAACAGACAGTCAGACAGACAGACGGACGGACGGACGGACGGACGGACGGACGGACGGACGGACAGACACACACACACACGTTGTAGATTATGAAACTCACCCAAGTTCATCTCACGGGAAACACTAACGTTATTGTCAGGTGGCAATGAGGCATTCCTTGTGAATTCTGTGCGTCCTCCATGTCAGGAAAGTGGCCCGGCAGTACTAGCAAATATAGTTTAAAAAAGTTAATCCGCACAGATGCCTTTCACCTCAATGTGTTGTCCTGGGTTAATCAGTGAGCTAGCTGGGGAGGGGGAAACTCATGGCTACTCGGATGTAAACAAAAGCCGAATAGCCAATCGAAACTCTGTATGCAAATACAAGAGTGAGCCTTTGTTCTCCTGGCTTCCAACACTAAGACAACTTGAGTTTTATTGAACAAGATGAATGTACTTAATGACCCCAAAACGTCTTCATTTTATATGGAATGGATAGTTCAAATAAGCTATGGTGTACTACTGTAAAAAATGAAAAAACATTTTTTTTCAATAAATATACTTTAGATCCCCCTAGTGGAAAACTGAAACACTCGAGTTGCGGTCCCTACCGACAGGAAGTGTCACAAATATGACCAATAGAAGATTTGACTGGACCGACTTGTAACACATTAATTGAAAATTTTTATATGATCAGGGAAATATTAATTTCTGTGTGTGAGTGAGCATAATTTTGTTCTGCCACAGCTATGCCATTTTACGTGCAATCGGGCTGAATCAGAGCACCCCTGCGGGTGACCTGACAGAGTCAGATTTTTTTAATTTGTTAATTAGGGCTAATTAATTGCCCTAATTACCTAATGAGTCCCCTAAGTACCTCATATGTGATGTAATCTGGTGACATCACTGATGACATCACTCATTGAGTGCTCCAGTGACATCACTGGTGACATCACCAATTATATACACTAGTGCAGTGGTTCTCAAATTTTTTCACATGAAGGACCCCTAAACTGACAAAAATTAAACCACGGACCCCCATTTTATAGGATTTTGTCCCACGGTCCCCCATATGAGAATAAGATTGATGCTTTTAGATGTTTTATTACAGAAAGTGTATAAAACCCATGACCAAAATAGTCATTGTGTTACTTATGAATGGAATTATAGCTAAAATAAATTGCCCCCCTTTTGGCTGGGGACCCCCTGGAAGGACCTCTGGTGGTCTCCGGACCCCCTCTTGAGAACCACTGTACTAGTGGACCCGTGGCCGTTAGACACAACTCTGCACTCTCCGCTCGGCAACACGAAGGAAGCTGGCTGCCTGCGGCCCACCTAGCTCCACTCAGCCACTAACCTCGCGTCAGCAGGCTCTGAGAGCGCCACAACACGCTGAATCACACTCGATTTGGAGGCGGAACACGCCAGGATTGTCCAACCCTAACGTTTTTCTTCGTTTTGAACTCGAGCTCTCACTCTAGTCCAAACTTACAACCGCCCTTGCTGCAGGGAGCACTTCGCAAGCGCGACCCCGAGAGACAGAGGCTAACACGGACGCATGGCATTCGGCCCATGCCTACCGCATGGCATAGGAGTGACAACGGCACTACCGCTTAGCAGTTGACAGCCACAGCCGCCCAAGGCCGATACCGCCCTGACAGGACACAGCGCATGCAAACATCGCTCCTCATCTGAGGTAAACGGCAGGGGACAGAAAGCTGACAAGTCTATGACCATATACCTAAAGCTGGCATTGATATTCTTAGGCTGATGAACAGGGTTAGGCCACAACGTAACCCTGCACCTGTCATCAGTGAAAACCATGCATGACTGTTGCACCGAGAGGGCAATCAGGTCACTGACTTTTTTTCCTGACAACAGGGCTAGCAGCAGCGCGGTCTTCAGAGACAGGAATTTCAGATCTATGGAGTCCAAGGGCTCAAACGGGTGACCCTTCCACCCATTGCCAGAACTTCCAACACCGTTACCAGATCCCATTTGGGAAAGATGCACCGTGAGGGCGGGCACAACCTGTGCGCCCCCTTCATGAAACGCAAGATTAAAAGGAGGCTACCCACGGGCCTGCCTTCAATTCCCATGTGGCAAGCGGAAATCGCGGCCACGTACACCTTGAGGGACTGCGGGACTGGCCCGCATCATAAAGGCTCTGAAGGAAACAGAGAATGGGTTGTACACCGCAATTCACTGGATCCACTCCTTGATCCGCGCACCAGCGTGAAAAGGCCCGCCACTTGTACGTGTACTGAGAGAGGGTAGAAATGGCCCTAGCACTCTGTATAGTGCAGACCACATTTTCGGTCAAGCCCTGGGCTAGCAGGCGGTCCCGTTCAGGTACCAGGTCGCCAGCTTCCACCCGCGAGGGGAGGGGTGGAGTACCTCCCCCTCTGCCTGGGATACGAGATCCGGCAGTAACGGCAGCGGCCAGGGCAGTCCTTGCACCAAGGAGATTAGGTCCGCAACCCAAATCTGCTTGGGTTAATAGAGGGCCACCAGAATGAGCTGCAGGCGCTGTTCCCTCACCCTGTCCAACACCTGTCGAATCAGGGGAATTGGGGGGAACGCATAGAGACCCTCCTGGGGCCAGGCATGCGCCAGCGCATCGTGGCCCAAGGGAGGATTCTCTGGCACGCCGCGATGCGAAGAGATCGACGCGGGCGCGTCCGAATCTGGCCCAAATCTGTTCCACCACCTGTGGGTGGAGGCACCACTCCGTCTGCCGTGGGTTTCCCCGTGACAACAAGTCGGCACCGAAATTCAACCTACCTGGCACATGAATCGCTGAGAGCGAGAGCAGGCGGGGATATGCCCCACAGGTGAATCTCCGCCGCTAACTCATTCAGTGCTTTGGATTGCACACCGCCCTGTCTGTTCAGGTAGGCGATCGCAGCTGTGTTGTCCGAACAGATCAGAACATGGCGCCCATGCATCTGACATTGGAAGCGGCGCAGCGCTATAGGCGAATTGCCTCCAGCTCTATCACGTTTATGTGGCGAAGCTCCTGAGCTTCCCAGCGGCCGTTTGCCGCAGAGCCTCCGCAAACCACGGCCCACCCCCAGTGAGAGGCGTCGGTGCGGATGACACGCCTGAGCGGGACCGGGCCCATCCGAGTCCCCCGCGAGAGCCAACGGGAGTCTGCCCACTTGGTCAGAGCTTGTCGGGCCGGACACATCAGAGGCACCCTGCGATGACGCTCCCTGGCCGGATCCAGGCGATGACTGAGAAACCATATTTGGAATGGGCGCATGTGAAGCCATCCCAGCGGGAGCACTACCGCTGAGGCCATAAGCCCCAACATGACTGTGCACTGATGACCGACACCGTGCGACCCAAGCTTATAGCTCTGGCGAGGCAGCTCTTCTGCCAGTTCACTAACAACCCCAGGGCCTCCAGGTGATCCATCACCGCCCTGGTGTGTTCCATAGCCACCTGCCGCATGGCCCGCCCCGCAGAGATGAGGCACGCCGGGGCAAAATCCCCTGTGCAGCTCCGGGCCAAAGTTGCGCCATGGGGGCGGACTAAGGCGGGCTGGTCCTCCCGCCGTGTGGCTTTCGCCGGCCGGGGGACTGTGGGGACAAAGGCCTCTTTGGAGCTTTGGGCCGAAGTCGGGCATTGGGCACTGACGATGGCCAGCTCGTTCCTCTGCTCGGTGTCCTGCACTGAAGTGGGGCACCCTGAAGGCCACGGACTAATCTCCTGACAGCTCCTAACCGGTGTCGGCCCGCGGGCGTGGACACTGGTGGGCTGGCTCGCCAGGCGGTTCCCGTGAGCTGGAGGCGTTCCGCAGGCCAAGAATGGGTCCCTTGAAAGCTCCTGTCTGAAGCCGGGCACTGGGTCCCAACGACGGAGGGCTGGTGTCCCCGCCCGGCGGTTCGCGCCCGTTGAGGGCGTCCCAATAGCAGGGCGAGGTCCCTAGGAGAGCTCCCGACCGAAGACGGGCCTTGGGCTCCGTCGACGATTGGCTTGTCCTGGAAGCTACAAAGCGAGCTGACCCCCTTGCCAGGCGTCCTGCACCTGCCGGGGGTTCCCCAGCAATCAGACTGGGACCCTAGGAGAGCTCCCAACCGAAGTCGGGCACTGGGCACCCACGATGGTGGGCTTGTCCTTGAGGCTACAAACCGGAGTCTGGCGTAGGCTACAGACCACGGCGAGCTCAACCCCCGTCAGCCGTCATCTGGCATGCCTTGGAGGGGAGGGTGGGCCTGCTGGTGGGAGACAGGTGGGCTACCACCACCTCCTCTAGAGGAGGCATGTTCGTGTAGCCCAGCCGGGCCTCACCGTGTAGGGCTGACCAGGATGCCACGGGTGCGTACAACGGCTTGGCCTCCTGGGGCCTATCCCACACCGACTGCACCTCAACATGCACATCCTCACAGAGGGGCATGTCACACGTTGGAAGGGGGGCTTGGTAGTTCTGAAAGAAGTGCCCCTGCAGCACTGAGGCCGAGGGTGGGGGACGATCAGTCCATAAGATGCCCAGCCCATAAGATGCCCAGCTTCACTGCGGCCCTGGCCATCACTCCCCTAAACTGCTTCTGATAAGGCTTGTTTGCGGCAGGGCGGACGTCATCCACCGTCTCGGCGATGGTGCTACCTTCCCACACCTCCTCCCTCTCGGCTACGTCCCCTCGGATGGAAATCTCTAGGGGCTCATACTGAAAAGCATCCTGCTCTAATTCGGGGGCTCGTCTCCCCACTGCAGTGGAGGTAACTCGCCCTGAGGGGCTTGGTCCTCTACCCCCTTGGGGGTGGGGTGGGAGGCAGCCTACGGGGCCTTGGTCAGACTCCACGGATGCACTCCTCAGAGGCGTCCTGCTAGGAGGCAACTCATCCAGCCCTGTGATGGAGCACCGTCGTGCGGAAAATAGCGCAGCGGCTGCAGAAACGAGCGTCTAAAAACGCCACATCTAGCATGTTGGTCGCCTGACGCCAATGCCTTGCCCACGGCACACCCTCTAGCCTGTTCAACCCTATCCATAGCTTAGCAGGAGGGGAAGAAACGGCTAACGATAGAGAGCTTTAAGCAGACCTAAAAGGAAGCTAAAAGCAACCTCCAAAAAGTCCCCTAAATTAATTGGGGGAAGCGCGACCAAGCCTAGGCGGCTGGCTAATGGTGCAAGAGGAAGCCTTCTAGCTAATCTGAAAGAAGCTAAAAGCGAACCCCGCGAGGCCAGCTACCGTGCACGAGCAACGTTAGCCACACGCGCCTATAATGCCCACTGTGGTACCAAAACAGTCTTGGAATTGTAGAAATTGGGTATGGCTACAAAGCTGAGACTCTTGTGAATCCAAAGAGCCCAATTGTATTCATGTATTTAACTCTTGTATTTCATGATGAAATATGGCCTCATAGCTCTAGGATAATTACAGCCTTGTTAAACTCTAGTCTAGACCCAAATTGTGTGTTTCTTATTCTGATAGAATTGTGCTTTATGGTATATTTACAGTATGGACAGTGAATTGAAGCATCAGAAACAAATCCTTACTCTGTGGCGGTACACCACAAATAGATTTTGACCACCACAAATAGATTTTGGGCCCTATCTTGGTACAGGCGCTATCCCCTTTTTGCGCTTGTGCACCTGTTTGTGTGCCTTAATGCCTGCTTTATGCTATTGTCTCTGCAGGGATGATAGCAGTCCGCAACACGCAAGTGTCCAGGTGTTATGCTGAGTTTTACCCCCCCGCCCGGCCGCCGCTAAACGCATCCCCACCTCACGGGAGCATATTGTAATGATTTATACAGAAAAAGTAACTGTTTAAAAATTATATAATTGTCTGGGTAGACGTGACCTCCCTGTTTTTTAAGTTAAAACACCCCCGAAATATGGTGGGGATGCAATTCTTGGCGCGGGTATGGAACTGCTCACAGCACCTGCCGCAGGCGCAAATTGGAGGCGTGCCAACTCATCTGCGCCCCCCAAATGCCAGCAAAAACGAGATTTGGGCAGTCTTTATTTTAATATATTTTATTTTCAATTATTTTATAGAATATGCAAACAAGACAAACAGGCTCAGACACCGGAAAAGAAAGAAAGAAAGAAAATACATCATGGACATTCATCATTACAACTTGGTGCTATCAGCCACTTATTGCTTATGTGCTTGCAAGAGACAATGCGCATGAGATCCCACGCAAGGGGTCCAGGAGACACCACCCCTAACCTCAGTCACTTATCATTCTTAACCTCGTCAAAGTAGGCCAAAAACGGGTCCCAGACAGTTGAGGACCTTTTGAATGAGTTGGTTCTCAGGGACCCGAGTCTCTCCATCTGTATTACAGAAATCATGTCATCAGCCACACCTGAAAAGAAGGTGAAGAGGAAGAATAGGTCAGAATAAGTATTTTTGCAACAGTTGTCCCCAGTGTCAGAGATCGCACAGTTCTAGGGAAGTTCAGAGAGGACTCCGAGCAGCCGAAGATGGCGAGTTCTGCCTCCGGCTATAGGGTTATTTTGTAGGACTTGCAGTACCAGTTAAATATTTTGGCCCAGAATCCGGATAGTGAGGGTCAGAACCAAAAAGCATGCAGTGTGCCCTCTGAGACCCGACACCTATCACATAGTGGTGAGACAGAAGGATAAAAGCAAAAAGACAGCAACTTCAATTTGATCCTTCACTTGGTTGCTTATCACTATATAAAACCAGTATATATGATAATAATGATAACATAGACATGAAGTGTCATGTTCATGGCACAATAACGCTTAATATAATATACGTATAAATATAATATAACTAGATTATCAGGCCGCTACACATCCTTCAAGCCTAGTTTGGTGGGACTCTTGTTGGCCCGTTGTGTGTCTGTGTGTTGGCACCTCGGGCGTTAATGTTGTATGAGCTGGCACATCTGGGGTTAATTTAATATGAGCGGCACCTGGGGGGTTAATGTTGTATGAGCTGGTACCTCAGGGGTTAATGTCATATGAGCTGGCGCCTCGGGGGTTAATGTTGTATGAGCTGGTACCTCAGTGGTTAATGTCATATGAGCTGGTGCCTCTGGGGTTAATGTCATATGAGCTGGCACCTCTGGGGTTAATTTCATATGCGCGGCGCCTCGGGGGTTAATGTTGTATGAGCTGGTACCTCGAGGGTTAATGTTGTATGAGCTGGCACCTCGGGGGATAATGCCGTATGAGCTGGCACCTCTGGGCTTAATTTTATATGAGCGGCGCCTCGGGGGTTAATGTTGTATGAGCTGGCACCTCCGGGGTTAATTTCATATGAGCGGTGCCTCTGGGGGTAATGTGGTATGAGCTGGCGCCTCAGAGGTTAATGTTGTATGAGCTGGTACCTCAGGGGTTAATGTTGTATGAGCTGGCACCTCAGGGGTTAATGCCATATGAGCTGGCACCTCTGGGGTTAATTTCATATGAGCGATGCCTCGGGGGTTAATGTTGTATGAGCTGTCACCTCTGGGGTTAATTTCATATGAGCGGTGCCTCTGAGGTTAATGTGGTATGAGCTGGCGCCTCCGGGGTTAATTTCATATGCGCAGTGCCTCGGGGTTAATGTGGTGTGAGCTGGCGCCTCGGGGGTTAATGTCGTATAAGCTGGCACCTCTGGGGTTAATTTCATATGCGCAGTGCCTCGGGGTTAATGTGGTATGAGCTGGCGCCCCGGGGGTTAATGTCATATGAGCTGGCGCCTCAGGAGTTAATGTTGTACGAGCTGGCACCACGGGGGTTACATTTGTATGACCTGGCGCATCAGGGTTAATGTGGTATGAGCTGGCGCCTCGGGGGTTAATGTCATATGAGTTGGCGTCTCTGGGGTTAATGTTGTACGAGCTGGAGCCTCAGGGGTAAATGTGGTATGAGCTGGTGCCTCGGGGGTTAATGTCATATGAGCTGGCAACCTTGGGAGTTAATGTGGGTGGTGTGGGTGTCTGTGTGGGTGGGGGTGGTATTGGTCCGATGTCACAATCATGACATTAGGCCTGCCCAGTAATGTAACTCATACCTCAACTCAACCTGAGCATTCTGGTGAGTTACCCCCTTTTTCCGTTGCAGGGCAGAGCATTCAGAGTGCAGTCAAACCAAACCAAACAACCGTAACTGATGGTTATCTCAGTCTTGCTTGGCTTTTCTAGGGCTTTTGGAAGTTACTGACATTTTTTACCAAAATTGAGTTACCCCCTTTTAGCTTTGCAGGGCAGTATTGTCGAGCATGTCCGACCTGTCAGGTGGTGGGGAAGCCTGGGAGGCTAAGTAATAAAAATAGAGTCCGCACACTGGCAGCTGCTCCCAAATAGCCTGGGAGGCTCCCACCTGTTGCGCCGTTGCAACCTTTAGCGGTGGAGACAGAGCTGTTTGCCCACTTGATAATTGATTGTGTGGGACCGCTGCCGAAGTCCAAGCGGGGGAATGAATATCTGCTCACGATTTTAGATGCAGCCACCCGGTACCCAGAGGCAATTCCTTTGAGTATACGGGCAAAGGTCATTGTGGCGCATCTGCAGAAGTTCTTTGCATGGGCTGGCGTTCCACGTACGATTCAATCGGATCGGGGGACAAACTTTACATCAGGTTTGTTCAGACAGGCAATGGCTGGGTGGGATATTACCACCAAATATTCCTCAGCTTACCATCCTCAGTCACAGGGAGCCATAGAGAGGTTTCACAGTACCTTAAAGGGCATGATTCAAACGTTTGTGGCGGCACAGCCCAAGGACTGGGATGAGGCCATCCCCTTCCTTTTGTTTGCGGTTTGTGAGGCTCCATCTGAGGCTTTGGGGTTTAGCCCTTTTGAGTTGATTTTTGGTCATCAAGTGAGGGGCCCACTGAGTATGTTCAAGGAGCTGGTGGTCGAACGGAAAGAGCCTGGTGAGACTGAGCAATTATGTGTCCACTTTCCGTACGAGACTGAAGTTAGCGTGTGAAGTAGCAGGACGTAACATGGCTGGAGCTAAAGCTAAAATGAAAGCTCGGTATGATAAGAAGGCGGTAAGGCGATCTTTCGATCCAGGGGATAGGGTGCTGCTAGCTGTCCCAGAGTCGAGGGACCCCCTGGGGCCTGGGTTCATGGGTCCGTATCAGATAGTGAGGAAGGTTGGGGAGGTGTGTTACCTTCTGAGTACTCCTGACAGATGGAGGAAAACGACACTGTGCCACATTAACCTCTTAAAAGCCTACGAGGAGCGTGAGGCATTTGTGGGTTGTGCAGGGATAGAGGTAGACAGGGTCTGGAGCTGTCTGGGCCTCCACCGGAAGTCGCTAGTGCACGTCTTTATAATTCTCAAGCTCGAGTGGAGCTGGAAGGCGGTTTGGGTCACCTCACGGGAGAACAGCGAGATGATGTTTTGCAGTTGTTAGACTCGCACCTTTCTCTGTGTAGGGACGTCCCGGTGAGAACACCTCTGGCGGTGCATGATGTGGATGTGGGTGAGTCGTGCCCCATCAAACAGCATCCATATCATTACCCCCGTGGAAAAAGAAAGTGATACAGGAGGAGGTAGAGTATATGCTGGACATCGGCGTGATAGAGCCGGCTGACGGAGCCTGGAGTTCACCGGTGGTGCTCGTGGCACAGGAAGGGAAAGCGGATCGTTTTTGCCTCGATAACCTAATCAGGTGACGAAAGCTGACGCTTACCCTATCCCGTTGCTAGACGATTGCATTGACCAGGTCGGGCAGGCGAAGTTTGTAACTAAAATTGACCTTCTCAAAGGCTATTTTCAGGTGCCACTGACCAAACGATCTAACGAAATGTCCACCTTTGCTACGCATGATGGTTTATATCGTTTTCTAGTGGGAGGAACATGTGCAGCAAGTGAATGAGCTCTTTGAGCGCTTGGCAGATGCTGGTCTCGTGATCAACCTGAAGAAATGTGAGTTCGGCAGAGGTAGGGTACCGAACCGCACCCAACCTGATACCCTAGGTAGCTAGGGTATCAGGTTGGGTGCGGTTCGGTGCTGCCCCAGGAGGCAAAAGTGAAGGCTATTCTAGAATATCCTGTCCCGCAGACCAGGTCACAGCTGCGGCGTTTCCTGGGAATGTGTGGATTTTACAACAGGTTTGTGAATAAGTACGCCCATATAACAGCGCCTCTGACCAACCTGTTGAGCGAGAAGGTGAGGTGGACTTGGGGGCTGGAGTGGCAGGAAGCAGTGGAGCAGGTGAAGGGGATCCTGGCTAGTTCTCCGGAGCTTAAGGCTCTGGATTTCACCCAGCCGTCTAAGCTAGCTGTTGATGCTTCGGAGGTAGGAGTTGGTGCAGTGTTGCTGCAGGAGGAAGACGGAGCGGAAAAACCAGTAGCGTATTTTTCAAAGAAGCTAAAGAAACATAAGCATATTCGACTATCGAGAAGGAGGCCTTGGCGTTGGTCTTGGCTGTCGAACACTTTGAAGTCTACGTTGCTAGCAGTGATACTGTTCTTGTTTACTCTGTCCATAATCCTCTAGCATTTCTTGCGAGATTCCGCACAGCTAACACGAGAGTGTTTCGGTGGAGTTTAGTGCTGCAACCGTATAATCTCCACGTCAAACACATCTCTGGCAAGAAAAATAAAATTGCCGATGCCCTGTCTAGAGGCTAGGAAATGTCTGATTCACAGAAGGAAAAGGACTTTGATCTTGCTCTACTACCTAGTTCCTCATTGCGCGGCTCGCGAGACGATGGCGGCTCTAGACTCTTTCATTGGCGGCTCGCGGCTGATATAAATAATACAATCACTGTCAAAACAATTCCCTCACTGCGGTGTCAAACTGCGTGGTTGCCAGGTTTGTGGCCCTTGGGAGCACCAAATGGGGGTTGAAACTCACCATATACCGGTAGTAGGGGTGCACCGATCGATCGACACGCAATCTGTATCGGCCGATTTGGACCTCAAATATGTGATCTGCTGTTTCCGATATTCCTTTAATGTTGCCGATCGCATAGCCGATCATGCTGCACGTGAGAAACATGAGGCAGCCCATTTTCATGTCTTCAATGTCAATCGTTTAACTTTCGTATTTGTGCTCTAACGTTTATATCATTGTGTTGCAAAGCACACGCTTTGCTTTCGTCAGTGTACTCACCTCCATGCACACACCGCACCAGACTGTCAACACACCCCTTGCGTCTTTGAATCACACAAATCAGCTGGTGATTAGAGCAGCCTCAGCAGAGAGAAGTTACCTCCAGTCCTCCCGCCTACCGAGGCATTTGCATGCTGTTAAGTCCGTGTGTATTAAAGTCCCAGATTGACACGGTGGTACTGTGGTAGTCGGGGTAGTGCACGCGCACACACAGACAATTTCCACGCAAGCATTGATGTTCCCGCGGGCACTTTGAAGGAAGCGAAAGTGTGCGGCTGAGTACAGTATGTGGATGTGCGCTCCGTTCAGACGGACTTTCTTCCTTTCTTTTAACATCAGTTGAACATGTTCTAATCCCCTTCTTCCATGTGTGCGTATATGACCAACCAGTAAGTCATTATTATGTTAATATTCCTGTATTGCATTCCCTTTTGGTTTTAGATCGATCTACCTGCAATCATTGCAATAACGTTTGTTTAGGCGTGCATTTGCCGTTTGATTGTCTGTTGCGCTAATTAATGCCACTACTCAGATGGAGTTTAGCTGGTGTGTAGCTTGTGATTCTGTTGTTTCTCCCGTCATGTAACCCTGTCACCATTATGTAGATCGCACTCATAGTGCTGCTAATTATAACACTGTAACTCGGCCTCGATGGGCGGGTCGTTTTGATGTTCGTTCGATGCGGATCCCAATGTATGACGGTTATTGTGCATAACCCCGGTTCTATGAGTGGGAGCTCTTTGGCTTTAGTCATGGTTCAAGACTGGTGTTTAAGAGTAACTGACTTACAGTTTACCTAATTATCATTTATATATTATTAGTTGTTAATTATCACTATAATTGGCCTATATAACAGCAAGCTTGGTTACTGACCTGTTTGTATATTTTATTGCCTCCTTTTTCCAGACCACACACAATCCTACTATTCCTGTCATAATGCTGTAAAGAGCCTATACTGCTGTACTGTACTGAAGAGAACTGACAACTAAACGGTTGAACTCCCATCTGTCTCCTGCCTCGTGTTTTTACGGACACCCCAGGGCGTATATATATATATATCGGTGATCGGTAATCGGTAATCGGTGATCGGTCGATGATCGGTTGGGCAGATATTTCTCATAGGTGATCGGCAATCGGTGATCGGTGGCAAAAAACGTGATCGGTGCACCCCTAACCGGTAGCCTATCTGGCAACACTGCAAACAAGCCAATGCCTCGTGGAGGGATTGGGTCAGTGGGAGGGAGCAGAAGAGTGCTACAGGTGTGAATGACAGGGCGTATTGTTGCAGCTGGCATTTCCTCGTTAACGTCGAAATGCGCAAGCTGCAACAATCGAGTCACGTTAACCCCCCCTCCCAGCGTCAGAGTTTTAACGATACATCGGACATCAGAATGTTTAATCAAGTCGGTGTGAATGTTTTCATCACTTTTATCATTTTTTATTAAGTCGGCCTGAATGTTTTTCATAATATATATATATATATATATATATATAAAGTCAGTCTGAATGTTTTTATGATTTTTATAATAGTTTCTAACATTTTTATCATTGGTTTTATCATTGAATAAACTAAAAAGTTTGAATAAACTATAAACTAAAAGTGGCTCTCCTCTTGACTTTGACCGGCTAGTGTGGCTCTCATGGAGAAAATAGTGAGGATCACTGCTCTAGTGAGTATTGTATGTACAAAGTACTACAAAGCGGTAGTGATGGACAGCCACCCACTTCCACATATGGATGACCTTTTCTCTGAAATGCGTGGAGCCACTCTTTTCTCCGCCATTGATTTGGCGAATGCTTATCACCAGGTGTTACTGGCAGAAGAAAGCCAGGACATGACAGCATTCATAACACACAAAGGACTTTTCAGGTACTGCCATGTGCCATACGGACTGTGCTCAGCCCCAGCTGCGTTCTCTTAACTCATGTCTCTGGTGCTGAAAGATCTCAAGGGGGTCCAGAACTATCTAGATCACGTGATCGTCTATACTCTATGGCATGAATCAGGAGGACCATGACCGTAATCTGCAGGCAGTGCTCGCTGCGCTCAAGGAAGCCGGCCTCCAGCTAAACCATGAGAAGTGCCACTTCAAGCGGACTAGCCTACAGTTCCTTGGGCACATCATCTCAGCCCAGGGTCTGCTGCCAAATGAGGATCACCTCACAGCTATTACAGAAGCTCCGGCGCCCAGCGACACCATCATGCTATGCTCATTCCTGGGGCTCACAGGGTGGTATGCAAAGTTTGTGGAAAACTATGCATCTCTGATGGAGCCTATGAGAGAATGCCTGCGTGACACTGACGACACCGACTCATTTGAGTGGACTGAAGCAGCACAGAGAAGCTTTGAGGCAGTCATCGTGAACAGCCCAGCGCTGTCCGTCTTCGACCCCAGCCTTCTCACCTTCGTGTCTGCAGATGCATCAGACTACGGTCTGGGGGCCATACTGACACAAATGCACCCTGATCAGATAGAGCGCACGGTTGCATTTGCTTCACGTTCATTGACACCTGCTGAACGGAAATACTCTATTGTGGAGAAGGAGGCATTGGCCTTTGTGTGGGCAGCTGAAAAGTGGAGAACCTTCTTATGGGGGACTAGATTCACACTGCGCACAGATCACCAGGCCCTGACCACGCTCACAAAAGGCCTCGGCAGGGATGCGTGTTCACAAAATCATCACAAAACAGTGACAGAGCCTGAACTCGTAGCTCTGTTGGATACAGAACTGAAAGCTCTTTCAGTGAAGGACTTCGCTGCAGCATGTGAGGCCTGCCCAGAGCTTGCTGCCCTGAGAGAGCAAATGGAAAAGGGATGGCATAAAACAGCAAAGTCCCTACCTGCAATGCTCAAGCCATACTTTGCTATCAGAGAGGAACTGTCAGCCCAAGATGCGACCATATACAGGGGCCCTCACCGACGGCTAGTCCCTGTGGGCCTAAGGAAGCAGCTTGTGGACTTGGCACATGAGACCCATCAAGGTGTTGTTCGCACTAAGCAGAGATTGCGAGACTTATACTGGTGGCCGGCATGGACATCTGTGTTCAGGAGAGCATCAGTGCATGTGCTACATGCCAGATCAATGATAAAAATGCCAAGACGCATGCAGCACCACTCCAGCCGGTTCCCCTGTCAGATGGCCCATGGCAGAAAGTGGGAATCGATATTGTCGGACTGTTCAAGACCGTCAGCAAACTTGGACTGCCGCTATGCTGTGACAATGATCGATTACTACACCAAGTGGCCAGAGATCGCCTTTACTTCCTCTATCACAACGACGGCGATCACCAACTTCCTGTCTACAGTGTTTTCCTGCCTTGGCAACCCTACTGAACTCATCAGTGATAATGGCACACAGTTCGCTTCAAGTGAGTTTGCGGATTTCCTTGCAGTGAGAGACATCACACACATAGTGTGGTATGGTATATCAAGAAAACAGCTCCCGTAGGATTTTTGTGCTAAAATTAACTTTTTTGCAGTTCTTGGTTCTATAGAGTCCAAACTATCAGAAATTGATGGGGTTCAAATTTTTCAGACCCCCACCCTCTTTCTGGGGGGTCATCTATTTTGGGACCTCCCAGAACAGTATGCCAGCCAGTTAATGTCTGATTTTCATAATATTAGAGTTGTTTTGTAGGTTTTAAAATATTCTGAGTTGATTTATTACACTTTTAAAGCAGCCAGAATAATCTTTTTCTGACTTTCGGTTGGGGTCTTTCCTCACCTGGGCCACCCCGGACTGACCGCTGTGCCTATCTCAGTCATCATTACATTCCCCGCTCTACTCCTGCTCTTTTCTCGGCCAATCCAACTTTTACAATTATTTTTTCAGGGGCATCCAGTGACAATTAATACTTTACTGCAGGTGTAGACCATTCTGAAAGGCATTTCCTGTTCTGATTCTGAAAAACCAAGGTTTGAAATATGGCCAATGTAGCAGAATCCTCATTGAAGTTGCGCGTTAAAGATTCAGCAGTCAGTTGGGAACACCAATTGGATCCTAAGAGCTGGGACTCTCTCACATTGCATTTGCTGCCTTGCATGCTCTTGGTAAAACAATTCATGGAAGTGGCCTTGACATGTGCATACACATCAGCTTTTCGTGGGATTTTTGGTGGCAAAGCTTACAAGTGAGGCCTTGAGTACCACATCACTACCAGCCTTGCAATTATGATGTTACATTTTGATACCTTCCAAATGGTCTAATTTGGAAGCAGTGCATTGCTCTCTTTTTTTACCTTTTTTTTATACAGGGGGAGTCTCACTGAGAGCAATGCTCTCTTTTTCAGGAGCGCCCTGTTCACATTCACACCTGGAAGCTGACCAGTACAACCACAGTCTGATCGGCTGGCCACTGAGCAGCTCCACTGGAGCAGTTGGGGCTAAGGGCCTTGCTCAAGGGCACCTCAGGGGTGATAATGAGGGAGGGGCAAACGCTGCCTTTTCACTTTCCCCAGCTAGATTTATCCTGCCGGTCCTGGGGATTAAACAGACGCCCCTCCGGTCACAAGCTCGCTTCTCTAACCGTTGGGCCACCACTGCCTCTCAAGGACAAACTCCATGAACGTAACCCACAGATGATAGAGATCTTTGAAGAAATCTCATTCCTGGTACTCAGAAAATGTCAAGCCACTCGAAGATGAAAAAGACATTGGCGATTTCTCTCAGTTCTTGACCCAGTATCTTTACCAGGTAGAGTCTTCTTAGGGTGCTTTCACACTGGCGCCCAGGTACCGTTCCCGAGCACACTTGTCGCCAAATTGACCCCAGTTTCGGAACATTTGACAAGTGTGAGCGTTGCGTTGTGTTCCGTGCCCGGGGGCGCAACAGGGAACCGTGACAGGATCGACTTGAAAAGGTGGTCTGGGGAGTGCTTTGGCGTGCCCAGGCACAGAACACTTGCGAGCGTGAAAGCCAACTGTTCCGAACCACATAGACAACAAACGGGCGAGGATAAACTCCAGGATTAGTTGATGATGCAAGTGCACTCTTTTCCGTTTCAGTGCACGGAAGAAATGCTGTAATGTGAAAGCTGACCAGTTGGGGAGAGGCAATCGTTACTGAGTGCGGAACGGAACGGAATGAAAGCAATCGTTCACAGTGAGAAAGCAATCTTAATCTCATCAGCTCTTGTCGCTCAGGTGACTGGGCGGGCTACTTGTCATCATTATAGAAACTCATCAAGTATTTCTTTGCTGACTGGCTGATGGCAGTCTATCTTGCTCAAATGAATGCTCTTGAAGAGGATGACTCCGAAACATGGAATGCAATGAAGTCTGGTGCATTTGTGGTGGCAAAGTCAGAGATACCCTACACTCATCTCTTCACTGATCAAGCCCTCGAGCAGGAAATCAAGAAGCCAAAGGGACATGATGGGATGGTTGGACTCAGTAGAGATGAAGCTGAAGCAGCTCTGGACCGACTAGTCACTACCACACCTCATCTTGCTGGTCTAGCGAATCAGTACCTCAACAGCTTTCCAAAAGCTTCCAGATCTTCTTCAAGGACAGAACATTATCAGCTCTCAGGAGAGATTGCATTGAAGTCAAGAGACTCTGGTACTGGGCTACAGGGCAGTACACCAGTCAGCTCCCCTGTACCTGCAATCTATGGTCAGGTTCCAAACCTCTCACCGCTCCCTTCGCTCCTCCACCAGCGCAGGACGCTTCGCCCCTCCTTCGCTACGGGGGCTCAAAAGTCGCTCATCCCGATCTCGACTCTTCTCGTCCCACCTCAATGGTGGAACGAGCTTCCACCTTCGGTCAGGACAGCTGAATCACGGCCGATCTTTCGGAAAAGACTAAAGACACACCTTTTCAAGCTCCATCTGGGCCCTTCTTGATCTAACTTCTTTCTCTCTCTTTCTTTAAAAAAAAAAAAAAAAATCTAAACTAACCTTAACTTGTACCACTGTTCCTTCAGAAGTTGTATTTATCATAGACTGTGTTACATAGTTGATTGCTCTATTGCTGACAAAAAATTGTTATTGTAAGTCGCTTTGGATAAAAGCATCTGCCAAATGACGTAATGTAATGTAATGTAATGTAAAGAGCAAATGCTCTGAAGCTACAATGTGGGATAAATCATATCAGGCAAATTGCCCTGAGCTTCCACCAATCGAAGAGAATGGATGGAATTCCGAGAGTGGAGGGTATGGTCCAGTCAGGTGTCTTGCCCTCCCTTCTCCACGGGCAGTACTTGAGCTCATCAAATGTGGCTGCAAAGCAGGTTGCAAGGGGCGCTGCAGCTGCTCAACCAATCACCTGCTTGCACTCCTCTCTGCAAATGCTATGGTGGAGACTGTGCAAACACTATTAACTCATTGAGTGCCAGCCACTTTTGGAAAATGGATGCTCCCAGTGCCAGCCCTTTCAGAGCGTTTTCAGTGATTTCTCAAGACCCACAGAATATTGTGGGATATTACTATGTAAACACCGAACACACCCAAAGAACGATGAGACTCTCTTGTATCATCAGCAAAAAAAAAGTTTATTGATATCATTTTCCGTTCTTTAGTTATCAGCAGTAGAAGATAGCTTGGTTTCACCAAAAACATTAGGGTTGTCCTACAACCCAGGTTTTACGAGTGAGAACGAGAGCTCTCACTAGTGCCTTAAATGCTGCAACGCAGCCCTATGGAAGACTGTTATTTTGCTCCAAAATTACTTTTCATTAAAACCTGACCACCCACCCGTAGGTGGCGTGGTACCCCCTGGGACTGACACGGATCCACGTGACTACGTCACGTCCTGCCAGCCCAGGGATAATCACTCTAATTTCTTCCAGCCCGCTGAGATCCGACGCACCCCGTGACGCATCGACACAGCAAGGCTGGGTAGTGAGAGCTCTCGTTCTCACTCGTAAAACCTGGGTTGTAGGACAACCCTAATGTTTTACTTCGTTTCGAACTCAAGCTCTCACTAGTGCCTCCATTCAACCGACCTTGCTGCCGGGAGCACCCCACAGGGCGACCCGAAAGGCACCGGTGAACCACGGCCATATGGCAACGTTTATGCCTAACCGTCTGACATATTAGAGTGGCAACGATACTACTTTCTTGCCACCGACAGCACCGCGTGCGCGAACTGCGAACCGGACACGTCGAGACTGTAGTACCTGACAAAAATGTGATGAGAGGACCATGAGGCCGCGGCACACATGTCCTCCACCGACACACCACGCAACAACGCAGAGGATGTCGCAACACCTCGCGTAGAATGCGCCCTGATACCCTCTGGGGGAACCTTGCCCACGGCAGAGTATGCCAACGCGATCGCCTCCACTATCCAGTGTGATAAGCGATCCTTGGAAAGGGGTCCGCCCTGGGCCCTTTGCCCAAAGCAAACCAACAGCTGATCTGTAATGCGTAAAGAACGCGTCCTGGCCACATAGGCCGAGAGCGCCCTTACGGGGCACAGCATGAGCAAACGTCTCTCCTCACCCGTCTCTAACTGAACGGCGGGGGACAGAATGCTGATAAGTCTATGACCATAGACCTAAAGCTGTTACATTAATAATCTTAGGTTGGTAAGCCGGGTTAGGTCGCAACGTAACCCTGCGCCCATCATTCCCAAAACCACACAGGCCTGCTGCACCGAGAGGGCAATCAGGTCACCAACTCTCTTTCCTGACGACAAGGCCAGCAGCAGCGCGGTCTTTAAAGACAGAACCCTTAAATCGGCGGAGTCCAAGGGCTCAAACGGATGACCCGTTAGCCCGTCCAGCACCGTAACCAGGTCCGATTTGGGGAAAAAACGCACCGCGACGGCGGGCGCAGTTTACGCGCCCCCTTCATGAAGCGCAAGACCAAAGGGTACGCCCCCACGGGGCTCCCTTCAATTCCCATATGGCAAGCAGAATCGCGGCTACGTACACCTTAACGACTGTGGGGACTGACCCGCGTCAGGCAGGCTCTGAAGGAAACAGAGAACTGGTCGCACACTGCAGTTCACTGGGTCCACGCCCTTACTTGCTGCATAGTGCATCCCACATTATCAGGCAAGCCCTGGGCTAGCAACTGGTCCGGTTCAGGAGCCAGACTGCCAGCTTCCAATTGCCTGGGGAGGGGTGGAACACCTCCCCCTCCGCCTGGGATAGGCGATCGGCCCGTACCGGCAACGCCCATGGCGGATCTTGCGCCAGGGAGACCAGGTCCGCAAACCATGTCTGCCTGGGCCAAAACAGACTAAAACGAGCCGGAGGCGCTGTTCCCTCACCCTGTCCAACACCTGACGGATCAGGGGGGTCGGGGGAAACGCATAGCGCCCCTCCCTCGGCCACGCGTGCGCTTTTAGCGCGTCATGACCTAACGGGGGCTGTCCTCCTGGATCGAGAACCACAGTGGGCAGTGTGTCGCGCGCCGCGATGCGAGAGATTGACGCAGGCGCGACCAACCCTGGCCCAAACCTGTTCCATCACCCGAGGGTGGAGGCACCACTCCGTATAACGGGGATTGCCTCGAGACAGCAGGCCGGTCGTAACTCCGCCGTCCCGGCAGATAGACCGCTGACACTGAAAGGAGACGGGGATACACCCACAGGTGAATCCCCGCTATGGTTCAGCGCCCCCGACCGCACACCGCCCTGTTTGTTCAGGTGGGCGATCGCTGCCCTATTGTCCGAGCGAATCAGCACATGGTGCCCATGTGTGAGCCGCTGGAAGTGTTACCTCCGCAGGCCGGGGGGACTGCGGAGGCAACGTTCTCTTTCGAGTCTGGCCGCACGCGGACTTGTCCGGCAGTGCGGTCCCCAAGAGAGCTCCCAACCAACAATGGGCCCACGGCGCCATTGATGGTGGGCTTGTCCTGAGGCAGAGCCCGGCGAATCGCCTTCAGCTCTAGCACGTTTATGTGGCGAAGCTCCTGAGCCTCCCACCGGCCGTTCGCCGAAAAATGCCCGTAAATCGCACCCCCTCCCCAGAGGGAGGCGTCTGTGCGAATCACCATCCTGAGCGGGACAGGGCCCCACCGAGTACCTCTCGAGAGGTAACGGGGGTCCGCCCATATAGCCAGCGCCTGCCAGGCCTGACCTGTCAGAGGAACCCTGCGATGACGGTCCCCGGCCGAGTCCAGGCGAAGCCTGAGAACCATATTTGGACCACGAGAGCATGTGTAGCCTCCCTAGCGGGAGCACATGCAGTGCTGAGGCCATCAGGCCCAACATCACTGCGCACTGATGCACTGACACCGAGGGCACAGACCTAACGTCCTTGGCTTGCTGTCCGAACCGTGCGAGCCTGTCGCTCTGGCGAAAGGCTCGCAGGAAGTATAGCTCGAGCCCCAGGAAGGTCGCCGCCTGCGCTGGGACGAGGCAACTCTTCTGCCAGTTCACCAAAAACCCTAAGGTTTGCCGGTGATCGGTCACCACCTTGGTATGTTCCGTGGCACGGACCCTCGAGTCGGCCGCTAAGAGAACGTCGTCGAGATATAGGAAGACGCGGATCCCCCTCGCGCGGAGGGGAGCCACGGCTGCCTCCACGCACACCACTTGAGACGCCGAAGGTCCAATTTTGGACGCATGGAGCCGTCCATGGCGTCCTCCTCCACGGCCAGATCGGGGGTCCCGTCGAACGTGGGTGGGCAAACTGTAGCGCGTATCCCCTCTGGAGGGTGCGCCGTAATGGGGACGGGGAACATAGATGCTCCCAGGCATCGAGCCTGTTGGACAAGATGGTCTCTTGTGGCCACAGGAGCGGAACCCGTTTTTTTTCTACCACTCGGATCATACTCTCTTCCTCAATGTCCCCATAGGAGACAGTGAACGGTCATCAAAAGCAGAGAGCATATGAACTGAATCAAGTCTCTCTGCCCGCTTCGCGCTCAGAAAAGAGTATCACCATCTCAACATCGTGGATAGCGAGACTGAACATTTTAGAAACACATTTCTCAAGTTAGAAACTATAGAAATGATCCCTGAAAGTATAGTCATGAGCATATTGCTGGGCACCGGGACCTTTCGATCCGGTGCCCTGATGGGGGGGCGGGACGTGAGAGGCTACGCCCCCCCGCCGCATGGACAGTTCCGTAGAAGCTGTTGTTGTGCTCGCAGGAGCTGGTTTGGTTATGAAATATGATTATTAATAATTATGAATTATTAATATTCATAGATTTATTAGATTTGACAGAAAATATTGTATTCTCTGTAAGATTCGGGGCACCACTGTAGTTAAGGCTACAGACCTGTCTAAAAGTCAGTTATGACTAGATTAGACACCAAACCAAATTGTCATATCAGTCTCATAGTGATATAATGTACATTGTACAGTTGATTGAAGGGTCAAAGTTAGTAAGCTTCTGTCACAGATTTCCACAGATAAAATACCTCATGAATAACAACCAAGATTCAGGGCCTTATGTAATAAAAAGATTTAATAAATCACAATATCAATTGACATCAAGATAATGATTAAAATATCAGTTCATCACATTTACTTTACAACTAATAGTCTACCACATCTATAGCTAATAACTAATATGAATAAGCATTATCTTATGTGTGTGTGTGTGTGTGTGCAGTGATTTAAGTCTGCCTGGCGGAAGCAGGCTTGAATGTGTGTGTGCGTATGTGGGTGTTACTTAGCATTTGTGTGTGTGTGTGTGTGTATGTGTGAGAGAGAAGGAGGGCGGAGAAGGTGGAGTGTCTTATGTCACCCCAGGATTGGCTGAGGGGCGGTCTGGTCGTGTGAAGACCGCCTCCTTTTCAAAATGGCGGTTTTGTCAATTTTGTGGAAGGAGAGAGAGGGGGATCGACGGGGAGAGAGAGAGAGGGAGAGCAGGGGAGAGAGAGAACACGCTGGTGGCCTCAATTCTCACAGATCGCTAACAGTCACATACAGGATACTGTAATCAACACATATGATAATGCATTTTAACCCTAACTGCCCAGAACCATTAAACCATAAACTCTCACGTGGGTTCCACTCGGTTGAGCGGGATCCTTCCGTTTGTGGGGATGATGGTCCGGTGCGCTGTGGGTTCACGTGCTGCGAAGAGGATGGCTTTGGTTTGTGGGAGCGATGGCCTGCAGCGCCGTTCACCCTGGCCTGGAGAAGCGTGCAGCGGACGTCTGCTGGGGGTTGACGTGCCTGGGGTTGACGTGCAGTCTCTCTGCTCGTTGAGTCGAAGGAGTGGGTGGCTGCTCTCTGTGGCTGGCACCACGGTGGGTCTTTTGCGTCCTTCGTCGGCTGTTGGTTCTGCGACTGGGGCCACGGTGTGTCTTTTCTGCAGCCGTTGGTTTGCCCTGCTGCGGTGTGGCGTTCTTCTTCTTCTCCTGCACGTGCGGTGCGCTAGGAGGGTCGTCGTCAGGCGGTCTTGCCTGGAAGCTTAGTCAACAGCTGGGCGTTGGGCCGGGCTGTGGCAAGTCTGGAAGCGTAAGGTTTTTTTTCCCTGCGACTTATAACGCTAAACCGACTTAAATTAAACTGAGATTAAGTAGAGCTATCTCAGTTACGCATGCTCTGTCTGGTGGGACTTAAGGCCTTTCGTAGGCGATCCCTGGGCCTGTTTCTGCCTCTGGTGTTGCTGTCTGGTTGAGGCCTGGTTCCTCCTGAGGCCCTGGTCAGGCCTGCAGGCCTTGGTTCCCCCTTTGTTGCAGGTCGTGGGGCTCAGAGAGGGTACAGAGAGCGGGGGAGGGGAGCCGGCTTCCTGGCCCCTCCAGCCAGCTCGGTTCAGCTGCGTGCGAAAGCTTCCTTTTGACTCTTAGTTAAAACTGTTTCCAACAGTTTTGGTACTGTCTGGGGAAAATCACGAAGGGTTCTCATTGGCCTCTCATGTGTCTTTTGTGATGGTTCTGGCCAATGATAGCGCTCTGTGAGCTGGACTGTGCCCATTCTGTAAGGTGAGGCAAGGGAAAAGGGGGTTTTATGCCTTGATTACCCTTGGAGATAAAACAATGGCCGGAATCCTTTGAGGCTCTGAGAGGTGTGAAACGTCCTGGGGCAACCACAAAAGCCATTTGTCTCCTCTGAATAGAGGTTTCTTAGCTAGAGAGGACAACATGTTAAATCATGATATGTTCATTCATATTTCTCATGATACAGTACAGTCCATAATGTGTCGATCACAACACTGTGCATGCTGGGGGAGAACTTCTTACGCAAGCTCCGCCTACTGACGCGCTGTTGTATCGAAGTAACCCCCCCCCCCCCTGCCGTGCGCCTTTCGCAGGCTGGGGGGACTGCGGAGGTAACGTTCTTTCTCGAGACGCACGTGGACTTGTCCGACAGTGCGGCCCCCAGGCGAGCTCCCGACCAGCAATGAGCCGTTGGTGCCATTGATGGTGGGCTGTCCTAGGAGCCTCTAACCGAGGCCAGGCCGTAGCCATGGACCAAGGCGAGCCTTGATGCTGGGTATGAGACCCTGGGCGAGCTCCCGACCGAACTCGGGCCTTGGGCACCGAGGACGGTGGGTCTAAAGCTACAAGCCGCAGGCTGGAACTAAGCCCAGCCTTGGTGAGCCAACCGGTGGGCTTGACCTGGGCGCTGCCAACCGAGGCCAGGCCGTGGCCATGGACCAAGGTGCGCTGTGCCCCCAGCCAGGCTCCCTGCACTTGCAGGGGGCGCCCCAACACGGGAGTGCGACCCATGGAGAGCTCCCAACCACCCCGGGCCTTGGGCACCAAGGGCGGTGGGCTTGTCCTTAGAGCTACAAGCCAAAGGCTGGCACTGAGCCCAGACCTTGGCGAGCTGTAAGCCCTGCTGGACGCGTAGCGCCAGCAAGGAGCAGTATGTCTATTGTTTCTACCGGAGGTAGCTCGCGCCCAATGTACTTAGCACACAGATACTAACTGCACGGGTGCACACCAGCTATCTGCAAAATACTATCGTTCTGTGCTAAACAGTACTAAATATTGCTATCTGCACCTATGCAAGGCAAGCTAGCTTTCACACTTCTTTGAGAGCGGACCTTGGTCAGCTCTCAAGAGCTTAGCTGCGGACAAGACCGAGGGTTCAAGGCGCCTGTGCAGCGTGCTCGTGCCCAAGGCAGAACACGCAGTTAACGTGCCGATTCATACTCGGCCAAGGTAGTTTTACACACGGCCCATCCCCTCCCTGACCTTCCCTGCTCAGTAGCAAGAGGAAGCAGGAAGCTAACCACTAATAGCAAGCTCCCGCAGGGTGCACCCTATCAGCGGGAGTACTGCTTAAACCAGCTAGCAGGCTAGCAAGAAGCACAGGCTAGACAGTAAGCAACCCGGAGGCTAGCGAACGTGCGCGTGCAATGGTAACGTAAGCGGCAATAGCCCATCCCGAAGGGGGGGCACCAATACCCACAACCTGTTAACCCGAGAGAACAGACGTGGAAGCCACTAGCTAAGCTAGCATAAGCACTGAGAGACAAGCGTGCGCTAACACAAGCCTGCGTACAGGCCGGTGCAGCGCGTCTCTACCCTGAGTAACACGGGGAAGCAAGCGTGACCGCAAGCAAAGGCCAGCGGCCCGCGAAGCTAGTCAATCTCAGAAGAAACTCCTCAAAGGGAGTTGCAATCTAGTAGATGCTAATTGCACGAGGCAAGCAACACTTAGCAGACAAGCAAGCTGGCTAAGATGGCGTAAGTACTGAGAGAAGCGGCCCACACAAGGTGCGGGGCGAGCTCACCTAGCTAGCGAATCGCCCAGCTAAAATCCCAGACGCCAGTAAAGCTACACTACATTTATGTAGGTCACAGCAACGCCTGTGCGGCGTGCTCCTGCCCTTAGGCATGCACACATCAAATTAATTGTGCTAGTCGTAACCGGCCAGCGTAGCCTCACAGCTAATACAGCACCTAGCTGTTCCCCCCTCTCTCTGCTAACAGGAATAATGGGGTTAACGTGCAAGCTAAGCCTGCAACGGTAAGAGCTGGAGTGCTACACATCACTAGATACTGGCTGCACGGGAGCAAGCTAGCTATCTAGCTAACTGAAGAGCATGGCTTCTAGCTACTACTCTGCTTAAGGCGCGCCCTACACAGAGGTAGCTGGCGTGAAGTACTTAGCACACAGACACTAACTGCACGTGTGCACGTTAGCTATCTGCCACAAAAACCGGGTGCGTTACCCTGTCTGGGGACGCAGCCAGATAGCTAGAGTGCTACAAGGTAGTCCAAGCTAGCTGCACTGAGCAAACTAGCTAACTATCTAACGCGCGCGCTCTAAAGCCGGCCCCTAAAGTACCTAGCACACGAAAGCTACCCGCACGGGTGCCAAGGTAGCTATCTGTAACAACTGGGCTACTTAGCCTCTTTGTTCCTGTGCTACGTGGTACAAGCTATTTGCACGTATGCAAAGCTTAACAGTTTGAGCGCGGACCTAAATCGGCCCTCAAACGAAAACGCTGCCCCAGCCAGGGGAGCGAAGCAAAGCTACACAGCGGCAGCAATAACCACTATACGGCGATAGCAGTAGAGCTACACGGCGGTAGCAATAAACAGTTAACTAAGGAAGATACTCTTAGCTTTGATGACTTGTTCCGACGCCGCAGGGTGAAGGGTACAGGGTCGGGTCCCCGAAGCCTGCTTTATCCCGTCCACGCCACCCTCTTGAGGTGGGCAAATGAGCCGGAACGAGCCTAGTATCTAAGCTATGTAAAAAGAGCTAACTCCTAGTTAACCGTGGAGCTTTCAGAAAACACGTCTTATCAGCGGCTGGAAGAAAGCGTAAGAGTGATTATCCCTGGGCTGGCAGGACGTGACGTAGTCACGTGGATCCGTGTCAGTCCCAGGGGGTACCACGCCACCTACGGGTGGGTGGTCAGGTTTTAATGAAAAGTAATTTTGGAGCAAAATAACAGTCTTCCATAGGGCTGCATTGCAGCGTTTAAGGCACTAGTGAGAGCTTGAGTTCGAAACGAAGTAAAACAGACGTTTCAAACTAGAAGCTGAGATAATGAGCCTTTTGTGAAATGAAGCATTTCAAGCACATCACTGACTCTGAAGCTAATATTTTCTGATGTAGTGACATCTCAAAAATAATTTCCTTCAATAAAACAGCGAAAACAAAGGAATTTTGATAGCAAAATAATATTTTTTAGCTGCAACCAGCAGCACTGGCCCCTGCGTGCGCAGACCCTACACCTACTTGCTGGTCTTGATTTACAGTTGGTGGGCATCAGGTATTCTAGCTTGTTTGCCAATCTGTCCATCGAGCCTGCTGTCTGGGTCGGTACCTATGGTCGGTACGTGTTGTATGGTGCCCTGCGTGCCCCACCCCCCTCAACTGCAAACTCCTCCGTGGGAGTGTCTCTGGTGGCTCTCTGCTGCACGTTTGCTCTGCACGTTTCAAAGTGCGCTACACCCAGCTCTATTTTCACAGCGTTCCGCCGTTTTTGTCGCCAACAGGGGCTCCCAGCGCTTCCAACTGAGAATGATTTGGCTTTTCAGAAAGACGCTAGTGTCGGGTGCAGGGACGGCGCCAGGATGAAATGACTGAGGGGGCTGTTATAACTGGCGAGGGGGCTGATTTTTTTTTTTTTTTTTTTTTTTTTTTATGATATTTTTATATCGTAAAACATAGGTTATATACCCGCTATGCCTATTTCTGGACTTTTTAACCATAATAACCTCTGAAAAGCGCAATAACACAAGAAAGACTACTATTCAAAATCAAATAAAACATTTATTTCACAGCAGCAGATTAAGGCATTAATAGAGGTTCAAGGGTTCATAGGTTCAAATTTAATAAATAGCTACATCTCTGACACCTTGTGACAACCAAAGCACAGCAAATAGCGCTTCCCTGCCAATTCTGAAACAACAGAGCTATGTTTACAGGGGGTAGCCTACATCAACTTAAACTGATCAAATTTGATGAAGACTGCAGAAACAGCAGCCTAAACATGTCAGGTACAAACATTGCCTAACTGGCCTTTATAGATTAACTGTTCTTTTAAAAAAAAAGTGAGGGGGCCAAAAATTGAACTGAGGGGGCTAAGCCCCCTGAGGCCCCCTCGTGGCGCCGGGCCTGGTCGGGTGGTCCTTTTCTGGCAACTAATCATGTGGAAGGGCTATCGCAGCGGAGACGGAGGGGCTCAATTGTGGGAGCAGATTGGCTGCTGTTCACAGCTAACGTTACAGCATTTCCATTCCCCCACACAGCTTCTTCTACTCTTTTTTCTCATCTTTCTCTAATCCGGAGAGCACTGTCGCCAGCTAATGGGTCCGTAAAATAGCTTGTACACCTTCAACATCGCCCATACTTTTACAGGAGATGCATCAGGCTTTGATCCACGTCCCACCGTCAAAAAACGCAATTAACGACTTTATAGTCGTCATTGGCACTCTACGTTACTATTTGAATTGACGACGATAGTCGTCATTGGCACTCAATGAGTTAAGGAGGACATTCCAGATGACAATGATGAGAAATAGATCACCCTGTATTTCTGAAATTACTTTATCAACACCTGTCATTAGAAAGAGAGCTCCGCACATCTCTTTTTCGGGCAGGTGCGTCGGACAGGAACAGAAATGTCCATCAATTATAAAGAAAGAGTCCCGCACACCGTCCAAACTTGCAATTGTAGAGTTTATTCCGTGACGTTTCGGTCACCGACCTTTTTCAAACAAAAAGGTTTTGTTTGAAAAAGGTCGGTGACCGAAACGTCACGGAATAAACTCTACAATTGCAAGTTTGGACGGTGTGTGGGACTCTTTCTTTATAATCAACTCCTGTCAACCAGAACTGTATTTAACAAAAATGGTAAAAAATAAACTGAGAATACTAATAAACCTTCAAAATGACTCTGACACTTTGTGAATTGGACCATTAGTGGCATACAGTACATAGCTGTCTACAATGGTGAGGAGGGACTGTAGCTGGTGTACTGAAATAGGTAAAAGACACTTCCAGGAGCTTTGAAAGTACAATAAACAAACCCAGTATACTTAAAAACATACACAAAGTTTCTCATATTATACAAATTGGTTAGCAAAACGCAGAAATAGGTATAAGAATAGTTTTGAGAGGGCCAAAACTGAAGTGACCCCCGAGGAAGTGAAGGAGGGGTCTGAAAATTTGAACCCCGTCATTTTCTGACAGTTTGGTCCCTGTAAAAGCCAAAACAGCAAAAAAATCAATTTTAGCAAAAAAATCCTACGGGAGTACATGTCATACCGCACTAACAGAGAGTGTCTTTGTATTATACACAAGCAAACGGAGCCATAGAGTGCTGGAACCGCGTTCTCAAGGAGGCACTCCTCACTGCCGAGCAGGGGAGAAAACCATGGAAACCATTCATACAGGAGTTCCTGCTCTCAGAAAAACAGGGGATGACAATGTAAAAAAAAAGAAAAAGAAAAAGAAATCAACATTGTGAAAAGTAATTACAAGTTGGCAAATGTATCTGTTGGTTCGAGAAAAAAAAGGTTAAAATACTCAGATGCTAAAATGTCTACCTCGGATTGTTCCCCATGTTAGCTGAGTTAAACGCTGTGTTTGAAATAGGAGTTCATGCTGCTATCAAAACTGTTCAGTAAGGCTATTTGTTATAAGTATAGTCACAGTGTTATTGGAAAAGTTGTGCTACTGCTATGCAAGATAAGAAGATTTTATGTTTACATTATTTACAGTTGAGGTCTTATTTGACTTAAAACACTGTGCATTTTTATGTTACCCAGTAAGCTTCTTAAACAAGAGGGGAAATGTTGTGTCTTCAGTAGTGTGTTCTATCACTCCATCTCGCTAGATGGCACTGTTTACCTTACGGTGTAGTACTGCATGACATGTAAAAGCAGAGAAGAAGAAGAGAAGTAAAAGTTAAGCTATTGTTGATACCACTCTCTCGGTCTCGTTCTTTATATTGATTAATGGTTATTGCGTGAGCATACAACATAATCTTAAAGACATTTTTTTTTTAACTTGCAGCACGTTTTCAGGAAGAAGCAGTGGCAGCGACCAATCAAATGCTTTCGGGGCATCCTGCGTTTCACCTAGGAATAACAATCTCGCCTACAGGAAACTCATCTATCTGACACAGAGCATAGTAAACTAAAAAGGTCTTCAAAATAACTAGACCAGGGCTGGCCAAACTTTTTTGGTTGTGGGCCGCATACAGAAAAATATAAGGAGTCGCGGGCCAAACAATATTGTAACGATTCAGGTATTTGTCCGGAATCAAGAGGCTTATAGTTGATACAGGGTTTTATTCACAGTTATTATATTACAACTCTAGGCGGTTGTCACGCTCTTAGCTAGCTAGCTGCTTCCTTGCTTCCTGTTCATAGAGACTGACTCCAGGCATGCGCTGTCAGACAGGAAGTTCCCCCTTTCATTGCGTTCCCCCCCAGGAACACCCCCACACATCAGTTCCTAGCTACACACCGAGACACCCCCATTACATGTCAAAACCCCGGGTCGCTACATACTCCCCGCCCGACAAAAGCCAGCTCCCACGCTGGCACCCACAACCCACACATATCGCCCTGTACCAAAACACACAACTAGGGGTGTCACGATACACTCAGTTCACGATACACTCAGTTCACGATACGATACGTATCACGATACTGGGTCCACGATAACGATACGATACGATACGATTTTAACAATATTTTTTTGAGTTACACCGTCACTTAGATTTACTTTGAACTAAAAGGTTTCTCAGCAGTATAAATTCTCATTATGCATCTTCAGTTTTTCTTCAAACTCAAACAACAAGACTTTTCTTAGTTTATTTTTTATGCATCTTCAGTTTTTCCTGTCAAGTAAACAGTTTTGCCAGAAACTCAATTGAATGGTTTCTCTCCTGTATAACTTCTCATGTGTCTCTTCAGAGACTTGATCAACTGAACTACTTTCCACACATTGAACTTCAACAAACAAAGACGTTTCTTAGTCTATTTTTGAAAAAATAAATAAAAATAAATAAATCGCGATATGAGATTTCATCTCAACGATCCATATCGTGACGTTTTACTATCGCGAAATTTCGTGGGACGATATATTGTGACACCCCTACACACAACACAATAACATTTTTCCCCCCGTCACCATTTCTTCACTTCACATCTTCATTCAACAATACCCCATTCCATGTACATGATCTCTTTCTTTTCTTTTTACATACATTTCAACCACCACCATTTCCACCCTCTCTTTTTTTTTTTTTTTTTTTTTTTTTCAGTACATCTCAAAGTCCCCAAAATGTCCCTGAGCCCGTTGCTCTCTGCGCGGCCGTGTTACCCTCTGTGATTCTGCCTGCGGGACCGGCCCCGCCTGCAGTGTCTCGGAGACAGCAAGTCTCTGGGTGGTGGTCGTCCGGTCACGGCCGGACGCCCCTCTCCATGGAAAAGGAGTCCTCCATCCAGCGGGTCTGGGTGAGACCGCTGGGCAGTTGAGACCCGGAGGGAGGATGCACCCCCCCCCCTGTACAGGGCCAACCTATCCCGGTGGAGTACCTTCCTGCCACCAAGTGGCATCTGCACTCGGTATACCACCTCCCCCATTCTCTCCAGGACCCTGCAAGGCCCTGTCCAGTGACAGTCCAGTTTGGGGCATCGCCCTTTCTTCCTCCGGGGTGTGTACACCCAGACCGGCTCCCCGACCTGGAAATGGTTCCCCCTCGCCCTCACATCATAGTTCCTTTTTTGTCTCATGCCCGCCTTGTCCAACTGATCTCGAGCGAAGTTATGAGCGGACTCTAACCGGTCTTGCAGCCTCCTGGCGTACTCTCTCCCCGGGGGCGCATCCAGTGCGTCCGGGGGTTTGCCGAACGCCATTTCCGCTGGTGTCCGCAGTTCCCGGCCCAACATGAGCAGAGCGGGTGTGCAGAAGGTGGACTCTTGGACAGCAGACCTGTAGGCCATGAGGATGAGGGGAAGGTGCGTATCCCAGTCCCTCTGGTGTTCCTTGGTGAGGATGGCCAACTGTTTCCCCAGCGTCCGATTGAATCTCTCCACAAGGCCGTCGCTCTGGGGGTGTAGTGCCGTGGTCCGCGTCTTCTTGATGTTCAGTCGCTCGCACATGGTGGCGAACACCCGTGACTCAAAGTTCCTCCCTTGGTCACTGTGGAGGGTTTCCGGCACTCCGAACCTGCTGAACATGCCTGCCACCAGTGCGTCGACCACCGTTCCCGCCTCCTGGTCGGGCAGCGCGTATGCTTCCGGCCATTTTGTAAAATAGTCCATGGCTGCCAGGACGTATCGATTCCCCTTCTCCGTGCGTGGGAACGGCCCCATTACGTCCACCGCCACCCTCTCCATGGGAGCTCCTGCTGCTAGTTGTTGGAGCGGGGCGCGAGACTGGTCTAGCGGACCCTTGTACGCCGCACAGAGGTCGCAACGGCGGCAAAAGTCTTCGATGTCTCTCCTCATCCGCCCCCAGTAAAAACCCTGTCTAAGGCGGCGGAGGGTTTTATTGACTCCAAAGTGTCCAGCTCTTGCGGTTCCACTGCAGCTCCTGCACACCTCCTCTCTCAACGTCTTTGACACTACCTTCCGCCACTTGCTTTCTCCCGTCGCTGGCTCCTTCCAGGACTTCAGCAGCACCCCGTTGCTCAGACTCAGGGTTTCAAACTCTGACCACAGTCCTTTTGTTGCGTCGGTGGCCCCTGCCACCTCTTTCCAGGGCGGCTTCTGGCCGCCCTCTACCCACTGCAGGACTGGCCACAACTCTGTGTCATGCTCCTGATGGGCTCTCCAATCCGCCGCTTCTGCCACCTGCAGCCCCCTGCACACCGGTCCGTTCCCAGTATGGTTGGGGCATATCCTCTCTTCCTCTTGGAGTTCTCTCTCTCTCACTTCTCTCTTCTCGCAGTACACACACCCCCTCTCGGCGCAGGGCCGTTGTGACAGGGCATCTGCGTTGACGTGGCGCGCCCCGGCTCTGTGCTCTATGGTGAAGTTGTAGTCCGCCATCCTTTCCAGCCAGCGGCACACCTGACCCTCCGGCTCTCGGAAGGACCACAGCCACTGCAACGCTGAGTGATCGGTCCTGATGGTGAATCGAGGCTGCCCCAGGAGGTAGTATCTGAAGTGCCGTAATGCTTCCACGACAGCGAGGAGCTCCCAGCGGGTGACGCAGTAGTTTCGTTCCGTTTTGTCAAACGTTTTGCTGAAGTACGCCACCACCCTCTCTCCGTCCGACCCCGCCTGGGACAGCACGGCTCCCATACCCCCATTGCTGGCATCAGTGTCCAGTAGAAACAGCAGGGTGGGGTCTGGTGCTCTGAGCACAGGAGCCTCTGTCAGCGCTTTCTTGAGGGATTCGAACGCTAGTTGGCATTCTGTCGTCCAGTGGAAGTCTGTGTTCTTTTCCTTCAGCCGGAACAGTGGCTCAGCGATTTTAGAAAACCCCTTTACGAATTTCCTATAGTATGAGGCGAGCTCCACAAAGCTCTCGAGCTGTCCCTTGTCCCTGGGGGTGGGCCACTCCACTACCGCCCGTGTCTTCTCCTCTAGGGTGCGGATGCCCCCCACGCCGATGCCATGCCCCAAGAACTCCACTTCCCTCTTCATGAAGTGGCACTTGTCTGGGTGTAACTTCAGACCCGCCTCGGCTATCTTCTTCAGGACCTTCCGTAACGCCCCCACTGCTGCCTGGAACGAGCCACCGTGTGTCAATAAGTCATCCAGATACACGACACATTCGCTTTGGGGAATGTTCGTCAGCAGCTTCTCCATTAGTCTCTCGAATGTTGCTGGTGCGTTGCACAGCCCGAAACTGAGGACTCGAAACTGCCACAGCCCCCTCTCGGTGCGGAAGGTGGTCTTCGGCTTGGCTTCGTCGCAGAGGGGCACCTGCCAGTAGCCGCTGCGAAGGTCTAGGGATGAGAACCAGGATGACTCCCCCACCGCGTCTAACAGCTCCTCGATGATGGGCATCGGGTACGCGTCTTTCTTAGTCACTTTGTTCAGCCCCCTATAGTCCAAGCAGAATCTCATCTTCAAGCTATTTTTCTTTTTTACCAACACCACCCCCGACGCCCACGGGCTCTCGGACGGCTCAATGATCCCCGCGCGCAGCATGTTCTCCACGGCTTCATTCGCTATTTCCCTCCGCGCTGCCTGAACTCGACGGGGATGCGACCTGATGGGCCACGCCCCCTCGGTGTCTATCTGGTGCTGCACCAGGTGTGTACAGCCCAGCTCATCATCTGACATCGCGAAAATGTCTTTATATTCCTCTATTACTTGCCACAGTTCTTCGCTCTGTTGGGTTTCTAAACCCTCGCTCTGGCGTTTATGCAACCTTCTCAGCACCACCAACCTATCTGTCTCCCCTTCTATATAGCGGTGGCGGAGGGGAAGTGTTCTGAGGTGGGTGAGGGGCTTGGGTTGGGGGAGGGGCTTGGTGCGGGGCAGGGGTCTGGGTTGGGGGAGGGGCTTTGCGCGGGGCAGGGGACTGGGTTGGGGGAGGGGCGGGGGTAGGGGTCGTCTGCTTCAGGGGAAGCCCTCCACAGTCTCTCTCTCCAGCGCCAACTCCAGAGCTTCCTCTAGTGTTTTCGGCCGTCTCAGCATTATTTGATTGCTTAGACTCCGCGGTACGATTGCCTGGATAAAGTAGTTTCTGGCCAACTCATCCAGCGACTCCGGTGGCCCCACCTCCCCATCTGTGCCGATGGGCCCCCTCCCACGGTGACGTGGCCATGGGGGATATGACATCGGAGACCCGTCTCGCCCCTTCTAGACGGGCCCCGTGCCGTTTACCTGGTTCCACGTTCTTCGGCGGCACTCTGCTTCCCGATGTCCGGGGCGCCCACAGCCCCAACAGATCATGCTCCCGGACCCTCTGGGCCGGTTATTGTTTCGTGGGGTGGGCTGTAGGGTCGCGCTTCGGAGCAGTTGTTCTTTTAACTGGCGCACCGACTCAGACAGCTCCCACACCGTGCTGCTTTGCTCCACCAACTTCCACGCTGGCTCTTCCCGTGGCGGGCTCTCCACTGCCATTCTCGCCACAGGGGCGGCCTCCATCGTGCCGCTGCTCGCGCCCCAGCCCTCCACAGTCTCTCTCTCCAGCGCCAACTCCAGCGCTTCCTCTAGTGTTTTCGGCCGTCTCAGCATTATTTGATTGCTTAGACTCCGCGGTACGATTGCCTGGATAAAGTAGTTTCTGGCCAACTCATCCAGCGACTCCGGTGGCAGCTGGCTGTACGCGCGCCGGCTGAGAATCTCAATGTCTGTTGCCAGTGCCCGCAGCGACTCCCCCGGCCGTCTAAGCCTGTTACACAGTTCCGCGACCACGATGCCTTTCTCCTCGCATCGGCCTAGGCGCCTCCGCAGGGCCGCCACCACCACATCAAAGTTCTTTGTATCGGCCATTGCCGACACGCACGTTATAGCATCGCCCTCGAGGGACATCACGAGATGGTTGGCTCTCTCCTCTCTCGACCAACCATTCATGTCTGCCGCCACGTTAAACATTTGGCAGTATGACTCCCACTCGCCTTTACCGTTGTATTTCGGGGGATTTACTTCCTTCTTGCTTCGGCGGGCACCGTCCCGCACCGCCTCGGTCCGCGCCATAGCCCCGTCACTGGCCCGCGTGATAGCTTCCGTGGCTACGGCGGCTCCGGCGTCTGGCTCGAGCTTCACCCTCACCAACACCCGGCTTGCCACTGCTCGCTCCGCCTGGGCCGCTGCGGGAGCGACTTTGTCCGCCTGACCGTGCTTCTCTCCGGCCGCTGCGGGAGCAACTTTGTCCGCCTGACCGTGCTTCTCTCCGGCCGCCTGGCTGGCCGTCCGGGCTTTCTCCCTCCCCGCCTTTCGTCTTACTCCTCTCCGCTCCCTCCTGAGAAGCTTATTTACCATCTTGGCCAACAACGGAGGCAATATTCCCCGCTTCACTCCTGACACCAATGTAACGATTCAGGTATTCGTCCGGAATCAATAGGCTTATAGTTGGTACGGGGTTTTTATATTACAACTCTAGGCGGTTGTCACGCTCTTAGCTAGCTAGCTGCTTCCTTGCTTCCTGTTCATAGAGACTGACTCCAGGCATGCGCTGTCAGACAGGAAGTTCCCCCTTTCATTGCGTTCCCCCCCAGGAACACCCCCACACATCAGTTCCTAGCTACACACCGAGACACCCCCATTACATGTCAAAACCCCGGGTCGCTACAATATTAAAGTCCCTGGAAACCAAAATCCACAAAAACGTTCTAACTATGTTATTTAGGGTGTTATGTTAGTAACTATGTGCCTCCGAAATTATTATGCATTACTTTCAACCCAAAGCCTTAAAATCAACACTTTTCTACAAGATTGTACAAGGTACTTCCTCATTGAAGAGAGCAGTGCGCGAGGTGCTAAAATGCAGGAGCTTATGACGTCATAAGCTCCATATAACCTTTGTACACGCGCGCAATCCGCACCCACCCTCCTTTTGTCCGTTCTTTTCCCCCAGTGACAGCGCTGGCTCAGTGTCTGTGTGTCTCTCTCCCACTCTGTGTGCGAGCGCTATGCTTCTCTTTCTCTCTCTCTCTCTCTCTCTCTCTCTCTCACTAGTCCCGAGAGAGAGAGAGAGAGAGAGAGCGCAGCATAGCGCTCGACACAGCCTGGTGACGCGAGGTTACTCACACACACACACACACACACACACACACACACACACACACACACACACACACAGTGTGTTCGACACAAGCACTTGATCTCTCTTTCTCCGTTTCCCTCCCCCCCTCTGTCTCGCGCTCTCTCTCTCTCGGAGCCCTGCTGCAGACGGGACACGCCCACACAGTCCGCGGGAGAAAATACACTCTAAAAACTAATTGATTCTCATGACTTTTGGCATGGCTGTCAAAGCTAAATTTATATACTTTGCGACGTTCATCATCGTTCAAATTTGGCTGGTGGCTTATTAACATAGGCTCCTGTGATGTGATGAACTCAAAATGCAAAATAATAATAAAATATTTCTGGTTTCCAGGGACTTTAAGTGCGGCAGTTTTCGCAGCAAGAAAATTGGACCAGAAAACCCTTGTGCCATCAAAAATTTAATTAATATCTAAATAAATATATGACACACAGTTTCTTGATGTGCTCACCTATTACAATGGCTATTTCTGTATGTTTTCAAATTTTCTTTTCCTGTGCCAACAGGTTAAGACAGAGATAATTTAACATAACATTAGTATTAAACATTCATTCAGTATTAAAAATGTTTAAAAATAAATAGACCAGGTCAGGGTACTCAAGTATAACTCATTTTCAATGGTTTTAAATTGAAAAAACGAAATGGGGGGAATCCGTTTTTTTGTTTTTGTTTTTCCGTTTCTTTTTCTTTATGTTTTTGTTTTTCTGTTTTTTTCCCGTTTTTGTTTTCTGTTTTAAACTTTAAAACAGAAAAACTGAAAAACGTTTTTAGGGGATTTTTTTTTTTTGCTAAATTCATGGCGGGCCACTTAAAAACGGGCAGCGGGCCGCAGTTGGCCCGCGGGCCGTAGTTTGGCCACCCCTGAACTAGACGCAAGGTGCAAGCGGATAACAGCCTGATATTTACCCAGTCATTTTCTCTCCCTTTCTCCTCAGGGAAGAGGAAGCACTTTGTGGATAAACACCAGGAAGATCTGATCCAGAGAGCGAGCAAGGTCGTACCAATCATGAAGGAGCTCCTGACCAAGGACGTTATCAACAAACAATGTCATGATAACATCATGTCTAAATCTACCACTAAGGACCAGATGAGGGAACTCTATAAGTCACTGCATGCCAGTGGAGAAAAAGATATCTTCTATGATATCCTTGAGAAACATGAAACATATCTTATGGCCCATCTCAAGACAAGTGAGTAGGCTAATTGTTATGGTTAAATTCATTTTTAGACCAAACATATAGACATGCTCTACTTGAGCCACATATTTTTTTATACATTCATGGGGAGAAAAAATATGGTTTTACTTCGTTTCGAACTCAAGCTCTCACTAGTGCCTAGTTCGCTGCGCACGCAGCACTATGGAAGACTGTAATTTTTGCTCCAAAAATTACTTTACATTAAAACCTGACAACGCCCCTTTAGGTGACGTGGTGCCCCCCTGGGGCTGACTGGGCCACCCACCTCACCCCGTGACTACGTCACGGCCAGTCAGCCCAGGGTCCGCCACTCTTCGTTTCTTCCAGCCAGTGTGAGGACGTCGTTTCTTAAGCTCCGCGGTTAGCTCTGAAATTAGCGCTCTTCATAGCTTGGATAAATAGATTCGCTCCGGTTGATTTGCCCACCTCAAGAGGTTCGCGTGGACGAGATAAATCAGGATTCGGGGACCCGTTCCTGTACTCTTCACCAGCGGCATCGGATCAAGCCATCCAAAGCTAAGAGTGTCTTTCATTGTTAACTGTTGTTTAGCTGCCGCCGTGCAGCTCATGTGAACGTTTTTCCCGGCTGGGGTAACGTTGTGTTAGGCTTGGGCGCTGACTCAGGTCTGCACTCAAAACTATTAGCTAGGTTGCATACGTGCAGAATAGCTTGTACCGTTAGCACTAGAACAACGGGCTAATCAGCACAGTTGTCACAGATAGCTTTTTTGCATCCGTGCGGTTGCTTCTGTTTGCTAGGTACTTTAGGCGCCAGCTACTAGCGTTAGAGCGCGCGCGTTTCTCCGGCTGGAGTAACGTTAGATAGATAGCTAGCTAGTTGTCTCGTGCAGCTAGCAGCTAGCTTGTAGCACTCCAGCATCTTCACCGTTGCAAGCTACTGTAATTAGCCGACTTACACGGTTAACTCCCGCTAATTCTGGTACAGTCGGCGGGGCTTGTTGGCGGGTTAGCTTTGCTTACTCGCATAATGAACCGGGCGGCTGCCATGAGACAGGGGGAGACAGCCAAGAGCTGTGTTAGCTGTGAGGCTACATTGGCGATCCAGGACCGCCACAGGGAGTGTGTGTTTTGCCTCGGGCATAACCATGCTAGCGACGCTCTGCTTAGGCCAGATTTCTGCCGGGCCTGCGAAGGCTTTACCCTGGCCGTTTTACGGGAAAGAGCGATGCTCTTTGTCCAGGTGGGCCCGCGGCTTAGCCATGCACCTCCCGACGGAGGCGCATGCGGTGGGTCTGACCGCTCGGAGGAAGAGGAGCTACCTGACGAGCAGGGCTCCCCGGTCCTACCCGAGCAGCAGGTTTTAAACTGGGGGGACGAGCCCATCGACCCTGTGTTACAACAGGGGGGGCTCTTCCCCTACGACCCCATTATTCCCCCCCAGGACGCCCCCCAAGGGGAGCTGTCTGGCGGGGAGGAATGGGACCGCGCTACCACGGTCACCTCTCTGGTGGGGACCCGTTCGGAGGCTAGCCTCAACGAGCCCTATCAGAAGCAGTTTTTGGGGGTAATGTTTAGGGCTGCGGCGAAGCTCGGCATCGCTCGGGCCGAGCCACCTCCGCCCCCCGAATCAGTGCTGCTGGGTTGCTATTACCAGCCACTCCAGGCACCACAGGCACCCCGCCCGAAGCCCCGGCTGCCCGTCTGTATTGACGTGGTTCGCGCTGTACAGTCAGGATGGGAAAGGCCTCAGGAGACCAAGCCGCTCTGCGCGGGCATGGCTCCGTGGTCGGCCTTAGAGGGGGCGGAGAAACTCGCGTTAACCGCGATGCCTCCCCTCGAGGATATGGTGGCCAGACACCTGGCCCCTAACCCCGCGAGGCCTGCTTTGCCCTCTAAGGCGTGCCAACTTACAGCCAAGTTGGCCGAAAAGGCGTACTTGGCGGCGGGGCAGTCCGCCGCCATGACCAACAACCTGGCCATTTTACAGGGCTACCAGGCCGTGCTCCTGCGGGAGATGCAAGGTGACCCTGCCCCCGAGCTGTTTACAGAGCTCAGGATGGCCACAGATTACGCCATGCGTATGGTAGACTGCCTGGCGCAGAACAGTGGGAAGGTCATGGCCTTCTCCGTTCTCACCCACCGCCACCTGTGGCTGAACCTTACCCAGCTCCTTGAGCAGGATAAGAAGAGGTTGCTGGGGGCTCAGATCCCCCCGGAGGGCCTGTTCGGCCCTTCCGTGGAAAACTGGGCCCAGCGGTTGGAGACGCGTCAGAGGGACTCGGCGGCGGTCAGCACCCTCATGCCCAAGCGGGTGAAAGGGGAGGACCGCCGGTTCCAGGTCAAAGCGCGCGCGCAGAGTCGCCCTCCGGGGCCTCCGCCGCCGCGGGCCGCCCCGCGCCAGCGGGTACGAGTCTCACCGGCTAGGGCGCCCCCAATGGATGCGCCCCACCCAGCCGCGGTGGGCCCATCATGGGTTCCACGGCAGGCCAGGGTACGCGGCCCCCGCCCCCCAAAACGAGGGGGTGCGCGGGGAGCGGGTAACCAGTCCCGTACTTAGTCACCTCCCTGGGGAAGGGGGGGGGCTATGAGCCCACCGTCGTTGGAGCTCAGCGCTCAACTTCGGTCTGGGACTCAGCAGGGGCCTACCCAACCCAGCTCGCCGGGGCTTGGCTTCAGGGCCAGCCTTCGGCTTGTAGCTTTAGGGACAAGCCCATCGTCCTCGGTGCCCAGCGCCCGAGTTCGGTCGGGAGCTCTCCCAGGATCGCTTATCCGCCGTCAGGAGGCCCCCGGGACAAGCCCACCATCGATGGTGCCATGGGCCCATCGTTGGTCGGGAGCTCTCCTGGGGACCGCACGAGCGGACGAGTCCGCATCCGGCGCTCAAAAGAGAGTCTTGCCTCCTTACTCCCCCCAGCCGGCGAAAGCTGCACGGCTGGGGGGTTTCGCCGGTTCAACACGCTCACAGGGCACGTCAGTAGGTGGAGCCCGCGTAAGAAACCGGCAGGGGGGCTTAGCCTCTTTGGTCCCGCCCCCCCCTTTTTCTTCCCCAACCAAAGCACCGGGTCCCCCGGTGCCCAACAATATACTCAGACCATCGTTGCCCGACAGGCTCGAGGCCTGGGAGCGTCTGTGTTCCCCATCCCCGTGGCTGCGGCGCACCCTTCGGAAGGCTTACGCCCTGCAATTTGCCAGGGCCCCACCCAGGTTCGACGGGACCCACGATACGGCCGTGGAAGGGGAGTCCATGGACATACTCCACAAGGAGGTCATTTCGCTCCTCGCCAAGGGGGCGATCCGCTTGGTCCCCAAGGCAGAGGTGCGCTCGGGCTTCTACCACAGGTACTTTCTTCGTGCCCAAAAAGGACGGCTCCATGCGTCCAATTCTGGACCTCCGGCGCCTCAACAAGACGCTGAGGAAGCTCCCGTTCCGAATGCTCTCTTTTCCCCACCTCTTCAACGCATTGAGACAGGGGGATTTCTTTACTTCCGTGGACCTCAAAGATGCGTTCTTCCATGTCCACGTGGTCAAGAGACACAGGAAATACCTGAGGTTCTCCTTCCTGGGGAAGGCTTACGAGTTCTGTGTCTTGCCTTTCGGCATGTCTTTGAGCCCGCGAACCTTCACGGCTTGCGTGGAGACGGCCTTGGCCCCCCTCCGCGCGAGAGGGGTTCGCATCTTCCTTTACCTCGACGACGCTCTTATTGTGGCCGGCTCGAGGATCGATGCCATGAAACATACCAAGGTGGTGACCGATCACCTACAAACCTTAGGGTTCCTGGTGAACTGGAAAAAGAGCTGCCTCGCCTCAGAGCAGACGGCGATCTTCCTGGGGCTCGAGTTGAACTCCCGGGCCATGCGAGCCCGCCTTTCGCGGGAGCGACAGGCGCGCACGGTGCGGACAGCGAGGGCATTAAGTCGATGCTCCTCGGTGTCAGTGCTTCAGTGCACAGTCATGTTGGGCCTGATGGCCTCGGCACTGCATGTGCTCCCCCTGGGGAGGCTACACATGCGTCCGTTCCATATCTGGTTCCTTGCGTTGCGCTTGGATCCAGCCAGGGACCGTCATCGCAGGGTGCCTATGACAGGTCAAGCCCGCCTGGCTTTGGCCATATGGGCAGACCCCCGTTACCTATCGAGGGGCACTCGATTGGGCCCGGTCCCGCTCAGGCTAGTGATTCGCACCGACGCCTCCCTCTGGGGTTGGGGTGCGGTGTGCGGGCTTCTGTCGGCGAACGGCCGGTGGGAGGCTCAGGAGCATCGCCACATAAACGTCTTGGAGCTGGAGGCGATCCGCCTCGCTCTGCTTCATTTCCAGCGAGTCATACATGGACGCCATGTGCTGATTCGCTCGGACAATATGGCGGCGATCGCCCACCTGAACAAACAGGGCGGTGTGCGGTCGAAGACTTTGAACCGGTTAGCGGCGGAGATTCACCTGTGGGCGTATCCCCGTCTCCTGTCAGTGTCGGCGGTCTATCTGCCGGGACGGCTGAATTACGGCGCCGACCTGCTGTCTCGAGGCTACCCCCGTCATACGGAGTGGTGCCTCCACCCTCAGGTGGTGGAACAGATTTGGGCCAGGTTCGGTCGTGCCCGCGTCGATCTCTTCGCATCGCGGCGCGCGACGCACTGCCCATTGTGGTTCTCGATCCAGGAGGACAGCCCCCCGTTGGGACACGACGCGTTGGCGAACGCGTGGCCACGGGAGGGGCTTTATGCGTTTCCACCGATCCCCCTGATCCGTCAGGTGTTGGACAGGGTGAAGGAACAGCGTCTCCGGCTCGTTCTAGTGGCTCCGTTCTGGCCCAGGCAGACATGGTTTGCGGACCTGGTCTCCCTGGCGCAGGGCCCGCCTTGGGCATTGCCGGTGCGGGCCGATCTCCTATCCCAGGCGGAGGGGGAGGTGTTCCACCCCTCCCCAGGCAGGTGGAAGTTAGCAGTCTGGCTCCTGAACGGGACCAGTTGCTAGCACGGGGCTTGCCCGACAATGTGGTGCGCACTATTCAGAGTGCTAGGGCTGCTTCGACCCGCACTCAGTACGTGTACAAGTGGCGGGTTTTTTCGCGATGGTGCACAAGTAAGGGTGTGGATCCAGTGAACTGCAGCGTGCATCCAGTTCTCTGTTTCCTTCAAAGCTTGCTTGACGCGGGCCAGTCCCCGCAGTCGCTGAAGGTGTACGTAGCCGCGATTTCGGCTTGCCACATGGGGATTGAAGGGACCCCAGTGGGGGTGTGCCCTTTGGTCTCGCGCTTCATGAAGGGGGCGCGTAAACTGCGCCCGCCGGTGCGGTGCGTTTTTCCCAAATGGGACCTGGTTACGGTGCTGGACGGGCTAACGGGTCATCCGTTTGAGCCCTTGGACTCCGCCGATTTGAAGTTCTGTCCTTAAAGACCGCGCTGCTGCTGGCCTTATCGTCAGGAAAGAGAGTCGGTGACCTGATTGCCCTCTCAGTGCAGCAGGCCTGTATGGTTTTTGGGGACGATGGGCGCAGGGTTACGTTGCGACCTAACCCGGCGTACCAGCCCAAGAATATTAATGCCAGCTATAGGTCTATGGTTATAGACTTATCGGCATTCTGTCCCCCGCCGTTCAGTTCGGGCGAGGAGAGACGTTTGCACATGCTGTGCCCCGTAAGGGCACTCTCGGCCTATGTGGCCAGGACGCGTTCATTACGCATTACAGATCAGCTGTTGGTCTGCTTTGGGCAAGGGGCCCAGGGCGGACCCCTTTCCAAGGATCGCTTATCACACTGGATAGTGGAGGCGATCGCGTTGGCATACTCTGCCGTGGGCAAGGTTCCCCCGGAGGGTATCAAGGCGCATTCTACGCGAGGTATTGCGACATCCTCTGCGTTGTTGCCTGGTGTGTCGGTGGAGGACATGTGTGCCGCGGCCTCATGGTCCTCTCATCACACTTTTGTCAGGTACTACAGTCTCGACGTGTCCGGTTCGCAGTTCGCGCACGCGGTGCTGTCGGTGGCAAGAAAGTAGTATCGTTGCCACTCTAATATGTCATTCGGTTAGGCATAAACGTTGCCATATAGCCGTGGTTCACCAGTGCCTTTCGGGTCGCCCTGTGGGTGCTCCCGGCAGCAAGGTCGGTTGAATTGAGGCACTAGTGAGAGCTTGAGTTCGAAACGAAGTAAAACGTTAGGGTTATGCTACAACCTGGGTTTTACGAGTGAGAACGAGAGCTCTCACTACCCAGCCTTGCTGCGTCGATGCGTCTCTGGGTGCGTCGGATCTCAGCTGGCTGGAAGAAATGAGTGGCGGACCCTGGGCTGACTGGCCGTGACGTGGGTGAGGTGGGTGGCCCAGTCAGCCCCAGGGGGGCACCACGTCACCTAAAGGGGCGTGGTCAGGTTTTAATGTAAAGTAATTTTTGGAGCAAAAATGACAGTCTTCCATAGTGCTGCGTGCGCAGCGAACTAGGCACTAGTGAGAGCTCTCGTTCTCACTCGTAAAACCCGGGTTGTAGCACAACCCTAACGTTATCTTGCTTCTATCCTTAATTTGTAAAACAAAACTGATGGCTTAATTGGTATCTATCAACTCTATTTCCGATGAAAGACTGTAATATGGAATATCAAGTTAATGGAAATAGAGCTTCTTGCTTTCTCTCTCTTTATCTTTCAGTAGCTGACATAGAAATTTGGATTTGGATTTCATAAATACACATAGATAAATGCTGTAGTAGACTTTCTGACCCACTCAGCTGTGGCCTTCATCCCTGCTCTCCCTTCGTCTCTGCTCCACAAGGTCACATGTCCTCTGCTCCTAGCCAAAACATGTTGAGTGCATGTGTGCTCTCACTATAAGATCTTTGAGCGTTTGTTAAATCATCACTGCACTCCTTCTACATCACTAGCCTAATAGGCCTAGCTGTCTTTTAGACAGACTATCCTAGCTTTAATACAATCTAAATCAGTCTGTGAAGGGAATGGTTGAGTTTTCTCTCAAATAAGCTAATGCTATGCAGCGTATTGTGCTTCAATTCTTTCTTTTTCATCTCTTTCTTCATTTTACACATTTTGATGAGGCCCAGGCCATTAGGGCTAAATTAGCCTGGACATTCCTCACTCTGTCAGATAGTAAATGGATACATCTATCCACTGAACAGATATCTAGGACAGACAGAAAGAGTGTTGGAGTCTTGTTTTTGGAAGTTACAAATACGAATGTGCATAATTAATACACAAATATTTAAAAAAATTGTTATACACATCCATTGTAAACTTGGCTATGTTTTTACTACTTGTTTGCTATTGTATCTTGTCCCCCTCCTTTCCCCTGACAATTGAGTAGATACATCTTTGTCATATGAGAATTCTATAGGTCAACATGTAAAGCCTGGTATATTTCCCCCTGCCTTATGTTATGAATATATATATACTAACAGGAATGAAAAGCCCATATAATCATAACAGAGTTAAAACATTTACGCCAGATAGCAGATAGCCTTGCATCTATCTGACACAGAGCATAGTAAACTGAAAAGGTGGACGTGGATTACAGTCTGATATTAACTCTTTTCACTGCTTTTTTTCCTCAGGGAAGCACTTTGTGGTTGAACACCGGGCACAGCTGATCATGAGGGTGACCATGGTCGAGCCAATCATACATGAGCTCCTGACTAAGGGTGTTTTCAAGCAAGAATGTTATGATAACATCATGTCTAAACCTAAAAGAGAAGACAAGATGAGGGAACTCATCAAGTCACTGAATCCCAGTGTAGCTAAAGATATCTTCTGTGATCTCCTTGAGAAACTTGAACCGTTTCTTATGGCTGAGCTCAAGACAAGTGAGTAAGCTAATTGTGATGGTTTAAATTTTTAGGGGCATCCGTGTAGTGTAGCGGTAGATTCCCTGCCTACCAACATGAGGGTTGCAGGTTCGCACCACCTCAGGCTTGGTCGGGCATCCATACAGGCATGATTGGCTGCGTCTGCGGGAGGGAAGCCGGATTGTGGGTATGTGTCCTCGTTGCACTAGCGCCTCCTCTGGTCGGTGGGGGCAGAAGGGAACTGGTGGGAATAGCGTGATCCTCCCTTGAAGCTCCCTTGAAGCTCCCGTGAAGCTCCCCGCTGTCAGGTGAAAAGAAGCGGCTGGCAACATGCGTCGGAGGAAGCATGGTGCCTGTCTACAGCTCTCCCCACATCGGCAGATGGTGGGGCAGCAACCGGGGCAGCAGGGGAAAATTGGCCATTTACAGTACATTCATGGAACAATTTTATATAATCAGAGAAATTTTAATGATTGTACTATATCTTTATCAGTGTATTTTGTTGACAACCTTATTTTGGGCTCAAAGTCCTAAAACTAAGCTGTTAAAAACGGGTGATGACGTCAGACATTATGTTGTCTAACGAGTGACGTGTCATAGACAAATACAACATTTACTGTAAATTCCATCTGCTGTTAGCTAGCTGTTAGCCGTTAGCCACTACATTTCCTAACTAAGGGCTCTATTGTCGCAAAGGCGGTAATTTTGCGTTGGCGCCCATTTTGCGCTGGAATAGAGCCGCGCAAAGCCTTAATTGTGGGTGTGTCGCCCCATATAGGCGTGTTTATGCCCAAAACAGTATTCACAAGTGTGAGATCATCTCCACTCCCCTTAAAAGCCACAGTCACGTCTGTGACAGCAGCTTCTTTCTTGCTGAGTGCCGTGGGCAGATGGACAGAGTGAGAGAGAGAGAGAGGGCGAGAGAGAAAAGAGAGATCGGGAGAGCGAGAGAGAGAGACAGAGAGAGGGAAGATGATGAGAGAGGGGAGAGAGAGGGAGAGAATTGGAAACGGAAATTGGTGCTGATGGAACGATCCATTTGAAACACACCAAAGGGCTCTGCCGCGCAGTTACGCAGTGAATATCCCATGGTATGGTATTATTATGTCCCAAAGCGTGCGCTTACTGTAATTAGTTGTTTCGTTCATATTATAGGCTATAACATACACATTTAAAAATATGTGTTTCTTTAATAGGGTAGGGATGTGTGAGATTTTAATTCTAGCCTATTTCAATAGCCTATATCAGAATTGTCCACTCGGGTTAAGCTATTGACTGCGGTCACGCCATCCGCGCTGTGGAGAAGCTGGTCTTGCATGCATGCAATTGCAGGGAAAGAGGTTACTGTACTGGCCGGCACAACTTTCTCAAAAGTAATCTACTGTTATAGGCCTACACCTAACACCACAGACCTGTATGGTCGGGAATTATGCAGCCTAATAAAACCATGACAAACGAATTCTCATTTTCAAATCAAGGTGTGTGTTTTTTCTGCAATGTAGGCTATAGTTGAAAATAAATGTGGCATTCTGATGGGCTTTAAGTGGCCAAATGAATGGGGAACTTACTTCCAGGGCAGTGACGTCAGGAAAAAGTATTGTGCCTGTTGAGCTCTATAAGTAGGGAGAAGAGGAAGAGGCTGAGTTAAGGGGAAATAATGTAAAGAGAATTAAAAGCCAAGTAAGACGTCCAAAATTCTAACAGTTAAAACACTTACTATGTCACATAGCGTTGCTACAAGAAATTAATCTATCTGACACAGAGCATAGTAAACTAAAAAGGTCTTCAAAATACCTACAGCTACAGCCTGATATTAACTCAGTCATTTTTCACTCCCTTTCTCCTCAGAGAAGCAGTTTGTGGATACACACCGGGTAGAGCTGATCCAGAGAGTGAGCATGGTCAAACCAATCGTGAAGGAGCTCCTGACCAAGGACGTTATCAACCAAGAATGTTACAATGACATCATGTTTGAACCCACCACTCTGGAGCAGATGAGGAAACTCTATAGATCACTACAGGCCAGCGGAGATAGAGGCAACAATATCTTCTATGATATCCTTGAGAAACAGGAGCCGTATCTTGTGGACGAGATCAAGATGGCTAATCTCAAGACAAGTGAGTCGGCTAATTGTCATGGTTAAATTAATTTTTAGACCAAACATTTAGACAAGGTTTACTTGAGCCAAATATTTGTTATACATTCATGGAACAATTGTATATGATTAGAGAAATATTCATGTTTGTTCTATATCTTTATTTGAGTTTCAATTTAAAACTAGAACGACCGCTCCGTGGATTTATGCCTCCGCCATTAGTTCATTCTTGAGTCAAAATCGCCGGTAGGACTTCACTGGTAGGACATAGCACGTGGGAGGATCACGCTATTCCAATGAGTTCCCCTCCCTCCAAACAGGCGCCCCTAACGACCAGAGGAGGAACCACAGCAACCAGGATATTGCATGTTTTTGTGTGGGTTTCCTATTATGAAGGAAACCCCCAGGGGGCACGGGGAAGAATCTCTTTGACCCATGGCTTTATTTTCAATATATAAAGTTAATAGTTAATAGTTAAAGCTGTTGTATTTTAGAAAAATGATCGTATTAGTCGGAATAGACGTTTTTCCCCCCCTGGAAATCTGTCCTTTGCATATCTCGACAACCATTGGTCCATTCGACTTGCGGAGAACCTGGGCATGCGCATAGTCATAGCGCTGCCTATGGCAACACAGGAAGTGATTTGTAACTTGGCTTGACATAGTAAAATCTGCCCCCAACTTCACGTTCGATGAGAGTCTGGGCCACTTGCTGTGACGGTAACAATACCGCGGTCATCACCGCATTTCTTTTAATGTTTTATTGTCGGCTACTTTATTTTATTATATACTGTATTCCAGGCATAGTGCCAAAAGCACTTGAGTAGCAACACGCCAAAAAAGGATGTCCCAATTAAATGATAAACGGTAACAAACTATTAAAAACATCACAGGGTTGTTATTTGAATTTACTGAATGGAATTATTGGAATGTGCATGCATAGACCTACACACTCATCTCATATTTCCTATAGCCTGTCTTACAGTAGCCTATATATCGTATACAATAAAAGGGAATAGCCTAACCAATAACATTAATATCAAATATTTATACACCTCTCCCTGCTGAAAAAACCAGCATGCACCAGCATACAGTAGCTTTGAAAACGAAGGTTTAGGGAATAAACCCTAGTTTATAGATAGCCTATTAGCGTAGCCCTTTAGGCCTCCCTTATTGGGTAATATCCCTCGCGACAGCGAAATAGACTGAAGATTTTTCCTAGTGATATCACATGTGGGCGTGGCCAGCCACACAGTATGGCTGGCCAACTCTGCTGCATGCCATATAAGGTTGGCGAGCCCATTGCTCAGCTCTCAAATTCGTAATTTTTCTTCATTACTTCGGGGAGCAGGGTGCACCGAGCCTAAAGGGCTACGCTAATATCTAAAAACTAGGGTTTATTCTCTAAACCTTAGTTTATTTTCTATTAGCTCCGCCCTTTAGGCCTCACTTAAGCCGTTTTCCCACATGCGTACCGGAAAATTACCTGTAAGTCAATATCGGACATTTCCCTTCACACCTGGGCGCTCGCATGTGGGAATATAGCAGCGAAATTGCCTGTATGTTGGGGGGCGGAGCGGGACTGCAGAGCGGGTGGGGAGTGACATGTCGGCAAAACTCCGATGGTGAAATAAGTTTGCTTGTCACACAATAAATCACACTCGTTTGACTTAAGAGGGCATGTATGTTGTATCATTCACATTCGCTAACCAGTCTTTGAACTGAAATATTTGAAGAAGTTGGGATCCGTGTCCGATTTCCCCCCTCCCCTCTCTGCTCGAGAGAGGCCAGTCCTTCAGTCCTCCGCACTTCGCAGCAGCCTGACACAGGACAGACACAGCGAGAATGGCAGCGGCTTGCAAGCCGCCCAACGCTTGTATGTATGTAGACAAAGCAAATGCACGAAGCGAAATGTGGAAGTAGTTTGCTTTGATGTGCGCGAATGATTAGATTATGCCCGCTGGAACATTAAGCAACGTGTGTACACCTCGCCCATGAGAGAAGGACCGGCAAATTAATTGACACGTTTCACACTTGTGTCCCTTATCGCGGCATACCGCTCTTCTGACTGGCTCGAAACTGGTGAAATGTCCGCGACGACGGGGTCGCACTTATACCGGAAAACAACTTTCACACATGAAGGCATTAGACCGCGTTCTGGTCATTTAGCGGTAAAAGGCGCATGTGGGAAAACAGCTTTATTGGGTAAAGGGCAGAGCCTGATCTCCTCAACGCACACTGTGACCCCATAGGTCTAGTGGCGGAGAAGATGCTGCAGCCCAGGTACCTCACATAGGCATCTGTCCTTGGCCACGCCCCTTCGGGAGGAGGGGGGACCAGGGTATCCCCGTTCGGTCTGGCTAACGTCCGCACAGGCAAGGCCGGGGGCGTAAGCGTGTAACACTCTGGGGTATTTTGCACCAAAACTTGTGCGTAAATACGCATGGGGAGAGAATGTATCTGTTCTCCCGCATGCCCAGTACCGAGTGGGTTAGGGAGACCCCTGACACATCCCTCAGGTAGAAGCGGATGAAGGGCCCCGCTGAGGCCCATGAGGCCGCTGCACAGATGTCTGCTACTGACATACCTCTCAACAGTGCCATGGAGGAAGACATGGCTCTGGTGGAGTGTGCCCTGATGCCCTGTGGGGGTTCTGTCCCCAATGCCACATAGGCTTCTGTGATGGCATCACAGAGCCAGTGTAAGAGCTGCTGCGTAGAGGGGGAGGTCCCTGGCGTCTGGACTCTGTAGTGGACAGTCCATCTGATTTTCGTGTGTAAAACATATTGCGCCAGAGCACATACTGGGTACAGGCGATGAGCTGCCTCCTCAGTGGGATCACTGTGAGGTGGGGGAAAGAAACCCTCCAGGGAGATTGTTCTCGACCTGAACGAGCTGTCCAGGGACTTGGGGATGAAAGAGGGCTTTGGCAACAGAGTGGCCGAGCCTCCATCCGCTCTGATGGCATGAAGGAGCCACCGACAGAGCGCGCAAGTCACTCACTTGGCTGAAGTGAGAGCCAATAAGAGTTCTGTTTTCAGGGAAAGCATTTTGAGCGATATTTTGTCTATCGGCTCAAAAGGTGGCTCTCCCAGAGCGCGTAAAACCTAGGGATAAGTCCCAGTGTGGAGCCAGTGAGCACACAACGGGTTTATTGTGCCTTAATCCTCTCAGGAATCGCTTAAGGAGGTTGTGGGAGAACACTGTTCTGTCCCCAAACCCCTCGTGACAGGATGAGATTGCCGCAGCGTAACCTTTGATGGTTTCTGTGACTAGGTGGTGGAGGTGGCTCTTGCGTCCTGAATAGTACGCACTACGTTTGGGGGCAGGCCTAGCCCTGCCAAGCGGTCCCACTCAGCACCCAAGTCCATAGGCGTTGGGACAGCACCGGCAGCTGGAGGATGGTTCCGCCCAGCTGTGAGAGTGTGGCCGCATGCCAGGAAGTCTCCATGGTGTGCCTGTCAGAAGTTGTACCACTGTTAGGAAGCATGATGCATTCGTGCGCTCTGGTGCCACCAGAATTAGGGACAAGCCCTCCTCCTCTATCCGTGACAGGAGGTGAGAAATCAGTGGAACGGGAGGGAAGGCATACAGGAGGGTCCTGGGCCAATGTCGGTGGGAAACGCATCTACCCCTAGAGGGCATTCGTCCCTGGGATCCAGGGAGAACCATAGAGGGCATTGCGTGTTTTTTTCATGGACACACACCTCTGCCCTGCCAAACCTGCTCAATAATCCTTGCACTAGAACGCGTAGCAACTTCCATTCTCTGTGCCGAGGACCGCCGCATGACATAAGGTCTGCGGTGCGATTTTCCACCCCTGGAATGAAGAGGGACTTTATGGATAGCAGGTGTGAATGTGACCAAGTCAGCATTCCCTCACTATTCCCAGGAGTTTGGCGGAGTGGGGGACACACTCCGCCAAACTCCTGGGAATAGCGAGGGAATGCTGGCGGTTGATATACACCGATGCCGTTGTGTTGTCTGTTCTTCTGACTAACACATGTTGGCGCTTCAGCTGGGTGGAAAAATGTCTCAACACTTTTGACACAGTCAGGAGTTCCAGGGCATTTATGTGTAGGGAGGTGGGCTGTTTCCAGCGCCCGCCTATCCGCTGAGACATGAATGTCCCCCCCCACACCCGTAGAGGGAGGCATCCGTGAACACCGTTACGTGTGACGTCACTCTCCCCAGGGGGACCCCCTCTGAGAGCTTGTTGGGGGCTTCCCAAAACACCAGATCCGGTTGGATCGAGTGGGGGGTTTCAAAATGCGCCTTTTGTCTCGTTTTGGATCCACCCCATGTGTGGTTGAACCAACGCTGTATCCTCCTCATGAGGAGAGGAGACCCAGCGTCATGGCTTGCTGCCATAGGCGCATCACCATGATGACTGTCACTGATGCCCCAGGAACACAGACTCGGAGGAGGTGGAGGTGGAGGAGGGCATCTGCCCTTTCTTCCGACAGTCTCCCTCTCATAGTCATGGAATTGAGGTGTATCCCCAGGTACGCCACTGTTGGTCACTGGTTTGGGAAGGGGGAGCTCTTTTTCCAATTTATGGCGAACCCCAATAATTGGAAATGCTCCACTGACTTTGTGTGTGTGGCAGCCTGCTCCCTTGAATCTCCCAAGATGATCAGATCGTCCAGGTGATTGTCCAATGCGTCCGCCATTTTGTGAAACGTCACAGGCACATCACAAGTGGTGAGCTCGAAGCTTTCAGAAAGATTCCACATACCAAGTCGTGAACATCCACATGAGGGGGCCGTTCAAGTGGATTTATGTCGTGTTCACAGTGTTCACACACGAGGCCAATTCAATGACGCAGCATTTTCTATCGTCTACTTTTACATGGGGTTTCAGGGCTTAAAAAAGGGACCAAAGGGGATGGTTAACGTGTTGGGCTTGTAAGTTGGAGACCTCGGGTTCGAAACCAGCCTCGCCTGTGCCGTTACACTATGTAAAATTGCTCTTTGCACTGTTGAAAGAAATGTCTTTAATGAGTAGGCTACATGCCAATGTGAAGATGAATTATATCAAAATTACATTTTGATATGATTGATTTGATTTTGAGCTGCCACCTTCGGTCAGGACTGCTGAATCACTGCCGATCTTTCGGAAAAGACTAAAGACTCACCTTTTCAGGCTCCATATGGGCCCTTCTTGATCTAACTTCTTTCTCTCTCTTTCTATTAAAAAAAAAAAAAAAAAATCCTAAACTAAACGTACCACTGTCCCTTCAGGATTTGTAATTGTCATAGACTGTGCTCCATAGTTGATTGCTCTATTGCCGACAAAAAGTGTGTTATTGTAAGTCGCTTTGGATAAAAGCGCCTGCCAAATGACGTAATGTAATGTAATGAAATTATATCAAAACTGATGAAAACCAGGTTTGTGTGTTTGCTTGTACTAATGGGTAAATGGTTGAAGCCGAAGCCATTACAGTTAGCCCCCTGCCGGACCGCGCCTGTTCCTTATTTCCATTTCAAAAAGTTGGCAACCCTAGTGGCTAACCCGAGCTAACGTTAAATTGCGTGTGGGGTAAGTCCCTCCATAAACCATAATATCTGTCGTACCTTTGATTGAAAAAAGCTTCCACCTGATTAAAGAAAACATGTGATTTTATGTTATACATAAAACATCAGTCAACATCACATAATGTATTTTCTTTAATCAGGTGGAAACACACAGACAGATAGCCTGGTTTGTGGGACAGACTTCCCATGCCTGCCCATTCACTTCAATAGAACTCTCCCCAATGCCAAATTTGTTACAACGTTGCCAGTAACATGACAGTAAGAAAGGCAGATGTAGTGAGCTGATGGATGATTTAACTAATATTCCAGAGGTCCAAATCTAAATCTAACTGACATCACTATTGTGAACACAAAACAAAGAACTTCTGATATAATATCATGAGTGTTTTAGTAGAGTGTATCACTCAATACAAAAAATAAAGGCTTTGATAGAACCAAAAGCCTATGGCTCCTAGTCTGCAGATAAAACACATTGACAAAAGCCATAGTAATTTAGACTCAGGTGTGCATAAACTACAGGTTAAGAACTTGCTTTTTTAAATACACCACTTCTTGTGGCTGTGCTCAGGACAAGTGAGTACTAGGCTAATTGTCATGGTTAAATTCATTTTTTAGATCAAATCTATAGGGTCTACTTGAGCCACATGTTTTTTATACACTCATGTAACAATTTTATGATGTCTTGGACTATTTTCAATAATGAAGACTACTTAACAGCCAACGCCCAGTTCTCGTCATATCACTTTGAGGTTGTATAACCCATTCATTGTTAGGCTCACCCCCTTTCTCTGATGTTGTCTCCTCACCCATTCACAGTTTACCACACATGTGGCAATAACCAATCAGCCCAAGCTATTCCTCTCCAGCTGATCCCAATCACCTGATCAGCATAGTATATCAGGGTCCAGTTGTTTTCGCCCCACCTCCTCCCCTGACCACCACCATCGTCATGACTCCTGATTGAAGAATTCCCTATGGGGGATTTCCTATCCTATTCTTCACTGACGACACCCTCTCATCATCTCAGGAGAGCGTCATCATATCATGGAGTCATACGCCAAAATTAATTTGTTGTATCATTAAAGCTTATACTTTCTACTAGTCTCTCATTATTGAAATATGACCAGGGAAATATTCGTGTTTGTAGGTATTTCTTTATTTGTGTTTCAATCTATATATACATTTGCAATGTGCACTTTGTTTGTTTGTCAGTTTGTTTCAAGAATAGCCACAGCTATGCCGTTTTACGTGTGATCAGGCTGAAACTTTTCAGGGGGTGTAAAGAGCACCCGTGCGGGTGACCTGACTGAGCTGGATTTTTTAATTAGTCAGATGAAATGCCCTAAGGCTGATTCCCCAGCTAACAGAGTTAAAAGATTTACAATGTCAGATAGCCTTGCTACAGGAAAATCATCTATCTGACTAAATAGTAAACTAAAAAGGTGCAAGCGGATTACAGTCTGATATTAACTCAGTCATTTTTCACTCCCTTTCTCCTCAGGCCACTTTGTGGATGAACACCGTGCAGAGCTGATCCAGAGAGTGACCGTGGTCGCACCAATCATAGATAAGCTCATCATGACCAATGGAGTTATCAACCAAGAATGTTACGATAACATCAGGTCTAAACGAACCACTCAGGACCAGATGAGGGAACTCTATAAGTCACTGAATGAAAGTGGAAATAGAAGCAAAGATATCTTCCGTGATATCCTTGAGGAACAGGAGCCATTTCTTATGGCTGAGCTCAGGACAAGTAAGTACTAGGCTAATTGTCATGGTTAAATTCATTTTTTAGATCAAATCTATAGACAAGGTCTACTTGAGCCACATGTTTTTTATACAGTCAACAATTGTATATGATCAGGGAAATATTCGTGTTTCTACTACTGTATTTCTTTATTTGTGTTTCAATTTCTAAAAATTGCTGTTTGACCCATGGCTATATTTCATTCAATGTTAATATAAAACTTTGCTTCTCAAACTTTTTCTGTCATGCCCTCATTTGGAGGAAGAACATTTTTACATTACCTCATTTTTCATGCCCCCCGCCCCCCAAAAATGTTGACAAAATGGGCCAAGTTTAACTTTATTGAAATAACATCAAGATCAGAGACAGAACCATCATTATACATCCAAGTTTTATGAAGTTACAAGATGTCTCATATTGCAATAATAAATTATTGAACCGCCATCTTGTAAAGTCCATACAACCATGCGAGCAGTCGCCGTTTCATTGGGCGGCGTGAATGAGGCGAATGCCGCGTAGGGCTGCCCCCTCCTGATCGATTGGTCGGTCGACGTGCTCTTGGTCGACGAGATTCACGTTGGTCGAACAATCGCTGGTGTTAATAATTTCATAGGAGAAATTCAATTTCATAACAAGAAAAGCGATCCGGAATGAAGTAACTATGCAGTAAGCACCTTATGATGACCTTAATATGATGAGTGTTTTATTAAAGTGTATCACTCAATACAAAAAATAAAGGTTTGATAGAACCAAAAGCCTATGGCTCCTAGTCTGCAGATAAAACACATTGACAAAAAGCCATAGTAATTTAAACTCAGGTGTGCATAAACTACAGGTTAAGAAATTCCTTTTTTAAATACAAAAATGTGAAATTAGCGCTTATTGGACAGGAGAAGCAAATATTTGTCGGTTATAGTATCGGCTGAAAAAAGCCCCCCCAAAGTCTATAGATCCCCCCCAAAATATATAAATCCCCCCCATCTGAAGAACATACAGTAAGGGGGGAATTCCCCCCCAGTTTGCAAAGTGAATTTTAAGCCCTGGGGTTGAACGGGACCAACTCCCTTTGTAGGGCCAAATGAAATATATATATATACCGGTATATATATATATATATATATATATATATATATTTATTTATTTATTTTTATCTCCCTGAAAAATGCTGTTTTTTTCAACTGTGAGGTGACGTACGGGTCCCATACAAATGTACATAATTAAACTGAAATCTCCACAAGGATAACTAAATGGTTGTCATCAAGCTCAAATCACATCTTTTTATCCATCCTTATATTGTCCTTGTCCTTTCTTATTCAAATTCCGACCAGCATTTCACAGCAAATGCATGTCTTTGTTTTTTGTTGTTGAATATTTGATCGACACTTCATTTGGGTGTGAAATTGTTGTGATCGACGGTCATACTGTGATGTCCACTCAACAAAGACTTTACTTGATGCCCACTTTTTAAATAAAAAAACACCTTTATGCCATAACGTTACATGTACAGTATATTTGTCTCTTGTAATTTAGCCTGTGCTGTGGTGTGCAGGAGCGGCGGCTAAAAGTTATAAAATTAAGCCTGCCCTATTTAATGTTACTGCTGGCTGTACACGCTACACTTGTAAAACCTGAGGGGGAAAATTCGCTTTTTAAACTGTCCCGACTTCTTGATTGGATGTGACACACACTGACACAAGTGAACAGTGATCCATGTTTTGAATATGGTATATCAGTTCAATGTGCCACCATTTGTCTCAGCAATCAGATCGCATAGTGGGTAAAGAGGTTCGCTGCAAGACCTGGGTTCAAATGCCTCATGGGTATCTTTTTTTAATGTAGCATAATGTATAAAGCTGCTGAATACACACTGTGTACATAGCAGAATAACTAAATTTGCCCATTCGTGGTAACGTCATATTTCGAGTCGTCAGCTCGACAACTTGGAAGACACGTCTAAATCATCCCCATTACGGCTGTGATTTGGCCTAGTCCTGGACATCACTGGAAGACGTCATCACAACGTCATCATGATGTAATTTTGCTTGCTGGGTTACAATGTCAGATAGCCTTACAGGAAACTCATCTATCTACAGATCATAGTGAATTTCAAAGGTTTTCAAAATAACTAAACGCAAGGCACAAGTGGATTACAGCCTGATATTAACACAGTCATTTTTCTCTCCCTTTCTCCTCAGGGAAGAGGAAACACTTTGTGGATGAACACAAGGAAGATCTGATCCAGAACATAAGCAAGGTTGCACCAATCATGGAGGACCTCCTGACCAAGAAAATCATCCACCAAGAATGTTATGATAACATCATGTCTAAACCTACCACGAAGGCTAGAATGATGGCACTCTATTGGTTCCTGCAGTTCAGTGGAAATAGAACCAAAGATAACTTCTGTCATATCCTTGAGGAACAGGAGCCGGGTATTATGGCCGACATAAAGACAAGTGAGTCGGCTAATTGTCATGAGGGCTTTTCACACTACACTTAGTTAAGTGAGTCTCTTAGCCTGGGGCTAAAAAAGCTTTCACACTTGCACAATCCTGGCCCACACCCCGACTTCATCCCCAGCTAGCTGGCCCTGCTCTGGAGCAGGGTTATCCCTGACTTTTCGGGGATAACCCCGACTTTCCATATAAACACGCAGGGCTAAAATGTGCCAGTGTGAAACGCAAACTACTCTTAGCCCAGGGCTTAGATAGCCCCAGGCTAAGAACATGTAGTGTGAAAAGCCCTATGTTTTATTGCGTCTTGTCATCCTCTTTTCCCCTGACAATTGGGTAGTACATAAGTCTTTGTCATATAAGAATTCTATAGGTCAACATGTAGAGCCTGGTATATTTTCCCTGGCCTTATGTTATGAATATTAAGTAAGTTATAATGTAAAGGAATAGAGTACCGCAGGAATGAGTCCGGAAAACATAGATGCTAGCACTTCCTGGTTCTTCACTGTTTCTGCCTATGGGATTTTTGAATGGGTTTTTGGCGCGATGCTTAAAATAAGGTCTGTGGTTAACACAAGCTTATTCAAACGCGAACCAGTGTTCAGGAGGATAATCTTCACACATGAGGACCACTTTTATGAGTTTTGAAGCTTTTATGTGCCGTTAAAAGGGCGGCTAGCTAGCAAACGGCTAAATGAGACTCCACTGTCGACGGGGATATTATACGTCATCACGCCGAAGGGCGAACACGGAAATTATCTTTCCCTCGCCGTTCAGTCACACAGCTATTGCGCACTCGCTCTTTCAAAATAGATTTATTAGTATTTTCGTAAAAAAAAATAGTAGCCTATAGTATTTTTTTCCAATTGTAGTTACCATTGTAACAATAGCATCCCGTGTTGTGATATGTTCCCACACGGACCGGACGTGTTATAGTGTAACACCAGGAGAGTTGTCGGATCGCTGAATGAATGAATAAAACGTGTACATTCTAGAATAACAAATTATCTAATGTTAGTTTGTTCGCAATGGTTTGTTGGAGAGAATCCCCTCTTCACCTGTAGAGACCTGTGTAGTGGTGGGTTTCATGTTAGTTAGTTTCATGCCAGTACTTTTATTTATTATTTATTTATTTTACCTTTATTTTACCAGGTAGTCACTTGAGATCAAAGATCTCTTTTACGAGCAAGACCTGAGCCCTGTACTACGAAACTAGTTTAACAGATCCGCGATAAGTCCCTTTGATCTGGTTTGACTGAACAGGATCAAAGCTATCTAGTTAACTGATACTACGACGCTGGTTTTTTACTAGGTAAGTGGACCTGGGATCTGCCTGTGCACGGGCACGTTTTTCGCTCGTGCACAGGCGCGCGTCCACGCGAAAGAGGTGCGCTAGCCAATCACATTATGAACAGCTGAGTTGATCCACGCCCACACCCATTTCCACACCCATTTCCTCATTCAGCGCAGCCACAGTGTGATCAGAGATTTTTGCGGATATTTAATGTATCCGCGATTTAATGTCAGAATGAAAATCCGCGTTGGATAGTCTGCTGAAGGGCTGTCTAAAGCAGCAGCTTGTATTCACTCATTTGATTTACTTTGATCAGCGATTTCTGTCTGATACAGCTGCATTGATACAGGCAGCAGCAACAAATGTAAAAGTGTAATCTCAGTCTATACATTTCCACAATCTGTAAGCCTATTTAGACCATAGATTTAGAAACACATGCTCAATGAATAATGATCTCTATCACTCATGTGTGTGGTTGCACTGATCGAATAATTCATATATAAAATAGCCTAGTATAAAGCCTAATAGCCTACTATAAAAGAGAAAACTGCTGAACTGAATTGAGACGATGCGGGCATAGTTATCATTGATAAAAACTAGCCTATTTTTGCTCATATATTGGCATACAGCCTACAGGACACAGTTCCAGCTGAAAGATGCAAGAATAGCCTGCATATTTAGTATTGGGGCTATCCCATATTTAAACTAATATCTATATTATATGTATAGGCTTTTCTGGCATGTAGGAGAATATCACCCTCACTCCATTTGAGGGTCCGTTCATGATATGCGCCGCGGTGATTAATAGTGATCATATTTCTCCACGCATCGTTGAGCTGTTAAGACATAAAGTGGTAAGTAGGCTTAATTTAATTATGTAGCCTACAGAGCCACAAATGTTTTTCTTGTTATATTCTCAGTTGACTGCAATCTATTTTTCATATGGCGATCTTATATGAACGGTGAGTGACTCCAGAGAGCCGATTATATGGGTCTGTCATGGATTTTGATCTTATCCTCTGAAGCTAACCTGAGGCCTGTACTACAAAGCCAGTTTAGTGGTTTAGCGAGGTAACTTCAGGTTTAAACCTGGTTTGGCCGTACTACAAAGCAAGTTAACTTCTTACCGACATATATTTCCATAGCAACTTATGCTTCACACTTAACCTGGTCCGTAGCAGGTTAAGTTGCAAGGATAAGATTAGACCTTAAATCCACCGCCCACGAACCAATCGAATCAGCAGTTTGGAAAAATGGCCAACCCCTTTCTGGATGAGTTTCCCGAAGGAGCACGAATTGTAATGTTGAATGAGTAATGGTAATCAATGTTAATGTTAATCAAGGACTAAAGCCTTGCACTTGTTGGCTATTTTAATTAAGCCCTATACCACTTTGGAATATGTTTTTATATATTCATTTTTGTGCTCTCAAGTAGCCTAGATACGTTGTTTGATCCTGCTGATCGATTGCAGCTGAATAGTGAGTGGAGAAATATCACTAAACCGGCATAAAAAGGTTACATAAACGTCTCCAAAGCGCACGGTGCCGTGTGCGCAATGGAGCTGAGACTGACGTTGGGTTGGAATTGAAATAGTCATAGCTTACATGCTGGCCTACTACATCTAAGCAATTTAATATGGGATCACCTGCACACAGGCGATCCCATATTAAGATGATTCATATCTAGCCTACTCCTGCATTTTGCAGCTGCAAGTGTTGCTTTTGGCCTGTATGATGTGATTGAACTTCATATTTCCAGCATCATTATATGAAATATGGAGATATGCGACTCTGCTGACAATATATGTGACCACAAAATAGGCTATTTTTTATAAATGAAATCTATGCCCGCACATACCGTGTCGTTCAGAAGCCTCTTTTAATTTTATTATCATTCTTTTTTTTATTGATAGCCTATAGGAATTATTCAATCAGTGCGACTAAACATGACATCATTATTATTCGTTGAGCCTAAATGGTCTACGGATTTTGGACTGAGACATTAGGCTACACATTGCTTCCACTCGCAGTTTATTGAGAGGGTGAATTCAGCTGCTGTAGGATACGTGGAGGCAGAAACCGCTCTTCAAATAAATGACTGATGTGAATAAAAGTGGTAACTTTAGACAGTCATTCGGGAACAGACTAAAAATATCCAATGCGGATTTTGATTCTGACATAGTAGTCGATGGCTTTGATGAATGAGGAAATAGGCGTGTATGGCGCTGTAAAAGCTACGGTTCTGAGCTGAGCGGTCCATATTGCATTGTGATTGGCTAGTTGTTAAAAACCACGCCTCTTTTGCGGGCACGAGCTCGTGTGCACGGGCATTTTCATGTGCACGCGCAGTCAACTTGATTAGAAAAACCTGGTTCGAGTTAACGACTGGCAAACGAGGTTCGTAGTACAAGTTAACTACAATCGAGCTGATCTGGTTTAGACAAACCAGATCAAGGGACAGATCCTGGATCTTCTTATCCAACATTCGTAGTACAGGCTACTGGTCGCGACCAGGTTAGCTTTGCAGCGTCAGTTGCCATGGTGATTGAAAGTTAACTTGCTTTGTAGTACGGCTAAACCAGGTTTAAACTCAAACTTACTCGGATAAGGCATTAAACTAGCTTCGTAGTACAGGCTACTGGCCAAAATGGCAGCATCTAAAAACAACAACAACAACAACAACAACAACAAAACAACAGATAAGCAAAGCACAAATACAGACAGGAACATTAAAGGCAACGTGGTACAAGATAGATTAAAAGAGACAAGATTAAAAGAAATAAGGAGGGATAGGAGAGTGGGATAAAATGTAAAGTAAGAAAGATGGGGATACTTAGTTAGTTTATCATTAATGTTAATAGCCAGTTGGTTTATGTTTAATAAACTTCTTAATTTTATTTGTGTGTGTGTGTGTGTGTGTGTGTGTGTGTGTGTGTGTGTGTGTGTGTGTGTGTGTGTGTGTGTGTGTGTGTGTGTGTGTGTGTGTGTGTTTGTGTGTGGGTGGTGTGTGTGTGTGTGTGTGTGTGTGTGATTGCTAACTAATTGGGTGCATGTTCCCCGGCAACCCTAGTTCCCCCCTCCATCCCACACACTGCTCTCTGTCAGCTCACAGTAACAATGCTTATTTTGATAAAAGGTTGAATTTGGCTGTGGTGACGTGACGTAGAAGCCTATACGACACTGTGTGTAGTTCTGGAATAGCTTAGCATGAGCTTTTTACTTCTAGGGCTCGCATTTATGCTTCAAAACTCATAATAATAATAAACATGGGTTTTTTATAGAGCTTTTCTAGGACTCAAAGACGCTTTACAAAAAAGAAACACTAAAGGGGCGGGGATGACGTAATTGCAACAGACAATGGACAAACACGACACAGGCACACAGGGATAGGCAGGGGGGAGCTAGGAGAAGGCAGAGGAGAAGAGATGGGTTTTGAGGCGGGATTGGAAGACAGTGAGGGAGTCTGATTCTCTAATGTCCGGGGGGAGAGAGAGTTCCAGAGCTTGGGAGCTGCCCTGGAGAAAGCTCTGTCGCCGAAACTGCGGAGGTTGGATTTGGGGGTGGAGAGAAGGCCGGCAGAGGTGGATCGGAGGGAACGGGAGGGTTGGTAGGGGGAGAGGAGGTTGGTGAGATATGGGGGGGCCAGTTGGTGGAGAGCTTTGTAAGTGATGACAAGGATTTTGTAGTTGATCCGGGAGGAGATGGGAAGCCAGTGGAGTTGTTGAAGGACTGGGGTGATGTGGTGCCAGGATTTGGTGTCATGAAAGTGGTCCTCATGTGTGAAGACCACAGAGGTCACCAAGGTCGCATTTGAATAAGCTTGCATTGACCACAGATCTCATTTTAAGCATCGCACCAAAAACCCTTTCAAAAATCCCATAGGCAGAAACAGTGAAGAACCCAGAAGTCCGGGACTTCCGCGTTGCAACTACAAGAATACGTGCGGCACTCTATTAAAAGTCCAATTAAGAGTTCCAAAATTCTAACAGAGTTAAAAGATTTACAATGTCAGATAGCCTTGCTACAGGAAAACCATCTATCTGACACAGAGCATAGTAAACTAAAAAGGTGCAAGCGGATTACAGTCTGATATTAACTCAGTCATTTTTCACTCCCTTTCTCCTCAGGCCACTTTGTGGATGAACACCGTACAGAGCTGATCCAGAGAGTGACCATGGTCAGATCAATCATGGAGAAGCTCCTGACCAATGAAGTTATCGACAAAGAATGTTGCGATAACATCATGTCTAAACCAACCACTCAGGACCAGATGAGGGAACTCTATAAGTCACTGCATGCCAGTGGAGAGATCGACAAAGATATCTTCTGTGATATCCTTGAGAAACACGAGCCGCTTCTTATGGCTGAGCTCAGGAAAAGTGAGTAGGCTACTAGGCTAATTGTCATGGTTAAATTCATTTTTTAGATCAAATCTATAGACAAGGTCTACTTGAGCCACATGTTTTTTATACACTCATGTAACAATTTTATATGACCAGGGAAATATTTTGTGTTTGTACGTATTTCTTTATTTGTGTTTCAATCTATATATACATTTGCAATGTGCACTTTGTTTGTTTGTCAGTTTGTTTCAAGAATAGCCACAGCTATGCCGTTTTACGTGTGATCAGGCTGAAACTTTTCAGGGGGTGTAAAGAGCACCCGTGCGGGTGACCTGACTGAGCTGGATTTTTTAATTAGTCAGATGAAATGCCCTAAGGCTGATTCCCCAGCTAACAGAGTTAAAAGATTTACAATGTCAGATAGCCTTGCTACAGGAAAATCATCTATCTGACTAAATAGTAAACTAAAAAGGTGCAAGCGGATTACAGTCTGATATTAACTCAGTCATTTTTCACTCCCTTTCTCCTCAGGCCACTTTGTGGATGAACACCGTGCAGAGCTGATCCAGAGAGTGACCATGGTCGCACCAATCGTGGAGAAGCTCCTGACCAAGAATGTTACGATAATATGATGTCTAAACCAACCACTCAGGAAAAGATGAGGGAACTCTATAACTCACTGCATGCCAGTGGAGAGAGAGGCAAATATATCTTCTGTGATATCCTTAAGGAACAGGAGCAGTCTCTTATGGCTGACCTCAAAAGTGAGTAGGCTAATTGTCATGGTTAAATTCATTTTTAGATCAAATCTATAGACAAGGTCTACTTGAGCCACATGTTTTTTATACAGTCAACAATTGTATATGATCAGGGAAATATTCGTGTTTGTACTACTGTATTTCTTTATTTGTTTCAATTTCTAAAAATTGCTGTTTGACCCATGGCTATATTTCATTCAATGTTAATATAAAACTGTGCTTCTCAAACTTTTTCTGTCATGCCCTCATTTGGAGGAAGATCATTTTTACATTACGTCATTTTTCATGCCCCCCGCCCCCCAAAAATGGTGACAAAATGGGCCAAGTTTAACTTTATTGAAATAACATCAAGATCAGAGACATAATTAATAAATAAATTATTGAACCGCCATCTTGTGAAGTCCATGCAAACATGCAAGCAGTCGGCGCTTCATTGGGCGGCGCGAATGAGGCGAATGCCGTGTAGGGCTGCCCCCTCCTGATCGGTTGGTCGATTGGTCGGTCGACGTGCTCTTGGGCGACGAGATTCACGTTGGTCGAACAATCGCTGGTGTTAATAATTTCATAAGAGAGATTAAATTTTATAACAAGAAAAACGATCCGGAAAGAAGTAACGTGCCGCGGAAGCAAGTTGCAACACGGACCTTTTCTAGAAGCATACAGGACGTGATCCAGGCTAAAGAGACAGGCTAATAGTTAGCAGAAAGGAGAGCAACCAGCAGAGTGATGGAATTAACAATTAAATGGCTCAGCTATCAGCGCAAACAATGGACACGTTTCAGCACGCAGCCACCATCAGCTGTTAACGAGCGGCTAATACGCACCTTATGAGTTGAGACTGCAGTCGTCAGTGAGACTGGACTACGTCCACAGAGATACACTCCAACTCCGGTAATGTTAGACAGACATAAGATGTTAGTGGAATAAATTGCAAAAGCTGTCTAGCTGTCCTTTCTGCCAACTAATTAACCATGCCACATGTGCTAACGTTACATAACCATAACCATCGCACACGCAACTCAAAGCTGTTTCCCATTAACTAAATATGGCCAGGTGTTGCACAGCATGCTGATCAGTCTGTCCATTCTGGTAACTTTACAACACTGCAAATAGCTTTTATTTATAATTATCAGCTATCAGGTATAGTGCGCTCAGTAGTCAGTACACTGCACAAAATAAGAAAAAAAGTACACTGCAAAAAATAAAAACAAAAAAGTACACTGCAAAAAATAAAAACAAAAAAGTACACTGCAAAAAAGTTTTGTTTGTTTGTTTGTTTTTTAGACCCCGTTTCGACCAATCGATGGTCGGAGCTGTGGTCGATTTCTGGTCGACCATGATAATCTTTGGTCGAGGGCAGCCCCCGCGGCGCGAATAATGAGATATTCGCCTCAGCCGCTCATTCCCTCCAGTTGACATTTTTCAACTTTGGCAAATAATTAGCACGGTCAAACCGCTTTCGGTTGGAACACAGAGTGAGGCTCCCTGAATGACTTTGAAATAAATATGAGGAGAATCAGAGTAGTGATGTGACGTTCGCGAACGATCCAAATCTATTGAATGGCTCTTTGCTATGAACGAAGGGAACCGAGTCCTACTTGAGAGCCGTTCGTTTTAATGTTGTGCCCAAATTTCACTGCCTGCCGCTCCCCACCACACATACAGGGTAGACTTCCCTCCTTCCCTCTGCTAGTCCGCTGAGCACGGAGGATAGGTGCACTCGTTACCGGTGCATGCTGTAACTGGGTGGCCTGGGTGGGCGGACTCAGCTTAATATCAAAACAGGATATTATCTGCCGACTTTCTGGGCAGCGAAGTGTTGCATGAATTGCATTCAAGGAAAACCAACTTTATTTACACAACACATTTCATAGAAGTAAATTCACTGACTAAGCAGATGGATATGGCGTCACCTTGTGTAATGTTTACAATGCAGATCATTGCCATTAGGTCTGGAAATATGAGTAATTTAGTGGAAATATGAGTAATTTAGTGCTGCTGCAGTTCACCAAAATTAAATAGTGGTGGCTCTAAGATCAAATCTGATCCAAATCGTATCATATCATTATCCTAGTGATTTCGCAGATAAACAGTAGTGCACGCCCCCTAAAAAAAGAAGAAGAAAAAAAGAACGAGGATCAGCTATTTTGAACCGCTCTCGGAAAGGAACAGAGCCATAAGATCCGGCTCCCTTCAAAGAGCCGTAATTCCCATCACTAAATCAGAGTAGAAATTAGTTAAGAATCCCACCTGAGCTTTTGAGCTTTTTTCTATAGGGGAAGACATTAATCAGTACCGTAACATGTAAAACAAAGACTGATGGCTTAATAGAGTTGCCAACGTCACACCCTCTCCTGGAATCTGCATACGCACCAAGGGATTTCACCCGGCATTTATTTTTCCATAGACACAGTGCCGGCGCGTGCACTTCTGCCGCTCTATGCAAAAAACAATTATGCCGCTCCATTTTGCAACGTGCCATACCAGCAACAACACACAAACGCCAACATGCCAATCCATACACATAACGTGCTCAAAGTGTCAACAATACTGAAGTATGCATGACGCAATATGCAGGCAATGTTAATAATGAGGCACCACACAGGTCTGCATAATAACTCCAATAACCTGCCTCCAAACTCTTTGTAGCACTCATGATACAGCACAGCTATTCTCCAAATAATCCAATTTCAGCTCCTCAAAATATGCAAAACTCTCCTATTATATACACCACTTTCTTCTTCTGCGTAAAACACACACGTGAAATGTGCGCACGGCACAGCACATTAGGTTATATCATCAGCAGATTCACAACTTAAAATTAGGCTAGGCAGGCTAACTACACAACAAACTGGATGCAAGTCAACTACAGTATGACCTGCCCCGCAAGTAGTTCTTCTGTTCCGCCGTATTACCAAACAGAAGAAGAAAATAACTACTTCCGGCCTAGCCTATCAGATATTTATCTGATTACAATATTATGGATGATTAATTTGAATTCAATGGCCGCCCATATGGAATAACGTCCTATATGGATTACAAGCAGCAGCCAGGAATACAGCGGGAGCTGCTATCTATGTGACGGACAGCAAACAGAGCAGGCTGCCGGCGGCACCTACATTAGATCGCTGTTATCTCGTTCTCTCTCTGATATAATAAGCATATGCCGCTGTGTGTCGGAAAATAACCTATTTACAATAGGCCTACATAAATACAGGCATTTCACATGCCCTGTTTTCCTCGTTTTCAGGACGCAGTTCAAACTGATTATAGTTTCTGTTGATGCTAATGAAACCGAAGTTATCAGGTTGACTTAGAAATCATATTTAAAGCTGGAAATAAGGTCCAGGGTGTAAAAAAGGAGTCTTGTTTTCTTTTCTTTTTTTTATACTAATATTTTTGTTATACATATCCATTGTTAACTTGATTATGTTTTTACTATGTGTTTGCTATTCTGTCTTGCCCCCTCCTTTCCACTGACAAATATACAGTATGTCCCAACTTGCCTGCACAGATATCGTCTATTCAAGAGATGTCTTAAAGAATGTTGGCACTGTCAGAAAGTTGTTGTCAGAAAGAAATGGCTCCAGTTAATAAATAAACCTGGGTGGAACAATCTGTGCACTTATTACCTATTTAAAGGTGTTTTTGATACATAGCCATATGTACAAAGTATATTAACAACGCAGCATAGAAGCGTCTTTGTTAAATTCAGATGTGGAGTCATGTTGGTTCTTAGGGGAAAAGGCTATAGGGTTTTACAATGGGGATTTCGGTTAAATGTTTGTGAAGATTATCCTGCTGAACACAAATTTCCACTCCCATAAACTTGTGTTAACCACAGGCCTTATTTCATGCATTTAACCAAACTCCCCATACTAAAATCCTGCATGCAGTACTCTATTTTATCTAAAATTTTAAATGCAATATAAAGAATGTTTTATATTATATATATTTTTTTATCTTCTTGTATCTTTTTATACTGGAATTTTGATGATTTTGTTGGCTTGCTTTGTTTTCTTGCATAATATATTTTATTTTATTTGAAACATGTTTGAAATAAATTGAGTAAACTAAAACTGAATGAAATGTGTATTGTTTTAACCTGTGTCTTGCAACTTGGTGAGCAGTCCTCAACTTCTTTTTGGGGAGTTATGGCCTACAATATGCAGAGTCATCTCCCGACTATCTTCTACGCCCATATTTCTCAAACTCTAAACTTTTCTATCTTCAACATGAATTTGCTGCAAAATGATTGCATGTCCTCTCTTAACATATCACATCCACTAAAAATCTAAATCAAAGCTATAGGCCTACGGAATGTAGCCTGGGTAAACCCAGGGGCTGGGTTTACCCAGGCTATACGGAATGTAGAACAAGAGAAAAGCCAGCACTCCAAATATCTTTTTGTTGATTTATTTCCTCATGTACCTGGGCAGCAGCAACGAACGTTTCAGTCAAAGACCTTCCTCAGCGTTGTCAACGCTGAGGAAGGTCTTGCTGGCTTTTCTCTTGTTCATATCTCGTGCTTGCCCTGCACCCAGTGAGTTTTTAAATATTTTCGAGTGTGCTTGCAACCTGACTTTCTACTTTATACGGAATGTAGGCCTGCACAGCGCATAGCCTATCCATGGCTCTATAGGCTACCTATTATAAAAGTTGATGGCGGCATGTTGTTGGCTTGAAATTCCATTTTCTTTACACACGCACACCATTAAAGGGACACATCACCGAAAAATAATGCTGATTTATTCCGTGCATGATCTCACACATATCCAAAAACTATAAACACCAAACCGTTTTGCTGACATTAGTTTGACAATTATTGAGAATTGATTTGAGTTAAGTTATGGACCAGTGATGTGATTTGTGCATGAATTACATCACTGGTCAACAACAACTCAAATCAACTCTGATGGAAAGAAATGGAAAGATTCAAAGACAGGAACAACATTGTAAACAATATATTCCAGTAATAGTTTGATATAGCTTATTCTAACACTGCTAGATGAGCTGAAGTATGCAGCAGTGAGTTTCAAAGCCAAAGAGAAGCAGGAGGCCCGCATCAGAGAGAGAGAGCTAAACCTAATGTTGTGTATGCTGCCCCAGATCAGGAAGACACTGGAAATGCAACTCAGGACGGAGCTATTGCTTTTATATTGTCACATTTTTGCTTGTGTGTTCTCTTTATCATTGGAATAAACAGTCAAATTTTGTCATAAAGTTCCCAATGTTCATGCAAGATTGACATCCTCTTGCTAGTACTGAGGTTTGATTCTCATCTGTTTCTTCACATTTCTCTCTCACTTTGCCAAAACAAATCTTCCTCTTACTGTGCCTATCTTAGACCTCAATCTGGAGGGGGAAATCATAAAAGAAATGGGAGGGGGATGGGACGGGAGTCATTCTAGCGGGAGTGGGACAGGACGGGGTACGGTGGCACAGTCGGTAGCGCTGTCGCCTCACAGCTAGAAGGTCCTGAGTTCGATTCTCGTCTGGGACGCTGTGGGCGCTGGAGTTGTGACCCCCCCCCATATCTTCAGTGCCTACTGCCCAGGTGGGCTATCTCGTCGAAAGGGACTTTCTGTGTGGAGTTTGCATGTTCTCCCCGTGCCCCCCCAGGGGGTTCCTCCGTACATAACCCCCCACTAAAAACATGCAGAAGATCGTCATCCGACCAGTGACGACAACATCTGAAGTTGGTCCCCGGGTGCTGGAAAGAAAAAGCGACCACTGCTCCTGGCCTGCCCCCTGGAGGAAAGGACAACCCTAGATGGGTCAAATGCAGAGGACATATTTCACCGGCCACCGTCAGCATGAGTCAGAGTGTGTGTTGTGGCCGCATGCATGTGTTGTAGTGTTCGTGTGATAATAAAGACGGGCTGCCGTCTGAAATCGTGGACAGGATTATTTGTTTACCCTGGCCCGGGATTCGGACAGGATGGGGATATTTCTGTGGGAGTGGGATGGGACACGAGTGAAAAACCTCCCATGTCACCCTCTACTGGTAAGTCAAATGTAAAATTCTAACAATACAGCAACATTTAGGTATGGGTGATACACGTGGGCATGCAACAAGTCTTTATGCCTTTGTCATTTTCCACTGCTTCCACTGATAACCACAGGAAGACTGGCCTTCAGCTCTGGATCACAACCACACCAATCAAAGTCCTTGCTGTTTCCACAGAACAATGATAATGACATTACTTCATGACAAATATAATTATTTCCTTTACTAAGACGTGCAGATCATTTCTGTGTTGTATCTGTAGAGATGCAATCAATCAGCATCATGGCAACTGTGTATCCATCTTTTTTCAATGTTGTTCCATTCATCTCAGGCCAAACCACACTCTTCACACCTCACTTCACTCATCTTCCGCTTTCAAATTTGCAGAAAAAAATGCCTGATGCAACCCAACACTTTTATAAGATATTAGAGGCTTAACTTGTGAAAGTGAGATGTCATACAGAAAATGCCTTCATCATTTTCATGGGATTTAGTTATATTGTATAACTTCACACACACAGACACACACACACACACACACACACACACACACACACACACACACACACACACACACACACACACACACACACACACACACACACACACACACACACACACACACCATTAAAGCATAGCTTGCTACTTCTTCTTACTCCTTTTTTTTTTTTACCTCGTGACCATTTTCTGGAAATGGAAAGTTTCAAAGAAAGACAGGAAGAAACAGATGTGTATGCTGCCACCAGATAGGACCAAAAAGACACTAATGCAACTCAAAGTGGAGCTGATTTGCAAGTGTGTTGTGTTTATCAGTGGAATAAACATTTTCTCATAAAGATCATGTAAGATTGACATCCTCTGGCTAGTGCTCAGGTTTGTCTCACTTTGCCAAAATCACATCTTTCTCTTATTATGCCAAGAGCTCATTCTAAGAGAAAAATAATATGCAGAGGAGGAGGGGCCAGTAGAGGAGCATCTGCAGCAGGGGAGGAGCCAGTTTATATGACAGGAAGAGACAGCAGTGTGGCAAGAGGAAAAGTGAGGTGAAAACCACAAGGCCTGTCATGTCAATGAGTCAAAGGAAGCAATGAGTACTAGTATCTTTTCTTCTGCCAAGTAAACAACATATGATCTACATTTGTGTAGATGTTTGTGTGTAAATGGTATTTAGCATTTCTATATTGTATTGGATATTTTAGTTTCTGATATAACCTCATGTGTCCTTGGTCTATACTGCTAAGTCAACTGTGTCAATGAAAACTTGCCTGGGTGTGTTTGGATGCACAAGTCTTTATGCCCCCTAGCTGTCAGTTTCTAAACTTGCACGCCAGCTGGATTCTCGTGAGATCTTGATCAGATCACTCAACTAAAACAAAACCACCTATCTGGCAGCGTCAGGTTAGTTATTTTCCACTGCAGAGACAAACAGCACTGACTATCTGAGCCAGCAAGGTGTCGACCACAGGAAGACTGGGCTTCTGCTCTCTGCATCGCAACCCCAACTAAAGGCCTCGCTGTTTCCACAGAATAACAATGACATGACTTACTTGATCAAATTACATTAATTTCTTTACTAATAAGACATGCAGATCATTTCTGTGTTGCATCATTTGTAGAGATGCCACCAATCAGCAACATGGCAACTATGTATCCATCTCTTTTCAATCAAACCACACTTTGTACCTCACTTCACTCTCGTCTTCCTCTTTAGCGTTTCCTGACGCCACCCAAACCTTCTATAAGATATAGACTAAGAGGTTTACCTTGTGGAAATGTGATGTCATAATAGAAAATGACTTCATAATTTTCATGGGGGTTTGGGTATATTTTCTGCTTGTGATATTCCACTACTATCATTTCACCTCAGACCCCGTTGCTGATCGTTGTTTCACTGCTGCTGTGCCACTGCCTGCTCTCTGGACTAAATCCTGCTTCCTGGGAAACCTGTTTCAAGCTTCTGGACTGAGCCTGCCTGCCTTTAGCATCCTTAGTTTATTGTCGGCCACCCGACCCTGTTTAGGTTAGGCATCCGTTTTTCCTTGTTTACTTTGTGAATCCGTTAAAGTCAGTAAAATACTTGAAACTGATTTTTGACTTTGTCATCTCTGCTCCTGGGTCCAATATCACAGCATTACACATACTGTAGTTATGTTATGTTGAGAGAGCAATAGCACATGTAAGACACTCTGTAAGTCTATCATACTTGCTGAAGTAAACCTTGGTAAGTGTTCTGAAGGTATTGTGCAATGCTACAAATTATATAATGCAATGACAAAACACTTCCAACATTTACATACAACTTCTCCTTCATAACTGGATAACACACACGCACGCACGCATGCACGCGCACACACACACACACACACACACACACACACACACACACACACACACACACACACACACACACACACACACACACACACACACACACACACACACACCATTAAAGCATAGCTTGCTACTTTATTTTCCCTTCTTCCTCTTCTCTTTGTCTTTTTTTTTTTTTTTACCTCGTGACCGTTTTCTGGAAATGGAAAGATTCAAAGAAATACAGGAAGAAACAGATGTGTATGCTGCCACCAGACCAAAAAGACACTGGAAATGCAACTCAAGAGTGGAACTGATTTGCAAGTGTGTTGTGTTTATCAGTGGAATAAACAGAATAAACATTTTCTCATAAAGATCATGTAAGATTCACATCCTCTTGTTCGTGCTCAGGTTTGTCTCACTTTGCCCAAATCACATCTTCCTCTTATTATGCCGAGAGCTCATTCTGAGAGCAAAGGAATGTGCAGAGGAGGAGGGGCCAGTAAAGGAGCATCTGCAGGAGGGGAGGAACCAGTTTCTTTGACGGGAAGAGACCAGTGAGGCAAGAGGACAAGTGAGGTGAAAACCACAAGTCCTGTCATGTCAATGAGTCAAAGGAAGCAATGAGTACTAGTATCATTTCTTCTGCCAAGTAAACAACATATGATCTACATTTGTGTAGATGTTTGTGTGTAAATGGTATTTAGCATTTCTATATTGTATTGGATATTTTAGTTTCTGATATAACCTCATGTGTCCTTGGTCTATACTGGTAAGTCAACTGTGTGAATGAAAAGTTGCCTGGGTGTGTTTGGATGCACAAGTCTTTATGCCCCCTAGCTGTCAGTTTCTAAACTTGCACGCCAGCTGGATTCTCGTGAGATCTTGATCAGATCACTCAACCAAAACAAAACCACCTATCTGGCAGCGTCAGGTTAGTTATTTTCCACTGCAGAGACAAACAGCACTGACTATCTGAGCCAGCAAGGTGTCGACCACAGGAAGACTGGGCTTCTGCTCTCTGCATCGCAACCCCAACTAAAGGCCTCGCTGTTTCCACAGAATAACAATGCAATGACTTACTTGATAAAATTAAATGCATTTCTTTACTAATAAGACATGCAGATCATTTCTGTGTTGCATCATTTGTAGAGATGCCACCAATCAGCAACATGGCAACTATGTATCCATCTCTTTTCAACCAATGTTAATTTCAGATCAAACCACACTTTGTACCTCACTTCACTCTCGTCTTCCTCTTTAAAGTTTCCTGACGCCACCCAAAACTTCTATAAGATATATAGACTAAGAGGTTTACCTTGTGGAAATGAGATGTCATATAGAAAATGACTTCATAATTTTCATGGGGGTTTGGGTATATTTTCTGCTTGTGATATTCCACTACTATCATTTCACCTAACAATTTTTGTTTGGTTTCCAGCCTGCACAGTATAATTACCGTAATTCCTATAATAGGGCACCTTTGAGACTTAATGGGCAACACTCAAACATATATTAGTAGAACAAGTAGATGTTCTTATATCTAATATCTAATATATCTAATATCTTATATATATTTATATGAGATGATCATCTTTTTCCAGCCAGTCTGTGGACTGCTGCTGCCCCCTCATGGTAGGAATGAGGAAATGCTTATCAAGATTTTCCAGACCAGTGCAGTACGAGGTGGGGTGGAAATGCATTTCCACATAAAAATCACATATTAAGTTAATGGTTTTACCCAATGTTAACCACACTTTTCACATTTGCTTTCTTGAAATTCCAGTATCTTCGAGCTGCAGTTTCTCTGCTTCCATGGCTATTGGGCCACATTTTGAGACTTTGAGTCAATACCTATGGTCACTACACACTGCCACTACACTGTCACTCAATAAGTCTATCATACTGATGTTATGTGGAGAGAGGAATACCACATGTAAAATACGATGAATTTGTCTTCGTGTATATATATATATATATATATATATATATATATATATATATATATATATATATATAAATATATATTGTCTGAGTTGCATTTCCAGTGTAAAAAAAGAAAGGAAAAGAAGAAGGGAAAAGAAAGTAGCAAGCTATGCTTTTAGTGTGTGTGTGTGTGTGTGTGTGTGTGTGTGTGTGTGTGTGTGTGTGTGTGTGTGTGTGTGTGTGTGTGTGTGTGTGTGTGTGCGTGCGTGCGTGCGTGCGTGCGTGCGTGCGTGGGTGTTATGCAGTTATGAAGGAGAAGCTCTGCCCAGCTAAAAATGTTGGAAGAGGTTTTTTCATTGCATTATATAATTTGTAGAATTGCACACTGCCTTCAGAGCACTTACACTTACCAAGGTTACAGTGTCTCACTTGCATACTGTGGCAAATTCCATGAACAGCAATATATTCCCGACCTGTAGAGGCAGCAGTGTGCCGCAAGGCATCCAGTCTGCCGGAAAGTGAGAAGAAGAAGAAGTCGAAGAAGAAGAGCAAACAACAAAACAAGTTTGCGTCCAGACCATAGAGTCCAGACTGTCCAGACCCACGAGTGGAAGAGAAGAAATTAGAGGAAAATGGATATGAAAACACGACTTTGCTTTGAGCTGCAGAACAGAGCGCCGGCAGATGTAAGTAACCGGTTCTGGCAGTTTAAACGGTCTCGTTATGTCAGAAGTCAGACTTGATGCAGCTGCGTGCATGGGCTGAAACGCACCTCCTTGTCTCCTGGGGGGCCAACAGGTCCATTTTAAAAAGATGTTTCAACATGTTATTGTGTGTACTCAGAATGCCTTAGATAGTGATAAGAAGAAGAAGTAGAAGAAGAAAAGCAAATAACAAACAACAGCAAACAAGTTTACGTCCAGACTAGTCCAGACGGTCCAGACCCACGAGTCGGCTGCTTTTCAAATGCAAGTAGAGGAACGTGATGTCGACGAAGATGCTGGTCATCGCCCAGGAACGGGGGGGGGGAATGAAACTTTACGAACCCATTAAGCACATGGTTTCATAACTGTCTTCAGGTCGAGAAGTTGGAGCTGTTTGACTGTCGATCCAACGAGGGGAAGATGGAGGGAATCACAGAGGAGTTTGTAAACCTGGGGGAGCTCAGCATCACATACGCCGGCCTCGGCAGCGTTTTGGGCATACCCAAACTGGACAAACTCGAAATGGTAAGGGTATCAAACGCACCCAAACTGGACAGAAAGGTGTTGTAATCAGAAAACTGTACAAGCTCAAAAAGGAAGGGAAATAAAAAAATATTGTGTATTTTTATAATGTGTGAATGTGATATTAACATGAGTGTGCCATTAACATAATATAGTCACTCACGTATGCTGCAATTTCACTGTTGAGCATAGAACATAATTTGGCATATCAGCAGTATAGAAACATATAATCAACATAATCGTGCGTCCATAGTTGAGATGTGAAGCTAAGAAACCAAAAGTGACATACAGATTTTGGTCCCGGGTCCCCAAAATACCAGTATGTCATACTGATCCGCCAGACAACAGACTTGCTTACTGCTGATAGGTGGGTGTGTGCGCGTCAACATGGCAACATAAGAACAGGAAGCTTTGCTCGTAACTGAGCTGTTTTATTGGCTGAATGGACACTGATGAATCTCTCTCGCTCTCTCCCTCTCTGGCTCCATCTCTTGCTCTCTTCCTCGCTCTCTCTCTCGCTCCCTCCCTCTCCCTCTCTGGCTCCGTCTCTCTCCCTCTCGCTCTCTGTTGCTTTCTCCCTCTCGCTCCCTCTCTCCCGCTTGCTTGATCTCTCTCACCCCCCCCCCCCCCCTCTCTCTCGCTGTCTCTCTCCCGCTTGCTCGCTCTCTCTCTCTAGTTGGATTTGAGTTACAACAAGATATCGGGTGGTCTGGAGGTCCTGGCGGAGCGGGTGGTGAACCTAACACACCTCTACCTCTGTGGGGACAATATCAAAGACATCAGCAGCTTGGAGCCCCTGGTGGGTGGAGTCAACACCTTTCCCTCCATCACAGAGTTGGCTGGAGGTCATGTTTTCGCCTCATTTCGTTTGTCTGTTTGTCAGAAACTTGGCAGAAACTAAAGGTTGGTCGTGGGCCAACTTAGAAGTTATTAACTTTCCACGCCCACCGGCCAAAAGGGGGCGTGGTAATGGGCGTGTTCAAACACAAAAAGGCACCTAACGTCCAAACCGATTCACATGGAACCACACAACTTTGCAGAAAGTTTGGTCATCATAGGCCAAGGACAAACTGATTAACTTTCCACGCCCACTACGGATGGGTACCGGTATTTAATTGGTACCTTTTCTTGATTGGTTGGTACCAGGAGTATCGATAAGGGTCCTGGACGTTCGCTGCTGCTATCGGTATTTTATCTTTTATTATATATTTTTATTTACCCTTCCCTAACGATGACGAAGCGGCACCAGGTGTTTGATGTTGCGTGGTTACACTCCTGTCCTGCCACTACGCTTGCGGCAGGTTTTAAAAGATTGAAAAGATCGTCGTATATTTGGAAGGAAACTAGTTTTGTGATAGGAGGCATCGCGTCGCTGAATCACACAACAACAGAGACTTCCCTGTGATGATTAAGAGGGAGACAGAGCGTTGCACAAACGTAGCGGTGCTTTGCTGAACCGGACATATTTTCTGACAGATTTATTTATGTATTTATGTATTTATTATGTATTTATTTATATTTATGGACTTTGCCAACTCTGAGTACAGAACAACAACGAATAGTGACGGTGTTCACTTTACCTGTGACGTTACGTTAGCTTGCTGCAAATTACATCCAGAGCCATCCGTTCAGCAGATAAAATTGGTCCACAAACTCCACATAACGTAACTGACTCCTTTGCACTGGTTAGTTTCATAATCCTTTGAAAATGGGTGTGATTTACCCCGACTCGATGAAGAATACGTTTTGTAAATGAAAATATGCCCCAGTAAAGAGATTTAATGCAGCCAACTTTGTCTTGGTGTCCAGTTTCCAGTCAGTGATGTGTGCAATGTATTCTGGGTGTTGTAGTATGATTCCCCCTTAAAGGGATACACCACTCTTTTGGAAGTTTAGCTCATTTGCCACATCCCCCCAACATAACCAAGATACACCATGCCTTACCGGCACTGTCCGCTCAGTTTACAGTGAGCTACAGTCGTGAAGTTATTAATTATCGCCATAGAATGGAGGCTAATGGTACTGCTGTTAAAAATCTGCCAAAACACACATCTCACGGCGCCAAAATACATGGTGTGCTTCGGGTACTCACCACACGATGAAATGTTAATCCAAAATGCACATAATCTGTCTTTTTGGAAGGAAAAGAGGTCCATGTTTGGAAAGTAGTGCCGGCTACCAACACTGGGGACTCGAGAGACTCGACTACCCAATCTGGGAACCCATCGGTTAAATTTTTTTCCCCTCTAACCTCTGGGGGCAGCTCTGTTTCAATGTGGTGCAACAGGAACTCAAGAGGTGCGGTCGGCAGCGGAAGAAAATCCCTTTCCGCTCCCTGCAAGCTCTGCCATTGGCTCCAACCGACCGGCTCTGCCCATTAATGCATTTCTTTTCCGCTCCCTGCGTGTCGCTCTCAAATCCGTCCGTCGCTATGAAACAACAATAACAACTCTAGCTCGTTGCTAGTAGCAAGTAGCAACTTGCTATATGCTGAAAATGGTCAGTTTCAACTTTTGACTATACACACCGTTCACGTTCACTTCATTTTGATCGGGTAAAGCGCAGCGTGCGTGCGAGCGCTGTTGCACCCCTTTTGACGTAGAATGACGACAGATTTTCGATGCAAGTCGCAAGTCCGTCTCGAGAGATTACGATCTACTTGGCCTCGAGATACAGTGACTTGACTATGCTACAGTGTTATCATTGACGCTTGTATGCAGTTGTATAATCCTAAATATCTCGTTAAAGCGAGTTCACACTATGCGCTCCGTGCCCTCAGGCGAGCTGTTTTTGGAACTCGGCGACAAACCCCCCAGATCAGAAGCAAATCAAGTTGGCTCGGCGCTCGCAAATCGGCGCTCTCTTGTTAAAGTCGAGCTGAACCCAAGAATGACTTTTCTTTTCTTTTAGTTCAAATACCTGGGTATGCAGTGCACCTATTTAATAATGTATGCAAACAAAATCACAACAATCTAATTTCTTTAGTTTTTCACACTTTTTCAAAAGTTCATTTTTCAAGATTTCATTGATAACAGTAATGTACAGTTTGCTGACATCACCTAGTACTATCAAATTTCTACCCCATTTCAACCAATCATATCACGACATGCAGCTGTCAATCAAATCTTCATTTCAGGATAATTTGCTCTTCCAAATGAAGTCGAAAATGGCGCCTAGTGCCTGTCATCTGGCAGAATTCCTATCCCATAAACTAACTAATTCCGGACTATAAGCCGCACCGGTGTATAAGCCGCACCTTCAAAGTTGACTATTTTTTTCTTATATAAGCCGCACCGGACTATAAGCCGCGGGTGTTTTAATGGTATTTTTTTTTTTTTTTTTTTTTGTGTTTTAATGTTTAATTACCATATGTAAGGGTTCATGCACAGAGGGGATTGTAGAGGAAGCTCCCATTTATTAACATTTCAACAAAACAACATAACACAACACCACCTGTGTTGTTTTTTACAGTGCACACAGTGTCATACAGTGTCATACAGTGTGGTGAAAAGAGGGCAAGAGAGGAAATTAAAACTTATTATAGTTATATAGGATTTATAGTTAGAAAGAGTGCTAAAAAAGAGAGATTTTTTTTTTTTTTTTTTTTTTTTAATCCATAGATAAGCCGCACCGTTATATAAGCCGCAGGGGCCAAAAAAGCCCAAAAAACGGGAAAAAAGGTGCGGCTTATAGTCCGGAATTTACGGTACTAACTTGGCCAATTGTTAGAAACATGGACAAAAAACTAAAACTATCATCTCTAAGAATGCAAAGAAATGTAACTGGCTCGTTAAAACGCGCATTCCAGGGATATCGTATTTACAGCAGCGATAATGGCGCACGCATCCGAGAGCTTGGTTGTCAGGGGTCGCACTTCGGAGATTCCAGGCCGTGCTGCACTCTCCGCTCGGCAACACGAAGGCAGCTGGCAGCCTGCAGCTCGCTGAGCTCCACTCAGCCACTAACCTCCCGTCAAATAAAATCTTCGACATGATACTATGACCCGCCTCTCAACCTGTCATCTTAGACAAACTATGTTTTCAGTCTGAAACGCACTCATATGCACGTGACGAACGGGTTAAGTTAGACTTTAAGTAATACTTTGGTTTTAATGTTCTCCCCATCAGAAAAATCTTCCCCAGCTGGAGAGCCTACACCTGGAAGACTGTGAGGTGACCAACCTGCCCGACTACAGAGAGTCCATCTTCAAGCTCCTCCCCCAGCTCACCTACCTGGATGGATACGACATCGACAACCGCGAGCAGCATGAGGACGACGACGACGAAGGTGAGAGTTCAGTGCCAAATGGCTGAAGTACAAAAGAAAACAACTAAAAACTAAATGAAATGAACTATGAGCTTGAGTTTGTTTCCTTGTTGTGACTCTGCAACAAACTAGAAAATATACATTTGCATTGATATAGAGGTTCCTAGGCAGTATGAAATAGGCGCGGGTGGCAGAGCTCCGTCTACAGACTGATTTCAGTCAAACGTTAATTATCTCTTCCGTTTTTCCGTCTGGGATAAGGGAAATATCATAGTCTATATTTTCATTGGCTACTCCATGATCCAGAAGAGCGCAACATCTCTCTACTCAGCCTGCCTCTGTGCCGTATGTGTCTATCAGGAGAAGGCTCCCAGCTCGCTCTCACTCGCACACTGCCTGATGATGATACACACACAGTCATAGACGGCGAGATGAGAGAGAAGTAACGTTGAACATTTTAAAGTGTGGTTATACTTCTGTAGAATCGATGTGGACGACGCTCGATGCTTGAAACACGAGGAGCGATCCGTCTAAGACCCTGTTTAAGTCAAGTCAAGTCAAGTTTATTTGTATAGCACATTTCATACACAGAGGCAATTCAAAGTGCTTCACATAAAATGGTTGACAGGAAAATAAAAGAATAAAAGAAGAGAATAAAATGGACATTTAAAAGCATCACAACAAAAGAGCATAAAAAGTGCATTAAGCAACAGGCGCAGCAGTTGCAAAAAGAGCAAAAAACTTATAGAGGACTCATTGGGTTTGCATAATAGAATAAATCAATTTATCTATATTGAGTCCCCCGACATGACTATATAAGAAACATGACTACACACACATAAAACTCAGGTCTGGGTACGGTGTCCTCTTTTCCTCTATACTGCAGTTTGGACGCCAAGCATACCCCCGCTTGTACCTTGCGTCATCTGTTGCCCGTAGACAATCGGGCTGGTTTTTTCCTCTAAACCTTGCTTAAAACAAGTACGGCTCTAGTAAGCTCCCCTTACGCGTGCGTCCCTCCTGGCGCATCACCTCGCCCTCTTGTGAGTATATCCGTATTACGGAAATAGTGAGTTTAATAGTGAGTTTACACGGCAACGCTCCCTGCATAAAACGGCAAACTCTTTTAGCGTTAGTGCCTTTTACACGGGAACGGCGTTCTTGGTGCCTGAAAATGCAAAAAAGTGAAAACAGGTTCCAGAGTGGAATTCTTGATAACGCCGCCCCTTACTGTCGCCGTGTAAAGTGGAGAAACGCAATTCAGGTGTTGACACAGCCCCCCTTCACCATGGAAGACAATGGTAGGCAATAGGAACATTGAACTAGCCCAATACAGCCTTATGGCACAGGCACAATGAGTCGCATTGACATTCAACAAACATGAGAACGATTTGCTAAAAACACATAGGCCTAATCTGCGTTAAGTCCCCCCTACAAACGTCGCACATAGTCTATTAATCACTGTCTCCCGCATTGAATCATTGAAGACAACTCACCGCGATGCATTTCCTCAAGTCAAGTCCCAATTGTGCTGCAAAGAAAACGGGTCTTTTTTCTGTTGCTTTACTGTGTTTTTATTCTGTAATAATCCAATCTGGAGCAGTTAATTACCATTCGTGACTTCTGTGTCACTCTATTGCGTGGAAAATTAATTTAAACTTTAATCCTAGAAAGCTAAATCAAGCCCGTTAGAAACAGACAGAATAGACCCCTTATACGACTACGTCACACTGACATCACGCAGCGTCGATGCGCATGACAGAGACAGAAAGACAGAGTCCGCACAGCCCTGGCAAGTAGTTTTCCACTGGCTGGAAAACTAGACGAGCAAGACATGTCTTCGTGTTGTGCAGTGGGATGCCAGAATCGGAAAGCTATTGTAGCAGAGTATTCGGGTCTGCCTATTCACACTTGGTTAATAAAATAATAAACGATAGAGCCAGGCTGTAACGTTATAACAAGCTTCACCTAATTCTCCCCACATATCCTGTTCTACTGCAACTCGAGGGAACATACACAGCCTCGCATACACACGCAATAGAACACAACACAACACTGAACAGTCTGTTACACTATCAACAAAGCAAGGAGGACTAAAGACAAGTTTTACCGAATCCCGTCAACTCATACTGCTTTCAATGCTAACCATAGGCGTCTTTGGTTGCAAGGCGAAAGAGGAAATCATTAAAAATGCCCGACTTTGCAGTGCTCGCTCATTTCATATCACGTAAGCTGTAGCTGTAGGCTGCTAGTAACAGCCACATCGCTCGGTTAGTTAACAACCAAGTAACGTTAAATAATGTCATTATTGAGTTGAACTGATTGGAACGAGGACATCATTAAAAATGCCCGACTTTGCAGTGCTCATTTCATAATCAGGTAAGCTGCCTGTAGCTGTAGGCTGCTAACAGCCACATCGCTCGGTTAGTTAACAACCAAGTAACGTTACATAATGTCATTATTGAGTTGTGTGCTGCATTATCAACATAACAATATATCTTTGCAAGTTACAGAATAACTATCTACGCTATGGCCACTCTAGGCTTGGCCAATTCTTCTTGTCTTTTATCCATTGACACAGGGCCAGTGCGTATGGGTCTGTAAGACGTATCCCATTAAACAACGTTAATTTCGATGCATAACATTGCTTATCACTAGGCGATAAGCTGTGGTAGTAAGCCGAGAACTGCATTTTAAAACTAAAATCTAACTGTGTGTCGCAGATGGGCACAGAGCAGTCCTGACAGCGGCGGCTTTTACACAGCTCTCTGTGTCTGTCAATGCTGGGCTCACGGCTTTTTGCCTTCACGATGCGCGTGCAGCTCCAATGTTGACAGCTGTATAAGGGGTCTATAGGGGAAGCTAGGCGTTTTTCCTTCAAAATTCAGATTCATTTATTTAAAGAATGGGACATTGCACATTGATGAACAGTACAGCCGTACAGTAAACATGCCAGGTTATAGCCCAAGGGCTAGTTTCCACCTGTAGTCCCATGGCAGGTTGATGTAATCTTAAAAAAAAAAAATAATAATAATACAAAAGGTTAGAAAGCGTAAACCTAAGTAAAACACACAGAACATGCAACGAAACATGACAAACGATATGTTAAATATGATCACATTGCTGGTTTGATCTGAGCCATAGTTTCAACTGGCCTTTAAAGGTGGCGAGACTAGGGCATTCTCTAATAGAGGAGGGTATATTATTCCAGAGGGTGCTTCCCATGAAGGATAAGGTCTTCTGACTAAAGGAAGTTTTTCTAAATGGGACCTCACAGACCTTATTCGTGATGGCCCGGGTGACACGAGTCGAATTGGAGGTTGAACGATATTTAATGAAGTCTGCAAGAGGAGGCGGCGCCAGTCCATGTAGAACTTTGTATATTAGACAGGCAGAGGTGAAATTTATAAAGTTCTCAAAACTTAGCATGTCATATTTACGTATGATATGACAGTGGTGTTGAGAGAGGGTTTTTTTATCTAGTATTTTCAGGGCTTTTTTATAAAGTAGTTCTGTCTTTGTTCGATCAATCTCTCGCACCCCATCGCTGTTGTAGTCGACTGGGAAGCCGAAACTCTCCCACACCGCTGATTTAAAAGAAGGCGGCGGCTCTTCATGCTCTGGTATCTCGCATGCCTCGCCTCTCGCCATATTGTTAGTTAAAGTGACTGACAAAATGGACGGCTTTCTCGTGTTGTTTTCGCGTGTCTTCTTCTGTGGCGTTTAATGGCGTTCAAACAGCGTTCGTTTAGGTGCTTTACTGCCACCTTCTGGATTTGGCGTATTTGTCGTGGAGCTCCATGTATCCATGTATCCATGTATGTATGAATACATATACCGCGACACCCCTAAACGCAACGCTAGTTTGCCGTTTTATGCAGAGACGGTTGTCGTGTAAACATGGCCTAAAACACTGAGCGGACATGCAGAGTACAAATAAAAAGTAAAGCTCATCCACTTGAGTACGCACACTGCATAGAGCAGGGATGGGCAACTTTGATTTTAGAGAGGGCCACAAAAAAATGTCCTCGCTACCAGAGGGCCAGATTTTGCTGAGGGTTGGGGGCCGAACGGCGCCGGCGAGAAAAATTTGGGGCATTTGAATGCCGGTTTAGAGGAATAACTCATTTTAAATGAACAGTTGTGATGTCATTATTCAGTCTTAACCACCAATATTTGATCCTTTTCTCACTCACTCCTATGTCACCACCTGCTCTCCCTGCAGGGCTTGAATGCCAATATGGCTGCTAGATTTTAAAGTTACCAGCCAATTAGAATTTCCACTAGCCAAAATGTTTTTCTTGAAATACACCAGAATATGAGTGGGTTAATTTAAGCATAAGTATCAACAAGTGGCCCTGGATTCTCAAAGCCTGTGTTGAGGGTCACACAAGAACAAAAATGCACTCTTGAAGCGAAATAAATCCAAAACCAACGAGTTAATTATTTAAATGTTTACTTCAATGTAGAACAGTAATTTCTTACATGTGAGATTACTTTTAGCCTTTTAGTCATAAAGATTATTGAAAGATATTCCATATTCCAGACTGAAATGCTATAACAGAAGTGGAGTATTGGCCAGAATGACATGAACATTTGGACACTTATTCAGCGGGTATCTTGCATGTTGCGTTCAGGTGCACTTTTTCCCCCTCTCTTTTCTTTTCGCAATTCCAGCGCGGGCCACACAGGGGGCGCTCGCGGGCCACATGCGGCCCACGGGCCGCCAGTTGCCCACCTCTGAGAGACTTCTCCAGTAGATTTATGGTTTTTACATTTTGGCCGAAACGACCTTCAAAGTGAACATGAAGGAAAGTAAAAAGTGCCGTTAGAGAAATGCCATTTTCAGCTGCCCCACTCATAATCTTAGGTAGGCTCAGCCTAGCCTAGGTAAACCCAGCCACCACGTGACCTGCTCTCTCAGTTCCCAGTCACTATCGTCTAGCGAACGGGCCATTCAGATCGATTTCTGGGGCGATTGAAAGACTCGCGCAGACCCGCAGCCACCCCGCAGCCAATGAGTGACGGCGTGACTGCCAACATCAGTCCTGCCGTGATCGGCCAATCAGAGAGTGCGTCTTTGTCAATGACGTGTAACAGCTGCAGCGGCTTAGCACTACCTAGCCGTTAGCATTTGGCCTCTCTAAAGCATAGCTCCCGAGCTAGCTACTAGCTGGCTAGCTATATGGCTATGCAACTACGTGAGGAAATTCAAGTGAAAACAGCTGTTGAGGTTGAGGTCTGTTGATCAAAATAACACCTAGCGTTATCGAAATCGGATTTTAGCGGACCATACAAGCCAGGGCTTCAGAGCTGATCACCTGGACACATTTTATGGCGAAATTATCTGATAAACTTGTCTGTGCTGCTCTGTGGTGATCAGCTAATGTCTTCATAGCATTGTGATTATGATTTAATGCATTATGGAAGATAAACGCTGGTTTAACATAATTAAAATAATTCCCTACCAAACATGTAAAGTGACGCTTCTGGGCAGTAGACCATTTGGGCATAACATTATGTAATGTGACATGAGATCACCACATTTCAATAAATATAACGTTTTTGCACATTTGAATGCTGCTGGTCGTTTGTTTAATGCTGGATATATTGGATATTTAAAGCTGATACACTTTACACAATCAAATCTAACTTATTCACAGCAATACACAGTCCAGTAGTACAGTGGGCTAATTGTTTGAATTATATCGAAATATATTTGCATGGTGTAGCATGTAATGCAGATAATGTAGCTAGATACTCTGACACAGAAAGGCAGACAAGCTAGCAGCAGGGATCTTGTCACACTGATTCCAGATAAACTCCTCTGTCTAGCCAGCTATACAATATTGATCAAAATAACACCTATATCGAAATCGGATTTTAGCGGACCATACAAGCCGGGGCTTCAGAGCTGATCACCTGGACACATTTTACGGCGAAATTATCTGATAAACTTGTCTGTGCAGCTCTGTGATCAGCTAATGTCTTCGCATTGTGATTATGATTTAATGCATTATGGAAGATAAACGCTGGAAGGCTGGGTAGCATTAGCTGACGTCATCCAGGCTACAGTAACATTAGGCTATTATAGTTATGAAACGCTGAAATATTTTGTGAACGCACCAATAGTTAGAGAAGGAAACCTCTCTTTGCATTTTATTTTTTAATAAAAGTAGGCTACTTGTGATATCTCACGTGGTCGATCATCATTGCAAATTTATGTGAACAGCTAGGTTTAATGACAAATATGGAATATCACCCAAGGAAATACCACGGTTTAATGCCAACAGATAAACCATACAGATTTGTTGTAATTGTGAACACATAAGGGAGCAAAGACATGGTTTTCAAGCATAACACAATGTACAACTTTTATTCAAAGACAGGATTGAAAAATATAGGTCACTTGTATTCACTTCAGTAATGTCAGGTCTCAGTCGCCGTTTTGGATTAACATTAAGTCCACGATCAAGTCTAGCATTTCGGTATATTCCTACCTCTTAACATCTAGCTAGCTAGGTTGGATCTGGAATATGATATCGGCTTGATACATTTGATTGTAGCTACTCATACAGCCGTGTGGAGCTTATCTAGCTAGGTTGCATCTGGAATATGATATCAAGCCAGTAATGTAGCTAGCTAGCGTTAAATAGGTTTATCTGTAACCACGCTGAAATGTGAGGGCATTAACGTTAATATTTCTAGCTAGGTCAAACACACCTTAACGTTATGAGTGGGGCCGTTTTGGATTCACATTAAGTCCACGATCAAGTCTAGCATTTCGGTATATTCCTACCTCTTAACATCTAGCTAGCTAGGTTGGATCTGGAATATGATATCGGCTTGATACATTTGATTGTAGCTACTCATACAGCCGTGTGGAGCTTATCTAGCTAGGTTGCATCTGGAATATGATATCAAGCCAGTAATGTAGCTAGCTAGCGTTAAATAGGTTTATCTGTAACCACGCTGAAATGTGAGGGCATTAACGTTAATATTTCTAGCTAGGTCAAACACACCTTAACGTTATGAGTGTGGCCGTTTTGGATTCACATTAAGTCCACGATCAAGTCTAGCATTTCGGTATATTCCTACCTCTTAACATCTAGCTAGCTAGGTTGGATCTGGAATATGATATCAAGGCTTGATACATTTGATTGTAGCTACTCATACAGCCGTGTGGAGCTTATCTAGCTAGGTTGCATCTGGAATATGATATCAAGCCAGTAATGTAGCTAGCTAGCGTTAAATAGGTTTATCTGTAACCACGCTGAAATGTGAGGGCATTAACGTTAATATTTCTAGCTAGGTCAAACACACCTTAACGTTATGAGTGTGGCCGTTTTGGATTCACATTAAGTCCACGATCAAGTCTAGCATTTCGGTATATTCCTACCTCTTAACATCTAGCTAGCTAGGTTGGATCTGGAATATGATATCAAGGCTTGATACATTTGATTGTAGCTACTCATACAGCCGTGTGGAGCTTATCTAGCTAGGTTGCATCTGGAATATGATATCAAGCCAGTAATGTCAGGTCTCAGTCGCATTCACGCTAACCTCTTAACGTCTAGCTATAGCTAGGTTACATCTGGATTATGTATAATATACAGTATAATACTACGCTCACTACGTCATGACATTCACATTAACGCCTCCAAAAATCTACTGTAGCTAGCTAGCGTTAAATAGGTTTATCTGTAACCACGCTGAAATGTGAGGGCATTAACGTTAATATTTCAATTAGGTCAAACACACCTTACCGTTATGACTGTGGCCGTTTTTGATTAACATTAGCGTTAAGTCCATGATCAAATCTAGCATTTCGGTATATTCAGTGTGTGTGTGTGAAAAGGATGTTAGCATGCTAGCATTATTAGCACAGAATGTATACAGTCCATGGTACAACGTTAGCCCTTCAAGTCCTGAGGCGAACAGCACTGGAGGATGAAGTCTGCAGTCTGGCATTCAGTGTCCAGCATAACAAGCACGCCTGTTTCCTCATCAGGTTGGCAGCAGCTGTATAGATGATGACTGTTCTTCACAGCCACAAATATCTCTCCAGATCTGCGGCCATCTGCAGCAGGGATCGAGGTTTGGGTCCGTGTAGACACGTCCTGTTCCTCTTTCATTCCCTGACCACCGTCACGCGATGTTCTCTCTTCTTGTAGCTGGTTGTAACCATTTGCGTGCTAGCAGTACTGAAATGAAAAGTGTTAGCTCGCTTGCTAACAACAAAGGTCGCAGAGCGATGACGCCATCTGCTGCACTGCGCATGTGCTCTGTGCACAAAGCTGGTTGGATGACGGTTGCGTAATGGAGCGGTCTATCGGGGGGGGGCCAACAACCGCAGGAAATCGTTTAACAATGGTGGGAATCCAGACCATAGTGACTGAGAACAGGTCTGAGAGCAGGTCACGTGGGGGATGGGTTTACCCAGGCTAGGCTCAGCCTACAGCACACACACACACACACACACACACACACACACACACACACACACACACACACACACACACACAGTTATATTGTTTCGCTATGGGGGTGTGTTCATGATCAATTCATTCTGAAAAGGTCAGAGCAACATCTGAACTGTCGTTCAGAAATTCAGTTTGTTTCAGTGTTTCAGTGTTTCACTGTCCTCCTTGCTGCCGATAGAGAAACAGTCGCCTCTCTGCTTGCTCCTGCTTCTCTGCCAGCTTTTTGCTTTTTAACTACGAAACTTTCTTTTTTCTTTTATCCCCCTGATTTTACTACTACGCCACTTTCTAGTAACGATCTTTCATTTTGAATCGTTAACCTATTTTTATGGAATCACCACTAACAGCACTTTCGGAGCTCACCCAGGCTAAGTATAGCCTAGCATAGCCTAGCACTCCAGAGACTGTCGGACAATATGCCTCATATAAGCTGCTGTGATCATCTTCAAAGGATTGCCGTACTGGAAACAACGATATTTCATCTCTCAAATAACTCACTGCCATCGAGTCAAATTGCACGGAATGTCACGAGCAACGTGAGTACATTGTCATTAGCTCTCAGGGATGCTGACTCACTGCTACCGAGTCAAACTGCTATGGCTACCAACCTAGAGCTAGCTGATGCGGCTAGCCTGCCAGCTCCGGAGAAAGCCCGTGCTAACATCGCTAACCAAACTGCGAGCCCGAAGCATAAACAAAGACATATCCCAAAGAGATTAGTGATTTCCGAATCCACAACTACTCCACAAAACCCAGAAATCAGCTCAGCAACAGGCTGGCCCTCCCTAAATTCCAGCCTGCGGTGCTCGGCTCGGCAAGCTAATGGCCTGACACGGGCTCTCCGCACGAGAGATGAGGGTCGTCAACTGCTTAACCACAAACACCAAAACGAGCGGTCATGGACTACTGTCACGAGAGGAGGAACAGCCCCCCCTCCTCCGCTAATGGAATTGCAACTTGAGAATCGTTTTGGCCTGCTTCGATCACCTCCAGCTGACATAGCTGCCCAGCTCCATGAGAAGGAAAATCAGGCTAGCGCTAGCACAAGGCCTCAGGGAAGAAACACTGTCTCAAGGCCCAAGGACACTCAAGCCATAACAACCCTGATAGTAGGAGATTACACCGTGAAAAACATCAGGAGTTGGAGAAACTCCAAAACATACTGCTTCCCTCAAGACGCAATCTCTGACATAACAGGAAAAATCACAGAGCTACTTACATCTCACAAAGCTGTGACTAGGGTGATCCTGCACATTGGAAAAAATGTCATTTATAAGCAAGAATCAGAGAAACTGAAATCTGATTTTACCAATCTGCTGAATATGCTAGCCTCTCTAAACATTGAGGCTTTTATCAGTGGTCCTTTACCATCTCAGGGCACGAACCGCTTCAGCAGACTACTAGGCCTAAGCTCATGGCTTTCCACCGCCTGCCCACTACATAAAGTAAACTTTATTGAGAATTTTAATTTGTTCTGGCAGCGTGAGCACCTCTTCACTACGGACGGGCGCTATCTCAATAGTGCTGGCGAGGCTTTACTGAGTTCTAATCTACTATACACGGTGGACTATTACAAGGTCAAGATCCCTCTAAAGCCTCTCCAAGACAGACAGCCTGACGCAGCGGCCACAGAGCTCTCCTCCAGCCCTGCTCCACCTGCAGCCACTGACCATGCTCAGATCGACGCAGCTTCCGGCCCAGCTGCCGACCCTGCCCAACTGACCAATGACGCCACACCTCCGGCAGTCGCCACACCTCCGGCTCTACAGGTCGCCGCCCCACCTCCTGCCGCCGCCCCGGCCCAACTGACCAACGCCACACATCCGGCAGCCGCTGTCCTGGCTCTACAGGTCGACGCCACGGCTCAACTGGTCAACGCTCCACCAAACGACGACGACTTCATCTTCTCCCCTCCCCTCCTCTCTTCCACCCCCCCTTTCTCCTCCACCCCCCCTTCCCCACTCTTTCCCCCTCCCCTCCACTCTCCCACCTCCCTCTTCTCGCCCCCCACCGCAGCTCAACGGCCTGATGACCCGGCGGAGAGCGACGCCCCCCCAGGTGTTTACCCGGCGGGGAGCGACGCCCCCCCAGCTGTTTCCTTGGAGACCTCATTTTCCCCCCCCCTCCACTCCTCCACCTCCCTCTCATCGCCCTCCTCCCTTTCCCCCTCCCTCCACCTACTGCCATTCTCAGCTGGCATGAACAAGCTAATTGAGGAGGTTAATGTTAGTCTAGCTAGCCCGCTCCGCACCTCCAACAAACTGTTTGAGCGGGCTGACGCTGGACTAGCTAGCCTGCAGTGCACCCCTCCACCTGGCTTAAAAGAACTGGCTAATCAGCCCTCTCCATCTGTCATGAACACACTGGCCGAACAGACTCCTGGCCTAAAAGAACTGGCTAATCAGCCCTCTCCATCTGTCATGAACACACTGGCTGAACAGACTCACGCCAGAATAGCCAGCGCCCCCTGCTCCTCCCCACCCTCAACATCTCCCCCTCCTCGCCCCCCCCCATCCCAAAGACCCCCTCGCTCCAGCACCCCCTGCTCCTCCCCACCCCAAAGACCCCCTCGCTCCTCCCCACCCCCAAGACCTCCTTGTTCCGACCCCCCACCCTCAAAACCACCTCCCCCTCCCACCCGCTCACCCTTCCCTCAATCTCCCTGCCCGCCCCAAAGGGGAAAACTGAAGAAAAAAGCATTTTCTGCCCCAAAAACAAGGTCACAGAGGATCATGAAACGATCAGATGTCTAACTATCCCCACCCTGATTAGCTACAGAACAAACAAAGATTATCTCTCAGCACGTCCTGTTCCAGGACCAAGCCTAGTATCTGTTCTCCAGGGACACTCTGAAAAGCATTTACAAATTCAACCTAGCAGTGCAGCTATCAAGGCTGCACTGCTAAATATTAGGTCACTTGTAAGCAAGTCGCTTCTAATAAACGATCTGATTACGAGTCATAAACTGGACCTCATGTTCCTCACAGAGACCTGGCTTGATCTAAACAACAGGGAATATGTTCTTAATGAGTCAGCCCCACCTAACTTTAACTACATTGACGCCCCCAGAGTCGGTAAGAAAGGGGGAGGAGTAGCTATTATTTTCTCTGATGCTTTTCAATGCAAGCAGGTATCGTTTGGCGACTTTTCATCATTTGAATATCTGGCCGCTGTTCTGAAGTGCTCTCCCTCTATTTTACTACTGATTATATACAGACCACCTAAGTACTCTAGTAGTTTTTTTGATGAATTTTCAGAACTCCTTTCTATAATCTCCATAGAACATGACTGTTTAACTATTGCAGGAGATTTTAATATTCATATTGACAACCCCAATGATAATAATGCCAAAGAATTGAATAACCTCCTTGACACTTTTGACCTGTTACAACATGTCTCTGGGCCCACTCACAATCGAGGCCATACCCTAGATTTATTTATCACCAAGGGCTTTGAGTCATCGTTTCTTTCAGCTAGTGATGTTGCTCTGTCCGACCATCTCTGTATTTTTCTTGAACTCAAGATCACCCCTATCGCTCTTATTCGGTCAAAAACCATCAAAAAGCGTTACATCAACGAGAGTACTAGCACACGGTTCATGGAGGCTTTCTCGCTGGCCCCTTCCCTCTCCTCAGCCTCTGTCAATGATCTCCTAGATAACTTCAATTCTAAAACCCTAAAGGCTATTGATGCTGTAGCTCCCATTAGATCTAAACTAATCTCCGGTAAGAAAAAAGCACCATGGAGAAACGCTCCCTCTGTAAATAACAAAAAAAGAGATTGTAGGAAAGCCGAGCGCAAATGGCGGAAAACTAAACTTCACATCGATTATGACATCTATAAAAATAGTCTTCACTCCTACAACCAGGAACTAAAAAATTCCAGAAAATTCTTCTTCTCCGACATTATCAGCAAAAACACAAATGACGCTCGCACTCTTTTTGCCACTGTTGACAGGCTGACAAACCCCCCCCCACAAATTGCCCCTGATCTTCTATCCAATGTCAAATGCAATGAATTTGCGACCTTCTTTAGGGATAAAATTGTAAATATCAGACTAACTATTTCCACATCAAGAACAAATGTGGCTCCGCCGCACCCACAGAATAGGTGCTTAATTAACATGACTCAGTTCAATGTCATTGACCACAAGAAACTAGAAGAAACGATACGAGGCCTTAAATCCTCATCGTGTTGCCTAGACACCCTGCCAACAAGCTTTCTAAAAAATGTCTACAGTTGCCTGGCGACCGACATACTGAAGATAATTAATACCTCTCTTCTTACAGGCATTTTCCCAAAATCTCTAAAAACTGCAGTTGTTAAGCCCTTGCTAAAGAAGCGTAGCCTCGACCCCTCTATAATCAGCAATTACAGACCAATATCAAATCTTCCCTTTATTAGCAAAATACTCGAAAAAACTGTCTACCAACAACTCAATACCTTTCTATCCTCCAATGACCTCCTAGATCCTTTCCAATCAGGCTTCCGACCCCATCATAGCACCGAAACTGCGCTTATCAGAGTTATAAATGACATCCGAATGAACACTGATTCAGGTAAAATCTCAATCTTAGTGTTACTAGACCTCAGCGCTGCCTTTGATACGGTTGACCACGAAATTCTATTGGACAGACTGGAAAACTGGGTCGGGCTTTCCGGCACGGTCCTAGAGTGGTTCAGATCTTATCTGCAAGACAGGAACTACTTTGTCTCCATTGGCAACTACACATCTGACCAAACCAAAATGACATGTGGGGTACCCCAAGGATCAATTTTAGGTCCTGTCCTGTTTAACCTTTATATGCTCTCTCTGGGCCTAATTATGCAAAAAAACAAAATAGCTTATCATAGCTATGCAGATGACACCCAACTCTACATAGCCCTCTCATCGGATGACTATGCCCCCATAGAGTCACTGTGTCAGTGCCTTGCGCAAATTAATGATTGGATGTGCCAGAATTTTCTCCAACTTAATAAAGACAAAACAGAGATAATTGTCTTCGGCAAAAAAGAAGATAGGCTCAAAGTTACTGCTCACCTCGAATCCCTATCTCTGAAGCCAAAGGACCAGGTAAAAAATCTTGGCATTATTATTGACTCTGATCTAAATTTCAACTCCCACATCAAGCTTATAAGAAAATCTGCCTTCTATCATCTAAAAAATATAGCAAGGATTAGAGGCTATATGTCCAAACAAGATCTTGAAAAACTAATTCATGCTTTCATTTCTAGCAGGCTAGACTACTGCAACAGTCTTTTCAATGGTCTTCCCAAAAAAGCTGTTAAACAACTTCAGCTCATTCAGAATGCGGCTGCTAGAGTTCTAACAAGAACCAAGAAAGCTGAACACATTACACCAGTTCTCAAATCCCTGCATTGGCTGCCAGTAAATCTTAGAATAGACTTTAAAATTCTGCTAATAGTTTACAAATCTCTCAACGGGTCAGGCCCACACTACATCTCTGAAATGCTTCTACACTATGAACCATCCAGATCCCTGAGATCTTCAGGCACTGGTCTACTAATTGTCCCAAGGACCAAATCTAAACATGGTGAAGCCGCGTTCTCCCACTATGCCTCTCATAACTGGAACAAACTCCCTGAACACATTAGATCTGCCCCTACTCTGCCTATTTTTAAATCCAAGCTAAAGACCTTTATGTTTACTCTTGCTTTTAACTGCTATTAAACTACTGCCTCTCTCGGCCTGTAATTTTAAAAAGATTTTTCCTGTACATTTCCAACAAATGGACTGTACATGTAATAATAATACTGAAGAGTGCCTTGTAACTTATTTAAAACAGAAATAATGTTTCATGTTTGTTAATTTGAGTATATATTTTAACTAAAACTGTCGGCTGTGTTTTTTATGTGTTTTTTATATGTGCATTGCTTTGCTGCTTGTTTTTTCGATTATTTTTTTTGTAAAGCACCTTGAATTGCCTTTGTGTATGAAAGGTGCTATATAAATAAAATTTGACTTGACTTGACTTGACTTGCAGGGGGGCGGATAGTGATTTGATCACTGCAGGCAGTGTGTCTGTCTGTCTTAAAATTAGTTTCACCCTTTCTCTAAATCAGAGGTTTTCAAAGTGGGAGGCGGCCTCCCCAGGGGGGCTCCAAGCAGTTTCAGGGGAGGCTCGGTGAATAAAAGTGAAAAAAGAATACATTCGTTCTCAAAAGGAGACCACATCAATTAGAATAGCTTAAATGTGTGTGATTTGGTTAAAGGGATAGTTCAGAGATACCGTGGGGAATTTTGACAGTTTTCCCCACTTTCCCAGAGTCAGAAACAGATAAATGCCCTTTAAATACATCAAATCTGTTCCATCTCAATCTGTTTTTTCCCCTTCTGTTTGTGTCTATTGTGCTCCTGTACGCCAGAAGAGGAGGTGGAAATGAACTCGGACGAAGAGGACGACGAATGGGAGGACATTGAGGAGGACGAAGAGGATGACGATGATGATGACGCAGACAGCGGAATTGATGCGTATCGAGCGGAGGAAATTGAGGATGAACGGCGTGTAGAGGCCTTGTGTAAGAAGAGGAGAGAGGAGACAGAGGTTTGTACCATCTGTGTTGCGTAAGGAGAGGAGAGAGGAGACAGAGGGGCGTGTAGAGGCCTTGTGTAAGGAGAGGAGAGAGGAGACAGAGGGGCGTGTAGAGGCCTTGTGTAAGGAGAGGAGAGAGGAGACAGAGGGGCGTGTAGAGGCCTTGTGTAAGGAGAGGAGAGAGGAGACAGAGGGGCGTGTAGAGGCCTTGTGTAAGGAGAGGAGAGAGGAGACAGAGGGGCGTGTAGAGGCCTTGTGTAAGGAGAGGAGAGAGGAGACAGAGGGGCGTGTAGAGGCCTTGTGTAAGGAGAGGAGAGAGGAGACAGAGGGGCGTGTAGAGGCCTTGTGTAAGGAGAGGAGAGAGGAGACAGAGGGGCGTGTAGAGGCCTTGTGTAAGGAGAGGAGAGAGGAGACGGAGGTTTGTACCATCTGTGTTGCATAAGGAGAGGAGAGAGGAGACAGAGGGGCGTGTAGAGGACTTGTGTAAAGAGAGGAGACAGAGGGGCGTGTAGAGGCCTTGTGTAAGGAGAGGAGAGAGGAGACAGAGGGGCGTGTAGAGGACTTGTGTAAAGAGAGGAGACAGAGGGGCGTGTAGAGGCCTTGTGTAAGGAGAGGAGAGAGGAGACAGAGGGGCGTGTAGAGGACTTGTGTAAGGAGAGGAGAGAGGAGACAGAGGGGCGTGTAGAGGCCTTGTGTAAGGAGAGGAGAGAGGAGACAGAGGGGCGTGTAGAGGCCTTGTGTAAGGAGAGGAGAGAGGAGACAGAGGGGCGTGTAGAGGACTTGTGTAAGGAGAGGAGAGAGGAGACAGAGGGGCGTGTAGAGGCCTTGTGTAAGGAGAGGAGAGAGGAGACAGAGGGGCGTGTAGAGGCCTTGTGTAAGGAGAGGAGAGAGGAGACAGAGGGGCGTGTAGAGGCCTTGTGTAAGGAGAGGAGAGAGGAGACAGAGGGGCGTGTAGAGGCCTTGTGTAAGGAGAGGAGAGAGGAGACAGAGGGGCGTGTAGAGGCCTTGTGTAAGGAGAGGAGAGAGGAGACAGAGGTTTGTACCATATGTGCCTTTTTTACCTGCTGCAATGAACAAAGCATCTCTGAAGGAAATGATGGCACAATCATTATTAGCATAGTGTGAAATGACAGTTTGGCCTTAAGCATTGACGTAGAGTGGAATCTGCTCATAGTGATCATGGTTACAGCATCATTGTGTTGCTGGTCTAAGCTGGTTTATGCTGGTTCGGTTGTCTTCCATTTGTATTGGGAACTAGAAATATCCCAGTCGAGCGACGTCACACCCAAGTTGACCGCGTCCCAGTAAAACAGTCGGGGAAACCAGCCAGGGTTAGCTCTAGCTAGGCTAGCCACGGTTAGCAATAACAGTTTAACAATGCATTTCATGGTATTTTGCGCATACAAACACCGTAGCAACTTGTCCACAGATAGAAGTGCAGTGTAGGAACATTGAAGATTATTTTTGTGGTAAATTTTGCCCCCACTGTCTAAAAAATGGGGGCATTTACAAAATTTGGGGGGCAAATTAAAAAAATTATATTTAGTGCATTAAGTTGCTAATGCGTAGTGTGAACAACAACACTGTTTGTGTGAGTGTGTTCTTCGCTGTCTTCTGTTGAAGCGCGGAGCTGCCATCTTGGATTTTGCGGTTGGTGCTGCGGGTGAAGCTCCCCTGAGATCGGGGTAGGAAATCCAAGGTCAGGTGACATCACAACGGGCATTCCTGTCCCTTGACCTTATAAATTCCTAGTTCCCAATATGGATGGTTTGATGCCATTTTGCCACAATGCATCTTGGGAAACCCTCGCCACCCCCCTCACTTTGTTTTGGGAATAACTCCACCCCCGACTACCCACTCGATTTGGGCTAAAACTTCAACCTTCCCCAGAGAAATACTGGACCTTTTGCGCACCAACAGGTAGACTTCTTTATCTGTTGCTTGGTACTTTACTAGGGATGGCTTGCTGCCTCTAGGAGGGCCATACGATTTCCACAATGCGGGGAAAAAACGGAACAGAAAAGATAGAATCGTGGGATTTGGTCATGCAATATTGCAGAATTTTCCATCATTTGACTGAAATTCATAAAAGTAGGTCTAATTATCAAAATCAAAAGTATACCTACGGTAATTATTGTAGTAACCTAAATTATTTTATAATTGTAAAATAGGCCTAGAGAAATAATTCCGTTTTCGATTGGGGTGTTTTGAGAGGGGGGCCATCAATGAATACACTAACAAACAAACAAATAAATAAATAAAATAAAAATAGTTTCTAACTCCCAAATAAAATTTAAATGTGAAAAAACGCAATTTGGAAAAAAAATAAAATGCAATTTGGAAATAAATAAATAAATGACGTGGATTTCATATTAATCTTAGGGTGCGACCACATCACTGGTGGGATATAACATGTTTATTTTTTGGCTTGTTCTTTATCATCTTCTTACAGAAGCGGCTTCGAGAGCTGACCCTGGAGCAGTGGAGGCAGCTGGGAGAGGTTCTCTTTGACCGGCAGCCGGGGCTGGTGTTTGACGTCCTGAAGACGCGTCGGCGCCGGCACGGTGCTCCAGCCTCCGCGGGGCTGCCAGCAGCACCGTGGTGTGTGTGTGGGAACTGTAGGGAGATGCTGCCCGCAGACCCGCAGAAGAAGAAGTGCTGCGGCCAGGAGCCAGCCTTTTGCATCAGCCGACTGCCGTCCTTCTCCTTGTACTGCCTGCAAGCTGGGAACCTGCGTATTCACAGGAGATACCGAGAGGAACTCACTACGATGGGCGAAGCAAAGGAGCCTGCGGAAGACAACCGGGAGTACCGCCATGCTGCGTACAGATCGCTTGTCTTTTGGCGATGCGGTGCAGTCGGAGCCGCCCCGGAAACCCTGGAAGACCGGTTCGTTATTCCTAGCTGCTGTGTATGGCAGATCAGGGACAAGTGGCCCGATCCCCACGGGCAGTATACTCCTTTTAAGCCTGGATTCTAGCATGCGTTACTAAGCAATGCAGGGAAGAGGTGTTGGTTTGTAATTCAAGTAATGATTACTTGAATTACAAACCATCTCCAGGGGGCAGTATACACGTTTTAAACCTGGAGTCTAGCATTCAGTATTTCAATTGCATACCAACATCTCTTCTGAGTTGTTTAGTTCTTGAGTGGGTGGCGGGGGGGATGGGTGGGAGAGGGCCATGGGTTCGAGGGTGGTCTGTGCGCTAGATCCTCCTCGTATAGAGAGCCGCAGGGATGACGTATTTTTGTAGGCTGAATGCGGAAGTCCCGAACTTCCTGGTTCAACACTGTTTCTGTCTATGGGATTTTTGAATGGGTTTTTGGCACGATGCTTCAAATAAGGTCTCTGGGCAACGCAAGTTTAATCAAACGCGAACCAAGGTTCAGCGGGATAATCTTCACACATGAGGACCACTTTCATGAGTTTTGAAGCGTAAATGCGAGCGCTAGAGGTAAAAAGCTTGTGCTAAGCTAATGCAGAACTACACACTGTCGCATAGGCTTCCACGTCACGTCAGCACTCAACCTGGACTGTTGTTGATGTGTGCACTGATTACCTCGGGCTGAACGGGGCTGAACCAGGTGAGGGAAAGAGAATTTCCGTGTTCGTCCTTTGAGTGATGACGTTATTGACGTATATATCCCCATCGACTCAACAGTGTAGTCCCATTTAGCCGTTTGCTAGCTAGCCGCCCTTTTAACGGCACATAAAAGCTTCAAAACTCATAAAAGTGGTCTTCATGTGTGAAGATGATGTTACTACCATCTGGTTCGCGTTTGATTAAGCCAGCGTTGCCCAGAGAGCTTATTAGAAGCATCGCGCCAAAAACCCATTCAAAACTCCCATAGGCGAAAACTGTGTTGAACCAGGGCTGTTAGCATCGATGATTTCCGGACTCGTTACTGCGGCTCTCTATTGGGCCCCATATTACGATCTACTGTGACTTGTAGCCTACTGAATACATCACATTGAGTGTGAATTTAAAATGTTCTACGTATTGAATTGTCTTGTAGATGTGTTTGAACATGAACCATACACACTGTGAGATGTATGTTTTCATTTTTGTCATGTTATCTTTGTCACTTGATGTTCCAGGTGAACAAGCACACCAGTTTGATTTATATCCTCAAAAAGAAAAGTAGTCAACAAAATTGACAAAGACAAACCTGTTAAAATGTGTCTGTTTTTCCACACTAAAGAGAGCGATTTAAAGCATTGTTGCGGTTTAAGTTTGACAGTTGTTCTGACTGGGTGAGAAGAGTTTTTATTGTTTCCTCATCCTGGTGACTGTAAATATAATTGTGTTCAATAAAGATTTATTATAAGAGCTATTTTGTTTTTGATCTCATTTTATTTTAATCTTTTTACACAAATCCGAACTAGCACGTAAAAATTGATACACGTTAACTAATGTATTATCTTGCATTTACTGTTATGTATATTTCTTGTCTTTAGGTGAGATTTCTAGATAAGCCCGTAGTGGGTTTCTATCTCAACTGCACATGTTTTTTCTATTTTTATACATTTTATTTTCTGTTTAACCTGTTTGCTTTTAAAATGTGCAAATAAACAAACAAACAAAGAGATTTTGAAACTTAAAGTAAAATTCACAGACTATCTTTGCAATGGTTAATGCAATGTTTTGGACACTGTTCTGTTTACAATCATATTTGTTGAGCAGGTTTTCACATATTTTAACCTTTCTTTGGCTAACCAGCCTGTTGAGATGAAAAGAATCTGCATTGCATCTATATCTATAGATATATAGATATATATGATATACTGATGACCATTCCTGACAGCTTCAGATTAGCCTAGGATTTGCTAGGAAAACTAGTGAGTGAACCTGGACAGTATAGCTTTGACTCCACTAGATGGGGCCACACACCAGGATAACGAGAGCAACTCATGGAGCTTCATTTGTAAAAGGCTGTTTTATGTCTGCCTGCTCGACACCTGCAAACGATTTATTTCCAAACATGCTTTGCTAATTGCTAACCCATTTGAATTATACAAAGAATGTGAGTTTAAACTCATCCAAATTATTGTTCACCTAATGTTAATCATATGATTTATTTATTTATTTATTTAGGGCTTCTTTTTTGCATTGAGATTAAAAGTAATAAAACAAAAATAACAAAGCATAAACTGAGTAAGACGATTTAATAAATACATCATAAATTAAATACAGGATCAAAATAAAGAATGGGCTAATAGCAACTAGATTATAACATTATTACATAGCAGATAATATGATACATTACCAAATAGTAAGAGCACTGTATTTAAATGGGAGGATCAATCATTTCAGCCTAGGTAAATAGTATACAACTAGGCATCGATTCCTAGGCTCGCCCGCTGTGCGGCCTCGCCCGCCCTGCAGCTCGCATACACAGTTTGGCCGCTGGGCGGCCTCGCCCTGGATGCTCCTTGATGGCATACTTCAGGGATGCTGGCTCACCTGTCCTGGAGCTGGCAACATGCAGCTGTCCATGGCTGAAGATGGGGGTCTGAAGTGCAGGGGACTTGATTTTGTTCTTATGACATCACTGATGACATCAGTGGGACTATTATGACATCACTGATGATGTCACAACTGCTTTTATGACATCACTGGTGACATCACAACCTCTTATTACATCACTGATGATGTCACAATGCCGCTGACATCACTGATGTCACAATTTATGAGATCACTGTGTATACTACAAGTACTGTGTGTGTGTGTGTGTGTGTGGGACTCTTATGACATCACTGATGATGTCACAACTGCTTTTATGACATCACTGGTGACATCACAACCTCTTATGACATCCCTGATGATGTCACAATGCCGCTGACATCACTGATGTCACAATTTATGAGATCACTGTGTATACTACAAGTAGGCTATACTGTGTGTGTGTGTGTGTGTGTGTGTGTGTGTGTGTGTGTGTGTGTGTGTGTGTGTGTGTGTCTGTCTGTCTGTCTGTCTGTCTGTCTGTGTGTGTCTGTCTGTCTGTCTGTCTGTCTGTCTCTTGTGTGTGTGATGTCACAGTGCCTCTGACATCGATGATGTCACAAGATATCAAAAAAAAAAAAAAAAAAAAAATCAAAGATTCGACGGAGGGGTTTATTTTGAAACCGGAAGTTCTAGTTCTTTATTCCTGCTAGCTTAACTGGTCCAACCGTCCTCAACTACTGAAGTTTTTCAACATCATCTAATTGCAGCGCCGCAGAGCCAGCTGGCTACGCCTCTTGACACGGTCTGGCTACGCCTCTTGACACGATCTGGCTACACCTCTTGACACGGTCTGGTATACACATCACCCTTCAAAATAAAATACTCGTTATTTTTCTCTTGATTTAAAGAATTACAAGAACAATTATGCTTTCTATCTTCCACACTGAGCGTAGTTAGGCTCGTTTTCAACTCACCCAACACATTTTGTTTTTCATACTGTATATTTTATGGATTTGGAAAATGTTTCTAAATCATTTTTAAAGGTTGTAGACAGAGTAGAGTTTTGCTATACAGTATTTACATTTCTGTATAAAATATTTGGTCAAAATAATTACATTGTTCATTAAAAATTAAAAATGTTTACCTTCAATGAATATTCAAAATTTGACAGTTTCAAGTATAAATGGTGGTAGTGCATCAATGCTATATTTAATCCATAAATAAAAATAAATAATATAAAAATAAATAAATAAATACATACATAAATACAAAATAAATGAATAAATAAAAATAAATAAATAATAGGCTACAAAAAATAAAAAATAAAAATACATAGCTAAAAAAAAAATCAATAAGGTCTCTGCCTTTATACACTGTTCTCAAACTTTTTCATGTCAAGGTCCCCTAAACTAAAACAAATTAGACCACATGGACCCTCATTCGATCATATTTGATCAGGGTCCCCCATCTGATATTAGATGTTTTATTAGGAGATAGTGTGTGGCACCCATGGCCAACATTCTGTCATTGTCAACACAAAAACAGCCCTATATTGCAGCAGACAGACAGCCAGACAGACAGACAGACAGACAGACAGACAGACGGGGATCACAGACAAAGCTGTCTGTAGCAGGGCTGAGCAAGTGGACCTGGCTGAAATATCAGTTCTGGAATGAAGGTGAGTAACGTTATTTCGGTATGTTTTATGTTTGTCATTTTTATGTTGTCCTCTCCATGTGGCCATGCTTGCAAACTTATATCAGCTATAACAGATGTGTATGTTACATTAATGTGCTTTCAACAGGTAGACAGACAGTCAATATCCTACTTTCCGACTTTCTGTCTGTCTGCTCGACTGTCTCACTGTCTGCCTGTCTACCTGACTGACTGTTGTCAGACTGACTGCCTGTCTACCTGTCTGTCAGTGTCTGAACTGACTGTGTGTTTCACTGTCTGTCTACCTGACTGACTGATGTCTGTCTGTCACTGACTGACTGACTGTCTGTCAGACTGTCTACCTGACTGACTGACTGACTGACCGACCGTCTGTCTGTCTAATTGTCTGCCTGACTGTCTCACTGTCTGCCTGTCTATCAGACTGACTGCCTGTCTACCTGACTGTCTGTCTACCTGACTGACCGTCTGTCTGTCTCACTGTCTGCCTGACTCTCTCACTGTCTGCCTGTCTACCTGACTGACTGTCTCACTGTCTGCCTGACTGTCTGCCTGTCCCACTGTCTGTCAGTGTCTGAACTGACTGTGTGTTTCACTGTCTGCCTGTCTACCTGACTGACTGATGTCTGTCTGCCACTGACTGACTGACTGACTGACTGTCACACTGGATGTTATGTAATTTAGTGTATAGCTTTGTTGCTTTGAATTTGACATTAGGCCAGGCATGACAATCAAGGCCTCTTTTAGGGCTGTGACGTCTGACCCCTTTTGTTTTTGCCCATCCTTAGTCGCCAGCTTTCTGCACCGCCCAGCCACGTCATGGTCTTCGTCACCAGTGTCCGGGCCGGCCTCCTGAAAGGTTCCGCCTGTGTCGTTGGTGTCCGGGCCATCGTCCAGGGTTGCTCCACCCTTCGGCCCTGCCTCCCGGATGCCCTCTACACCTGTTGTACGCCCTCTACACCAACGACACAGGCGGAACCTTTCAGGAGGCCGGCCCGGACACTGGTGACGAAGACCATAACATCCAGTGTGACAGTCAGTCAGTCAGTCAGTCAGTGGCAGACAGACATCAGTCAGTCAGGTAGACAGGCAGACAGTGAAACACACAGTCAGTTCAGACACTGACAGACAGTGGGACAGGCAGACAGTCAGGCAGACAGTGAGACAGTCAGTCAGGTAGACAGGCAGACAGTGAGAGAGTCAGGCAGACAGTGAGACAGACAGACGGTCAGTCAGGTAGACAGACAGTCAGGTAGACAGGCAGTCAGTCTGATAGACAGGCAGACAGTGAGACAGTCAGGCAGACAATTAGACAGACAGACGGTCGGTCAGTCAGTCAGTCAGGTAGACAGTCTGACAGACAGTCAGTCAGTCAGTGACAGACAGACATCAGTCAGTCAGGTAGACAGACAGTGAAACACACAGTCAGTTCAGACACTGACAGTCAGGTAGACAGGCAGACAGTGAGACAGTCAGGCAGACAGACAGACAGGTAGACAGGCAGTCAGTCTGACAACAGTCAGTCAGGTAGACAGGCAGACAGTGAGACAGTCGAGCAGACAGACAGAAAGTCGGAAAGTAGGATATTGACTGTCTGTCTACCTGTTGAAAGCACATTAATGTAACATACACATCTGTTATAGCTGATATAAGTTTGCAAGCATGGCCACATGGAGAGGACAACATAAAAATGACAAACATAAAACATACCGAAATAACGTTACTCACCTTCATTCCAGAACTGATATTTCAGCCAGGTCCACTTGCTCAGCCCTGCTACAGACAGCTTTGTCTGTGATCCCCGTCTGTCTGTCTGTCTGTCTGTCTGTCTGTCTGTCTGTCTGTCTGCTGCAATATAGGGCTGTTTTTGTGTTGACAATGACAGAATGTTGGCCATGGGTGCCACACACTATCTCCTAATAAAACATCTAATATCAGATGGGGGACCCTGATCAAATATGATCGAATGAGGGTCCATGTGGTCTAATTTGTTTTAGTTTAGGGGACCTTGACATGAAAAAGTTTGAGAACAGTGTATAAAGGCAGAGACTTTATTGATTTTTTTTTTAGCTATGTATTTTTATTTTTTATTTTTTGTAGCCTATTATTTATTTATTTTTATTTATTCATTTATTTTGTATTTATGTATGTATTTATTTATTTATTTTTATATTATTTATTTTTATTTATGGATTAAATATAGCATTGATGCACTACCACCATTTATACTTGAAACTGTCAAATTTTGAATATTCATTGAAGGTAAAAAAAAATTATTTTTAATGAACAATGTAATTATTTTGACCAAATATTTTATACAGAAATGTAAATACTGTATAGCAAAACTCTACTCTGTCTACAACCTTTAAAAATGATTTAGAAACATTTTCCAAATCCATAAAATATACAGTATGAAAAACAAAATGTGTTGGGTGAGTTGAAAACGAGCCTAACTACGCTCAGTGTGGAAGATAGAAAGCATAATTGTTCTTGTAATTCTTTAAATCAAGAGAAAAATAACGAGTATTTTATTTTGAAGGGTGATGTGTATACCAGACCGTGTCAAGAGGCGTAGCCAGATTGTGTCAAGAGGCGTAGCCAGACCGTGTCAAGAGGCGTAGCCAGCTGGCTCTGCGGCGCTGCAATTAGATGTATCTCAAGTTTTTCGCCGAGAACGACAAGAAATCTGAGGACATGTACATGGACGTAGACCCCGAGGACATAGACATCAAGGACAGGGAGATGGACATGAAACAATCCGTTTCCAGCATCGTAGGGTCCGACACGCCGGCAGATGTGAGTGAAGGCGCTGAAACACACCTCCGGGTGTTCTGGGGCCTAGGCTAATGTCTGGACCGAAATGGACTAAAAGTTTAAAAGCTGTTTCACATCTTATTGCGTGTGTGGTCACTTGTACTCAGAATGGCAGATTGTGATTTGAACCCTTTCGGTTGCTTTGAGCGCCGCTTTTAAAATGCCAGTAGCAGGAACATGGTAAATGACAACAACGCAACGTGAATGATGGAAGTGGTGATGAAATGGCTTCATCACCCACTGGAGCGTCCCGCGTAGCTAGGACAACTAGCCCATCTTGCCCCATAGCAGTCAGCACTGGATGTAATGAACATTGCCACTTTTCCAGACCAGAGATTAGTCGGAGCCCGTCTCCATAGGCGTGTGTGTGCGTGCGTGCGTGTGCGTGCGTGTGTGTGTGTGTGTGTGTGTGTTTTCGTAGGGATGGGCGATACCACAACATTTGGCTTCTTCGATCCGATAGGAGGGGCAGCATTTTTGTAAACAAACCGCGTCACTGGGAGGCTTGAGTGTCTGCCTCTAGCCGGCACATGCATATTTTATTATACATCAAACTCTTGAGCTAATTCTGCTCTCACTCAGAATGTCAAAATATAAGCGATGTGATGTATAGTTTTTGAGTTAGCCTATTCATATTTCGTTTGTTTGGCACAACTCATACTAGTTATAGCTGCCGCGGGATTCCGCATGTGCTTTCATGTAGGGGAGAGCGGTGTGTCATGATTTATGAGGTGAATGCATCATCAATACGCTAAATCTGATCTAAATTAATTTCTGTAGCACTTTGTGAATAAAAAGTGCTACATAATGAAGCCTTTTTTAATCATCAATATTATTGGTGTTACTATCCAAAAAATATTCTATGTGGAGAATATATAATAACATGCAGTTTGTTTTGTTTGATCTAATATCTAATTTATGTTTGCATCCGGAGAGAGACTGGGTGAGTTTTCAGTTGGCCAACAGTGTTCCAAATGACCAACATTCGTTTCAACAGCCCTAAAAGGTATTGGATTTAACTTAAGCATTCCTGCATATACCCTGTTACAACAAAGCATACAAGCATTGGTGCCTTGCTCTAGTCTCCCCAATGAGCTTCACAGGGAGTTGACCACCTAACGGCGAAGTCCCACCTGGCACGTCACGTACGCGTTCCGGCTCCGACGCGGTCGTCGGAGCTGCTCGCGGGCATTTTAATCAACGCGTGTGATCCCACCAGGCACGCAACGGAGCGTATCAGAAGTGTCCCAGAAGCGGCTCGGCGCCCCGCTCCGCTAAAGATACGCGGCAGTTCTATTTTTCACAGATGACGCCTGGAAGCTGCGTCAAGCTGCACAGAGCAGATCGTTCAGCCCGGAAGTCAGACACAGCAACTGCACGAGAATCCGGTCGATTTTCATAATAAAACCCATGCAGACCCAATACCGACTCCTTCTCCTTCTCCCCCCTCCCCCTGTAGTCTTTCAAGTAGATGAAGAAATGCAAGAGTTCTCCTCCTGCTAACAGGCACTGTATGACAAATAAATAAATAATTTCAGCCTACTTACCCATGGTAGAAGCACAACAATTCAAGGGAAAATGACCAAATGAAAAGCAAGTCAACGACAGACTGTGTTGTTTGTGTGTTGTGCGATCTCGTAAATCCTGCGCAGTCTTGCATCCAGCTGCCAGGCAGCGCTCGGAAGCGCTCCGCTTCTGAAACGCATGCTGTGGAGCATGCCGCCGTGCGGAGGACGGAGCAAAGCCGCGGCACAGCCGGAACGCTGCGCAGACGGGCCTGGTGCGACCAAACTAACCCTAACCGTTAGGTGGTCAGGAAGGCTTGTTTTATGGTCACTGTGGCGAGCCAGGCGCGGGGGAGGAGCGAGGGCTGCGCGCCAAAAACGACGCCATTGCGCTGGGCGCGCCCTACGCAACCGCACAGCACGTACCTGCACATTCTTCCAGGGGCGCGTACCTCCGCAGCTCCCGGGGGGAGCGCTGCGCTTTGCAGGGAGAGGAATGAAATGAAGAAGTACACTGAGCCGTGTTTTGACCACATTTCCATACCCGTGTGGTAAAACTTTGATTTGTAACTGTTTGTTTTTAGTCATGTCAACAAGTAATGTGTTGTGTTGAGAGAGATTAAAAGCAGCACAGAGTAGCCTATCAGGGCTGAGAAACTGAAACACAGGAAGTCTGCCTTGCGGAGCCTCGCTCGACTATAACGAGACCTTAAGTTACCGACACTGCCGGGGTGAGTAACCCTCACCTCGGCAGTGTCGGTGCCTTACTGAACCCATTAAGCTCCATGTGGTTTCATCAGTGTCTCTTCTCGTCCGCAGATCTGCAATTTGACCCTGGTTTGCTGTCGCTCCGAGGGGAAGATCGAGGGAATCACAGAGGAGTTTGTAAACCTGGAGCGCCTCACCATCGTCAAAGTTGGCCTGGTCAGCTTATCGGACTTACCTAAACTGGACAAACTCAAAAGCGTAAGGGAGTCAAATGCACAGTGTGGAGTCATCAGTACACAGCGCATGTGCACCGCACACAGCACATGCGCCTCATGGCAAATGGGGAAGTAACTTCGGTTATAGATTGGTTACTCTTTGGTTAGTTCTCTGTGTGTGGATTTACTACGAAAATGACAGTTTCACCGCTGCTCGCATTCATCCAAAAGTTCATCGATTTGCTCCTTAATCAGGCTCTCGGAAAGACGATTCTTTGTTTTGGTGATCTCCTCTCTTACCGCGCGCGGGCAGCTGTGTGGAGACCTCTTTGATTGTGAATGCCATTAAATCAAACTTTCACACCATCGATCACAGAAATCCTTGTTGTCACGGCTCAGAAAGGGAGTTTTTTTGTTATTTGTACTGTAGCCCCCTCGGTATAATCTTGGCTTTTAAATAGTCACTCACAGCATGGCAGAAGAGGCACGTTTCTTTCCCTTGTAGTTTACCCACCATTTTCACGGAGGTGCCGTCCTCGGGTCGGGCGGAGTCACCAAAAAGAGAGTCCTTGAGCACCATGTTAGCATAATCTTCCTCCGTGAATTTGAAGGTTTTGGAGTATTGAATCGTCATAGTGAGAGCTTCAAGGGGATAAAGAGGATATTGTGGCTGTTCCTTCGGATTGGGAGTCAGTAGGAGTGCCGCGGAAGAAAGAAGAGATAACAAAGTAATTGAAGCAGTCGTTTACCGAGGCACCCTGAAGGCGTCATCTGTAGGAGGAGGCTGCAGCCAGCCTGGAAGATATTGCTGCTGGCTATGCTCTGCTCTGCTGCAGCTGCTGTATTTTCTCTGGTCAACCTGGTCAACCTCTCTATATTCTGCATCACAGTTAGCGGCTCATTAGCCGCGCTGTACACTTGAACGTGCACTAGTTCCACTCAAACACTCGTAGCGCTCTCCTTCTTTTACCGACTTTCTCACTAATCCCACGTCTGTTTACATGCTTTTCTGTTACCTTAGCAGTTAGCGATGCCTCCTCTCTATCCCTCTCGGTAAGCCGTTATTCTTTATGTTAACATTACACATAACATTACTGTATATTTGCGGGAGTGGGAGAAGTCCCCCGCAAGTGTCGATGTCCAGTGTGAGAGGCAGACACATTGGGAAAAGCGAGTTTGTTTATTTGCTGTTTTAAACAAGGAAATCAGCAACTTCCTTTGAAAGGCACAACAACGGCTAGTTAAAGTGATGGTACAGAACTTTGGGAACTTCCAATACCAAAGTTTTTAACAAAAAGCATCGAAATAGTGTCGACAGAAGCAGGCAGAAGAACAGGAAGCTTTACTTATTGGCTGAATGGACACTGATAAATCTCCCTCTCTCTCTCTCTCTCTCTCTCTCTCTCTCTCTCTCTCTCTCTCTCTCTCTCTCTCTCCCTCTCTCTCTCTCTCTCTCTCTCTCTAGTTAGATGTGACTGGCAACAATATATCAGGGGGTCTGGAGGTCCTGGCAGAGCGGGTGGTGAACCTGACGGACCTCTACCTCTGTGGGAACAATATCAAAGACATCAGCACCTTGGAGCCCCTGGTGGGTGGAGTTAACACCTTTCCCTCCGACGCAGAGTTGGCTGGAGGTCATGTTTTCGCCCCGTTTCGTTTGTCTGTCTGTCAGCAGTATATTTCCAAAAATTCTCAATGGATCTGGATGAAACTGGGCAGAAAGGTTGGTCATCATGGGCCAACTTAGAAGTGATTAACTTTCCACACCCACTGGTAGGGGTAGGAAGCTCTAGGCACCTCACGATTCGATTTCGACTCCTAGGGCTACAATTCGATGATAAAACGATTATCGATGCATCTCGATTAAGGCTGGGTATCGGTTCAAATTTCAAGAATCGATTCGATTCCGATTCACAAGGTTCCAAATCGATTAATCCCGATTCGATTCGATTCCGATTCGATTCATTTCGATTTGGTTAGTGATACTAAAACATGTTTTTGGAGCTGTAACCTGAATTACATGACCGTCCAGTTATGTTATACATCAATACTAGTATTAATATTGACATTTGACAGCAAATTAATATGAAATATCAGTACTTAATGGTTGGAACAGTTGAAAATGGCAAGGACCAAGACCCCTCCCAGAATGTTGACAGTATTGCATCTTTCATAAATGTGCTGTGGGCAGAAATAGCTTCAAAATGAGTATTTAGTTACTCTTTAAGTTAACACATTCACTGCCAGCCGTTTTTTTTTACTGTAGGTAGCTTCTGCCAGAGGGTTTTTTTGAGGATTCTGGCTCATTTTACAAGAGCCGAAGATTATTTTCTGCTTGGACTTTGTGAACACAAAGTTCACAAAAGTACTAATAGAATGTGTGCTTTCTCTGTCTAAAAGAGTTAGTTTGTAGAGTTAGTAGTTATGTAGATATTAGCCGTTGAGTACAGCATGGTTTCAGCGTCTGAGACTGAAAGCTGAGATAATCGCAGTTTTGTGAAATTCAATCAAACAGGCAGAACAGTCACTTTAACCATTTATTTTTGGCATCAGTGAGAGATCAGACATCTAAACAATATAGTTCTGAACGCCCTCTCCTTCAAACTCCTCCCTCCGTGGGCGTGTCTGGTGGCTTTCAGCAGCGTTTGTCACAAGCGAGTTTCTACTGCCTGTCTGAGCAGTGAGCAGCCTCCCTCCCTGGCGGCCCCGAGTGTGGATGGGGCTCACTCGTTTCTTGGGTTTGAGAGCTTTGATGAAGCTTTGTGCGATTCTAGGCTTTATGCTGCGTGTTTCAAAGTGTGTTTTCCACCCAGTCTATTTTTGGAACCCCCCACCGTTGTGCGCCCGTGTGCACCAGCGTGAAAGCTTTTTCGCCTACAGTATGAGAATGAGGCTCGTTCGTTTCTGGGTTTTCGGTTGATCTCAGCTCCAATGAAGCTGCCTGCGTGCGATTGTGGGCTTTCTGCCGTGTTTCAAAGTGTGTTTCACCCATAATCTATTATGCAAATTTGCAATCCCCCACCGCCAGCTCCCAGCGCGATAATGCGCGAAAGCGAACGAGTTTTCGCCAATCCATTTTACAGTATGAGAGAATGGTTTCCTCGCGCGTTCCCCTGCAGTTTTGGCTCTGCTTTTTCTAGTCTGGAGAGCACTGTCGCCACTTAGTGGGTCGGTGGAATGGGTTGTACACGTTCGGTGGCTCCAATATTTTTATAGGAGACGTGGGGGGCGTTGATCCACGTCCCATCGTCAAATTCTTTTTTTTTTTTTTTAAGACGAGATATCTCGTCATTGGCAGTCAACCGTTGGATTTTGTAAGACGAGATATCTCGTCAATGGCAGTGAACGTGTTAAAATACACATTTTGCTTGGATATGAAAAAGATTATCAGAACAAAAGCTGTAAATTGTACTAGCAACTCTAACCTGGTGCATCATTAAAAAATATTACATTAAGAATTCACTCCAAAGCAGTTATGAAATACAAATATACTTTTTAATTTATTTTTGTCATGACCATTTGGCCCACAATCAAACTACAGCCCTGAACAACACAATGCTGTGCTATGTGCTGCACGTTGTGCAGACTCTCCAGTCAGCATCAGTGTGACAAGCAGAGTGACTGACACCACCAGTGCTTTCTTTAGTAAAGTAATGCAGTCAGTCACTACTCCATATCAAAACAAGAGATGAGGCTCCACTCGTCGTTGTTTATATAGTGAGAGGTAACAGTCATGTACGATTCCATTGGATGTCCAGGTGTCACAGGTGATGCCGCCGACTCTCTCTGCTGACTGCAGTTTCATTTTGATGCTTTGTTTCACAGATGTATACATGTTGGGGATTATGCCTACAGCAGCGGTCTACAGTCAGATGTTTGCGTCGCACCATAACGTAGTTCATGTTCAGGTACCTTCAGGAGCCTTTTGAAGCCCTCATTTTTCACAACGGAATACGGGCGTATATCGTAACGGACAAGCCCGTCCCCCCCGTCGTAACGGACAAGCCCGTCTTTTATTGTCACACGAACACCACAACACATGCATGCGGCCACAAACACACACTCATGCTGACGGTGGCCGGTGAAAAGTGTCCTCTGCATTTAACCCATCCAGGCTTGTCCTTTCCTCCGAGGGGCAGGCCAGGAGCAGTGGTCGCTTTTTCTTTCCAGCGCCCGCGGACCAACTTCAGATGTTGTCGTCACTGGTCGGATGACGATGACGATCTTCTGCATGTTTTTAGTGGGGGGGGTTATGTATGGAGGAACCCCCTGGGGAGCACGGGGAGAACATGCAAACTCCACACATATGACACACGGTATCAGCTGTTTCCCCAAAACAAAGTGCCCAGGTAACTTGCAGAGTGCAGCTCCCCATGGCTGCATGCCTACCTAGACTAGAGCACAGTAGAGAGGAGCTGTCCCTGACTGTATTTACAACCGTATGTGTGATAATGGCTGAAGCAGGAGAATATGAAATGCATATATGCATATGAAAGTTGCTGTATAGCCTCGGTTATTTTTAGGGCACGTGGAGAGTTGGCTGGTAATTCTAATGAATCGTTCAGTCTATTTTGTTTCAGTCCGGACGACTTGCCTTCAGATAGCAGGAGATCTGGCTCGCTAGGTGATGTCTCATCAGGTCACACAGGTGGTTTCGGATATTTGTTGTATTTCCGCAACACTTCACACACTGACCCGGTCGGCTGATCTTGCAAATCGCTTTGCTTTTGTCAAGCTCGTTTTTGTCTTTGAATCTGAAATTGTTCCAGATTATCTGCCTTTAGTTTTGCCGTCGTCGGCCATGTTGCATGTTTTGACTTCACCGAGAGACATCACTTTGCGCATGCACGAAGAACGAGAGGCAGAGGCTGGTGGTGCATTCACGGCCGAAAATCAAAAAATAAGAAGATCGATATCTGGACATATGAATCGATATCAAAGGATTAAAATAAAAATTGATTCAAAATCGGAGAATCGATTTTTTTTTTAACCCAGCCCTAATCTCGATGCATCGATTATAGATGCATCTTTTCTCCAATACATGCTTTCTTTTTTCTCACTGTGTGACTACTTTTAAAATAAAGTGAATTTAAATTGCATTGTAATTATCCATAATTAAAATAAACAGATGAATTTACTTCCATTATCTTTTATTAACAAAGCAAATGGAAGAGATGTCTCAACTGGAAGGTTACATTTGCCAACATATTTCCCAGCATTGCAAAGAACCAACAGGAAAAGAAACACAAGTGTGCCAGTTGTGCCTGTAGTTTAGCAGCATCCTTGTAGTAAATTAACGTCACTTCAGCATTATTCAATCTGAATCACTTCTTTTACATGTTGTAACAGCTCTGCCACATTTGCACCTGTGTGGCTCTCAGTCATCACTCTTGTTTGGAGTACATGAGACGCTAGCTGCCACTGCTCAGTGATGAAGTGCGCAGTAACAATGGATGATCTGATCCACGCATCACAAGTTAGAGATATCCTCCCCGCTTTCTTCAGTGAGTCCATAACTTTGGCTTTGGTCTCGTTGTACAGTCTGGGGATCACTGTGTCAGTAAAGAACCGGCCAGATGGGACGTCGTCGTAGCTCGGCTCCAAAGTGCACAACATAGCGTGGAATGCCTGGTTCTCAACGACTGAGTACGGACGTATATCCATGGCAATAAAAGTTGCGATGGATTTTGTGATTCGTTTCGCCCTTTCCCGAGTTGGGTGGATGCTTTGATAGCATTGCTTGCTCGATTGTTGACTGGTTGTGTCTGATTTCATGTCTGATTTCATGTTCTGCCATCTTCACATGCGTTTGTTTTGCACTCGGCTGCGCCACGCCGTAAACCGTCCGGGCACTGCCTCGTGCTCGCAGTTTAGTTCCGCCTTTTCGCTGCATCGACATCACGTTACAACGAACCTAAAATAATAATCGATTATTGACATTTGCGAATCGATTCATAATCGTCGACGTCCGCATCTCGATGCATCTAAGAATCGATTCCCACCCCACCCCCCCACCCCTACCCACCGGCCAAAAGGGGGCCTGGCAATCGGCGTGTAACTTGTCCCAATTTCCCCCCGGGGATCATTAAAGTCTTTCTGATTCTGATTCTGAATCACAAAAAGGTGCCTAATGTCCAAACGGATTCACGTAAAACCACGCAACTTTGCAGAAAGGTTGGTCATAGGCCAAGGATGAACTGATTAACTTTCCATGCCCACTGGCCAAAAGTACAGTAACTTCCACATGGATTCACCTAACACCACAAAACGTTGTAGATAAGTCGGTCATTGGCCAACTTATAACTGATTAATTTTCCACACCCAGTGGCCAAAAGGTGGTGTAGCAACAATGGGCATGTCGAATCACAGAAAGGTGCCTAACTTCCAAACCGATTCATTTGTAGAAAGGCTGGGCCAACTTAGCACTGATTAACTTTCCACACCCACTGGCCAAAAGGAGGCGTGGCTCAACTTTCCACACCCACTGGCCAAAAGGAGGCGTGGCAATCAGAAAAAGGCGCCTAACGGATTTTGGCTGCACTCGTTAGTTTTATGTTTCAAAGCCATTTGCCAAATATCTAGTTAGCTGCTAAAAGAGCTGTGGGATACAGTTGAAATCAATCATATCAATCATAATATTATCCATTATCGATTTATATCAGAATCTTAGTTTTTTTTTTAATGTATATTACTTTAAAAAAAAAAATAAAGTCAGAAATTGGCAAGATTTTCTTCCGATCTCATAATCTCATAAAAAAATGTGGTCATGGGAAATGTGCAAAGGTGTTATGGAAGTTTTGTTTTCTAATAATTTCATTGGTGAAAAGGTGGAGGGAACCTCCGACAGATTAATTCATACTTGGGTTTGAATGTTCTCCCCGTCAGAAAAATCTTCCCAAGCTGATGTCCCTTCACCTGAACAACTGTGAGGTGACCAACCTGGACTTCTACAGAGAGTCCATCTTCGAGCTGGTCCCCCAGCTCTACTACGTGGACCTCTACGACGTCAACGGCCGCGAGCTTGAATCGGAGGAACTCTATGTACATGAAGGTGAGAGTTCAGCCGTGGCTAAAGTACTCTAATGAAGACAAAACGACTCAAAACAAAACTAACTCTGACCTTGAGAACCTACTCTAACCTTGAGTGTGTTTCCTTGTTGCGACTCGAGCGGAAATCATAGTCCGGCGTCAAAGCCCTCGCCGTATGTGGCATAGGGCTGCGCAGCCGGTGTGCATCTCCTCGAAAATGATTTTCTTTTATTTCTTATATATTTTTTTCCATTGTATCTCCCGTGCAAATGATATAGTGTAGTCATATAATCATTATATGACTATATCATTTGCATGGGAGATATAATGAAATGGAAAAAAAAAAAAAAAAAAAATGGGCAGCCACCCCGCGACCCCCCAAAATAATCTTGCGACCCCCAGGTTGAGAACCACTGCCATAGAATGTTGGTATGATACAATGGCCCAATTCCAATCCGCCCCCTAAACACTCAAGCCCTGAACCCTCAGTCCCTCTAATGGCCGCCATCTGAAAGTGGTTGAGTCATCAAGTGTGGAAGGGATCCACATTGGATAAATAAGAGGATTGGGACAGCAGAGCCCTTTGCACTTGACAAGATGATGTTGACTCTGGCAGGTTTGGGGTTCGCTATATATTGTTTATTGTCAAGACGCTTTGAGGAATAGACTCCCTGATGAGTCTGTTCTCATCCAGGCTCTGGCTCCGAGTGGACAACAGCTCATTTAAAAATAAATGTAGCCTACTGCAAAATCTGCAATCTGCAACATGTGTAATTATAATTAAAATAAGCATAATAATGACATGTTACCCAACATTATACACAATGTCAATACTGTACAATAGCCTACAGATTCGGTAAAACTATTTCTCATTCATCAAAAAAGTTGTGGATTGCAATTGTAGCCTAATAGAAATGATCGATGATTATTCTAGGATTGTGTAAAATAACTACTTGCATTCCTCTGATATAATATTTTTGTCTAATCTGAAATCCCTATTAATGTAATGTTTCATTGTCAATTAAGGCATTCCAGCGCACTCGCAAACACCCCGTTCGTTTCGCGCGTGTGTTCTTTTTATTTTTTTGACAGATATTTGCAGCCTTCCCCGTTTTATACGTCACAACGCTATGCATTGTGGGCAATTCCCTTTTCCTAAGTGGCCATAGCTGCGCCCTTACGGTAAGGGGGCAGAAAGGGCTCACTCTGAGCCCTCATTCACTTTGCGATTTCACCGTGGGACATCCCTAAACCCTCACTCCCTTCACGTGAACGCGCCTCTAAGGGCTTGAGTCAGTAAGGGGGCGGATTGGAATTGGGCCAATGTCTCTTCCTTCTTTATCCACCTTATTTCTAGCTGCCATGATGCCTATGGGTGCTTCTTCCGGTGTGATCCTCCCAGCCTTGTTGCTGACAGCTTGACACCTGTCTCGGCGAACGGAGCAAATCACTAATCAGCTCCAGCTTGGCAAAAATCTCGTCGATAAATATCCCTTTAAGAGCGCAATTGTGTAATCGCCTACTGTGGCTAATGTTAGCGGCTAGCTAGCTATGTTACATGGCAGTAAAACGCCACTGAATGACCAAATTGATATAACTTTTAACCATTTCGAGTAACACTGTTTCCATACGGATCACCAGCGTTAGTTTGTTGTTTATAATGTGGCTATATTTATCACGTCTCTATCTATCTATCTATCTCTGATACACTGAAAATACTGGGAGGCGGGTCATCTATGATTTTATTTGACAGTTCTGGGCACTGGCGTTGGCGTTGGCCAATCCTGGCGTGTTCCACCCCCAAATTGATTGTGTTCTGGCGGAAAGCGAGTGGCTTCCAGGACGAACAGGCTCTCTGACTCGCGCGCCACTAACGTTATTTTAGAGCAGCGCAGTAAATACAATATTCCTGGAACGCGAGTTTAGCGAAACCGTTGCATGTCCTCTGCATTCTACATCAAATAAAGACATTACCGTTTGTTTTATTTGGTATGTTACATACTTATTGGCCAAATTATGTTAGTTTATGGGCTAGGAATTCAGCCAGGCTACAAGGGAGTGTAGGCGGCCATCTTGCCTGCAGAGTTTTCAAATCAAGTAGAATACCGTTTTAGGAAATGTCAAGTCAAGTTTATTTATATAGCCCTAATTCACAAGCATGTCTCAGAGGGCTTCACAGAAAGTATGTCTAGCTGATTCGAGCTAACACACAGTAACAAGAATATACAGAATAAAGATAAGATTTGAACAATTGATAATATAGAAAATATAGAAATGAAGAGAGAGCAGAGGAGAGAGCAGGAGAAGGGGGAAGAGCAGGGGGAATGTGAGAGAGTGATGGGGTGGGGAGGGAATGGGAGATGTTGGAGGGTATAGGAGGTGGGGAGGGAGCAAGAGGAGAGAGCAGGAGAGGGGAAGGGGGAGGGGTGTGGGGGAGAAGAGAGCAGGGGGAGGGAGGAGGTGGGGAAAGAATGAGAAATATAGACGCACATCTTGCAAACGGACATATGTCAATTTCTAAGCAACCAAACTATGCCTAATTTAATTGGCTGCAAGCCTTTAGTAATGAGTCATTTTGCCAGATAAGCACATGTTCACATATAGAGCTTATGGGTGCCTTGCTTTAGGGAAGAGTGGGTGCCATGCTTTGAATAGTGGCGAAATGGCAAGCTGCAACAATCAAGTCACGTTAAACCGGACCTTGTACCCATAATTATTTTACAGTGGGGCATTCAAAAATAAGGTGGATAGGTTCTTTGCAACAAACTAAGAAATAGGCATATACAATATTTGCATTGATAGCAGCAGTTTGAAAACAAAGGATGGAACCAGGATTTCTGGACTTGAAAATTGTTCCCAATTCTTAGCATTAGTATATGGATCTGAAGGGAAGACGAGGGCAGGGGGCATTTTGGTGGATCAGAGCAACTTTTTCAATAATTTTATAATTTAATCAAATTGTTTTGCTCTACCCCAACAGGAGAGGATATTGAGAGCATGTTGGAGCGCAAGTTGGATGAATTGATGGAGGACATGCAGGAAGAGTGGGAGCGGGAACATGGGGAGGACTCTGAGGAAGAAGACTACGACGAAGAGGAGGAGGAAGACTACGACGAAGAGGAGGAGGAAGACTACGACGAAGAGGAGGATGATGACGGCGGCGACATCGGAGCTGGGGCAGCTCGAGTGGAGGAAGTTGATGAAGACCGTGTCGAGGCGTTCCGTAATGGCCGGAGAGAGGAGACAGAGGTTTGAACCATCTTTTATTACATGGAGGCTACAGTAGGTTAGGGCTGGGCGATATATCGAATATACTCGATGTATCGCGGCTTGTGCCACGTGAGATGTAGTAAATGATATTGCGAACATTCGAGTATAATTGTCACGCATTGTTTATAACTTAAGCCGCCGGCATGACTCGCTTCACTTTTCCTCTTGTCAGCTCTCCCTCTCTCACACTCAACAAACAGGAAGGGAGGGGGAATCACATGCATACGTCAAACGCATCAAACCGCGTCAGACACACTCGCCGGCGCTACGCGACGTCACAGACACTCGCCCGCTGCCTTGCTTGACACTCACCGTCAAGCGATATTTTTTTCCCCCATGATGGCGAAGGCATGACCCGCCCCTGTCAAGGCAGCGTGGAGGACGAGACGAGCAGGTACCTGAGAGCCAGTAGTAGAGAATGGGTATGGAAAATGGAGCCGGAGGCGGACAAATTTTTTGCTAAAAGAAACAGCACTGGATCCATCATCTGGCAGTGGTTTGGGTATCGCAAGGACGATGTTGAACAAACAACGTTTATCTGCAAAACATGCACCAAACCCGTCGGCTTCATGAAGTCAACCCCAGTGAGTCAAGTCAACACAGCGAGGTGCATGTGTGTGTGCGCGCGTGTCTCAAAACGAAGTAATTTATTGTCACTACATCATTTAAAGAAGCAGATTGATAATCAACTTTAATAATGTTTTTCTGCAAATTGTGTCTCAGCGTTTCTGCGTGGCACTCAAGGTTAGGTCTGGCCAATATTGTGACTAGATGAGACCTAGATCTCGTTTTAGATTTTGTTATGGTAATATCGTGATACTGCATACTCGTCTTTTCCTGGTTTTAAAGGCTGCAGTAAAGTCATTTTATGAGCTTACCAGACAGGCTGTTCTAGCTGTTCTATTATTTGCCTTTACCCACTTAACGTTATTCATTATATCATTATTCACTGATGATTTTTTTAAATCAAAAATCCCATTGTGTAAATATATTTTGTAAGAGTCCATATCGCCCGGCCCAATTTACAATTGAAAACTTTGTAGAAAATACCAAGATATATCATATTTCGCCATTCAGCCTAAAAATACTGAGATATGATTTTTGGTCCATATTGCCCAGCCCTACTAGGATCTTTGTTGTCGTCAGTGTTGGGGCTAGTAACGTGTTTTAGTACTAAATGACCATGTTAGTTTTTCAATTATTGTAATCTGTTAGTAGTTACATTACATAGAATATGTTTACTCACTGACTTTTTATGCCTCCGCCGCCGGCGATAGCCAGGCCGGAGGCATTATGGATCCGGGTTCTCCGTCCTTCCGTCCGTCCGTACGAGGTTCGTTAACGCGATATCTGAGGAACGCCTGGACGGAATTTCATCAAATTTGCCTTAAACATCCACTTAGACTCAAGGATGATCTGATTAGATTTTGGTGGTCAAAGGTCAAGGTCACTGTGACCCCATGAACGCCATTTTCAAGCTTGTTAACACGATATCTCAGGAATCCCTTGGCAGAATTTCATCAAATTTGCCTCAAACATCGACTTGGACTCAAGCATGACCTGATTAGATGTTGGTGGTCAAAGGTCAAAGGTCAAGGTCACTGTGACCTCTCGAACACCATTTTTAAGCTTGTTAACGCGATATCTCAGGAATGCCTTGGCGGAATTTAATCAAATTTGCCTCAAACATCGACTTGGACTCAAGGATGAACTGACTACATTTTGGTGGTCAAAGGTCAAGGTCACTGTGACCTCTCGAACGCCATTTTTAAGCTTGTTAACGTGATATCTCAGGAATGCCTTGACGGAATTTCGTCACATTTGCCTCAAACATCGACTTGGACTCAAGCATGTACTGATTAGATTTTGGTGGTCAAAGGTCAAGGTCACCGTGACCTCTCAAACGCCATTTTCAAGCTTGTTAACGCGATATCTCAGGAATGCCTTGACGGAATTTAATCAAATTTGTCTCAAACATCCACTTGGACTCAAGGATGAACTGATTACATTTTGGTGGTCAAACTTCAAGGTCACTATGACCTCATGAACGCCATTCCCAAGTTCGTTAACGCAATATCTCAAGAACGGCTTGATAGAATTGCTTCTGATTTGGCTCAAACATCGACTTGGACGCAAGGATGAACTGATTCCATTTTGGTTATCAAAGGTCAAAGGTCAAGGTCACTGTGACCTCTCGAATGCCATTTTCAAGCTTGTTAACGCGATATCTCAGGAATGTTTTGATTTTGAATTTCTTTGAATTTGCGTCAAACGTCCACTTGGACTCAAGGACATTTTGGTGGTCAAAGTTCAAGGTCACTGTGACCTCTCACACACCCAATTTTCAAGCTCTGTAACGCAACATCTCAGGAGCGCCTTGACGGAATTTCTTCCAATTTGCCTCAAATGGCGATTTGGACTGTAGAATGAACTAATGGCGGAGGCATAAGTCTGCGTTGCAGTCGTTCTAGTTTATGTATACACGAGACTTTACAAAATGTTTGGTCATGGAAATTTGGTTTAAAGTCATGGAAAAGTCATGGAAATCCATTGGTCAAAATGTGTATGAACCCTGAAGGGTTAAATCAAGCATTTATGAGAGATTTCAAAAATATCGAGATATACAGTATATCGTGTATCGCGATATAGCCGAAAAATATTGCAATATTCTTTAGAGGCCATATCGCCCAGCCCTACAGTAGGTATAATGATAAATCATCTACATAAACCATGAAAGCCCACAACAGTTATTGAAGGAAATGGTCAAACCAGAGACAATATATTCAGAGCGGGATGGTTCAGCTCCAGTCACTTCCTGTATCTGTGTCACTGCCACGGCCCCTTATGAGACTAGCAGCAGGTCCTGAGTCTAATGGAGTCAATGGGAGAAGTGAACGTGATCTCAGATGCCCACTGATTATTTTGCTCCATAGTCACCAAAGTAAATATTGGACCCATTTTTTCACAAGCCACATATCTTCTGAATATTCTGACACTAAACGGGCATTCTTTCAGACAGACACATCAGTCTCAGCAACTCACTCTCGCGAGATTTGGCAAATGACCTTACGTTAGCAGCAGGCAGCGATTAGCTAAAGCTACATATGAAGTTTGCACATGTAGCTATATCTGTGGCTGGAAGTAAACAAACAGCCGATAACTTGGTTACAACCAAGGTGTGGAATGTGTGTTTCCCACAGGATTTGGAGTTGTTGTGGTGGGTGGACCGCAGACCCACTTCGAGAGAGCACCTATAATATTAAGATGCTAAATTCTAGCAGCTAGATCTATGAAGAACAACATCTCACATCTTCCTTACTGTGCTGTGGGTTTACAATGATGATGAAATAAACGTCTCCCTATATACTGCATACAGGTCACTATTAGGGATGCAACGGTATGAGTTTTTGATGGTATGATAACCTTGGACAAAAATACCACGGTTTCACGGTATCGCGGACCATTTGTGTTTTTACAATAGCCGAAATATTCCCATACAGCCGACGTCATCTTTTTAGATGGGGGAAAGTTCAGAGGGGTCCTTGCGGCTCCTCTCTACTGTGCTCTAGTCTAGGTAGGCATGCAGCCAGGGGGAGGGGCCACGTAAGCTGCACTCTGCAAGCGACCTGGGCATTTTGTTTTGGGGAAACAGCTGATACCGTGGAGAAGGTATGACGGCAAATTTTAGTGGTTTTGATACTGTGACGTTTTCAAACCGCGGTATACCTTCAAACGGTATACCGCTGCATCCCTAGTCACTATATGGTGGTAGAATACTGCTTGCTTAAATACAATGGCCCATCTACACCAAAATCACTTCTAGGGGAGAACTCGAATACAAAGTAAAATTTTTGTGTGGTGGTTGTAGATAAATAATCAGAATCAGAAAGACTTTAATGATCTCCGAGGGGAAATTGGGACAAGTTGCAGTTGCTCGCACTCAGGCATGAAATATCCACATAACACAACATAGCATAACACAGTATCACACAGTATCTCCCTAAACATAAAAAACAGTCAATAAAATACAATAAAATAAAATACAATAAAATAAAATAGGTGCTTACTGGAATTAAATTAAATCAAATTGCACATTACGTGTGACGTAACTAAGGCACAGCTAACCTATAGGCTGACTCAGTCTCAGAGAGACTGAGTGTCTCCGAGGTGCTCTTCTTAGTGAGGCGTTAAAGAGTCCAATGGCCACAGGCAGGAATGATTTCCTGTGCCTCTGTGGTGCATCTGGGTGGGATCAGCCTCTCACTGAACGTGCTCCTGTGTTTGACCAGCACGCCGTGGAGTGGGTGAGAGTCTTTGTTCATGATAGAGCGTAGCCTGGTCAGCGTTCTCTTTTCCGACACCGCTGTCAGAGAGCTCAGCTCCAGACCCACAGTGTCCCTGGCCTTATGGATCAGTTTGTTAAAAAGTACATTTCTGTAGGTGTGATGGTTGTAGATAAATAAAAGTACATTTCTGTAGGTGTGGTGGTTGTAGATACATGTAAATAGAAAAAGGAAGCTTCTTGATGCGTATAGAAGAATTTAATAAAGAAGTAATGTACAGGTATACTTATTCAGTTAATACAAAGTACATCTTCAAGAAAGGACAAGGGCACAAGGGACGCAACGCGTTTCAACCTCTGGTCGTCGTCAGGCTGTAGGCGCGAGCCGGACTTTTTTGATTTTTCCGGTTGTAGATACATAAAAGTATATTTCTGTAGGTGTTGTGGTTGTAGATAAATAAAAGTATATTTCTGTAGGTGTGGTGGTTGTAGATAAATAAAAGTATATTTCTGTAGGTGTGGTGGTTGTAGATACATAAAAGTACATTGTAGGTGTGGTGGTTGTAGATACATAAAAGTATATTGTAGGTGTGGTGGTTGTAGATACATAAAAGTACATTTCTGTAGGTGTGGTGGTTGTAGATAAATAAAAGTACATTGTAGGTGTGGTGGTTGTAGATAAATAAAAGTACATTGTAGGTGTGGTGGTTGTAGATACATAAAAGTACATTGTAGGTGTGGTGGTTGTAGATAAATAAAAGTACATTGTAGGTGTGGTGGTTGTAGATACATAAAAGTACATTGTAGGTGTGGTGGTTGTAGATAAATAAAAGTACATTTCTGTAGGTGTGGTGGTTGTAGATAAATAAAAGTACATTTCTGTAGGTGTGGTGGTTGTAGATAAATAAAAGTACATTGTAGGTGTGGTGGTTGTAGATACATAAAAGTACATTTCTGTAGGTGTGGTGGTTGTAGGTGGTTGTAGATACATAAAAGTACATTGTAGGTGTGGTGGTTGTAGATAAATAAAAGTACATTGTAGGTGTGGTGGTTGTAGATACATAAAAGTATATTGCTGTAGGTGTGGTGGTTGTAGATAAATAAAAGTACATTGTAGGTGTGGTGGTTGTAGATAAATAAAAGTACATTTCTGTAGGTGTGGTGGTTGTAGATAAATAAAAGTACATTGTAGGTGTGGTGGTTGTAGATAAATAAAAGTACATTTCTGTAGGTGTGGTGGTTGTAGATAAATAAAAGTACATTGTAGGTGTGGTGGTTGTAGATAAATAAAAGTACATTTCTGTAGGTGTGGTGGTTGTAGATAAATAAAAGTACATTGTAGGTGTGGTGGTTGTAGATAAATAAAAGTACATTGTAGGTGGTGGTTGTAGATAAATAAAAGTACATTGTAGGTGTGGTGGTTGTAGATAAATAAAAGTAGAGGTCATTATTATTTGCAACACTTTTGTCTTAAATGGCTCAAAGTGTCTTATTGTGCGGACACACCTACATAGGCATAAACAAAAGTAAAATAAAATAAAATGGGAATTTGCTAACTTCCATTGGAGTGATGTTCAGCGAAGACAATACTTTTATAAGCCCTAAAGAGGGAGTTTGTAACCAGTTGACTGCAAACTCCTGCTTTAGGTGTCCTGAATGTACCTGTATGAGAACCAAACAAATCCTGGAATTTATCAGAAAAAATGCTATGAGCCCAGGGCTCAAAACTAGCTTTTCACAATCGTCCTCGAACCGTCCATCTAAGCCGTCCCGAAATAAATGTGGCCGCCCCAAATTCAATTTTGTTTGTTTGTTTTGTGTTCACAGTAGTGATGTCAGTTAGATTTGGTTAGGTCAGAGCTATGGGATATTAAATCATCCATCTTTGCTCACTACTACATCTGCCTTTCTTACTGTCATGTTTAGGGCTGGGTATCGTAAAAAAAAATGTTGATACTGATATGATACCTTGACTTCGATACCGGTTCCTGAACGATACTTTTTTCGATACCAATTTGAGAAAAATCCAGTTTAACAAAAATAAAACTGGATTACACATTGAAATTACGATACAAATATTTAGTTTTATTTTTTGAAAGCAGTTTTACAGCATATAAAACGACTGTATTTAACACAACTTGAAGTTGTCTAAACTTATTGGTGGAAGCCGTTTTCAATCAAAGTCCTTTCACCGATTTTCACACGATTTCGGGTAAAGCATGGCGGGTTTTTATATGGACTAGGCATCTCGCACACTAGATTCCTAGGCTCACCCGCTGTGCGGGCTCACTTGCTCCCTCGCTCGCCCTGCAGCTCGACCGCTGTGCGGGCTCACCTGCTCTTATTACATCGCTGATGATGTCACAACTTTGCATCACTGATGAGATCACAATTGCTCTTATGACATCACTGATGATGTCACAATGCCTATGACATCATCGGTTATGTCACAATGCACAATTACGCAAGTGGCATCACTGATGACATCACTTCCAGTTGACTGACATCACTTCTGGGACAAAAATTGCAGAGCCCACTTGCTCCCTTTTAGTTATGATGATGATGATGATGATTATGGAGTATGAAGTGCTTTGAATGCGAGGATGTTTGGTCACAACAAGCGGTTTGCTTGCTGAGCGGGGAGGCTGCTACACCGCTGCCTGAGCTAACGTTCACTAGCCACAACAGCCAACAGTCCGCCGTGTAATGTGTCCGACGAGTCGTCTGTATTCAGCAACGTTCGTTCCGGCTTAACATATAGACATCGGCGCGCAAACAAATGTGGGACTTCTCCTGCATTATAAATTCCAAATCTGCGCGAATTTCCGAAAATATGCGCGATATCCACAATCCTGTGCCGAATTTTAGACCCTGATTTAACAAATAAAAAATACAAATGATTAGATGTTGATGAACAGTACAGGAGGATGGGTTGAATGATAGTTTTGTATAGCAGTAACAGGAGGTGCTCTGAGTTTTCGGATGATGTGTGGAGTCTCTGCTGGGAACGTTTATGGATATTGGTGATGTGTTGATCAAAGCTGTCACTCTTTGTGTTGCATCACGTCTTACAGAGGCTGCTTCAAGAGATGACCCTGGAGGAGTGGAGGGAGCTGGGAGAGGCTCTTTTCGAGAAGCAGCCAGGGCTGGTCTACGATGCCCTGGAGACGTACCAGCCGCGGTGCCGCCCGTACGGCACCGCCGCGCGGTACAGAGGAGTGCCCGTTTGGTGTGTGTGTGGAAACTGCAGGGCCATGGGCTCCGACCTGGAGAGTAAGTGCTGCGGCCAGGAACCGGCCCTTTGCACCAGCCGGCTGCCCTCCTTCTCCCTTTACTGCCTGGAGGCCGGGCTCCTGCGTCTTCACAGGAGCTACAGGGCGGACCTCCTCGCACTCGGACCAGCAAAGGAACCTCGGGACGACAACTGCGAGTACCGCCACGCCGCCTACAGGTCGTTCGTCTATTGGCAGAACGGTGCGAAGGCGACCGTCCGCGGGAAGAATGTCATCATTTTCCCCAGCTGCTGTGTGTGGCGGATCAGGGACAGGTGGCCTGACCCCTTTGGCCAGTATACTCGTTATACTCCTGACATCTAGCGTTATCTTGCTGAGATCTGTCGCAGTCCGTTTAGGGTCGGGCGTTGTTCGAGTAGTCTGATTTTGCAGTACCGTGGATACCGATACTGCGATAATAACGGCAATATAAAATGAGGCATTTATACTAGTGACAAATCTGGCACAATGTTCTGGCCATGGGGAGCAGTGTTAACGGGTTGAATCCCAAAGCATTTGGCTGATTGCTGCTGGTCTGCATAATCCAGAGAGCTACACAGCGTAGCCCCTCCTCCATGCACCTGTAGCAGGAGCTGTCCGTTATATTTATATATGGAAAGTTGCGTTCTTGTTCCATGCACGGTCTGCCTGTTGTGTTGAGGTTGCCTATATTTTACATAATGGGTAAGGGTAAGTGAACAGTTATCTCGTTTTACTTTTGTCTTGTGAACAACTGAAGTTGTACCGTGAGGAACTTAAATCCAACATGTCGGATACCAGTGTGGTGTTAGGGTACCGCTACGAAATGAGGCTTCTCAGCGACTCCGGATACCCTCATCTCAACATTTATTTGGTTAATGCGTCCTCCATTTTGTTTGCCGACGTGGTGAGAAATGACCGTAGCAAAATGGTGGCATTTCTATACGTTTAAATGGCTAAAATAGGGAACAGACGGGTACGCAGTCTGACACAAACGGAAGCCATGTGTCTCTCCAAAGTCCAGTCCGGCTCCGTTTCAGATCTGGTACCGTCTTTGCCTGAGCGTCGGCGCAGCAGCTGCATTCAAGTACATGACACTGAAAACACAACCAGTGTTAAAGAAACACTCTGCCCATTTTCAACCAGCTTTGTATCAATACAAAGATCAAATATCATATCAGAAAACTGTCACAGTTTTGCAGACATTCATTTAGTTTGACAGTTATTGAGAGTTGATTTGAGTTAAGTTGTGGACCAGTGATGTAAATTGTGCATGAATGACAACACTGGTCCACAACTTAACTCGAATCAACTCTCAATATCTGTCAAACTAAATGAATGCGTGTTGACAGTTTTCTGATATGCTACTGATTTTGTAATGATACAAAGCTGGTTAAGGGTGCAAGTTCAAGTCAATTTCTATGTTGTTCAACTATTGATTTTGTGGCAGTGCAGTTTTTTTCTTATGTTCTTATGGCCTGTAGCCTACTTTTGTTTCTCAGTTGAAAAATAACTAAATTGCACAATAAAAGTATTTGAGATGCACAATATTCTCTGTTGTCTCACTCTGCCTGGTATTACACAGATAATAACCAGCTCAGTGGCCTTGTGGTTTGAGTGTCCGCCCTGAGCCTGGGAGGTTGTGAGTTCGATCCCTGGCCGAGTCATACCAAAGACTATAAAAATGGGACCCATTTGCCTCCCTGCTTGGCACTCGGCATCAAAGGGTTGGAATTGGGGGGTTAGATCACCAAATGATTCCCGAGCGCGGCACTGCTGCTGCTCACCGCTCCCCCAGGGGATGGGTCAAATGCGGAGAACAAATTTCACACACTCAAGTGTGTGACAATCAGTGGGACTTTTGGCTGAAGTGCATATTCTCCCCTGACAAAAAAGTCCCCAGAACAAGAAAAAAGTATCAACTTGGGCAGCGCTTGGAGGTGGCGGGGCTAAAGGCTGATTTATGGTTGGGCGCTCGCCACTTGACAAGTGTCGCTTGACTGAAATGTATGTATTTTCAACCCGAAAAAAATATATTTTGTGCAAGAATAGAAATTGAGTTCTTTGATTTAACATTAGTAAAAAGATTTAGCACAGTAGAGAAATGTTCACACATTGAAGCCTCTCTGTTTTTAGTCGTATGAGCTTTTGTAAAGCTGCTAGTTGACATTATAAAAATGATCAGTGTTGTTGTGCCTTTTGAGTGCTTGAATTTGAGGGAATTGGGCCTGGAAAGTCCTTAGAATTAGATTTTTAAGGTGCTGGTTAAGAAGGTAGAGGGCACACACAACAATTCTTCCCATTTTTCGCCTTTCATCTCACCTAATCATTCCAATACAAATATTTTCACAATGAGTGTGTGAGTGTGTTTACATGCACACTAATAAACTGTTTATTATCGGATTTCTAGAGTCACCTGATTATTCAAGTGTCAGGTAAACAGCATCCTGCAGATAAAGGCCGTTATCAGTTTATGAGAAAACCCATAAACACACCGAGGTTTCTGCTAAGTCATCAGGTTTATTCATCCAGTCAATGTCCACTCACAGACTTTGAGGTGAGTTCCTGCTATTTACTAAGTGCATGTAAACGCAGATATCAGATTATTCTCAGTTATCCGTTTATTGTGTGCATGTAAACACACTCATTGACGTGGCCTGTGGGAAAGCCCCTTGACTATATGGTACATACCATTCAATAATATAAAGTTTTTACTTGTAATACCTTTCATACATACAATGCACCTCAAAGTGCTTTACATACAAAAACAAAACAAGAGAAAATAAAACCACGGTAGAAAAGGAAATACATTAAAACCAATTAGTAGACATACAAATAATATAATTGAGTGTGGTTTCTCCTTATTTCTCACCTCCTCTTCCTTTCTTCTTCCACAAGCAAACCAAGGGCTGACACACACACACACAGGGCTGACACGTTTATTTTTTTTACTTTTTGTCAGACATTCTTTCCGAGTCTGGCCCACCAAACTGTACAAAGATGGCTGCTGCTACATCGAAACCAATGCGAATCAGAAAGCAGAGCGGTAAAGACACTGCAGAAAGGCTCCAACACACTCAGCAGGACGGAGGCGTCATGTTCTTCAACCACTTTTTGTCTTTGAAGAAAGAAAAGGTCCAGAGTCCTCAGAAGTCCAAACAGGTGTGATGCAGGTGGTGATCACATAATAGTCAAATTTGATTTTAGTATTTTCAAAGCCTGGAGAAGTATTGACAGACGGAGAGAATATGGAAGACTATTGTCTATTTGTGACTATCTGACTATTCGTTTTTCCAAATATTAAAATTCAGAATTTAGAAAAAAAATAATATAATAGCCTACTACAAGCTCGTATTACAAGCAAGTGTTTTATCATGGCATCAGAATGTAACATATGTTTTAAAATACATACTACAGCATGCGCTGGGACGCGTCATCAGTGATGTTAACTGGGGTCGTGGGGTGTTTGGGGTCTGTCAACATCATACACCCTCGCCCAGTAGACCCAGCCGAGGCCGATTAAGACCCCGACTCGCGTCCCAGAAGCAGCCGCTCACGGATCAGCCTTCCTACTCTGTCTGCAACATTGCCCGCGGAAGGGTTGAACACGCCCAATCCGCTGCAATAGAGCCAGTGCTACACCGCAGTATTGGCCCTTCAGTGCATGGAGAATTATATATATAGGCTCTGTGGGTAACTCCCGGCCACGCTCCTCCTTCGTCTCACCAGACCCTCACGGGGCAAAGGCAATCCAGAGGCAGAGAGGATGCCTCAAGGACGCCTCAAGAGGGCCTGTGCGCTGCACGTCATTCGCCGAGCACCTCGCTCTTACATGTTAACAGTTGGATTTTAAAACAATTAGAATTTAGTTACACCCACTTGATCATTATATCCACATTACTGATGATTATCAAACATCTCATTGTGTAGGCTATATATTTTACGAAAGCACCAACAGTCGTCAATCTACAATATTGTCGCGATATCGATATCAAGGTATTTGCTCAAAAATATTGATATATGATTGAGAGACAGCTGCTTGCTGTGTATTTGTTCACTGGTTCAAATCACTTCTGTCACTCTTGATGCTTTCAAATCATCTCACTCTTTACACTTTCAACCAAACTGAGAACTAAGATAGTCTAGATGTGTCTTGTGTTGTTGTGCGCCTGGCAGCCGCATGGTTTTTCTGCGTCACACACCACAAAACAATTTAAATGTGGGATAAAAGGTCAGCTGTCTGTGGTTTCCTCTCTCATAATCCCCTGCTCATATATCTGTGGAAGTCCTAGACCCTCTTCACGGGGGACATTTTGTGTCGAAAAGGCAGAATAACCACAGGCGCGAGCAAAACACTAATGAGGGTTTCCAAATTCCAATCATGGACGTTTGAAATCCTCATTAGTGTTTTGCTTGCACCTGTGTTTACCCTGCCTTTTTCGACACAAAATGGCCCCCCGTGAGAAGGGTCTATAGCTCCAGGTAGTGGTGGTGGAGCGGGAATCAAAACCGGACACCCGCTGTCTCCGCATCTCTTTGTGGTCTATAAGTCCATCGCAGCACCAGCTCTTCTCTCCGAATTTTTATCCGTTTCTTCCGGCTGTCACCGTTTAAAACTGACTGAGGCTCAAACCCACGAGCTCAAAACTGACTGAGGCTTGAACCCACGAGCTCAAAACTGACTGAGGCTTGAACCCACAACCTCAATACCGCTGGGTGGTGATTCAACTCTCTGAGTCACTGGGTCACACTCAGAGCTTTTCAATCTTTGGTCTGGGTGTCCACTTTCAAAACTCTAAATGACTGAGGCTCCATCCCACAACCTCAAAGCTGTCAAACTCTGTGAGCCACTGAGATCACATCACATCTGTCAGAGCTTGTCAGTCTTCACTTGAGAAGTTCTTCAGCTTTTACTGAGGCTCAAACCCAAAACCTCCAAATTGTCATGTTGCCATTATAGGTGTCATTTACAACTGTATCCTGTGACAAAGTGAACCTGCTCTTGTCCTGAGGAATTTCTTTCATTTTTCTTGAAGAGTTGAGATCTAGCAGTGGACTGGGCTTTTGATAAGCATCCTGGTTTTTGTTTTATAGCCTGTCTGTAAAAACAAACAAAATTTATTTATTTATTTATTTGTTTATTTGGATGGGACAGTGCAAAATTAATGAACACAGAAACCATAGAACAGATAACAAAACCTGGAACATAGTAAAAGTGTAAAAATTGCCGGATTTAGCACAAGGCTAATTTCCATCCGTTCCATCTGATAAGATTGTAGCATTTTCTTTTTGTCTTTATTCAGTTTTCTTTTAGGTTACAGAGAACAAGAGTCAAAACAGATAAAATATAAAATCAGCTGTACAACACTATTCTCTTTAAACAGCCACTTTTTCAGCAGTCGATGTAAAAATAATTAAACTAAAAGTTATTGAGTCAGAGGTTTGGCTTACTTGAATATATTTAATATAATTTAAGGTCTCGAGAGGAAGAGATGCACCAAGCATGAGACTGCATCATGGACACAGTTCTTCAAAGAGAACAAGATTGTAACAGTCTTTTATGTGATGTATGACACAGAGAGCTGACATCAACAGATAAGTTAGTAACAGATTGTAACAGTCTTTTTTGTGATGTATGACACACAGAGAGCTGACATCAAGAGATAAGTTGGTAACAGATTGTAACAGTCTTGTATGTGATGTATGACACAGAGCTGACATCAACAGACACGTTAGTGCTGCTACAGAGGCATGGTGCAGTAGGTTGTGCTACAGATAAGGAACATTCAGAGCACGGATGGTTACATTGCTGATGGCAGGACAACAGGGACATGTGATATCAAAATGTACAAAGTTGTGATTAAGTATTACAAACATGATTATAAATGTGATATATAAGTGAAGGTGTAATTAAAGCTTCCAAGTATATTTGAAGGTGCATTAGTTGAGTTGTCCACATCAGCAGTGACAGAGAACAGTCTGAGCTCGTAAGTGGGGTTATTGGTGTTTACAGGATAATAACAAATTAAGTGAGTAATGGAAAAATGAACAACAAAATAAAGCAATACACAAGTGAGTGTTGCAGATGTGTTTAGCATTTAGCCGACTGTCTTATCCAGACCTGGGTGGGACCAGAACCAGTGTCTCCTCTCTCCTCTCCTGTGAGGTAAAGTCAGTCAGTGGAGGTTGGGACCATCACAGCAAGTCCGTCATCATCATGAAGATGAATGAAGACGTATTTTTCAAGTTTGCCTTTCCTCCCCAAGTCTGACTGAAGCTTCACACAATATCTCAACACTAAGCTCACACATCTAAATCAATACATTAGGAGCACCTAATGATCTATTGATCTAAGCCCACACATCTAAATCCATACATCAGCACAGAGATTTAAACAGAGAAACAAGCTTTCCAGGCTCAGATCTTCAGGCTGGTCTAGAAATAAAAGGTTCTCTGAAGGCAAGTCTTCTTTTGTCTTCTCTACCAACCAGTTGAACGCCCTACTACAGCTATGAGCTGCCAACAGGTTGCTGCTGACCTGTTAAAACCCTCTTATGTCCAAAACATCAACTTTGCAGGAATTTAGACCAGCAGCTTTGTTTGAGCTTGACCACCATGCAGTTTGGAGTTTATCTAATTGGTTTAGAGAAGGTTTCTTAAAATCAATGGTTGTAGCCTACAATTCTCTCAAAACATAGAGGAGCATGTGACACTTCAATAAAGGTTATTGGGAAGCCAATAAGCAAAGTGACTAAATTACTAATGCGACTTGTTAATTGCAGACGCAGCAACAAAAACAATAATAACAACAATAATAACAATTATAATGATAAATCCCTCAGGATCTTTAGCACCAAGATTTGTAGAGGAGTCACCTCCCAGATGAATGAATGGAGGCTGTAAACAGAGTTGGCGTCTCATGCATAACAGACAGCTTTCATACTCGCACCATTCGAAAATGACGTACGCACCTGAAACATCCACATGTATAAAACCGTGGCAGGGTTCTGCGGTGATGTCTGCAACCCAGACGACCCGTCTCGAAACACGGACCAAGCAAGGACAAGTATTGACGTCGTGAATAGCGATTTTTCTGAAATGCGCGTTATAACGGGCCAATTACATATTCCTTTTTCATCTAGATAAAACTAAGATATTCCAATGGATGTTTTTTTAATTGCACGTTTATTTGTGACGAAATACTAACTTGGCATAGACAGCTATATTAATACCATGACATCCAATTTCATGCAAGGGGAGACGTGTGTGTTCCACTTACATCAGTGACTCCGGACTCGAACACTGGGGACTTGAAACTCGACTGGATATAGTGACTTGACACCCGTGCAGTAAGGCATGTCATTATGTGCGGAATTAGGTTTGACTATAGGTTTTCATTGCGCTCAATACTTGAAGCGAGCCAGAGGATCGAGACAGACAATACACATCAATGTGGTGATATTAAGATGTGGGGAAGGCTGCCTGTATCTGTATAATGTGGCTTATAACGATGCTCTACGACTGCTCTTGCGAGTCCCTCGTTGGCATAGTGCCAGTCAGCTGTTTGTCACTATGGGTATACCCACACTAAATGCACTTTTGAGAAATCTCATGTACAGATTCATGTTAGATGCCTCTGTGAACAGGGTTATTGTGGCCTTAACCAATCCTGCATTAAGCAACACCAGGTTTTATTCTCCTTTGTCGCGACATTGGAGAAAGAGCCTCTATGTTTTATGATGCCTTGTATTTATTTTAGTGTTGTCTTTGCATTTATAATGCATTTTTTATGTATTTTATGTCTTGTCTTGTTTTTTATATGGACCTGCGCTTGTGTCTGAAATAAAGTTTGAATTGAATTGAATTGATATCTCTCTCCTAAGTGTCTTTTTTCATCCATTTAACGCCATCATATTTAGGACAGACTGTGGAGGGTGGGGAACTTAGCATTTCCCACCAGTGTTGGGGGAAACTGCAAATGACGATGCCATGTTAGGTTTTGACCTTTCTGATGTTATGATGTCCACCTACGTTGTGAAGGATCAAACTATTAGGCTATGGTGCAACAGCGGACATGACTGTGGCTTTTCATGGACTAGCTACTTCATAGACAGCACATGAAATGAAGTGGGAACATTATTTTTGTAACATTCGGGGGCGATTTTCACTTTATAGGGGTGTCACGATACACTCAGTTCACGATACGATACGATACAAGATATCAGGTTCACGATAACGATACGATGTTTTAACAAACTTTTTTGCGATCGATTTGTAAATTGAGGGGGCATCCTCCACGCTAATTTGAGTCATTTCACCATTTTCATCCTCCGTGTCTGTAACGTCCCTCGTCTGTTCAAACAAAGCAATGAAAAGGAGAGCGAGCATGCAATCAGATGCAGATCAGTGTCACCATGGTTCAGCTTCTTTTTCTCACGATATGAGATTTCATCTCAACGATACAAATTGTCACGTTTTGATATTGCGATATATTGTGGGACGATATATTGTGACATCCCTACTACTTTATAGTAGTCCAGTCTCACATCAAGTTCACTTCTTAGACATACCGCGCGTGCGGGACAAACGCAACCTTTTAGTGTGTACACACCTTTATACAGCAGGCTGTTGTCAAGCCTTCACCAACCGACATGGAGGTCATATCACTGTTTGTTTTGCTGTGTACTGGTGTCTCTTTCTTCTTCACGCTCATGGCAGAGCCAGGTCAGGTCTGCTCAAGGTTTTCTTCCCCGTTAAAGGGGTCTTTTCCTTGCCATTGTTGCTAAGTGCTGCTCTTGTTGGGTAATTGTTTCAATTGCCTGTCCTCACAGTATAATGGCCAGTGCATGTGAGGATTTCTTTGTTAACCTTTATTTATACCAGGGGAGTCTCACTGAGAGCAATGCTCTCTTTTTCAGGAGCGCCCTGTTCACAACATTCACACTTGGAAGCTGACCAGTTACAACCACATCTGCTGGCCACTGAGCAGCTCCACTGGAGCAGTTGGGGTCAGGGGCCTTGCTCATGGGCACCTCAGTGGTGGTAATGAGGGACGGGCAAGCGCTGCTTTTCACTTTCCCCATTCAGATTTATCCTGCAGGACCCGGGGATTGAACCGACGACATTCCGGTCACAAGCTCGCTTCTCATTGGGCCACCACCACTGCCCCCAGGGTGGTTTCAATTGTTGGGTCTAAAATAAAGACCCTGGTCTTCTACCTGCTCTATTTGTAAAGCGCCTTGAGATAACTTTTGTTATGATTTGGCGCTACACAAATATAAAATTGATTGATTGATTGACAATCCCTGAAGGCTTTATCCACCTCTAACAATAAATGGACTTGAACTAATGGTAAAACTGATAAACGTAATAAAAAAGTATTAAAGTCACACTAATGATAATAATAATAATAATAACGATTGCATTTATGCTTTTCTAAGTACTCAAAGTGCTCACCACACATCAGCCTATCACGGTGGAGAGTTGAGGACTGAATGTGCCAATTAAGTAACGAGGGATGATTAGGTGGCCATGATGGAAGGAAGGCCTGTGTGCGAATTTAAAAAGAATAAAACTGCTTGCACACTGCAGGGCTCCGTTTCAGGGATTTATTGCACCAACTAGTGTCAGAGTGACACTTCCAGCTAGACCAGTGGTGCCCAATTTGGGGCCCGCGGGCCAAGTTTGGCCCGCGCTCTTTTTTTTGGGCCCGCCAAGGATTTGGGGGTGGGATTTTTTTTTTTTTTTTTTTTTTTTCAGGCCAGGCCACCGGGCAGTTCCCCGACGTGCCCGATTATGCAGTCCGCGCCTGAATGGAGATGTCGGGACTCTTCTATCTACGATTAACGTTAATTTTGTGCAGCTGGTATTCTCTCTCCCCGACTCTATCACACGGGTGTGAGGCATTGCTATCTGAGGATTGATTGCTCCTGATTGGTTGGCTGAATCACCTGGTTGGGGGGTGAGCTCTGATATGTGATCCCTCCCCAGTCACTGGCTTTACACCAGCTCAGCAAGATGGACAGATCATCATCACAACATTCAACAGCGGTTTGTCTCATTTGCAGACAGAGAGTGGCTGTTTTGAAAGAGTACAATATACGTCGCCACTACGAAACTGACTTTCAAAGTACCTTGAGGATTTTTCAAGTTGTGAATTAAGTCAAATTTCTCTCTTGATTACAAAGGTGGAAAATACAACTGTTTTTAACTGGGTGTTTACTTATTAAATGTTTAAGCTCCCCACAAATGCAGATGTTTTTTTTTAAATATATATAACCAATTGCAAATTATTACAATTACCAAACAGATAAAAAGTAGATTATTATATTGAAATGTTATTTTAGATTTAGAATGTTAATTTTCTATAAAACACAATACATTTTAATGTAATTCCACAACGTTTATTTTTGGCCCTCGACCCTCCACCCAGATTGAGTTTTGGCCCTTCATGGGAAATAATTTGGGCACCCCTGAACTAGACGCTCTTCATCAGACTCAGAGTCACTAGTGTCAGAGTGATGTTTCCAGCTAGACGCTCTTCATCAGACTCAGAGTCACTAGTGTCAGAGTGACGCTTCCAGCTAGACGCTCTTCATCAGACTCAGAGTCACTAGTGTCAGAGTGACGTTTCCAGCTAGACGATCTTCATCAGATTCAGAGTCACTAGTGTCAGAGTGACACTTCCAGCTAGACGATCTTCATCAGACTCAGAGTCACTAGTGTCAGAGTGATGTTTCCAGCTAGATGATCTTCATCAGACTCAGAGTCACTAGTCGGTGCAATAAATCCCTCAAACGGAGCCCTGCAGTGTGCGAGCAGTTTTGTTCTTTTTGTGTTCACTGTTCCAGTTCAGCTCAGCACCTGCCCCTTTTTTGGGTTTGGATGTGCGTGTTCGTTTACTCTGTTCTTCACTGTGTGGGAATTTAGCCAGGGCACCGGGGTCACACCCCTCGGGGCACCGGGGTCACACCCCTCAGGGCACCGGGGTTACACCCCCTCAGGGCACCGGGGTTACACCCCCTCAGGGCACTGGGGTCACACCCCTCAGGGCACCGGGGTTACACCCCCTCAGGGCACCGGGGTCACACCCCTCAGGGCACCGGGGTTACACCCCCTCAGGGCACCGGGGTCACACCCCTCAGGGCACCGGGGTTACACCCCTCAGGGCGCTGGGGTTACACCCCCTCAGGGCACCGGGGTCACACCCCTCAGGGCGCTGGGGTTACACCCCCTCAGGGCACCGGGGTTACACCCCGTCAGGGCACCGGGGTCACACCCCTCAGGGCACCGGGGTTACACCCCCTCAGGGCACCGGGGTCACACCCCTCAGGGCACCGGGGTTACACCCCTCAGGGCGCTGGGGTTACACCCCCTCAGGGCACCGGGGTCACACCCCTCGGGGCACCGGGGTCACACCCCTACTCTTGTGAAGAGTGCCGATAGGATCTTTAATGACCACAGAGAGTCAGGACCTCAGTTTAACGTCTCATCCGAAGGACTAAAAATGACAATCTCAAAACAATTATCAATTTATAAAACACTATCTATATCATAGATAAATATAAGTATATTTTTGTTCATTTCTGTCTTAGCTACACACTAGAGAGTCTAACAGGGACACTTTGTCAGGAATAATGACACGCCCGCAGAAACATAGTTGGATTCTGTTTGTCCCACATAGCCTAATTCTGTTTGTTCCCCTGGCTGCGTGGAGAGACCTGCTCGGCCGCTCAGAGGACAGAGGCTGCCCCGTTGCTGTCCAGGGTGCTGAAAGGTTTCCCGCGAGGGAACGCAATGTTCGCGCCACAGTAACAGGAGGCAGCGCCACAGCCAATGGCTAAAGGGGCCGTAATTGCCTGTCAATCAACAGTAATGCCATGCACCTGGTTGACAGTCTATATAACCACTTGTCATTTCAGAAACCGGTGCTGATCTTAAAACACCTTCCTGAGGGCAAACTGAGCTGTGCCTCCTGAACCCGCTGTCTCCTCGATGCCTCGTCTCTGTGAAAGCTCTTCGTCAGAGAACCCCCAGCCTGCGCTATATCCTGTGAAAGGACGTTCACCTGCTTTACCGGAGGATGCCTGGACCACCCTCTTTCTTGGGATTATAAGACTTTTAGTTGTTGTCGCTCGGTTTGTGCTGTGCCTTGGCAAACCCTTTTGAAAATCAGTAAAAGACTTGAAAACTCATTTGTGTCTGTCATCTCTGCATTTAGGTCCAAAACGTCAGCCTTACAGTAAGATCAGCCTTAACCATGGACCCAGCAGAGATAGAACAAATGCGCAACACTGTGCGGTTGCAGAGCCTGACATTGGGAGAACACCAGACCCAACTCAGGTCTCTCGAGATGAACATTCATGTCCTATCTCAAGCTATGCAGAATTTAACAACAACGCAAACTACTCACCAGCAGGAGGTAGGAGTAACTTTGGCCAACATCACCGCCGCTCTACAGCCAGCTCCGACTCCCGGATCCGTTCCCGCTGTCTCCGCCGCCGTTCCTGGTCTCATCGGCCCGCCTGGTCCCGCCCGTGCATCAGAACCAAACCTGCCTCCACCCGAGAAATATTCTGGGAACCCCGAAACCTGTCGCCAATTCCTGGTACAGGTAGAATTGCCAATAAATGCCCAGCCTTCCAAGTTTTCTAATGAACTATCAAAAGTCTCTTTTATAACTCAGCTTCTCTCCGGCTCTCCTCTCGCCTGGGCCACCGCTATGTGGGAACAGCAAGCCGTGGTGTGTCAAGATTTCCATGCTTTCATCGTAGAGCTGCGCCGGGTGTTTGACCATCCTGTGACAGGACAAGAGGCCGCCAAACGCTTGTATGCCCTGCGGCAGGGAGGGGACACGGTGGCAGAGTTCACGGTAAAGTTCCGCACCTTGGCTGTGGAGAGCGGTTGGAACACCTCCTCGCTTCTCACCGCTTATCAGCAGGGGCTAGCGGAGGAAATAAAAGATGAACTGGCTGCTCGGGAACAACAGGATGATTTAGAGGAGCTGATTAAGTTGGCCATCCGAGTGGACAATCGGATCCGAGAGAGACGGAGGGAGAAGCGGGGAGGAGCAACATTTTCACCTCAGTACAATGCTTCCTTCATGCCCTCTCAGCCGTCCCTGGGTGCAGAGGAGCCCATGCAAGTAGGCGCGGCTCGACTATCACAGGGAGAACGATCTCGCCGCATGAGAGAGGGTTGCTGCCTGTACTGTGGTGAGAATGGCCACTTCATCGCTCAATGTCTCAAGCGGCCAGCAAAAGACGGGGCCCGCCAGTAGAGGGGAGGATACTGACGGGTCGAGCAGCCATCCCTACTTCCCCATCTCGAGTGGTAATCCCAGCCACAGTATCTTGGGGGTCGAGCACGCGTCAGTTGGACGCCTTTCTGGATTCGGGAGTCCCCAGAATCGGCTATATGTGCCTCCGGTAGTGCGGGCCCGGGTGTTAGAGTGGGGACACTCGTCGCACCCGGGGGAGAGAAGGACACTGGACTTTGTTACACGCAAGTTTTGGTGGCCGACCATTCGGAAGGATGTGTCCTCTTTCGTGGGGGCCTGTGTCACGTGCGCCCAGCAAAAGACTTCACGGCAACGACCAGCAGGTTTGTTGTGCCCATTACCTATTCCCAGAAGACCCTGGTCACATCTCTCTGTCGACTTTGTCACTGGTCTCCCTAGGTCGAGTGGAAAAACAGCTGTGTTGGTGGTGGTGGACCGGTTTTCCAAGGCAGCACACTTCATCGCTCTAGCCAAGCTCCCATCAGCACGTGAGACTGCAGTGGTACTACTGAATCACGTGTTCCGTGTGCACGGTCTCCCACGTGACGTGGTATCGGATCGGGGACCCCAGTTCACCGCACGGTTCTGGAGAGCTTTCTGCACGCTCATCGGCGCTACTGCCAGTCTCACCTCAGGGTTTCATCCACAGTCAAATGGGCAGACAGAGAGGATCAACCAGGAGTTGGAGACAACGTTGCGCTGCATGGCCGCGGCGAACCCATCTACATGGAGCACACAATTAATATGGGCTGAATATGCGCATAACACTTTAAAGTCTTCATCCACAGGCATGTCGCCGTTTGAGTGTCAGATGGGATACCAGCCGCCACTGTTCCCAGACCAGGAGCCCGAGGTGGGGGTACCAACAGCGGTGGAGTTTGTGCGGCGGTGCGCTCGGACCTGGAGGGCGGCCAGGGCAGCTCTGTTGCGAGCCAGAGAGAGACATTCCCGGCAAGCAAACCGCAGACGCCAACCTTCGATCCCATTCCAGCCTGGGGATAAAGTGTGGCTTTCGGCCAGAGATCTTCCCTTAAGAGTGGAAAATAAAAAACTAGCTCCGCGCTTCGTTGGCCCATTGAGGTGGTGGCACAGGTGGGTCCAGTAGCCTACAAGTTGTTATTGCCTGTTGCCATGAAAGTACATCCAGTATTTCACGTATCCCTACTAAAACCTGTGCTCTCTAGTCCTTTGTCTCCTTCTATCCCACCTCCCCCTCCCCCTCGCTGGGTGGAGGGTGGGTTGGTGTATACGGTACGCAGGATCCTGGATTCCCGCCAGGTACGCCGCAGTATTCAGTATCTGGTTGACTGGGAGGGCTACGGGCCGGAGGAGCGGTGTTGGGTGCCGGCGAGACACATCGTGGATCGGACCCTTATCCAGGATTTTCTCCGCCAGGGACGGGGCGTGGGGACGCCAGGTGTCGTCCCTAGGGAGGGGGAAGTTGACACGCCCGCAGAAGCATAGTTGAATTCTGTTTGTCCCACATAGCCTAATTCTGTTTGTTCCCCTGGCTGCGTGGAGAGACCTGCTCGGCCGCTCAGAGGACAGAGGCTGCCCCGTTGCTGTCCAGGGTGCTGAAAGGTTTCCCGCGAGGGAACGCAACGTTCGCGCCACAGTAACAGGAGGCAGCGCCACAGCCAATGGCTAAAGGGGCCGTAATTGCCTGTCAATCAACAGTAATGCCATGCACCTGGTTGACGGTCTATATAACCACTTGTCATTTCAGAAACCGGTGCTGATCTTAAAACACCTTCCTGAGAGCGAACTGTGCTGTGCCTCCTGAACCCGCTGTCTCCTCGATGCCTCGTCTCTGTGAAAGCTCTTCGTCAGAGAACCCCGAGCCTGCTCTATATCCTGTGAAAGGACGTTCACCTGCTTTACCGGAGGATGCCTGGACCACCCTCTTTCTTTGGATTATAAGACTTTTAGTTGTTGTCGCTCGGTTTGTGCTGTGCCTTGGCAAACCCTTTTGAAAATCAGTAAAAGACTTGAAAACTCATTTGTGTCTGTCATCTCTGCATTTGGGTCCAAAACGTCAGCCTTACAGAATAATATACACATCAAGGAATCAGAACAGTGATTTGGGGTGAGCTAATTTTATACCGGGCTCAGACTACACAAATTCATGCCGATATTAACATGATTTCATCGCGGCCGACACATTTCCAGTGCCGGGCCCAAATATGAACGTCGGGGATGACAAACGCCCGTCTTCACCTCTTGTCGTGTGACATCAAAGACCAGCGTCTGGGACGCCTCGCGACATCCCTGACGAAAAGTCCAGCATGCCAGTCTTTTGGGTATTGTAGTCTTTTGGGTATTGTAGTCTTTTGGGTATTTTCTCGCCTAGTTTGAAAACTATTACGACGAGTTCCTTTTCACTTCAGCTTGGAGTGCGGCTTCAGGGTCAGAGACACAGAGCGTCCCCGCCCCGTAACCATAGCAACTCACTCACCCCTAGTTGCTGGAGAGGAGACGGAGAACAGCCGCCGACTGAGCAGCATGCAGGGAAAGCAAGAAATATAGGCTGCAAAATCTATTATATTGTAGGCTACAATATACTGGGTATTTATATATATATGTATGTATGTATGTGGTCGGGATCAGAATTGTAGTGTTGCCAGTCTCCCGGCCAAGACATGTCACAAATGTATGGCAGCAGGATTGCCTCGTCTGACATGGTGACATGACGGGGAAAGACAAAAAATATCGCATAGTCTGGTTCCCTGCATTAGTGATACTGATGGCTAGACATTTAAAACCTGCATTAGCACATGACAGACAGGGGACACTCCTTGTTTACACACATTACAAACTGGGAGTTTTGGGAACAGTTTCAGTCGGACTTTAAAGGGACCCGCTCGGTCACTGTTCCCCGGGCTCCTGCCTCTTCACCCGGTCCGCCTTCAGCACTGGAACACACTAGGTTAGGATCCAGGTCAATGTTCCCCTCTCCTCCTGGCATCTGCCCCCTGGTGCGCTGGAGAGACATGAATGACAGCAGCCATCTCTGTTGGTGGATCACACCTCTCTTCTAGCAAAAAAATATACAACTATTCCCTAACTACTTCATTAATCCAATCCTCTACTGCAGGGGTTTTTTTAAAGTCTGAGACTGTGGGCCTCCCCACAGACAAAGCTTGGAAAAAGGAGCCCCCCCCTCGCTCAATTCCTGGATGCCTATTGGATCATGATTGTTATTTGATCCCATGGATACTCAGAAAGTGAGCCAAGATAGCCTGATATTGCTGTTTGACATACTTCAGACTACACCAAATAGATTAAAAGGTCTGTCTGAAGGTATTTATTAGTTTCTGACTATGGGAAAGTGGGAAAAACTGTCAAATTCCCCCAAAAATATATCTCTGAACTATCTCTTTAACCAAACCGCACACATTTACATGTACGGTAGGCTATTCTATACATCAGATTGGCAATTAGGCATCGCCCCCTTTTAGGGGGAAAACACAAGCCTCTCCCAGTTGACTTCAATGTAAAATAACACTACAAAAAAACAATACAAAAAATATATATATAAAAATAACAGAATCAATCTTGTTTATTAATGACCCCAAAACGCCGTGACATGACAATATATTACAACTCGTCTGACCATAGAATAGGCAAAATACATTGGAAATATGACTTTGACCCATCTAAAATCATGTGACTCATGTCACATATTTACATTACAGCCCCGAGCCAAGTAGCCTACAACGACGCTGGGCTCCACTACAACAGCATTTAATGTCGGAAGACTAAATTAGCAACAGGCGGACACTGGAACTACAGGTCAGAGACGGGTCATTAGTCACATGATTTTAGATGGGTCAAAGTAATATTTCCCATGTAGCTTGCGCATTGTCTGGCATTGAGTTGTAATATATTGTCATGATATGGTGTTTTGGGGTCATTAATAAACGAGATTGATTCTGTTATTTTTCTATACTTTTTTTAGTAGTGCTATTTTACATTGAGGTCAACGCGAAAATCCCTGCTCTACTGAATAAAGATGTTCAGTACCTTGACGTAGCACCGGAGGGCAACGGCCACCACCACCAGCAGAATCAGCAACGGGACAACTATTTTGATGGTGAGATACGGATCGACTGAAACAGATTCAGATTCATCAGATCAGATCCCCTGACATCATCAGAACAACAGCTCTCATTAAGATCAAGTTAATGCTTCTAAAACCCTTAAAATCCCTAATGAAGGTCACTTTGACATCTCTGCTGAATTCAGTTCTTAGACAATATGGCTACTGAGTAACAGTAGTAATAGTGTGATGTTTTTATTTGATTTGTTTTAAATTGTTCATATTGTTATACACATGTAATAAATACACTTTAGCAATGCAAATGTGTACATTTTATCATGCCAATAAGCACAATTGAATTTAGAATTGAATTGAGAACGTTTTTGAGTTTTAACAAAACCATCATCAAACACTACAAACATTCCAACCGTGTTCAAAAAAGCTGAAAGGGTAGCACATCTCAGTGTTCAAAGTCAAGGAGGACAAAATACTCACATTTCACTTGATTTATTGGTTTACGTGTTTCGGCAAAGAGCCTCAGAGCGTAAGCGTTTTGTTTTTTGTGATGTGAGCCAATAAATCAAGTGAAATGTGAGTATTTTGTCCTCCTTGACTTTGAAAACTGAGATGTGCTGCCCTTTCAGCTTTTTTGAACATATTTTGGATTTTGGGTTTGGCACTCCACTGAGAAACCCATTGTTGAAGCGCAACCTTCTTTTTCTAAAAAACATTCCAACCACTCAGTCAACAAAACAAAAACAAAGCAAACTAGAAACCATCTTGCGATGGAATCGGAAGCCTATTTTCTTTGGCCACATTTTAACAGGCTAAAGTACAGACTGTCTCTGGAGCATTCTATAAAGTACAGACTGTCTTTGGATAATTCTATAAAGTACAGACTGTCTCTAAAGTACAGACTGTCTCTGGGGCATTCTATAAAGTACAGACTGTCTCTGGAGCATTCTATAAAGTACAGACTGTCTCTGGAGCATTCTATAAAGTACAGACTGTCTCTGGAGCATTCTATAAAGTACAGAGTGTCTTTGGATAATTCTATAAAGTACAGACTGTCTCTGGACACAGACTGTCTCTAAAGTACAGACTGTCTCTGGGGCATTCTATAAAGTACAGACTGTCTCTGGAGCATTCTATAAAGTACAGACTGTCTCTGGAGCATTCTATAAAGTACAGACTGTCTCTGGGGCATTCTATAAAGTACAGACTGTCTTTGGATAATTCTATAAAGTACAGACTGTCTCTGGACACAGACTGTCTCTAAAGTACAGACTGTCTCTGGGGCATTCTATAAAGTACAGACTGTCTCTGGAGCATTCTATAAAGTACAGACTGTCTCTGGAGCATTCTATAAAGTACAGACTGTCTTTGGATAATTCTATAAAGTACAGACTGTCTTTGGATAATTCTATAAAGTACAGACTGTCTCTGGACACAGACTGTCTCTAAAGTACAGACTGTCTCTGGGGCATTCTATAAAGTACAGACTGTCTCTGGAGCATTCTATAAAGTACAGAGTGTCTCTGGAGCATTCCATAAAGTACAGACTGTCTCTGGTGCAATTGTTTTGCTGCCACAGTCTGGCAGCCTAAGCAAATTGTAACTGCAATGCATTTGTGTAGACTAATCTGATATGGACGATCTTGGTGTCAAATCAGACAATTCTTATGATAAGGAATTCAAATTTGGAACTTTAGAATTGATCATAAGCTTCCTTCTAGAATTACATTTCTAGTGACATATATTTCTGCCATCCCAGTCCTCTGCATGAAGTCACTTCTGACCAGCCACTCAGCCAACGCCCCGGCCTCATCCAGGTTGTTCCCTGCCAACCCGACCAGGTGCCTATAGGCCTAGGCTGCTAACCCGACCAGGTGCCCTAGGCCTAGGCTGCTAACCTGACCAGGTGCCCTAGGCCTAGGCTGCTAACCTGACCAGGTGCCCTAGGCCTAGGCTGCTAACCTGACCAGGTGCCCTAGGCCTAGGCTGCTAACCCGACCAGGTGTCCTAGGCCTAGGCTGCTAACCCGACCAGGTGCCCTAGGACTAGGCTGCCAAACCGACCAGGTGCCCTAGGCCTAGGCTGCTAACCCGACCAGGTGCCCTAGGCCTAGGCTGCTAACCCGACCAGGTGCCCTAGGCCTAGGCTGCTAACCCGACCAGGTGCCCTAGGACTAGGCTGCCAAACCGACCAGGTGCCCTAGGCCTAGGCTGCTAACCCGACCAGGTGCCCTAGGCCTAGGCTGCCAACCCGACCAGGTGCCCTAGGCCTAGGCTGCTAACCCGACCAGGTGCCCTAGGTCTAGGCTGCTAACCTGACCAGGTGCCCTAGGCCTAGGCTGCTAACCCGACCAGGTGCCCTAGGCCTAGGCTGCCAACCTGACCAGGTGCCCTAGGCCTAGGCTGCTAACCTGACCAGGTGCCCTAGGCCTAGGCTGCTAACCTGACCAGGTGCCCTAGGCCTAGGCTGCTAACCTGACCAGGTGCCCTAGGCCTAGGCTGCCAACCTGACCAGGTGCCCTAGGCCTAGGCTGCCAACCTGACCAGGTGCCCTAGGCCTAGGCTGCCAACCTGACCAGGTGCCCTAGGCCTAGGCTGCTAACCTGACCAGGTGCCCTAGGCCTAGGCTGCCAACCTGACCAGGTGCCCTAGGCCTAGGCTGCCAACCCGACCAGGTGCCCTAGGCCTAGGCTGCCAACCCGACCAGGTGCCCTAGGCCTAGGCTGCCAACCCGACCAGGTGCCCTAGGCTGCCAACCCGACCAGGTGCCCTAGGCTGCCAACCCGACCAGGTGCCCTAGGCCTAGGCTGGCTGCCAACCTAGGCTAGGCTAACAACAATTAAATGTCTCTTATAGTGATTTTTGTCATTCAAATGTATCTATAATCTGTAGAATCTGTTAATTCCTTGTGTCAACTATGTTTTTATCACGTTAATAAAAGGCTACAATTTGAAATCTTAAATGTCGGGTTTTCACTGCTGCACTGGGATTACTGAGCCTGCAGGCAGGGGTTGCTATTGTAACGGCGTTGTGTTTGGTGGTAATTGCAGCCACCCATGTTAAGGGCTTGCCCAAGGGTGGATTCGAACTGGCGACCTTCGGCTTGCGGGACGGACACGCTAGCCACTGCACCAAGAGAGCTAGCTCCCTTGGTGGAGCTGATTACATGCCTTTATACCGGGAGTGAGTTTAACCAACCTACTCGCTACCACCATTCATTCGGTTACACTATATTAATTGGCTCGTTAACAGTAGGGGTGGGACAAAATATTGATACTCACGGTATCGCGATATTTCCACTTGCGATACGTTATCGATACACTGGACCCAAGTATCGATATGTTTATTAAAAAAAAATTAATAATAATAATAATAAACAGGCTAAAATATTATGCTGTGTGTGGTAGTTGAAACATAGTTTCAAGTTGACGTTTATTTATGTTTGTAGTTGAAACAAAAACATAAATACTGTAGGCTACATGAATGGAAATGTTTGATCATTAATATCTACTTTTAGAAATTATATAGGTAGGTAGGTTATATAGGTTTTCTTGTTTTAATAATAATAATAAAAATACTTAATGTGTAACTTTTCCTCCGTGGTATCGAAAATGGTATGAGTGAGTGAGTGAACTCAGAGAGTTCATGTCAATTCTGCTAATAAATACATAATACCTGCTTCTTGCCTTTTAGGGGTATTTTTTTCTCTTCAGTTACACAGATATCGTGATGTATCGTAGGCTAAATTTCTTCCAATATATCGATTATCGCAGAATCGCTGTATCGTGATAATATCGTTATCGAGGGCCAAGTATCGTGACCATATCGTATCGTGAGTTACTCCACGATTCCCACCCCTAGTTAACAGGTGCACTGCCAGCATGTTTCACGCTCTCTCCAACCTTTACGCAAAGTCGACTGGCATCGTTGATGTCATTGATGGTTGTTACCTGAGCAAGTGATCTGCAGGTTGCGGCGGGTCTTGTGCGGCTCTGTGTCTAAACACTCCCTCGGTGCCGCTGCAGACTGAACACAAGAATTACTGATCAGCCATACAAATCTCTCTGGGGGATCATCATAACCCCTCCTCTCTGTTGAGACAGCAGTGCCACAGTCCAGCTGTCTACACACTACAGCTGCTGACTCCAGGGTCCACTCCTTGAAAAAGTCCAGTGCTTGTCGCCAGACTCCCCTTTGTTTCACCTCCAGTTCACCAGCACAGCGGCTGGCTCCTCCCACCAACCTGAAATCATCAGGCTCTGAGAACAGAGACAAGAGAGTTATTAGTAAAAGAAGTATGGTCACCTTGATTAGAACAGAAATGAAGCCAAATCCAAGCTGCTGCTGCTGCAGCTCCTCTTCTACCTGAGCAGGTGAGTCCAACAGCTTTGCCGGGTGAGCAGGTGTTTCGAGCTGAGCCTGAGCTGCCACAGTCCAGGAGAACAGACTCACTGCCTTCACACTGGAACTCTTTGGTCCACATTGGAGCCTCCACTTCTCCATAGAGCGCCCCCCGGAGGACTGAAGGAGCCCCACAGCCAAGCTCCCTACAGACCACCTCTGCATCCTGCTGGTCAAAGTCAGCTTCACACACCGAGGACCAGGACTGGTTCGACTTCACCTCCAGTCTGCCTGAGCACAGACTAGTCCCATCCACCAGCCTCACAGAGTCTGGAGAGAGAGGGGGGGGGGAGAAGAGTGGTGAGATTTTTTTTTATTTCAACAGCTCTTTATCAAACAATTTAGCAAGTTACAAAAAATATATTGGGCAGTAACAATAGACTTCAATTTCCAACCAACAAACAAACAAACAAACAAACACAAGCCTCCCTTCTACTCACTTGAATTCACATTTCAAATTTCAGGCGACGGTATTTCCTCACAGCCCTATCTGATCTGTTCTACCACAGGTTTGAACTCAGACTCCCATTGTTTTCCAAAATACATTAAAAAGCTCAGACCTAAAAAAAACTGTTTGGGAACAAGATCTAGGCCAGTCCTTTGTAGATGGCCAATGGGCTTCAATTCTTGAATTAGTACACTCCTCCTCTCCTTGTGCCAGACACGGCTTAACATAGTTTAAGATAGTTCACCCTCTTCATTTCTCTAAGGAGGAACTGGCAGTCGCACCTCTTCCTGTTACTGGCCTGTTTGGAGTGAGGTTAGGGTTAGGGTATGGCCTAAGGGTATCCACCTTATTTTTGAATGCCCCACTGTAAAAAATAATTGTGGGTACAAGGTCCGGTTTAACGTGACTTATTGTTGCAGCTTGCCATTTCCTTTGTTATACTCATGGTTATACTTGGCTGCAGACCCGAATTATAAACTGGAAACTGGAGCACGTTATAAAAGTTAAAAATATAGTCACGTTATAAACAACTAACCAACACTGGGGGTCCGTATGGAAACAGTGTTACTCGAAATGGTTAAAAGTTAAATCAATTTGGTCATTCAGTGGCGTTTTACTGCCATGTAAAGTAACTAACGCTAGCCGCTAGCATTAGCCACACTAGCCGACTACCCACAATGCATTACGTTATCCCAGCACCCGAACGACACGGCTGTAGAGCAGAATGGCTCTGCTGTAAAATCCTCATAGACGTTTTTTTTTTGTCTATTACACCGGAAGAAGCACCCATCAGGCAGATCAGGCATCATGGCCGCCAAAAATAAGGTGGACCCTTGACAGCTAGATCCACATTATTCTTCTCGCCAATTCTCAATGGCTTCCTTGTTTTGCTCGGGAGTACAAAAAAACTTTAACTGGCGATTTTTTTTTACATTTGTTGTCTGCGCAACAAACACTACAGCTTTTAGCTATGTTTAATTCAAGGGAAATGACGCTGGTGTGTGGGAGTGAATGGAGCGCTTTCCCCCGTGATGGCCGTGGCCTATTTCATGCAGCGTCTCTATGGCTTAAGTATGGCTGACTGATATGTGTATTGCGGTTGCTTTCACTACTCTGTTAGCGAGACGTCTCATCCTCCTCAATTGGAAGAGGTTGGTGCCACAATCCCATACAAGATGGCTTACAGAGATGATGTTTTACTTTATTTAAAAAAAATCTAATTTACACTGAAGAGGAATGCTAATAAATTTGAAAGCGTCTGGAAGCCTTTTCTTACCTACTATGACAACCTAACCCTAATAACATATTTAGAGTTTCATCAGCTAATCTTTCTAGAAGCAGTACTGTAGCAGTCTAAGAATTAGTTTATACAGATAATTGAGTGTAAATCCTTTTGTCTTTATTTTGTTTATTTGCTCCCTTCCTCATAGGGTTGTCAAAAGTATCGATAGTATCGATAAAAGTCAATACAAAATTTTTTAAACGGATGCAATAGGTTCATTTGAAACAGGTATCGATCGTATCGATAAGTATCAAAACTAAATAAAATTTTAAATGATACAACACTCATTTGCAAATGAAAAAGCAAACATAGCCTACCACTGATTTCTCCCTCCCTGTCATTGGTGGGTATGTTTTGCTTCAACAAGTTCAAAGTATTCTGATAGGCTGATGACTAGAGCAGGTGTAATCTGCTGTGTTGTGATAGGCTGATGACTAGAGCAGGTGTAATCTGCTGTGTTGTGATAGGCTGATGACTAGAGCAGGTGTAATCTGCTGTGTTGTGATAGGCTGATGACTAGAGCGGTGTAATCTGCTGTGTTGTGATAGGCTGATGACTAGAGCAGGTGTAATCTGCTGTGTTGTGATAGGCTGATGACTAGAGCAGGTGTAATCTGCTGTGTAAGGTCAAAGTTTTTAATGAGTTTTATCAGGCCTAGATTATGGAGAAGTGTGCGTCTGTCCATCCATGTGTCTTGTTTTTTATGCCTCTTGATGTGTTGTCATCCCGCCATGTGGTAGTGAAAATGTTATCGAGTATCGATATTTTCCTGGGTATCGGTATCGAAGTACAAAATCTAGTATCGTGACATCCCTACTCATTTGTTTTTTTTGTTTCCAAATGGTGAAGTCATTGTATGTCTGATATACATTGTGGTTTATGTTACGGTTTCGTCTGACCTGTGAGGATGCTGGGGTGTGTGTGTGTGTGTGTGTGTGGGGGGGGGGGGGGGGGTGGGGGTGATTATTATGATGTTGATTTCATAATGTGACTTGTGAAATGTAAAACTCCAATAAACAGAAGTTAAAAAAAATCTCAGACATACTGCTCCCTTGACTTAACATAATGCATTATGTTAACAGCTCCAATAGTTAGGGAGGAGCTGTCTTGCTGAAGGGCGCCACAGTAAAAGAGGGGGATTTGAACCAGTGAAGCCCACTTCTCTTTGCTAAAGTTTAGGATGTCATTGTTAGGGTTGCCAACCGTCCCTTAAAATACGGAATTGTCCCATATTTGTAAACAAAAAGACGTGTTCCATATTGAACTGATACGGGACGCGCTTTGTCCCGTATTGGAGAAACAATGCAGTGCAAAAAGAGTGACAGGCTATTTGTATTGAGCGAGAAACTCCATAGCCGCTGCAGCTGCTCTGCCCCTCAGCCTGTGTGGTGTCATGTTACGTCCAACTACCCTAGAATGCGCTTCTCATTGATTGTTGTGAGTCACGACCAATGAGAAGCGCTGTCAGCGTTGCTAGATTCAACTAAACTCTGACGACAGCACATTGAGTAGGCTATACATTGTATCTATACATAGTAACATGCCATTTTGTTGTGTTCAGAAGATTTAATCTGAAATCTAAAATGTTTTTGCACTAATGATTTAATCTTTCATAATACCAGGTTTGTTCTATTCAAAAGAATATGTAACGTTGCTGTTTGCACTGTTAAAAGAAAATTTAACTTGTATGCGAAGTTGCATTACCCGGTATAGGCTATATCAAAATACCGTTTGCACTACTGTTTATTGTTTTGTTTTTTAAATACAGCTGTTTTAGCCTATTAAGAATAAGAAACTTCTGTTTTGTGACGCCCAAATAAAATTCTTGAATGATAATCTAGGAAGAGGCTACGTGCAAAAATGCAAAAACGGATCAAGTCCAGGTTTGCTTGTCTTAATAATAATGGGTAAATGGTTGAAGTTGAAGCAATTGCAGTTATGTGATTGTTAATAAGTCCACTACTGACTGCTCCCCCGGACCGCCCCCCTGACCGTTCCTTATTTCCATTTCAAGAAGTTGGCAACCCTAGTCATTGTCCTGGATAGCTTTACAGTTCAGGCCACTGACTGCCACTGTAACAGAAGGAGGAAGAGACTGGAAACATAAAAGGGGGAGACTGGAAACATAAGAGGAAGGAAGAGACTGGAAACAAAACTAGTACTGTCATAGTTGATGTCATTGACGGTGTTACCTGAGCAGGTGATCTGCAGGGTGTATTTGGAAGAGTCATCATATATAAATAAACACTCCCTCACTGGAGACCCAGACGGAAGACAGTTACTTTCGACTGTTAATGCATCCCCGTATGGTGTGTACACCCCTCTTTGTGTTGAAACAGCAGAGCCACAGTCCAGCTGTCTGCACACTCCTACGGCTGAATTCAGGCGCCAGAAAATGGTATCCACTCGTGTCCAGTTCCCCTGATTTTTAGCCTCCAGTACACCAGCACAGCGGCTGGCTCCTCCCACCAACCTGACATCATCAGGCTCTGAGAACAGAGACAAGAGAGTCATTAGTAAAATAAGTCAAATCACTTTGATTAGAGCAGAAATGAAGCCAAATCCAAGCTGCTGCTGCTCCTCTCCTACCTGAGCAGGTGAGTCCAACAGCTTTGCCGGGTGAGCAGGTGTTTCGAGCTGAGCCTGAGCTGCCACAGTCCAGGAGAACAGACTCGCTGCCTTCACACTGGAACTCTTTGGTCCACATTGGAGCCTCTACTTCACCATAGAGCGCCCCCCGGAGGACTGAAGGAGCCCCACAGCCAAGCTCCCTACAGACCACCTCTGCATCCTGCCGGTCAAAGTCAGCTTCACACACGGAGGACCACGACTGGTTAGACTTCACCTCCAGTCGGCCTGAGCACAGACTAGTCCCATTCACCAACCTCACAGAATCTGGAGAGAGTTTTTAAATGTAAAAACTCTATTAAAAACAATTAAGCAGTTAAAAGATACATTCATTGGTCCGTAATATTTCATACATTCATTGGTCAGTAGCAATAGAATAACCAACTTCCAACAAAAACAAGTATAACTCTGTTGAATTCATCTTTGAAGATAAGCCCCTCCCCCTCAACAGATGAGAGCACACACATTAGTTTATCCCGACCCTTCATAGCACTATAATAATTCAAACCAAGCTGTACTCTGGCCTTTAGCATGCTGATCAACAAATATTCATCAAGTCTAAAGATTGCTGAATTTTATTTTTCCAACTGACAGCATAAGATGAAGTTCAAGAGTTGAATTTATCCCTCGAGTTTTGACTGTAGCCTATTTACACCCAAGCATAGAAGACTGGGGGGGGTGAAGGGGGAAAATGTAAACATCTCTATAACTAACTCCAGGAATCTCTGTCTGTTTATCACGTGTATCGAGACGAGTAACGTTGGACTGATTGACTTCACACTTGGCGAGTGTGTTGCTGGGAATCTGCCGAAGTGCAGTGTTGAATTTGGACAATATGAATACATTTCGCCTAAGCACCGGCGGGGCGGCTGCAGCAAACACCTCCTGCGGCTGCAGACAGAGATGAGCGCTGGCGCATCAATGCAGATGGTACTGGACTCCCATCTGGACTCCAGTAACTGGAGTCGTGTTTTTCCTCACAAAATGAGTGAAACCTACATAGGATTTTGGATGTATCGCTGAGGGTTTAGAATATTGATCTTTTCCTGTTGCATTGTGACCTCTGCGACTCTCTTGATAACTAGATGCGGCCAAACTATTAGAATCTGTTAGCTCATTTATTACATGGAATCTGCTCATTTCATTTATCTACCTCACTTTCATGACTGATGCAGAACTTTTTCCTGTGCCTTGTCCAAGTTGGGAGAGATTTTTTGTTTGTTTGTTTCTCTTGATGTGGATACGTTTTTCCTCTCTCTTGTCCGCACTAGGAGTTTTATTTCATCTTCCCATTCCTCCAATTCAATTTCAATTCCTTACAACTGCTAAGAACACTTGCCCTTATTTTAGTTAAGTAGAGGTAACCTAGGCGGGCGATGAGTGATGTCTTGCTGGTAAGATTTTTACGTGACAAATATTATAATGCAACTGTGTTTTGATTTAGCTACCACTGGCTTGGATGCCATCCCAGTGACATTTCTGAGGGATGCCATAGAGGCCATTGCCCCATGTGTCACACATTATGTCACACGAGATACCCCACAGTTTGTGGGGCATCTCTTTGGAACGGACTTCACGTGGAGATAAAACTGAGTAATAATATTAAAGAATTTAAATACAGTTACAAACGGTCTTTCATGGACAATTATAACAAAGAGGAGCTTGAAAAGTATTTTTTTGTTCTTTTTGTTGTATGTATTGTTGATTGAGAGAGATCTTATAGATCAGTATAGCATATAGATCTTATTATTAGATTATTGATCTTATCTTATTATTAGATTTGAGATCTTATTATCTATATATATGTGTATGTGTGTGTGTGTGTGTGTGTGTGTGTGTGTGTGTGTGTGGGTGTGTGTGTGTGTGTGTGTGTGTGTGTGTGTGTGTGGGTGTGTGTGTGTGTGAGTGTTTGTGTAATATATAGTATGTATGTAAATGTAGGTTTGTATGTATATTTGTGTATGCATATGTGTTTATAAGGATACAGATATTTAATAGTTATGGATGGCTGGGGGCAGGACTCGATACGCCTCGGCTTCTTCCCGCCCCTTTTCAAACAGTTTTCTAATGGAGTTTACTTATTTTCTTGGTTGTTATTGGTTTTATTCCTGTTTTTTTTTGGTTTTTTGGTTTTTTTACGTATTTGTTTTATGTATTGTTTTAACGGTTTGAAATAAATCTCAATCAATCAATCAATCAATCAAAACATATACATTTTTCAATTTCACAATCAAAGGTCTCTCAATGTAAAATGGCAAGAGTCACTGCTTTATTTAAAAAGGGTAGCAGGACTATGTTATACAATACACATTGTGATGGCTAGAAGTCCGAAAGTATCCGTCCATGCTAGTTTGTTGGGAAGGGCGAGTGAAGAACTATTTCATAGGGGTCCGCGTGACCCCTCACCTCAAAACATCTGAATTAAAATGGGTTCTATAGGTTCTATAGGTACTCCCCACGAGTCTCCCCTTAAGGTAGCCTAGGGTATTGTTGGGGGTGGAGGGGGGGTGAGATCTTCAGATTCCAAAGTGGGCCGCGGCATTCTTAAGTTTGGGACGTCTGCACGAGGGAATTAATCGATTCCTCCACATCTGCAATAACATCTGTATATCTAATAAGGTGCAAATACTCTATAAGGTGTAATAGCATTTGGTAAATAGTATTTTATTTTATATTATTTGATTTGATCATTTTATTCTTATGTCTATCTATCTATCTATATACTGTATATAATGTATATGTATGTATGTGTATGAAACGCATGAAAAGTTTGTTGTACACAGCGTGCAAAGATAAAGACATTCAATTCAATTCAATTCAATTCAATACAGATCAGTCCCATGTAAACCACTGACTAACACTCTGACAGAGGAAGGAAGAGACTGGAAACATTATTGACATAGTTGATGTCATTGATGGTGTTACCTGAGCAGGTGATCTGCAGTTTGTAATAGGAATGACTTGTCCCTGGGTGTACACACTCCCTCAGGGAAGACCCAGGCTCAACAGTGACCCTCACATATTGTGATTGCCCATAGTCCAAGAAAGCCTTCTTCCTTTCTATTGAGACAGCAGAGCCACAGTCCAGCCATCTACACACTACAGCTGCTGACTGCAGGGTCCAGGACCAGGGACCCACTAGTGTCCAGTCTCCATGTGGTTTCACCTCCAGTTCACCAGCACAGCGGCTGGCTCCTCCCACCAATCTGATATCATCAGGCTCTGAGAACAGAGACAAGAGAGTCATTAGTGAAATAAGTAAAGTCACTTTGATTAGAACAGAAATTAAGCCAAATCCAAGCTGCTGCTGCTGCAGCTCCTCTTCTACCTGAGCAGGTGAGTCCAACAGCTTTGCCAGGTGAGCAGGTGTTTCGAGTTGAGCCTGAGCTGCCACAGTCCAGGAGAACAGTCTCATTGCCTTCACACTGGAACTCTTTGGTCCACATTGGAGCCTCTACTTCTCCATAGAGCGCCCCCCGGAGGACTGAAGGAGCCCCACAGCCAAGCTCCCTACAGACCACTTCTGCATCCTGCTGGTCAAAGTCAGCTTCACACACTGAGGCCCACGACTGCTTCGACCTCACCTCCAGTCTGCCTGAGCACAGACTAGTCCCATTCACCAGCCTCACAGACTCTGGAGAGAGAGAGATAGAGAGAGAGAGGGGGGAGACAGAGAGAGGGAGAGCAGGGAGATAGAGAAGAGGAAGAGATTTTTGAATTGTAATCGCTCTTTATTAAAAACAATTGAGTAAGTTACAAATAAATATTTCATACGTGCATTGGTCAGTAAGTATAGGTAAAATCAACTTCCAACAAATAAACAAAAACAAGTACAAGCCTTCCTTAAACTCAGTTCAATTAATCTCGTAAGATAAGCTCCTCCCCCTCAACAGAGCACAGCGTACCTCCATAAGTTCAGATACAGTAACTTATCCCAACCACTATAATAATTACAACTAGAACGTACCCGGAGAGACCTCTGGTCCTCTGCCAGGGTCCAGTCCGCTAAAACATGCAAGTGAGTCAGATCGGATCCGCTCCAAAATGTAATGGGTTATTGCTTGGCCCATGTCAAGGTGTGTATTGAATATATCCATTCTCCTCCATCTACTGGCAGGTTTTGCCGTCTAAATGAGCAATGAAAACACGTTTTACTGGGTAATCTGTGTTTCGGCTTGGTTTTGCGTGATCCTGGCATCGTCTGACATAAATAGATCAATAATGTGTTTTCGTGTCGCAAATCCAAGTGGTTTCTGATGAGAATGTCACATTACGCCCAGACTGCCCAACCCCATGACAGAGACACATTCTCTGCCTGGGAGAGTAAAAACCTCACATCTGCGCTCCCACGCGCTGCTACCTGGCCGGCAGAAACAGAAAGTGCCCCAGACTCGAGAGAGTGATAATCCTGTAACATCAAAATCCTTAGTCTGATGATGATTTATAGCTTCTATATACATTTATCAATGTGGGCTCTGTCTGTTTGTTCTCTGTTTCAATTTTTGGTCCGGCCACAGCTATGCTGTTTTACGTGCGATCGGGCTAACACTTTCGAGGGGCGTAAAGAGCACCCGTGCGGGTGACCTGACGGAGCCACATTTTTTTTATTATTAGGTGATTGCCCTAAATACCTAATGACCTCAGTGATGTCATCAATGATGTCATACCATCACTGATGATGTCATCAGTGATGTCATACATATGGATTGTCCAAATAGTCAGTGACTGGAAGTCACGACTGGTGAGCACTCTCAAAAGTTTCAAAAAGTTACGGTGCACGGCGCAAAAAATAACAGAGGGACAAAAAACCAGCACTCAAAATAAATCCTTTTGGGTTGTTTTATTTACCTTCAAGCAGATTGACAATGAACGTTTCGGCGTGAGCCTTCTTCAGCATTGTCAATTAACCTCTCCTGATGAGAGTAGGGAGACTGAGGGAGAGAGAGAGCGGGAGACATTGCGCACACGTCAATAGGGCAGGTGAGGCCACGCAGCAGCTGAGCTGCAGGGCCAGCTCAGCGACCTGCAGGGTGGGCGAGGCCGCACAGTGGCCGAGCTAGCGAGCCCTCGCAGCCCTCGCAGCAAAAATGATTATAACTCATTTTTGACCAAAAATCAAGTTACTGCCTTTCTCCTTTGTAGGGCAGCATGGCTCCTACGTGGTTTTCAAGCACTGCCGGGGGTACCTGCGGGCACCCGACCCGTTGCAGGACTCTGCGTTACAGTTCAGTCCCATGTGAACCACTGACTGTCACTGTAACAGAAGAAGTAAGAGACTGGAAACATGACTGGCAAAATCGATGCCATTGATGGTCTTACCTGAGCAGGTGATCTGCAGGCTGTTAGAGGAAGTGGCAGTCCATATTGGTAAACAATCCGCCAGTGCCAGTGGAGTCATAAGACGAAGATAACACTTAGGTTCCATCATCCATACAGATCTTTGGGAATTGTAGGATTGATTCTGTCTACCTTCTATTGAAACAGCAGAGCCACAGTCCAGCTGTCTACACACTATATCTGCTAACGTCAGGGTCCACTTCGCCTTCGTGTAATCATCCACTGGTCTCCGTTCTCCCTTGTATTTCACCTGCAGTTCACCAGCACAGCTGCTGGCTCCTCCCACCAACCTGAAACCATCAGGCTCTGAGAAGAGACAAGATCGTGATTGGTCAACAACAAAAAACGTAAACTTACTTTGATTCGGGGGGAATCAGACAGCGGTTTCTCTTTTTCCCCCATTTCTATTTATTTTCTCCATTTACCTGCAGAAGTGAGTTTTTCTTCAGCCTGGAGTCCTGAGCAGAAAAATCAGAAAAAGAAAAATAGTATGATGAGTTGATTATTTGTTTTCATTAGGCTCATTTGAGATGAGAAAGTTTCGACCAACGACTTTGATTTGTCCGTTGCATGATGATCAGAAAAGCTGTTGCTGCGCCGATGTGAGTGAGCCTCAAGGAACCGAGGTGAATAACAATAATTTATATTGCACATGATCTTACACATGTCCGAAGATTTTTGCAGGCAGCATGACATCACTGGTCCACAACTTTACCTCTAATCAACTCTTAATAAGTGTCAAACTAAATGAATGCCATGACATCACTGGTCCACAACTTTACCTCAAATCAACTCTTAATACGTTTCAAACTAAATTAATGCCATGACATCACTGGTCCACAACTTTACCTCAAATCAACTCTTAATAAGTGTCAAGCTAAATTAATGCCATGACATCACTGGTCCACAACTTTACCTCAAATCAACTCTTAATAAGTTTCAAACTAAATTAATGCCTGCAAAACAGTTAACAGTTGTGAGATCATGTGCAAAATAAATCAGCATTTTATTTCGGTTAAGTTCTCCTTACGTTTTTGGCTGGACCACACCAGCGGGGCCGGCCCTATAAAAGTGAATGTCGCTGACTGACAGAGTGATGAACTTACATGGCACAGCCATACACAGTGTGGCGAGCCTGTTTCCTTTACCACACAGTTGCACATGCTTGGCACTGTGCCCTGCTAGCTAACAGTTTCAAGACATGAAGAATAAAGTTAACAGATAAGTGCACAAACCACCATCTCATCTCGCCTCCATTCAATGGAGTTATAGTGTTAGTATAAACACATCACATGGTGTCAGAAGGGACGCAGACACTACCTAAATTTGGACGCGGGTTTGTCGGGGGCTATAGGCCAGAACGGCAACGTTTCGCCGCCAGAGCTGTGAAGCTTTTAAGCTATTTTATTGTAGGCATTTTCTGAATAGGTAATACATTGGGAGCGTTGCAAGTAAAACTATTTGAGCAATTTGTGCAAAATATAAATTAGCAGTGAGTCGGGGTGGGGCATTTTGAGGAGGAAGAATACATGAGAAGCCATCAGCAGAACTTTCCAGAAGAAAAATATCATTAAACCTTGACATTTTTTTTAAATGTGTTTCTAAGCCTCATTCTGCGTCACCCCGGACTCAAACTCACAACCTTTTCCACCAATGGCCAGTTTTGATCTACTGAAGTTGAGCTACCTAAGAAGTTGGAAAATCAGAGGAGGCTTCACACTATGATGCCAACCAGCATAGTGCATGATGATAACATCATTTAAAGGGATACACCAACATTTTGGGAGTTTAGGGAGCCATATTGTCTATATCAAAACTAGAATGTACATTGTTTTATTTTCAATCTGCGTGCTCTACAAAGAGCGGTACAGCCATCGCTGCTACTTAGCTAATAGCTAGCACTACAATGGTGGTGACCGGTACAGCTGCCTACTCCCGTTCAGTCACCCAAAATACACATCGCAACTAGAGCCCGAGCGATATATCGGTCAGCCGATATTTTTGGCCGATAACCGATATATCGGTGATTTGGTATCGGCCGATATGTTGGCCAATATTGCAGATCTTTTTTTTTTTTTTTTTAGGTTATAGACAGCATGTTGTGTATATTTGATCTTTTTTCTGAACTAAAGTTATATTTTATATTTGTTCGATTTGAGTTTTTGTATTTCTAGTTTTTTATAATTATTAATTCCCAGTGAAGTTTACCCTTTCATTGCAATGATGTCATTTTGGACAATCAAGTTTATTGATAAGGTGTAAAAATATCCTGCCTACATGACATATCTCAAGTCATGTCAAGTGATATCGTGGTCAAGTGTATGATATTTGAGGGATCATTGGAAAAAATTGTGTAATATAATGTGTTATCTCGGTGTAATATAATGTGTATAATATAATATAAGGATATCAGCCGATATATCAATATCGGAATGTTCTTACTCCCTAATATCGGTATCGGCATCTGCCTCAAAAATCCAGTATCGGTCTGGCTCTAGACTCAGCCCTCAGTCTTAATCCGTTTCACTCCTGTAAGACTGAGAATATTACTATTTAAATCTTTGCATAACGTTAGGTGGCGCTGTTGGAAGCCTTGCATCGGAGAACCAATCATGAGTGTTGTGGGCGGGCTTGCTTTCTGGGGGCAGTGACGCTCATGCAGAACCGGTGTCTCGCAAAACATCGTCGCATTTGCGGAGAAACATATTAATCACTTAGAAACAAACATAACCTGTTAATAGGACGTGTTTCATCCGGCCCCGGCGGCTAGAGGTCTTTCCCCCAGCGATAAACCCGACTCCCGAGGCTAACGTTACAGAGCCTGCTGATGACTTCACACAGTAGCAAGCAGACCACTTCCGGGTAGGAAAAATGATTGTAAAATAAACCACAGCTATAAATTTTGTTTGGAGCATATCAGCTTCATGCTCTGTGTTAGGACTATGATAAATGGCATTGACGCTACCAAATAAAATTCTAATAATAAATGTAGGCGTGTCTGCTGCCGGCGGTTCTCGCCGGGCTCGGACAGACAGTTTCTGACAGTGAAATTCCCAGACGTTTGGTGGCGCAGCTCACCAAACGTCTGGGAGCCGAGACTAGTCTGGCTCTAACAGCAGCGCCACAAACACTCACACACGTACATGTTGACTTGTGTACTCGCTACACGAAGAAATAATAATCCATAGTTACGTGAAACAGTCATTTTCGTAGTAAATCCACACACCGAGAACTAAACAAAGAGTAAGCAAACTAACAAGAGCACAAGCAAAGTTACTTCCTCATTCGCCTGCGTGCAGTGCGCATGTGCTGCTGTACTAATCACTGCACACAGCGCATGCACCACATGGCAAACAAGGAAGTAACTTTGGTTATACTCTTGTTAGTTTGGTTACTCTTTGTTTAGTAGTGTTTTCAGTAAAAACAGCCCAAGTGTCACTTGAACAAGAACTGTGGGTGGAAAGAGGTTGTCATTTTTGAGAAAAACAGTGTGTTGGAATTCATATTTCCTGCCAGCTCAAGCATCTGCTGATTTTTTCTGACTTGGGCCTACAGTTGCAAAAGCCGTAGGACGTACAACTGTTTTGTTATGAATTTTCAACCTTTAGAATTGAGAAGGCTGCTGTAGCGCCACCATCATGACGACTGGCCTACAATTCCTGTTGAGGTTTGGCATGGGACTGTATCTATTTGCAGAGTTTGGTTTATTTTCATGCATGGGAAGGCAGATCTCGAAAAAGAAAATAACATTGGCAAATACAAGAGGACTGCCCTGTCTCTAATGAATGACATCGTCTGCACAGTGCGTCTTCTCTCTCCTTTAGAAAAACAAGAGGCCATCACTCACAATGTCCTTTTGTCATTTAATAAAGTTGGGTCAAATGCGTCCATTGTGGTGACCCAATTTGAGAGATGTGAGTGCATCACGCGTGGGCGCAGCGACTAAGGTGACCATCCGTCCGGCTTTAGGGCGGTTTTAAGATGCCATGTCCGCCCACCGGCGCAGCTTTGAGACGGACGCTCATTCGTGCTCCTAAAGACAGCAAAGAAGAACGGCAAGATCACGACTTGCTCATCTGTTCAACATCAGTGCACCATCTATATTGTATCTGTTCACCATCAGTGCACCATCTATATTGTATCTGTTCACCATCAGTGCACCATCTATATTGTATCTGTTCACCTTCAGTGCACCATCTATACTTTATCTGTTCACCATCAGTGCACAATCTATATTGTATCTGTTCACCATCAGTGCACCATCTATATTGTATCTGTTCACCATCAGTGCACCATCTATATTTTATCTGTTCACCATCAGTGCACCATCTATATTTGATCTGTTCACCATCAGTGCACCATCTATACTTTATCTGTTCACCATCAGTGCACCATCTATATTTTATCTGTTCACCATCAGTGCACCATCTATATTTGATCTGTTCACCATCAGTGCACCATCTATATTTGATCTGCTCACCATCAGTGCACCATCTATATTGTATCTGTTCACCATCAGTGCACCATCTATATTTTATCTGTTCACCATCAGTGCACCATCTATATTTTATCTGTTCACCATCAGTGCACCATCTATATTTTATCTGTTCACCATCAGTGCACCATCTATATTTTATCTGTTCACCATCAGTGCACCATCTATATTTTATCTGTTCACCATCAGTGCACCATCTATATTTTATCTGTTCACCATCAGTGCACCATCTATATTTGATCTGTTCACCATCAGTGCACCATCTATATTTTATCTGTTCACCATCAGTGCACCATCTATATTTTATCTGTTCACCATCAGTGCACCATCTATATTGTATCTGTTCATCATCAGTGTACCATCTATATTTTAGGAATAGAGGACCACATTAAAGGCACTGTGTGTGATTTTTTTGTCCACTAGATGTCGCCATTTCAAACCATAACAAAACTTGTTTACCCAAACAATCTCGATCCCACCCACCAGCGCACAGCACTTCCTGGTTCCCCCACCTCCCTCCCTCCCTCCCTCCCTCCCAAGCAACGGAGATATAAACAACTATTTTGTGCATAGCCTACCTACTGCAGACGTAAGTACATAAAACAAGCACGAATGCATCTCGGCTATGTATTTGGCTTGAGTAATGACAAATATCACATGATAGTCATAAACCTTTAGGATATTGACAATAGTCCGCTTGGTAAGACTTATTTGTATAATCTGCTAACCGATCAAAATCCATGTAATGGTTACATGGATTTTGAAAAGGTTACATTGTAACCTAACCTTTTGCATAGCCTGCCCTATTGCTAAGTACAGTTAGGCAAAACGTTGTCTAAAACCAGGTTGACATAGCTAAATTAGGATGATTTCAATTCAATGTTGGGGACATCGCTAGCTAACCACAGCTGTCTGTCAACAGTGAGTAGCTTAGCCTGTGTTTTTGTTCGTCTGCTAATACCAAGACATGGCCAAAATGTATTCATAGTGCAACGCTAGTATTTTCTCATTGTTAGAGTTGTTCAAACTAATTTCAAACGCTTGAATCACTGCTGTATTTTATAGGCAGGCAAACCAAGCTGTATGCCTGAAGCCCAGGCTAGCACCAGTGGGACAAAGAGGAGACAGGGTCGCAGAGAGGAAGGTCGGCTGTAGGACGATAGCAGATCTTGTCGACATCCTGAAGAACCGCATAGCTGATGGAACTGGTCACGTCATCCTGGTGTAGCCCATATTTTAGTTTTGCAAATAAAGTATTTTTTCTGATAAACGAAGTTGTGAAATCAATGTACTGAGAAACATCACATACACTGTCTATTATATAAAGTAGGCTATATATACACAGAAACACAAATACTGGTAGGCACTAGGCTACTGTAGCTAGACACACTCAGCTTTAGGCAAATCTAATGTTACAATGGAGAATAGTGGCCAAGAGATATGGATGAAGTCATATCAACTTTATTGGTGTACAGAAGATTGCAGACAGCAAACATCTAAACATCAAAGATGATAGAACATGTATTATACAGGTTTGCTATAAAAGCACAATTTCTCCATCTCAAATATCATAATGGTGGGTCCACTTGTTTTCTATCTTGTCATCTTCTGGATGACTGGATGACTGGCACCTTGAAAATCAGACAAATGGAAACGTGTTTAGTATTAATTTGAATCATCTATTTTGTAGCTGGTAGATATCAAGGCAGGGTTCCTCCACATTGTCATGAATTAGATACTTTTACCAAACCTTGATTTGTTTGGACGGTGTTACAGCTATTTTCTAATGTAACGTTGCTTAGTGAGATAACAACAAACTGCTAACATTAGCGAAGCTAGCTTTTCTCCATGGCCTTTCTAAGTGTTTACACATTACTATACCGTTCTGCGTCATAGTGACAGCAACTGGACGTAATTATAAACAGAAAATGCATGCGAAATTTGTAATGGGAAGTAACGTTATGTCATTCATGTCAGCTTGTCACCAGAATGTCTGTGTATAAGTTATACACGGACGACAAGCTAATCAAATCCTGCAGGATTTGATTAGCTTGTCGTTCGTACACACTACACTAGCAGTGTAAAGTCATTTGAATAGCCGTGAAAAGCAACAGTTAGCCAAGTGATTACAACATTCACAGAACAAATTCACAATATCGATAACAACTTGTACATTTCGCTATCATGCGTAACGTTACTGAAATGGGACATGCAAACGCGATAACGTTACTTACCACTGTGTACAGGAGAACACGGCAGCTCCGAGTCACTTTGCAGGCCAGATATAGCTGCTCGTAGGGCTCTCCATCTAGTGAAAGCCAGACCGGCAAGGTTGACTCTGGTCTGAGATATTTCTTTTCGGCGGCGATTTGGCTAAAGTATGAAACCGCATATATAAGGTGGATCACGGAATGTAAAAGTCAGGAATGCCCGCATCAGGGTTCCGCCATCTTGGTCTACAAAATTCTGTTTTGGGCTGTGGGCTGGGAGGGGCTCACTAGGTCGGCTTCTCGGGGGAGGGGTTTCTATGTAAACTGATTCGGGATGTTAGAGGGGAAGGACAGAGGGCCATCACAACACAGGGAGGGGGCGTGGCTTAGTTGTAAACACAGAAATAAATCACTATACCTCCTCTATATATACAAGTTATTGGTTTGGGGATATTTAATAGTGCAGAATCTTACACACAGTGCCTTTAAGGCTGCACAATATTGGAAAAAAGTGACAATATATTTTGTTTCTGTGATATATTATATATATTATATATATACAGTATATAGATAGATAGATAGATAGATAGATAGATAGATAGAGATATTATATATTGCAATATGAAAAAATCCAGGAATTTTCAACACATGACTTGGATAGCTCTATCAAGGCTTGCCGCTTTAAGAAGGTGGCCTACTGGGTAACATGTGTGAGTCATGGAACATGAGAATCATGTGAATTTTCCATTTGTGTCGAGCAGCAATAAAGTTGTAGCATTAGGTGTTTTGAGTTACTTGACATGGCACATTCTGCCATGTGCCTTAACATGGCACATTCTGCCATGTGACTATTGACATGGCACATTCTGCCATGTGACTATTGACATGGCATGTTCTGCCATGTGACTATTGACATGGCACATTCTGCACTGCCATGTGACTATTGACATGGCACATTCTGCCATGTGACTATTGCCACGTTCTGCCATGTGACTATTGTCATGGCACAGTCTGCCATGTGACTATTACCACGTTCTGCCATGTGACTATTGTCATGGCACATTCTGCCATGTGACTATTGACATGGCACATTCTGCCATGTGACTATTGCCATGGCACATTCTGCCATGTAACTATTGACATGGCACATTCTGCCATGTAACTATTAACATGGCACATTCTGCCATGTGACTATTGCCACGTTCTGCCATGTGACTATTGTCATGGCACATTCTGCCATGTGACTATTGTCATGGCACGTTCTGCCATGTGACTATTGTCATGGCACGTTCTGCCATGTGACTATTGACATGGCACGTTCTGCCATGTGACTATTGACATGGCACATTCTGCCATGTAACTATTGACATGGCACATTCTGCCATGTAACTAACTATTGACATGGCACATTCTGCCATGTGACTATTGACATGGCACATTCTGCCATGTAACTATTGCCACGTTCTGCCATGTGACTATTGTCATGGCACATTCTGCCATGTGACTATTGACATGGCACATTCTGCCATGTAACTATTGACATGGCACATTCTCCCATGTGACTATTGACATGGCACATTCTGCCATGTGACTATTGACATGGCATGTTCTGCCATGTGACTATTGACATGGCACGTTCTGCACTGCCATGTGACTATTGACATGGTACATTCTGCCATGTGACTATTGCCACGTTCTGCCATGTGACTATTGTCATGGCACATTCTGCCATGTGACTATTGACATGGCACATTCTGCCATGTAACTATTGACATGGCACATTCTGCATGTGACTATTGACATGGCACATTCTGCCATGTGACTATTGACATGGTACATTCTGCCATGTAACTATTGACATGGCACGTTCTGCCATGTAACTATTGCCACGTTCTGCCATGTGACTATTGACATGGCACATTCTGCCATGTAACTATTGACATGGCACATTCTGCCATGTAACTATTGACATGGCACATTCTGCCATGTAACTATTGACATGGCACATTCTGCATGTGACTATTGACATGGCACATTCTGCCATGTGACTATTGACATGGTACATTCTGCCATGTAACTATTGACATGGCACATTCTGCCATGTGACTATTGACATGGCACGTTCTGCCATGTAACTATTGACATGGCATATTCTGCCATGTGACTATTGACATGGCATGTTCTGCCATGTGACTATTGACATGGCACATTCTGCCATGTGACTAATACTATTGACATGGCACATTCTGCCATGTGACTATTGACATGGCAGGTTCTGCCATGTGATTATTGACATGGCACATTCTGCCATGTGACTATTGACATGGCAGGTTCTGCCATGTGACTATTGACATGGCACATTCTGCCATGTGACTATTGACATGGCAGGTTCTGCCATGTGACTATTGACATGGTACATTCTGCCATGTGACTATTGCCACGTTCTGCCATGTGACTATTGTCATGGCACATTCTGCCATGTGACTATTGACATGGCACATTCTGCCATGTAACTATTGACATGGCACATTCTGCATGTGACTATTGACATGGCACATTCTGCCATGTGACTATTGACATGGTACATTCTGCCATGTAACTATTGACATGGCACGTTCTGCCATGTAACTATTGCCACGTTCTGCCATGTGACTATTGACATGGCACATTCTGCCATGTAACTATTGACATGGCACATTCTGCCATGTAACTATTGACATGGCACATTCTGCCATGTAACTATTGACATGGCACATTCTGCATGTGACTATTGACATGGCACATTCTGCCATGTGACTATTGACATGGTACATTCTGCCATGTAACTATTGACATGGCACATTCTGCCATGTGACTATTGACATGGCACGTTCTGCCATGTAACTATTGACATGGCATATTCTGCCATGTGACTATTGACATGGCATGTTCTGCCATGTGACTATTGACATGGCACATTCTGCCATGTGACTAATACTATTGACATGGCACATTCTGCCATGTGACTATTGACATGGCAGGTTCTGCCATGTGATTATTGACATGGCACATTCTGCCATGTGACTATATCATGGCACATTCTGCCATGTGACTATTGTCATGGCACATTCTGCCATGTGACTATTGACATGGCACGTTCTGCCATGTGACTATTGACATGGCACATTCTGCCATGTAACTATTTACATGGCACATTCTGCCATGTAACTATTGACATGGCACATTCTGCCATGTGACTATTGACATGGCACATTCTGCCATGTGACTATTGACACGTTCTGCCATGTGACTATTGACATGGCACATTCTGCCATGTAACTATTGACATGGCACATTCTGCCATGTGACTATTGACATGGCATGTTCTGCCATGTGACTATTGACATGGCACGTTCTGCACTGCCATGTGACTATTGACATGGCACATTCTGCCATGTGACTATTGTCACGTTCTGCCATGTGACTATTGCCACGTTCTGCCATGTGACTATTGTCATGGCACATTCTGCCATGTGACTATTGACATGGCACATTCTGCCATGTAACTATTGACATGGCACATTCTGCCATGTGACTATTGACATGGCACATTCTGCCATGTGACTATTGACATGGTACATTCTGCCATGTAACTATTGACATGGCACGTTCTGCCATGTAACTATTGCCACGTTCTGCCATGTGACTATTGACATGCCACATTCTGCCATGTAACTATTGACATGGCACATTCTGCCATGTAACTATTGACATGGCACATTCTGCCATGTGACTATTGCCACGTTCTGCCATGTGACTATTGACATGGCACATTCTGCCATGTGACTATTGACATGGTACATTCTGCCATGTAACTATTGACATGGCACATTCTGCCATGTGACTATTGACATGGCACGTTCTGCCATGTAACTATTGACATGGCATATTCTGCCATGTGACTATTGACATGGCAGGTTCTGCCATGTGACTATTGACATGGCACATTCTGCCATGTGACTATTGACATGGCAGGTCTGTCATGTGACTATTGACATGGCACATTCTGCCATGTGACTATTGACATGGCACATTCTGCCATGTGACTATTGACATGGCACATTCTGCCATGTGACTATTGACATGGCACATTCTGCCATGTGACTATTGCCACGTTCTGCCATGTGACTATTGTCATGGCACATTCTGCCATGTGACTATTGTCATGGCACATTCTGCCATGTGACTATTGACATGGCACGTTCTGCTATGTGACTATTGACATGGCACATTCTGCCATGTAACTATTGACATGGCACATTCTGCCATGTGACTATTGACATGTCACATTCTGCCATGTGACTATTGCCACGTTCTGCCATGTGACTATTGTCATGGCACATTCTGCCATGTGACTATTGACATGGCACATTCTGCCATGTAACTATTGACATGGCACATTTTCCCATGTGACTATTGACATGGCATGTTCTGCCATGTGACTATTGACATGGCACGTTCTGCACTGCCATGTGACTATTGACATGGCACATTCTGCCATGTGACTATTGCCACGTTCTGCCATGTGACTATTGTCATGCCACATTCTGCCATGTGACTATTGACATGGCACATTCTGCCATGTAACTATTGACATGGCACATTCTGCCATGTGACTATTGACATGGCACATTCTGCCATGTGACTATTGACATGGTACATTCTGCCATGTAACTATTGACATGGCACATTCTGCCATGTAACTATTGACATGGCACGTTCTGCCATGTAACTATTGCCACGTTCTGCCATGTGACTATTGACATGCCACATTCTGCCATGTAACTATTGACATGGCACATTCTGCCATGTAACTATTGACATGGCACATTCTGCCATGTGACTATTGCCACGTTCTGCCATGTGACTATTGACATGGCACATTCTGCCATGTGACTATTGACATGGCACATTCTGCCATGTAACTATTGACATGGCATATTCTGCCATGTGACTATTGACATGGCAGGTTCTGCCATGTGACTATTGACATGGCACATTCTGCCATGTGACTATTGACATGGCAGGTTCTGCCATGTGACTATTGACATGGCACATTCTGCCATGTGACTATTGACATGGCACATTCTGCCATGTGACTATTGACATGGCACATTCTGCCATGTGACTATTGCCACGTTCTGCCATGTGACTATTGTCATGGCACATTCTGCCATGTGACTATTGTCATGGCACATTCTGCCATGTGACTATTGACATGGCACGTTCTGCTATGTGACTATTGACATGGCACATTCTGCCATGTAACTATTGACATGGCACATTCTGCCATGTAACTATTGACATGGCACATTCTGCCATCTGACTATTGCCATGTTCTGCCATGTGACTATTGACATGGCACATTCTGCCATGTGACTATTGACATGGTACATTCTGCCATGTAACTATTGACATGGCACATTCTGCCATGTTACTATTGACATGGCACGTTCTGCCATGTAACTATTGACATGGCACATTCTGCCATGTGACTATTGACATGGCACATTCTGCCATGTGACTATTGACATGGTACATTCTGCCATGTAACTATTGACATGGCACATTCTGCCATGTGACTATTGACATGGCACGTTCTGCCATGTAACTATTGACATGGCAGGTTCTGCCATTTGACTATTGACATGGCACATTCTGCCATGTGACTATTGACATGGCACATTCTGCCATGTGACTATTGACATGGCACATTCTGCCATGTGACTATTGACATGGCATGTTCTGCCATGTGACTATTGACATGGCACATTCTGCCATGTGACTATTGACATGGCACGTTCTGCCATTTGACTATTGACATGGCACGTTCTGCCATGTGACTATTGACATGGCAGGTTCTGCCATGTCAACCACATACAGACTAAGTTGTTATAATGATGTCATAGTCAATTCCCACATACTTTTCTACTTGATTAGTGCAACTAATCAGTCAATCAATGGATGACCTATTGATCCAGCAACTTAGGCTTACCTTCAACCAGCGTGTTCAACAGGACAAAGGCTACAACAAAAGGGAAGTGCATTGTGAAAATCCTGTGAGAAAAACTTCTGCCGGGATCCTCAAAGAACTAGAAGTCCACTTGTAGAGCGCAGACCACCGCAAAGGACAATTGCTTGTTCGTGAGTTGGCTCCACTCCAAAATCAAATGGCTTCTTCCTTGGACCATCAAGTGTCAGGAACATCAGCCCAGGATTTTTTTCCGTATTCCTGCTGAGAAACAACGAGACAAACAAACGGCAGTGAAAACATAAGCTCCTTGGTGTAAGATGTGTTTTAGACAAGTCACATCATTGATGATACAAGCCTGCCAGGTCTCTGAACACATCTGAACTTTGTGTGATGAAACGCGTAACAGGATGTATGGGATCTGTACACTCTCTGGGATCTCAGGAAGTCCCAGCAGTTCATCAAAAGACACAACCCACCCGCACAATAGAGAGCGGCAGGAATGAGTCTAGAAGTCTACTTCCGTGTTCTTCAGTGGAAAAGTCTATGGGATTTAACACGGGGGTTTCACTTAAATGTATAAAATAAGGTCTGTGGTTAACAAAGGTTTATGGGAATGCAAATCTGGGTTCTGCATGATAGTCTTCGCAAACGTGAACAACTTTTATGACTTTTGGAACGTAAATGTGTTTTTTTATGTGACTTTTATAAAACGCTTCAAAAGGCATAACAGTTATTCACGTTTGTGAAGATTATCATGCTGAACCCAAATTCGCATTCCCATAAACTTTTGTTAAAGTCGAACTGAACCCGTTCGTCACGTGCGTCGCAGTCCATTTCAGACTGAAAACATAACTTGTCTGAGATCACAGGTTGAGAGGCGGGTCATAGTAATATGTTGATGATTTTATTTGACAATTCTGGGGACTGGATTGGGCTTTGGCCAATCCTGGAGTGTTCCGCCTCCAAATCGAGTGGGATTCAGCGTGTTTTATTTTATTTTTATTTATTTTACCTTTATTTATTCAGGGAGGCTCTCAAGGGTGTTGTGGCGCTCTCCTCGGGAAGAGCCTGCTGACGCGAGGTTAGTGGCTGAGTGGAGCTCAGCGAGCCGCAGGCAGCCAGCTGCCTTCGTGTTGCCGAGCGGAGAGTGCAGCCCATCGGCCTGGAATCTCCGAAGTGCGACCCCTGACAACCAGCAGGCTCTCAAGCGCGCGCCTTTATCGCTGCTGAAAATACAATATTCCTGGAATGCGCGTTTTAACGAGCCAGTTACATTTCTTTGCATTCTTAGACATTACCGTTTTTGTTTTTTGTTCATGTTTCATACAATTGGCCAAGTTAGTAGTTAGTTTATGGGATAGGAATTCTGCCAGATGACAGGCACTAGGCGCCATTTTCTCTTTCTTTTGGAAGAGAAAATTATCCTGAAATGAAGATTTGATTGACAGCTGCCATGTCGTGATATGATTGGTTGAAATGGGGTAGAAATTTGATAGTACTAGGTAGGGATGTCACAATATATCGTCCCACAATATATCGCGATATCAAAACGTGACAATACGTATCGTTGAGATGAAATCTCATATTGTGAGAAAAAGAAGCTGAACATGGTGGCACTGATCTGCATCTGATTGCATGCTCGCTCTCCTTTTCATTGCTTTGTTTGAACAGACGAGGGACGTTACAGACAAGGTGACGTCAGCAAACTGTAGATTACTGTCATCAATGAAATCTTGAAAAATGAACTTTTGATGTGAAAAAGTGTGAAAAACTAAAGAAATTATATTTTCGTGTTTTGTTTTTGCATACATTATTAAATAGGTGCACTGCATACCCTGGTATTTGAACTAAAAGAAAATAAAAGTCATTTTTGGGTTCAGCTTGACTAACCACAGACCTTATTTTATACATTTTAAGTGAAATCCCCATTCTAAAACGCCATGGACTTTTCCACTGAAGAACCAAATGGCGGCGATTTCAGGATAAAGCCTACGTCATCCCTGCGGTACTCTATAGCCTGTTCTCCCTGCTGTGTTGGTGTCGTTCCTCGACCAACATTTTTTCCTCGTAGGGGCCGGGAAAACCCAGCCCCGAACTCATTTGATTGGTCTTGCAATTGCTTCTTCCTGAAAATGTTCAGCAAGTAAAAAAGATGTGGTTAAGATTAGGGTTTTCTTATCTAACCACAACCACAACCAAACCCTATAACTCTAACCACATGGTTGTACTTGCCTAATACCTAATGTTTAACCTTAATGTTTTATACAAATGTGTGTGGTTCGACCGGGAATCAAACCCCACTCCTCAGATTGGAAGGCTTCTTACCCATTAAGCCACAGGGCCGGGAGACACGGTGGCGCAGTGGTAAGCGCTGTCGCCTCACGGCTAGAAGCCGGGGCGGCTGTAGCTCAGGAGGTAGAGCGGGTCGCCCACTAATCGCTTTGGATAAAAGAGGTCGGTGGTTCGATTCCCGGCTCCTCCAGTCTGCATGTCGAAGTGTCATTGGGCAAGATACTGAACCCCAAATTGCTTCCGTTGGTGTGTGGTAACCTGCCACCATTGGTGTGTGAATGGGTGAATGTACCTACTGATTGTAAAGCACTTTGGATAAAAGTGCAATATAAATGCAGGCCATTTATTGTGGGGTGGCTTTAGCTCAGGAGGTAGAGCGGGTCGGCCAATGATGCAAGGGTTGGCGGTTCGATCCCCGCTCCCTCCCAGCTGCTGTCGTTGTGTCCTTGGGCAAGACACTTAACCCTCCTTGCTCCCAATGGTGTGTAGGCACCCTGCGTGGCAGCCTGCCGCCATCGGTGTATGAATGGGTGAATGTAGACTATCTACTCATTGTAAAGCGCTTTGGATAAAAGCGCTATATAAATGCAGACCATTTACCATTTACCATTTACCATTTAGAAGGTCCTGGGTTCGATTCACACCTGGGACGCTGAAGGAGGGAGTGCCCACCGCAAACAAACGTTAATATCTCAAAAACTATACATCACATTGCTTATATTTGGACATTCTGAGTGAGAGCAGAAGTAGCTCAAGAGTTTGATGTACAATATATGCATGTCATGTTAAAGTTGTGTGAACTGTCGCAGTTTTTAAAATGTAAACAAAGTTAGCTGGCTAGAGTCAGACACACAAGCCTCGCGCCACTTGGGCTCCATAGGGTTCCATTGCCGTTGCCACCCAGTGACGCGGTTTGTTTACCAAAATGCTACTCGGCTGATCCCTCGCTTACCTTTGTATTGGAAGGTAGACTGACATCAGATTATCAACATACACAAATGATGTAGGCCTATCTAGTTTAACACGTACCAGGTCGTTACTGAAGAGACAAGCTGTCAGAGAGACCACGTTGGGGAGATCAGCCACTCCCAGTAGTAGGCTACAGTATAAACAAGAAGCGCCACCCAGCGACGTAATCTTCTACTGCAATCAACCAATGTTCCAAAGCATAGTAGACTATATTTGCGACTGTTACAATATCCCAATCTAATCTACGCGATCTCCGAGATCATCCACCTGCTCCTGCGACTATTAACTAAGTTCCTCTGGCCAGAGAATGGAATGAATGCAATTTACATGCTCATGAAGACACACACGATCCACACACTGAGCGAACACTCCTTCTTCGTCTCCTCCCCCCCCTTTTTTTAAAGCAACTTTATTGACATCACAGGACAATACAATACAAAACAGTAGCCTACAGGGTGTTGGGGGTGACGTAAGGATAAATTACATGTAGGCTAATCTTTTGTCAATATTTCTCAAGAGATGGGATTATTTAAGTTTTTTTTCTATCTGACTTTGAGAATGATGTTTGCCCAAAATACATTTTATTACACTATCAACCTACTTTGTTGTCAGACTCTACATTCAAAAATAAGACTCTTCTTTTCTTTTACAGCAGTTGGCATCATTTAAATTGCATTCGCCTACTGCCTCCTAGTGGATATTAATCGACCACCGTTGTCCTCCTAACCCAGGGGTCTCAACCTCAGCCTAAACTGGCACAAATCATGCTGCCTTCAAATGGAACTCGTAATTATGATTTGGGAAGTTGTGTAGCCTACATGACACATTGTGAACTCTACATTTTCAGAAAACGTCCACTTACCAAGTCATGAAGAAGCTACCACGTTCTGACTCCTGTCGTAAACACGGGGTAAACACAACCCCATTAAAGACAGCATTATCACAGACCCCCTGGGGGGGGTCACCCCCATTTGATAAGATTTTGTCCCAGGGTCCCCCATAAGATTTCTGCTTTGAGATGTTTTCGTACAGTAAGTGTATGAAACCCATGACCAAAATAGTCATAGTCCAACATTCAGGAGAGCATGGTTACAAAGGTCAATCAGCAGCCAAACTTAAGGTCTTTAAACATACATTTAAGGCCAAATGATATATGAAGGGGTATCATATCATAACATAACATGATGCCACATGATAGGCTATATGAAAAGATATATATTATGATAATGGAAAATGGCATCACAGTGGTGAGCACTTCTGTTCTGGAAATTGCTTAGAAACCCCCTTATTTTCAATATACATACGGAAGCCATATATGCCCTGAATGTCCTAGGTCTCTAGTTAGTGGATGTCAAGTTTCATGAGGCTGTGATTGTCCTCGAGCAGATAACCTACCTTGCCCTATTCAGGAGCCACATTGACAACAACAAAACATTGTTGCAAGAGCCACAATGCACAAAAAGTCCCTTTCCCTCCCTTTATTTATTTTTTGTTAGGCTATTTAGTTAATTTAAGTAGGATTTAAAAGACCCACACCTACCCATAGATTAGATTAGCCTTCATTGTCTCCCTTAGGATAAATTTGTCTTGGGCATTCAAGAGAACATCAGTAGGAGGCGTCATAACACATCGACTCACATACACATGCACACACACACACACACACACACACACACACACACACACACACACGCACGCACACAGTCTAATCAGACTACATTTAACATTCAATCCCACTATCCTTATACATCAAAAAAGAAACATAGATCAAGATCATGTGATATTGCATCAGCCCTTTAAAAAGAAGCATTACGCTTCCCCCCAAATAGTTTGAAATGAAGAAGTTAATATTGCACCGCTGCCCTCGAGAATATGAAACACTGGAGTGTTGTGCACTATACAGATGCTCTGCATCATCTCTTACTATGGAGTAGTTTGATTGACAGTGGGACAAAAGAAAATGTATACCTGTTCAGCTTACAGTTTGGTAACCTGTAGCTACCTTCTGCCTGACGGTAGCATCTCCTACTCTGTGTGGAGGATGTGATTTGGATCGCAGGTGATTTTAAGGACTTGCTACCTCGCTGTCTCCTCGAAAATCTCTTGCCGAGAAGATGGAGGCTGCATACCAATCATTTGACCAGCCGTCTTAATGAGGTTTTGAAGTTGTGACTTGAGTTTAACGGACACGGATGTCATAGCGGATAATGGATTCCCCTAAAGGAACCGCATGAGGCTCTAGTGCCTCGGGTTGAGTAACACTAGAGGTCACATTGGGCCATTTACTGAATCACCTCACGTTAAACAACCCTGAAATAGACATTACCAAACGTGTTTTGTTTGAGAAGGCTGGCAACGCTAGGCTATGTCATCAAAATAAAACGTTGCCATGTCTGTAAATGACTGCTTGCACTCAGAGCGTGTATGTGTGACAGTGTTAGCATTACAAGTATTACCTGTGTGCCTTGAAAATAAGGTGGTTCAAAAATAAAGTGGTAAAATGCAAACCTTTCTTCTAGTTTTTTTTTATTAATAAAAACTGGTCATTAAAAATGATCAATAATTACCGATATCGACTGATATGAAATATTTTATTGATATACTTTTTAGCTATACCGCCCAGCCCTAACCTGTATTCAGCTGTGATAGGAAACACCTGTCAGAAAGGTCACATGCTCATTACGTAGTAGGCTCAGTGCGCTGCGCGAACCCCTCTGCCATTTTGATTAAAACATTTATCACAGATAGATTTTTCTTTGTGATACATTACATTATTGTTTTTTTCATAGATAAACATGGGATGGATAACACAACAAAGTGTGTGCGCGCGCGCGCGTGCGGGCACACACACACACACACACACACACACAGAGTACTGTACATACCTGCCTACCTAAACATTCAAATGCCCCCTCCACCAGCAACCTGTACTACGAAGCTAGTTTAACAGATCCGCGATAAGTCCCTTTGATCTGGTTTGACTGAACAGGATCAAAGCTATCTAGTTTAAGGATACTACGACGGTGGTTTTCTAGTTGATAACTGAAGCTGGGATCTGCCTGTGCACGCGCACGTTTTTCGCTCGTGCACAGGCGCACGTCCACGCGAAAGAGGTGCGCTAGCCAATCACATTATGAACAGCTGAGTTGATCCACGCCCACACCCATTTCCACACCCATTTCCTCATTCAGCGCAGCCACAGTGTGATCAGAGATTTTTGCGGATATTTAATGTATCCGCGATTTAATGTCAGAATGAAAATCCGCGTTGGATAGTCTGCTGAAGGGCTGTCTAAAGCAGCAGCTTGTATTCACATCAGTCATTTGATTTACTTTGATCAGCGATTTCTGTCTGATAGAGCTGCATTGATACAGGCAGCAGCAACAAATGTAAAAGTGTAATCTCAGTCTATACATTTCCACAATCTGTAAGCCTATTTAGACCATAGATTTAGAAACGCATGCTCAATGAATAATGATCTCTATCACTCATGTGTGTGGTTGCACTGATCGAATAATTCATATATAAAATAGCCTAGTATAAAGCCTAATAGCCTACTATAAAAGAGAAAACTGCTGAACTGAATTGAGACGATGCGGGCATAGTTATCATTGATAAAAACTAGCCTATTTTTGCTCATATATTGGCATACAGCCTACAGGACACAGTTCCAGCTGAAAGATGCAAGAATAGCCTGCATATTTAGTATTAGGGCTATCCCATATTTAAACTAATATCTATATTATATGTATCGGCTTTTCTGGCATGTAGGAGAATATCACCCTCACTCCATTTGAGGGTCCGTTCATGATATGCGCCGCGGTGATTAATAGTGATCATATTTCTCCACGCATCGTTGAGCTGTTAAGACATAAAGTGGTAAGTAGGCTTAATTTAATTATGTAGCCTACAGAGCCACGAATGTTTTGCTTGTTCTATTCTCAGTTGACTGCAATCTATTTTTCATATGGCGATCTTATGAATGGTGAGTGACTCCAGAGAGCCGATATTATATGGGTCTCTCATGGATTTTGATCTCATCCTCTGAAGCTAACCTGGTCGCGACCAGGTTAGCTTTGCAGCGTCAGTTGCCATGGTGATTGAAAGTTAACTTGCTTTGTAGTACGGCTAAACCAGGTTTAAACTCAAACTTACTCGGATAAGGCATTAAACTAGCTTCGTAGTACAGGCTACAGATAGGAATTAATGTTTACTATCCTGAGTGGAGTACCATGTGTGTCTTCAATCTATCTTTACGAATGAAAACTTTACCACAGACAGAGCAATTCAATTGTTTCTCTCCTGTGTGGATTATCATGTGTAACTTCAAATCTCCTTTACGACCAAAACCTTTACCACAGACTGAGCAAATAAATTGTTTCTCTCCAGTGTGGACTATCCTGTGTAGCTTCAACTGTCTTTTACGAGCAAAACCTTTACCACAGACTGAGCAAATAAATTGTTTCTGTCCAGTGTGGACTATCATGTGTAGCTTCAACTGCCTTTTACGAGCAAAACCTTTACCGCAGATGGAGCAATTCAATTGTTTCTCCCCTGTGTGGATTATCATGTGTGTGTTCAAGTTGTCTTTACGACCAAAACCTTTACCGCAGATGGAGCAAATAAATTGTTTCTCCCCTGTGTGGATTATCATGTGTGTGTTCAAGTTATCTTTACGACCAAAACCTTTACCACAGACTGAGCAAATACATTGTTTCTCTCCTGTGTGGGCTATCATGTGTGTCTTCAAGTGTCCTTTATGACCAAAACCTTTACCACAGACTGAGCAAATAAATTGTTTCTCTCCTGTGTGGATTAGCATGTGTAACTTCAAGTGTCCTTTTTGACCAAAACCTTTACCACAGACTGAGCAATTAAATTGTTTCTCGTCTGTGTGGATTATCATGTGTCTCTTCAACTGTCCTTTACGATCAAAACCTTTACCACAGACGGAGCAGTCGCCAGTTCTAGTTGGTTGTAAATCACTAGCTGGATCTACGTTCCTGGCTGGTTCTGATACTCCACAGTCCTCTCCATCAGCTTCTGTCTTCATCTGTTCAGTTGAGCTGCTCGCTAGAGGCTCTGCCTCTCTGTTCTCCTCAGTTTGGCTTTGATGAAGTTGTGAGGACTGAGGTTTCTCTTCCTCATCTTTACTCTTCACAGGGACACAAGTGAATGGGAACTTTGTGATATCAGACTCCTCCAGCCCTTGAAGCTGCTCTCCCTCCTGACTGATCCAGAGTTCCTCCTGAAGCTGCTCTGCCTCCTGACTGATGCAGAGTTCCTCCTGTTCCTCTTTAATGTGTGGGAGCTCTGGGTCCTCCTGAAGCTGCTCTCCCTCCTGACTGATCCAGAGTTCCTCCTGTTCCTCTTTAATTTGTGGAGGCTCTGGTTCCTCCTGAAGCTGCTCTCCCTCCTGACTGATCCAGAGTTCCTCCTGTTCCTCTTTAATGTGTGGAGGCTCTGGGTCCTCCTGGTCCAGACTGGGGCTCCACTCCTGCTGCTCAGCAGGAACCGCAGTTAGGCGCTGCTTCACCACCGCTCTCAGCTTCTGGACTTTAGACATTTTGATTTTCACAGTGAGGGAAATTTTTCCTCCTGAACTATTTACTGACACACTGTGTCCTTCCAAGCTCCAACAGCTTCACAGCTAACGTTAGTTTCACAGCTAATAGCCCACAGCTAACGTTAGCTTCACAGCCATGGAGTTCAGCTAATACAGCTAACGTTAGCTTCACAGCTAAACCATTCACCTGAAGAGAGGAGCTTCTTCTTCCCCTCAAGAGTTAAACGGAGCCCCTGTTCCACTTTATATATTCATGGTAATATCATCCGCACACACGAGTCTTCTGTTTGTAAATTAAACTTGTGAAAGGATATAACCGGGAAATAATACGCTACTGCTTCTTTCAGGAACAATGCACACACAAAAAGACACGAGGGGGAGGGGAGCACGTGAATAATACGTCATTCGACAGCCACGCCTACCGTGGGGGAAACCATGAGCCTATATGGGAGGGGGGTGGGGAGGTCTCAACAGATATGGGCAGCCTATAGTTTCTCAAGCCAGTCTATCGAGAAGCCCCTCAGCAGTATAGGCTATATTATAGGCTCATCCCCTATGCTCATCCCCCACGGTGGGCGTGGCTGTCGAATGACATGTTATTCACGCGCTCCCCTCCCTCTCGTGTCTTTTTGTGTGTGCATTGTTCCTGAAAGAAGCAGTAGCGTATTATTTCCCCGTTATATCCTTTCACAAGTTTAATTTACAAACAGAAGACTCGTGTGTGCGGATGATATTATCACGAATATATAAACTGGAACAGGGGCTCCGTTTAACTCTTGAGGGGAAGAAGAAGCTCCTCTCTTCAGGTGAATGGTTTAGCTGTGAAGCTAACGTTAGCTGTATTAGCTGAACTCCACTGTGAAGTGTTAGCTGTGAAGCTAACGTTAGCTGTATTAGCTGAACTCCATGGCTGTTAAGTGTTAGCTGTGATTGAAGCTAACGTTAGCTGTTTAGGCTATTGGCTGTGAAACTAACGTTAGCTGTGAAGCTGTTGGAGCTTGGAAGGACACAGTTTGTCAGTAAATAGTTCAGGAGGAAAAGTTTCCCTCACTGTGAAAATCAAAATGTCTAAAGTCCAGAAGCTGAGAGCGGTGGTGAAGCAGCGCCTAACTGCGGGTCCCGCTGAGCAGCAGGAGTGGAGCCCCAGTCTGGACCAGGAGGACCCAGAGCCTCCACACATTAAAGAGGAACAGGAGGAACTCTGGACCAGTCAGGAGGGAGAGCAGCTTCAAGGGCTGGAGGAGGCTAATCTCACCATGACCAAGTTTCCATTCCCTCGTGTTCCTGTGAAGAGTGAAGATGAGCAAGAGAAACCTCAGTCCTCACAACTTCATCAAAGCCAAACTGGGGAGAACAGAGAGGCAGAGCCTCTAGCGAGCAGCTCAACTGAACAGATGAAAACAGAAGCGGATGGAGAGGACTGTGGAGTATCAGAACCAGCCAGGAACTTAGATCCAGTTAGTAATTTACAACCAACTAGTGATGACAAGACTTCAGACTCTTCTGAACCTGAGACTGAACACAGTGAGGAAGAATGGATGGAAACTAGTGAACCTCATTCAGCTTTAGACTCACAGAAAAACAGTGAAGTTCTTGGGAAGAAACACTTAAGCTGCTCAGTTTGTGGTAAACTATGTTATTATAAAGCACGGTTGAAAAGACACATGATAGTCCACACAGGAGAGAAACCATTTATTTGCTCAGTCTGTGGTAAAGGTTTTAGTCATAAGAGACAGTTGAAGTCACACATGATAGTCCACACAGGAGAGAAACTATTTATTTGCTCAGTCTGTGGTAAAGGTTTTGGTTGTAAAGACTACTTGAAGAAACACATGATAATCCACACAGGAGAGAAACCATGTATTTGCTCAGTCTGTGGTAAAGGTTTTGGTCATAAACAAAGCTTGAAGTCACACATGATAGTCCACACAGGAGAGAAACTATTTCTTTGCTCAGTCTGTGGTAAAGGTTTTGGTAATGAACGAAGCTTGAAGAGACACATGATAATCCACACAGGAGAGAAACCATTTATTTGCTCAGTCTGTGGTAAAGGTTTTGGTCAAAAATTTAACTTGAAGAGACACATGATAGTCCACACAGTAGATATTTGCTCAGTCTGTGGTAAAGGTTTTGGTCGTAAGAGACAGTTGAAGTCACACATGATAGTCCACACAGGAGAGAAACAATTTATTTGCTCAGTCTGTGGTAAAGGTTTTGGTCATAAGAGACAGTTGAACTCACACATGATAATCCACACAGGGGAGAAACAATGTATTTGCTCGGTCTGTGGTAAAGGTTTTGGTCGTAAACAAAGCTTGAAGTCACACATGATAGTCCACACAGGAGAGAAACAATTTCTTTGCTCAGTCTGTGGTAAAGGTTTTGGTTATAAACAAAGCTTGAAGACACACATGATAGTCCACACAGGAGAGAAACGATTTAATTGCTCAGTCTGTGGTAAAGGTTTTGGTCAGAAAGGAGACTTGAAGTTACACATGATAATCCACACAGAAGAGAAACCATTTAATTGCTTAGTCTGTGGTAAAGGTTTTGGTCGTACAGGATACTTGAAGTCACACATGATAAGCCACACAGGAGAGAAACCATTTAATTGCTCAGTCTGTGGTAAAGGTTTTGGTCGTAAAGATAACTTGAAGTCACACATGATTGTCCACACAGGAGCGAAACAATTTAATTGCTCAGTCTGTGGTAAAGGTTTTGGTCATAAACGAAGCTTGAAGACACACATGATAATCCACACAGGAGAGTAAACATTGATTGCTATCTGGTGGAGGGGGCATTTGAGTGTTTCTGTATGCAAGTATGTACTGTGTGCGTACTTTGTTGTGTTATCCTGTGTTTATGTATGGGGGGGGAAACTATAAAAATGTACCACAATATCTGTCATAAATGTTTTAGTCAAAATGGTGTAGGGATGCCAATCTGGGCTGATAGGAACCAAAGGTGAGGTCATCTTCTAGAAAGGGGTCTGATAAATTGAGAAAAAACAAAACATTACTTTATGATCAATTCATTCTTATAAAAGAGGCCTTGGTCACAGCTATGCTAAGCTAAAAGCCATGTTGATGTTACCTTTAGCACTGGAGATATTTTAGGACTGGAGGTCTTCTCTTGTTGCTTACCTCTAGAGGCTGCAGCTGATCCTTCCTCTCACCTGTGGGTGGACGGTCCAGGAGACGAGGGGACGCCCCACACTCCCGAATCTCATCTAGCCTGGTACGTGCTCTGCTGGGGAGCTCACCAATACAGACCGATGGAGCAGAGGAAAGGGGGGTGATCCTATAGAATATATTTCATTTGTTTTATAGCTTAGATGTTGTTGAGTCCTGTCCTGTACAGCGACCTATCCTGTGTAATTGACCATCTTGTCCGGTATAATGAGGTTTCTACTGTGTCCTTTGTGTCCAGTCTGGTTCTGCAACTTGTCCTATGTAATGTGTGCCTTGAGCAAATAGGTGGCTTTTGTTTTGCCATGCTCCAAAGTAGTCATCTAATAATTTGTTGTAAATAAGAACCGCATTAAAAGTACAGTAACAGTAACAGTGAAAATAAGACACTCTGTAGCTGCTGCTACTTTGAGAAATACCGCAGTGAGGAAAAGTGAAAACGTGAAGTGCAAAGTGCAAGTAAATAATTTTGTTTCCTGAAATTAAGACCAATAATCGGGATTACAATATTTAGCAAATTAATTGACATTAACATATTTCCCATAATTTGAACCAACCCACATCATGAGATTGTATCACATAGATCAGGGGTGTTACCTTTCCCTGTTGACTAAGCACAGTCTCCTTTTGTTTCTTATTGTCTTTTTGACTGGTAAATCCTAGTGCATCCATTAGGTCATCCTCATCGTCATTAAATGTCAGCTCGCCCCGTTTCTGTAGTGCCTTAACTGGCGAAGGAACAACACACAGTGGGTGCATTGTGGGCCATTCCATTTAAACTGGGAGCTGGGAATGTGACTGTTCAAAGGTCATGAGCTCCTCCGATGGTGACATCACCTGTGCTGGGATTTTCCCTGCCGAACTCGGCGGAGCCTCACCAGCCAGTGGTGGCCTGAAGGTTAGAGAAGCGGCAGGATAAACCTGGGTGGGGAAAGTGAAAAGGCAGCGCTTACCCCTCCCTCATTACCACCACTGTGGTGCCCTTGAGCAAGGCCCTTAACCACAACCGCTCCAGTGGAGCTGCTCTCAGTGAGACTCCCTCTGTATAAACAAAGGTAAAACAAAATTAATCAAAAATCCAAGATGGCTGCGCCCCACGCATCAACAGTAGTTAAAATCTTAGTAATTACTGTTTATTAGCATTTCTGTCTTTTTTGTGTCTCATTAAATCAGCTGTACACACAGCACTGCATAACTTCTATCTGTGTGGACATGTTGCTGCAGTGTTTGCGCAAAATACTGCAGAATGCATTGTTATCAACTGTTATTGCTAACAATGGCTAGCCTGGTTTGAGCTAACCCTGGTGTGTGTGCGCGTGTGCGTACATGCAGTGGTGTATAAAGTACTCGAAAACCATACTTAAAGGGGGACTAACCCCCTAGATATGTATCAGAACAGTGATTTGAAAATACCTATGGAAAAAAACAAGAAATGACATATACTCTTGTCTATACTGGACTCTTTGGCTGTGTTCAAGTCAAAGATTTTTTTTCGGAAATCGACGCCATTACAGTTTGCCTACTGCCTCAAAAATAATTTATTTGAGAGGGGCAATATCTTTATAAATATCAACAACTAGCCAACGCTGGTGGCCTGTTTGGAAACAGCTTTGCTCAAAATGGTTTTAAGTTATATCAATTTAGTAATTCAGTGGCGAACTAGAAATGTAATTATTTTTCTGCATGTATCTCTATGGAAACTACTCAAACTACGTTACGGGAGCAAAGTGACATGAGCTCGTTAACAGCAGCACACCCACAATAGGACAAACCTCTCGCTCTGGGGTAACACAATGCGAGATTTCTCCACGTAATTCCCTCGTCTAACTAGAGATAAACCGTGCAATGAAATCCGTTTTTAATTTGCGTTTTGGGGCTTTTCGTGATTCTTGTTGAAAGTTACAACACCTCTGATTTTTCCTCTCAGGGCGCAGGAGGCAGCGCAGAGCTCTTCTCCTCCTCACACTGTTCCCATGCGAATCCCCCCGAGCAGCACACACACACACAGACAGAGCCAGTCGCTCTGCTCTGCTGACTTGATTTCCAGAAAAGTTGGCGTTGCTTGTACACAGTGATGATATTATATTAGCCGATATGTTTAGAGAAGCTTTGTCACATTGTCACGTCGTAGTATAGCGTTATATTTTACATTACATGTCCGCTAAACTGCGACGAGATTTGTTTGCTGAAATGTCAGACTGTTGAAAGCCCCCGCCTCTCACTGCTGCTGTGTGCTGCTGCCGCGCGCCCCCGCGGGTGCATGAGAGAGCAGACTGGCCGAGAGAAAGTGCTTCCAAGTCGGACTGATAGCCGCGGAAATGTCAGACTGTGCTCTCTGTGCTCTGAGAGCACAGAGCTGCTGCTGCTGCTGCTGCGCGCGCGCCCGGAGCTTGGTGCTAGTGCATGAGGTTACAGTACGACTCTCCCGCCCGCTCCCGCCTGGCTGGGCTGGAGACAGTGCTTCCAACTCGGACTGATAATATAAACATCATCATTCAAGCTTATCCAGGTAAGATATTAATAAAGTAGTGACACATTCAGCGGGAAACTAACTATAATTAAGACATGTGCCAACTTTGACGACGTTTGGTTCAGTATTTTAAGAGCAAACTTCAATAAGAATAGGCTTGGAGTTCTGAGGAGCCGAAAGGGTACAGGGGGGGTAGGGGAGTAATTATCTTGAAATCCCATAGTCTTTGGGGACAACCTGACGTCAGGTTGTACCAAATCTCCCATTCATTTGAGAGAGAAAAAAAAAGCAGTGTTCGACCCTTAGAGGGCGCTTATGCCAGTTATGCTGCTGAAAAATGATACAAATGGTAAAATGGCAACAGTTTGGTGTCAAATGTGGAAATTCTGACCAGAATTCTTCACACATCACCCCCAAAGTCATATATATTGGTTAAAAGCTGAAAAAAAGTGTTTTGGGGGTTAGTTACACTTTAAGTAAAAGTAAAGATATCTTCCCAGAAAAAGACTTTGGTAAAAGTCAAAGTCACTCATTAGAATATTACTTGGGTAAAAGTCTTAAAGTACTTGATATTTTCTGTACTTAAGTATCAAAAGTAATTTTCTGATATTAAATGTACTTAAGTATTGAAAGTAAAAAGTACAAGTAAATGCTGCAAAAAAAATCAAGCAAAAGACATGCCTGGGCTTGAGTGGAAGTCTATTTCTTCTTCTTGACTTTTATAGCTGCTGGCAAACAACGTTATGTTGCATTACAGCCAGGGGCATCATGCAAGCCAAAAATCTGAGGGGGCGAACTCTGGCGCCGCCCGGAGGGCGGCAAAAAAATTGGGGGGTTGGAAGCCAGATTTAGAGGAATATCTAATTTTAAATTAACAGACTGAGCAGGTGTAACCATAAGGCTATTTTCCAAACTGCTCAGCCTCCTGGAAAGATCCATAATCACCAGACTAAGTACATTGCCACTGCCCAGGCTCAATGGACTTGACAAAAAAGGGAGACCACATGTTTCAAAGCAATGTAACACAATGTTTATTTTGGCTGGTATTGCCTTTTCAGAAGGTAGAAATCTTTCCTCTAGAGCAGGGGTTCCCAACCTTTTTTGTGCCAAGGACTGGTAGATACATGGGAAAAAAAAGTTGCGGACCGGTTGTCAATTCTAATGGTTTTAGTTATATATATTTACTCACCAGGTGGCGACAAAGGGTAAATAACAGCCTTTTGTGTTGTACTGTATGTAGCCTATACAGTATTTATGTTTTTGTTTTAACTACAAACATACATAAACGTAAACTTGAAACTATGTTTCAACTACCATACACAGCCTATAATAATATAGCCTATGTTTATTAACAAAAAAAAAAAATTTTTTTTTTTTTTTACCTCTCAAAAATCTGAGGGTTACAATGGGCATGACGCTTCTGATTACAGCCACCAAATGGAATGGCGTGTGGATCGTGATTAACGTAACTTGCAAACTAGGAGCACTGATTTGCCAAACCTGATCGCTTGCAGCAGCCCCGGCTACAGCCCACTACAGTATAGGGGGCGTTGGAATTCCAGGAGGGGGCGGCGACAACGTAACGCACTATTCCCAGCTTGAAAAACATGAGCAGACCAGTTGCCTTATCTAGGCATCAAGTCAGCCGTTTTACTCGCGATTACAGACCCGTTAATAGAGACGTGTAATTGTGTCTTTTATGCCAATATAACGCTCTTCCAAAGAGCCTCTCCTCTTTGAGATCATTACAGACAAGTAGACAAACACTGCCACCAAGTGCCAGCTTTACAACAATAGGCTGTATAGTTAATAGACAAACTATAAACACACTAACACAGCCTGTCAGCCACCAAGTATGTGCCTGCTTTAACGCTCCTTTTCAACAATTACAGACAGTATAGACGCTACTGACACCCCCGCGGGAACATAGCCTAATTATGTTGTCCCACCTGGCTGCGTGGAGAGACCCGGCCGGCCGCTCAGAGTGCAGGCTGCCCCTTGCTGTCCATGGTGCTGACAGTAGGCTATAGACAAGCTACAGACACAGCCACAAAGACGTGCCTGCTTACCAATATTTAAATTAAATCCATTCATAACAACAATAACAGCGTGTGTACCAGCAGCGCAAACATCAAACAACAATGCAATAAATAGAATAACCAGCCTCTTACCTGTAGTAGTCTGTAGTAGTCTGTAGAAATAACAATCCAGCAAACAGACAGCATGTTGTGAAGCCAAAAACAACAGAACACACTAGTGACTGAACAATGTGATCGAGCCCGGGTAGCCCACCTGACGCCGGTGTAAAGCTGCTGCAGCTGCCTCCAGGCTGCTCGCCAGCCTCGCCACGCCAGGCTCGCCTTCTTCCTCAAACTCACGGTCACGGCCCGTGACAGTGGGGCCGCGGCAGCCGCCGCGGCCGGAGGGTTCTTCTTTAACCATTTTCTAATGTCCATGGCGGCGAAATAACTCAAAAAGTGCGGATATGGTTCTCTTCTCTAGTGGGTCTCCAGTAGCCTAGCCTAATCAACTAGCCTACAACAAGAGGCGGTTTCCCCGAGGCCGGATCCAACATATAATGTCCCGCCCTACTCTGCCTCTGATTGGCTTACCCTGATATTTTACCCTAACCTAACCAATCGCTGTAATCCTCATGCTACATGGCTCTGCCTCATGCGTACACACAACCAATCATCGCTCCCCATGAGCCTAAAAAACCCAAACCAATCCCAGGTGGCGAAAGAAAATCTACCTTCGCCATCCTGAGAAAACCTTCGCCAACCTGGGAAAACAAACAAAAACAAAAAAGAGTAAACGGACCACGTTTTGACTGAGGGGGCGGGTAGTCTGGGTGAGGGGGCGACGCCCCCTCACGCCCCCTCGTGACGCCGGGTCTGGCTTGCAGGCTACGCAATTTCTTCTGATTTTACTTTGTAACTAAGATGCTTGGGGGAAATGTAGTGGAGTAAAAGTATCCATTTCATTTGGGAAATGTAGTGGAGTAAAAGTGAAAGTTGACAGAAATATAAATAATCAAGTAAAGTACAGATACTCAGAAAAAATACTTAAGTACAGTACTTAAGTATTTATACTTAGTTACATTACACCACTGCGTACATGTGTGTGTGTGTGTGTGTGTGAGGGAGAGAGAGGTTATTTCATGCTCACCCACTTCCTTTATGATGGGGATGCTGAAGGAGATAGCTCTGATGTTTCAGCTTTAGTCTTCTGCACACTCGTCTTAGGTTGTGTCTTGCTTTCCTCTGGAAGCAAATCATCAAGCAGGTCAGCCAAGGGCTCGTCTAGATCTGTGGAGAGGAGATGAGATGTCACTCACACCAACACTGCAGATGTATTGTTTACACTGTCAAATAATATGAAAAATGATGTGGAAAAATGCATGTTCCTGTGCATGCATGTTTATTCAAAGGTTGGATAGTTATTTTGTGGTCCATCCATTTGCTAGTCTAATTTGGAGAGGGGAAAACTGACAGCCTTTTTTCAAAGGGGTCCCTTGACCTCTCAGCTCAACATATGTGAATGAGAGTGGCTTCTATGGGTACTGCAGCACGACTCTCCCCATTACAGACATGCCCACTTCCTGTCAATCCCATTCAGTTATTGGCAAAAACCATGCCGTGTTTTGCATGCAGTATAAGTGTGTTATTTTCACTTATTCTATTTGAAACTGCATACACTCAGGTCCATAAACATAATCTGATCAGATTTTTATTTTTATTTTACATTGAGGATATGAAACAAAAACTGTCCAGGATACTCTCTCTCTTTGTTTTAGCCCAGTTGACTCCTAGATTTGAACTCTTCAAGAAAAATCAAAGACATTCCTCAGGACAAGAGCAGGTTTACTTTGTCACAGACAGTAATAGGATATTGTTCCCTATAAATCCTATAAAAGGGACAAAACACTCAAATCAGGATCTTATCACAAGTGAATGATTTCTAAGTAGTTTCTGCCTTTGTATATATCACCTTTTTCACTCTCCATGAGTTTGCATCCCTTTAAATGAAGGTTGTCCCTGGAATGTCACAGTTGTAGCATCATGTTCCATCAATATGAATGATGTCTTGTTTAAAGCTGCTTGTTATAATACTGTGTATTAATACTGTGTATTAATTAAAACCTTCCTGACTTGACTTGGACTCTAGCTCAAAGACTTGAGACTTGACTTGGACTTGCAAAAAATGACGTGGCCATCTCTGTCAGTGCCCGGCCACGCCCCCTTGGCTAGGCTATAATTAGCCTACAGTTTTGTTGTCCACAAGTAGCCGGATGCAACAATTAAAAACAGATAGAAGTTATGCAGTGCTGTGTGTACAGCTGATTTAATGAAACACAAAAAAGACAAATGCTAATAAACAGTAATTACTAAGATTTTAACTACTGTTGATGCGTGGAGCGCAGCCATCTTGGATTTTTGATTCATTTTGTTTTACCTTTGTTTATACAGGGGGAGTCTCACTGAGAGCAATGCTCTCTTTTTCAGGAGTACCCAGTTCACATTCACACCTGGAGCCTGACCAGTTACAACCACATCTGCTGGCCACTGAGCAGCTCCACTGGAGCGGTTGTGGTTAAGGGCCTTGCTCAAGGGCACCACAGTGGCGGTAATGAGGGAGGGGCAAGCGCTGCTTTTTCACTTTCCCCACCCAGGTTTATCCTGCCGCTTCTCTAACCTTCAGGCCACCACTGGCTGGTGAGGCTCCGCCGAGTTTGGCAGGAAAAATCCCAGCACAGGTGATGTCACCATCGGAGGAGCTCATGACCTTTGAACAGTCACATTCCCAGCTCCCAGTTTAAATGGAATGGCCCACAATGCATCCACTGTGTGTTGTTCCTTCGCCAGTTAAGGCACTACAGAAACGGGGCGAGCTGACATTTGATGACGATGAGGATGACCTAATGGATGCACTAGGATTTACCAGTCAAAAAGACAATAAGAAACAAAAGGAGACTGTGCTTAGGCCCAACAGGGAAAGGTAACACCCCTGATCTATGTGATACAATCTCATGATGTGGGTTGGTTCAAATGATGGGGAATATGTTAATGCCAATTAATTTGCTAAATATTGTAATCCCGATTATTGGTCTTAATTTCAGGAAACAAAATTATTTCATTGCACTTCACATGTTTTCACTTTTCCTCACTGCGGTATTTCTCAAAGTAGCAGCAGCTACAGAGTGTCTTATTTTCACTGTTTCTGTACTTTTAATGCGGTCCTTATTTACAACAAATTATTAGATGACTACTTTGGAGCATAGCAAAACAAAAGCCACCTATTTGCTCAAGGCACACATTACATAGGACAAGTTACAGAACCAGACTGGACACAAAGGACACAGGAGAAACCTCATTATACCGGACAAGATGGTCAATTACACAGGATAGGCCGCTGTACAGGACAGGACTCAACATCTAAGCTATAAAACAAATGAAATATATCCTATAGGATCACCCCCCTTTCCTCCGCTCCATCTGTCTGTATCCGTAAGCTCCCCAGCAGAGCGCGTACCAGGCTAGATGAGATTCTGGAGTGTGGGGCGTCCCCTCGTCTCCTGGACCGTCCATCCACAGGTGAGAGGAAGGATCAGCTGCAGCCTCTAGAGGTAAGCAACTAGAGAAGATCTCCAGTGCTAAAGGTAACATCAACATGGCTTTTAGCTTAGCATAGCTGTGCCCAAGGCCTCTTTTATAAGAATGAATTTATCATAAAGTAAATTTTTTGTTTTTTCCTCAATTTGTCAGTACCCTTTCTAGAAGATGACCTCACCTTTGGTTCCTATCAGCCCACATTGGCATCCCTACACCATTTTGACTAAAACATTTATGACAGATATAATTTTATTTGTGGTAATTTTTTATAGTTTCCCCCCCCATACATGAACACAGGATAACACAACAAAGGACTCACAGCACATACTTGCATACAGAAAAACTCAACTGCCCCCTCCACCAGATAGCAATTAATGTTTACTCTCCTGTGTGGATTATCATGTGTGTCTTCAAGCTTCGTTTATGACCAAAACCTTTACCACAGACTGAGCAGTTAAACTGTTTCGCTCCTGTGTGGACTATCATGTGTGACTTCAAGTTATCTTTACGACCAAAACCTTTACCACAGACTGAGCAAATACATTGTTTCTCTCCTGTGTGGCTTATCATGTGTGACTTCAAGTCTCCTGTACGACCAAAACCTTTACCACAGACTGAGCAATGAAATTGTTTCTCTCCTGTGTGGATTATCATGTGTCTGATCATGCCTCCTTTTTGACCAAAACCTTTACCACAGACTGAGCAATTAAATAGTTTCTCTCCTGTGTGGATTATCATGTGTGTCTTCAAGCCTCGTTTATGACCAAAACCTTTACCACAGACTGAGCAAAGAAATTGTTTCTCTCCTGTGTGGACTATCATGTGTAACTTCAAGCTTTGTTTACGACCAAAACCTTTACCACAGACCGAGCAAATACATTGTTTCTCTCCTGTGTGGATTATCATGTGTGACTTCAACTGTCTCTTATGACCAAAACCTTTACCACAGACTGAGCAAATAAATTGTTTCTCTCCTGTGTGGACTATCATGTGTGACTTCAACTGTGTCTTACGACCAAAACCTTTACCACAGACTGAGCAAATATCTACTGTGTGGACTATCATGTGTCTCTTCAAGTTAAATTTTTGACCAAAACCTTTACCACAGACTGAGCAAATAAATGGTTTCTCTCCTGTGTGGATTATCATGTGTTTCTTCAAGTCTCCTTTACGACCAAAACCTTTACCACAGACTGAGCAAATAAATTGTTTCTCTCCTGTGTGGACTATCATGTGTGACTTCAACTGTCTCTTACGACTAAAACTTTTACCACAGACTGAGCAAATAAATGGTTTCTCTCCTGTGTGGACTATCATGTGTCTTTTCAACTGTGCTTTATAATAACATAGTTTACCACAAACTGAGCAGCTTAAGTGTTTCTTCCCAAGAACTTCACTGTTTTTCTGTGAGTCTAAACCTGAATGAGGTTCGCTAGTTCCCATCCATTCTTCATCACTGTGTTCAGTCTCAGGTTCAGAGTCTGAAGTCTTGTCATCACTAGTTGGTTGTAAATTACTAGCGGGATATAAGTTCCTGGCTGGTTCTGATACTCCACAGTCCTCTCCATCAGCTTCTGTTTTCATCTGTTCAGTTGAGCTGCTCGCTAGAGGCTCTGCCTCTCTGTTCTCCTCAGTTTGGCTTTGATGAAGTTGTGAGGACTGAGGTTTCTCTTGCTCATCTTCACTCTTCACAGGAACACGAGGGAATTGAAACTTGGTCATGGTGAGATCAGCCTCCTCCAACCCTTGAAGCTGGTCCAGAGTCCTGTTCCTCTTTAATGTGTGGGGCCTCTGGGTCCTCCTGGTCCAGACTGGGGCTCCACTCCTGCTGCTCAGCGGGAAGCGCAGTGATCACTTGATTTTCACAGTGACAAACTTTTCCTCCTGAATTATTTACTGACAAACTGTGTCCTTCCAAGCTCCAACAGCTTCACAGCTAACGTTAGTTTCACAGCTAATAGCCTAAACAGCTAACGTTAGCTTCAATCACAGCTAACACTTCACAGCCCTGGAGTTCAGCTAATACAGCTAACGTTAGCTTCACAGCTAAAGCATTCAACTGAAGAGAGGAGCTTCTTCTTCCCCTCAAGAGTTAAACGGACGGAGCCCCTGTTCCACTTTATATATTCGTGATATCATCCGCACACACGAGTCTTCTGTTTGTAAACTTGTGAAAGGATATAACCGGGAAAAAATACGCAACTGCTTCTTTCAGGAACAATGCACACACAAAAAGACACGAGGGGGAGGGGAGCGCGTTAATAACACGTCATTCGACAGCCACGCCCACCGTGGGGGAAACCATGAGCCTATATGGGAGGGGGGTGGGGAGGTCTCAACAGATGTGGGCAGCCTATAGTTTCTCAAGCCAGTCTATCGAGAAGCCCCTCACTGCTGCAGTGTGGAGAAGCTCAACATCGGCGTCTGTAGCCTGAGGAGGTTTTGTCTTCAAAGATGTATTTCACCACACTGCCTCCAACAGAGAGGAGAGAAGGTAGCCTGCATTGAAAACACGACCTTAATGGCGTCTACCAATGTCCTTTTTAATTGTTGCATCCGGCTACTTGTGGACAACAAAACTGTAGGCTAATTATAGCCTAGCCAAGGGGGCGTGGCCGGGCACTGACAGAAATCCTCACGTCATTTTTTGCAAGTCCAAGTCAAGTCTCAAGTCTTTGAGCTAGAGTCCAAGTCAAGTCAGGAAGGTTTTAATTAATACACAGTATTAATACACAGTATTATAACACGCAGCTTTAAACAAGACATCATTCATATTGGTGGAACATGATGCTACAACGGTGACATTCCAGGGACAACCTTCATTTAAAGGGATGCAAACTCATGGAGTGAAAAAGGTGATATATACAAAGGCAGAAACTACTTAGAAATCATTCACTTGTGATAAGATCCTGATTTGAGTGTTTTGTCACTTATATAGGATTTATAGGGAACAATATCCTATTACTGTCTGTGACAAAGTAAACCTGCTCTTGTCCTGAGGAATGTCTTTGATTTTTCTTGAAGAGCTCAAATCCAGGAGTCAATCTTGGACAGTTTTTGTTTCATAGCCTCAATGTAAAATAAAAATAAAAATCTGATAAGATTATGTTTATGGACCTGAGCATGCAGACATATTCAAATAGAATAAGTGAAAATAACACACTTATACTGCATGCAAAACACGGCATGGTTTTTGCCAGTAACTGAATGGGAATGACAGGAAGTGGCCATGTCTGTAATGGGGAGAGAGCTGCAGTACCCATAGAAGCCACTCTCATTCAGATATGTTGAGCTGAGAGGTCAAGGGACCCCTTTGAAAAAAGGCTGTCAGTTTTTCCCTCTCCAAATTAGACTAGCAAATGGATGGACCACAACATAACTATCCAACCTTTGAATAAACATGCATGCACAGGAACATGCATTTTTCATATCATTTGACAGTGTAAACATGACGATGAGGATGACCTAATGGGTGCACTAGGATTTACCAGTCAAAAAGACAATAAGAAACAAAAGGAGACTGTGCTTAGTCAACAGGGAAAGGTAACACCCCTGATCTATGTGATACAATCTCATGATGTGGGTTGGTTCAAATGATGGGGAATATGTTAATGTCAATTAATTTGCTAAATATTGTAATCCCGATTATTGGTCTTAATTTCAGGAAACAAAATAATTTCATTGCACTTTGCACTTCACATGTTTTCACTTTTCCTCACTGCGGTATTTCTCAAAGTAGCAGCAGCTACAGAGTGTCTTATTTTCACTGTTACTGTTACTGTACTTTTAATGCAGTCCTTATTTACAACAAATTATTAGATGACTACTTTGGAGCATAGCAAAACAAAAGCCACCTATTTGCTCAAGGCAGACATTACATAGGACAAGTTACAGAACCAGACTGGACACAAAGGACACAGGAGAAACCTTAACGATTTTTCAGACGGCAGCCCGTCTTTATTGTCACACAACACACTACAACACATGCACGGAGGGCCACAACACACACATGCTGACGGTGGCCGGTGAAATTTGTCCTCTGCATTTAACCCATCCTGGCTTTGTCCTTTCCTCCTGGGGCAGGCCAGGAGCAGTGGTCGCTTTCTCGTACAGCGCCCGGGGACCGACTTCGGATGTTGTCGTCACTGGTCGGATGACGATGACGATCTGATCTTCTGCATGTTTTTAGTGGGGGGGGGTTATATACGGAGGAGCCCCCCTGGGGGAGCACGGGGAGAACATGCAAACTCCACACAGACAGAAAGGCCCTTACGACGAGATACCCCACCTGGGCAGTGGTAGGGATGGGGGAGAGTACTCGGGTACTCGAGTACTCGTTTGTAACGAGAGTACTCGAGTACCGTTTCCGCTGTCCGGGTACTCGCCCCACCCCCCTCCCCTATAAAAATGGCCGATCTAACGTTAACAGCGTCTGGCGAATCGCCAGCAACACAGACGTCCATGTATATTAACGCAATCTATATTCAGCAGATGTAAAATAAACAAGATTTGATTGCAGTTGTTTTCCGTTCATGGCCAATTTATATATAGATGTGCAAGCAAAGATGGTAACGTTAGATGTTTTTTACTCGGACGGACCACTTTGACTAACGTACCCCTGACAGTAACTTTGTTTACCATAGCCAAACGTTCCGTGTTTCACCACGGGCGGGGACCATCACTCGGATGTTGTTGGTGGTTTTTGCGGTTAACGTTAGCGAACATTATTACTGTTTGCAGTTATCATGTTTGCAGTTATCACTTTTTGGCAGAACACCAGAGTTTTTAATAAGTGGATTTACTTAACAGTGATCAAGAAGCAGTATGGAATGATTACCGACATGTATTGGGAATTACTTTTACTGAGGTAGGCTAACGGCTAACACCGGATCACCTTATCACAGTCAATCTGTAAAAACTAAAAAGTGCACCAGGCAGCGCTTTTTCCATGCAAAATTGGTAATGTGTGTGAAGTTGCTGTGAACAGCCCCATACAAAGCAGATCACCCCTGCTCTCATCACAGGCATTTGGCGAATGCTAATGGTAACTGCTTAACATAGGATCTTTCATGTGTGTGTGTCGTTCCCCCGGGGGGGGGGGGGGGGGGGGGGGGGTACTCGAGTACTCTTTCATAACAGAAGGAGAGTACTCGAGTATTTAAATCCCTTACAATGCCCATCCCTAGGCAGTGGGCACTGAAGATATGGGGGGGAACACAACCACACAGCGCCCACAGTGTCCCAGGCGAGAATCGAACTCAGGACCTTCTGACTGCGAGGCGACAGCTCTACCACTGAGCCACCGTGCCCCTCATTATACCGGACAAGATGGTCAATTACACAGGATTGGCCGCTGTACAGGACAGGACTCAACATCTAAGCTATAAAACAAATTAAATATATCCTATAGGATCACCCCCGTTTCCTCCGCTCCATCTGTCTGTATCCGTAAGCTCCCCAGCAGAGCGCGTACCAGGCTAGATGAGATTCTGGAGTGTGGGGCGTCCCCTCGTCTCCTGGACCGTCCACCCACAGGTGAGAGGAAGGATCAGCTGCAGCCTCTAGAGGTAAGCAACTAGAGAAGACCTCCAGTGCTAAAAGATCTCCAGTGCTAAAGGTAACATCAACATGGCTTTTAGCTTAGCATAGCTGTGCCCAAGGCCTCTTTTATAAGAATGAATTTATCATAAAGTAAATTTTTTGTTTTTTCCTCAATTTGTCAGTACCCTTTCTAGAAGATGACCTCACCTTTGGTTCCTATCAGCCCACATTGGCATCCCTACACCATTTTGACTAAAACATTTATGACAGGTATAATTTTATTTGTGGTAAATTTTTATAGTTTTCCCCCCCATACATGAACACAGGATAACACAACAAAGGACTCACAGCACATACTTGCATACAGAAAAACTCAACTGCCCCCTCCACCAGATAGCAATTAATGTTTACTCTCCTGTGTGGATTATCATGTGTGTCTTTAAGCTTCGTTTATGACCAAAACCTTTACCACAGACTGAGCAGTTAAATTGTTTCGCTCCTGTGTGGACTATCATGTGTGACTTCAAGTTATCTTTACGACCAAAACCTTTACCACAGACTGAGCAATTAAATTGTTTCTCTCCTGTGTGGCTTATCATGTGTGACTTCAAGTGTCCTGTACGACCAAAACCTTTACCACAGACTGAGCAATTAAATTGTTTCTCTCCTGTGTGGATTATCATGTGTCTGATCAAGCCTCCTTTTTGACCAAAACCTTTACCACAGACTGAGCAATTAAATAGTTTCTCTCCTGTGTGGATTATCATGTGTGTCTTCAAGCTTCGTTCATGACCAAAACCTTTACCACAGACTGAGCAAAGAAATTGTTTCTCTCCTGTGTGGACTATCATGTGTAACTTCAAGCTTTGTTTACGACCAAAACCTTTACCACAGACCGAGCAAATACATTGTTTCTCTCCTGTGTGGATTATCATGTGTGACTTCAACTGTCTCTTACGACCAAAACCTTTACCACAGACTGAGCAAATATCTACTGTGTGGACTATCATGTGTCTCTTCAAGTTAAATTTTTGACCAAAACCTTTACCACAGACTGAGCAAATAAATGGTTTCTCTCCTGTGTGGATTATCATGTGTCTCTTCAAGCTTCGTTCATTACCAAAACCTTTACCACAGACTGAGCAAAGAAATAGTTTCTCTCCTGTGTGGACTATTATGTGTGACTTCAAGCTTTGTTTACGACCAAAACCTTTACCACAGACTGAGCAAATACATTGTTTCTCTCCTGTGTGGATTATCATGTGTTTCTTCAAGTAGTCTTTACAACCAAAACCTTTACCACAGACTGAGCAAATAAATTGTTTCTCTCCTGTGTGGACTATCATGTGTGACTTCAACTGTCCCTTACGACTAAAACCTTTACCACAGACTGAGCAAATAAATGGTTTCTCTCCTGTGTGGACTATCATGTGTCTTTTCAACCGTGCTTTATAATAACATAGCTTACCACAAACTGAGCAGCTTAAGTGTTTCTTCCCAAGAACTTCACTGTTTTTCTGTGAGTCTAAACCCGAATGAGGTTCGCTAGTTTCCATCCATTCTTCATCACTGTGTTCAGTCTCAGGTTCAGAAGAGTCTGAAGTCTTGTCATCACTAGTTGGTTGTAAATTACTAGCGGGATATAAGTTCCTGGCTGGTTCTGATACTCCACAGTCCTCTCCATCCGCTTCTGTTTTCATCTGTTCAGTTGAGCTGCTCGCTAGAGGCTCTGCCTCTCTGTTCTCCTCAGTTTGGCTTTGATGAAGTTGTGAGGACTGAGGTTTCTCTTCATCATCTTCACTCCTCACAGGAACACGAGGGAATGGAAACTTGGTCATGGTCAGATTAGCCTCCTCCAGCCCTTGAAGCTGCTCTCCCTCCTGACTGGTCCAGAGTTCCTCCTGTTTCTCTTTAATGTGTGGGAGCTCTGGGTCCTCCTGGTCCAGACTGGGGCTCCACTCCTGCTGCTCAGCGGGAACCGCAGTTAGGCGCTGCTTCACCACCGCTCTCAGCTTCTGGACTTTAGACATTTTGATTTTCACAGTGAGGGAAACTTTTCCTCCTGAACTATTTACTGACAAACTGTGTCCTTCCAAGCTCCAACAGCTTCACAGCTAACGTTAGTTTCACAGCCAATAGCCTAAACAGCTAACGTTAGCTTCAATCACAGCTAACACTTAACAGCCATGGAGTTCAGCTAATACAGCTAACGTTAGCTTCACAGCTGTGTCCTTCCGAGGTCCAACAGAGGGTATGCATGTGATGTCACAGAGGCAGAAGTCACTGTGGGGTCATGCCCACTGAGTCACAGCAAGACTGAGCTTGAATGCAGTAATCAGCCTAGATAAGTGACACCTGCTGCTCAGGGAGGAACTTGACACTCGTTTTGACACTCATTCCCGATTGAGGGGGCGTGTTCCAGTGGGTGTGCATACCCTCTACAGCTTCACAGCTAACGTTAGTTTCACAGCTAATAGCCCACAGCTAACGTTAGCTTCACAGCCATGGAGTTCAGCTAATACAGCTAACGTTAGCTTCACAGCCATGGAGTTCAGCTAATACAGCTAACGTTAGCTTCACAGCCACGGAGTTCAGCTAATACAGCTAACGTTAGCTTCACAGCTAAACCATTCCCCTGAAGAGAGGAGCTTCTTCTTCCCCCCAAGAGTTAAACGGAGCCCCTGTTCCACTTTATATATTCGTGATAATATCATCCGCACACACGAGTCTTCTGTTTGTAAATTAAACTTGTGAAAGGATATAACGGGGAAATAAAACGCTACTGCTTCTTTCAGGAACAATGCACACACAAAAAGACACGAGGGGGAGGGGAGCGCGTGAATAACACGTCATTCGACAGCCACGCCCACCGTGGGGGAAACCATGAGCCTATATGGGAGGGGGGTGGGGAGGTCTCAACAGATGTGGGCAGCCTATAGTTTCTCAAGCCAGTCTATCGAGAAGCCCCTCACTGCTGCAGTGTGGAGAAGCTCAACATCGGCGTCTGTAGCCTGAGGAGGTATTAAGATGTATTTCACCACACTGCCTCCAACAGAGAGGAGAGAAGGTAGCCTGCATTGAAAAAACGACCTCAATGGCGTCTACCAATGTCCTTTTTAATTGTTGCATCCGGCTACTTGTGGACAACAAAACTGTAAGCTAATTATAGCCTACATTATAGTCTAGCCAAGGGGGCGTGGCCGGGCACTGACAGAGATGCTCACGTCATTTTTTGCAAGTCCAAGTCAAGTCTCAAGTCTTTGAGCTAGAGTCCAAGTCAAGTCAGGAAGGTTTTAATTAATACACAATATTATAACAAGCAGCTTTAAACAAGACATCATTCATATTGGTGGAACATGATGCTACAACTGTGACATTCCAGGGACAACCTTCATTTAAAGGGATGCAAACTCATGGAGTGAAAAAGGTGATATATACAAAGGCAGAAACTACTTAGAAATCATTCACTTGTGATAATATCCTGATTTGAGTGTTTTGTCCCTTTTATAGGATTTATAGGGGAACGATATCCTATTACTGTCTGTGACAAAGTAAACCTGCTCTTGTCCTGAGGAATGTCTTTGATTTTTCTTGAAGAGCTCAAATCCAGGAGTCAATCTTGGACAGTTTTTGTTTCATAGCCTCAATGTAAAATTAAAATAAAAATCTGATAAGATTATGTTTATGGACCTGAGCATGCAGACATATTCAAATAGAATAAGTGAAAATAACACACTTATACTGCATGCAAAACACGGCATGGTTTTTGCCAGTAACTGAATGGGAATGACAGGAAGTGGCCATGTCTGTAATGGGGAGAGAGCTGCAGTACCCATAGAAGCCACTCTCATTCAGATATGTTGAGCTGAGAGGTCAAGGGACCCCTTTGAAAAAAGGCTGTCAGTTTTTCCCTCTCCAAATTAGACTAGCAAATGGATGGACCACAACATAACTATCCAACCTTTGAATAAACATGCATGCACAGGAACATGCATTTTTCACATAACTTTTCATATCATTTGACAGTGTAAACAATACATCTGCAGTGTTGGTGTGAGTGACATCTCATCTCCTCTCCACAGATCTAGACGAGCCCTTGGCTGACCTGCTTGATGATTTGCTTCCAGAGGAAAGCAAGACACAAGCTAAGACGAGTGTGCAGAAGACTAAAGCTGAAACATCAGAGCTATCTCCTTCAGCATCCCCATCATAAAGGAAGTGGGTACGCATGAAATAACCTCTCTCTCTCTCCCTCACACACACACACACATGTACGCACACACGCGCACGCACACACACCAGGGTTAGCTCAAACCAGGCTAGCCATTGTTAGCAATAACAGTTGATAACAATGCATTCCACAGTATTTTGCGCATGCAAACACTGCAGCAACATGTCCAGTTGTCCACACAGATAGAAGTGAGGCAGTGCTGTGTACAGCTGATTTAATGAGACACAAAAAAGACAGAAATGCTAAACAGTATTTACTAAGATTTTAACTACTGTTGATGCGTGGAGTGCAGCCATCTTGGATTTTTGATTCATTTATTTTGTTTTACCTTTATTTATACAGGGGGAGTCTCACTGAGAGCAATGCTCTCTTTTTCAGGAGTACCCAGTTCACATTCACACCTGGAACCTGACCAGTTACAACCACATCTGCTGGCCAGTGATCAGCTCCACTGGAGCGGTTGGGGTTAAGGGCCTTGCTCAAGGGCACCACAGTGGTGGTAATGAGGGAGGGGCAAGCACTGCTTTTTCACTTTCCCTTCCCAGACTTATCCTGCCGCTTCTCTAACCTTCAGGCCACCACTGGCTGGTGAGGCTCCGCCGAGTTCGGCAGAGGAAATCCCAGCACAGGTGCAGGGCCGATTTTACCAACGGGCTTACCCGGGCTGAAGCCCGGGGCCCGGGACATCAAGGGGCCCAAAAAAAAAAAAAAAAAAAAAAAAAAAAAAAATTGGGGGGGGGGGGGGGGGGACCGTTGATGGTTTTTTTTTGGGCCCCCTGTCCAGGGTCTTCGCAAAAAATGTTTTTTTTACTGACGCCATTCAAATTTTTTTGCAGAGTAATAACATCCACTGTGAGAGGGTGTCCACCCGCTATGCCGACCACTCGCAATGCCGACCTTAGGTTTAGGCGTGGGGGGTGGGAGAGGTTAGGTTTTGGGTTAGGGTCTGGGGGAGGTTAGGTTTAGGCGTGGGGGTGGGAGAGGTTAGGTTTTGGGTTAGGGTCTGGGGGAGGTTAGGTTTAGGCATGGGGGCTGGGAGAGGGGAGGTCGGAACAGCGAGAGGTCGGAACAACGACATGGAACCCTGTGAGAGGGCTCCCGAATGTGTAGATGAAATAGTGCAATTCAAAGAATTCATCAAAAACAAAGACAATAAAAGTGTGCGGCTCTTGCTTCAAATAATAAGGAAGAGGAACCTGTCATCAGTTTTTCCAAATGTGGATATTGCCTTCAGGATTTACTTAACTCTCCCTGTAACAAATGCCTCTGGAGAGCGCTCCTTTTCAAAACTTGGGCTTGTCAAGAACAGGATACGGTCTACAATGGGACAAGAAAGGCTCACCCACTTGACATTGATGTCATTGGAAAGTGACATTGTTAGAACATTGGACTTCACCACTCTAGTCAAACGCTTTGCCACGGCAAAAGTCAGGAAGAAGACATTTCAGGTACGAACAGACTTGAATACTGCTTGATTGATTTGTGCAATAATTGTGAGAATGTGTGTGTGCACTGTAATAATAACAGCAATAATAAATACTAAATAATAATAATAAAAGTGCTTGTTGTGACATCTCAGTGGCAATGTTTTCTTTCCAATCAGGCTGTTTATGAAAGAACATGATGGCTAAACCTACAGTTTGTGTTTGTAAGTTAGAATGCTGACAGGAGAGCAGGTGGTGACATGAAAGTTAGTGAGAAAAGGAGAAGATACTGAATAATGACATCACAACAGTATAATCCTAATGTTGATTTAAAATGAGATATTCCTTTAAATACGGCTAAAAAAGGTTAAAAAAAAACACTCAAATCTTTTTTGATTTGACACTCCCTTCCGCTTGAGGGGGGGGGGGCCCTGCAGAGATGAATAGCCCCAGGGCCCATGAAGTGTAAAATCGGCCCTGCACAGGTGATGTCACCATCGGAGGAGCTCATGACCTTTGAACCGTCACATTCCCAGCTCCCAGCTCCCAGTTTACAAATAAATAAATCACATAAGAAATAAAACCATAATGAAAAATAAATGTGGTGACACTTGACAAAGTACTGACATATGAATATGAAGTGCCCCACTTGACAAAGTACTGACATATGAATATGAACTGTGCAAGTACTTCATAAAGTATTTACTAGAGTGTAACAATATAACCGCCGCGGTATACAAAACACACACAGATACAGTACATGTTTGTACTTCCATTGTGTCGTTACTTAAACACTAGCCTCGATCCAGACAACACATCAGGAAGGTTTTAATTGAATAGCCTACACAGTATTATAACAAGCAGCTTTAAACAAGACATCATATTGGTGGAACATGCTACAACTGTGAAAATCCCATAAAAATAGGGACAACCTTTAAATGGAGAGTGAATAAGGTGACATATACAAAGGCAGACTCAGAAACTGATCCCGATTTGAGTGTATTATCCTTTTTATATGGTTTATAGGGAACTGTATCCTGTGACAAAGTAAACCTGCTCTTGTCCTGAGTAATTTCTTTAAATTTTTCTTCAATATTTCAGATAGGACTGGGCTTTTTAGTACCCTAGGCCGTTTTCTTGTTTTATAACCTCTCTGTAAAATTAAAATAAAAACGATCTGATAAGATTGAAGCCTGCTTTTTGTCTTTATTCATTTTTTTTAGGTTACAGAGAACAAGAGTCAAAACAGAGAAAATATTAAATCAGCTGTACAACACTATTCTCTTAAAAAAAGTCACTTTTTCAGCAGTCGATGTAAAACAAATGAAAAGTTATTGAGTCAGATGTTCAGCTTACTTGAATATATTTAATATCATTTAAGGTCTCGAGAGGAAGAGATGCACCAAGCATAAGACTGCATCATGGACACAGTTCTTCAAAGAGAACAAGATTGTAACAGTCTTTTTTGTGATGTATGACACAGAGAGCTGACATCAACAGATAAGTTAGTAACAGATTGTAACAGTCTTTTTTGTGATGTATGACACACAGAGAGCTGACATCAACAGATAAGTTAGTAACAGATTGTAACAGTCTTTTATGTGATGTATGACACAGAGTGCTGACATCAACAGATGTTAGTGCTGCTACAGAGGCATGGTGCAGTAGGTTGTGCTACAGAGATTATATAAGGAACATTCAGAGCACGGAGGGTTACATTGCTGATGGCAGGACAACAGGGATACTTCATGATTAGGATTTTGTGGTTGAACATGTGAGATCAAATAGTGTACACAACATTGAAAGTGTGTGATTAAATATCAAATATGTGCTTGCATAGGCGATTATAGACCTTCCCAACAGGGGTTGCACCACCCAGAAGTCAATATTACTCCGGTAGAGGGACACAGCCCCCCCTGGATAAAGACATTTTGTAAATTTTAAAATAAAATGCATTAATCTGGGCCACTCTGAGAGCAAAATGAAGAGGCTAGTAGATATGAAGAACTACACACATCACATTAATATCCTCTTCACTGTGCTGTGGCTTTTACACGGTGACGGCGTTATTGGGGGGTGAAAACGCCAAAATCTGAAAACAGGTCCCAGAGTGGAATTCTTGAAAACGCTGCGTTAGTGTCGCCGTGTAAAGTGGAGAAACGCAATTCAGGTGATGACACAGCCCCCCTTCGCCATGCTAGACAATGGTAGGCAATAGGAACATCTAGCCCAATACAGCCTTATGGCACAGGCATAATGACTCGCATTGACACTCAATAAACGTGATAACGATTTGCTAAAAACACAATCTGCATTAAGTCCCCCCTACTAACGTCGCACATAGCCTATAATCACTGTGTCCCGCATTGAATAATTGACAACAACTCACTGTCTGCGATCCATTTCCTCAAGTGAAGTCCCAATTGTGCTCAGGTCTTTTTTATGTTGCTTTACTGGGTTTTTATTCGGTAATCCGAATAATAGGGCAGTGGTGGCCCAATGGTTAGAGAAGCGAGCTTGTGACTGGAAGGTCGTCGGTTCAATCCCCAGGACCGGCAGGATAAATCTGGGTGGGGAAAGTGAAAAGGGAGCGCTTGCCCTTCCCTCATTACCACCACTGAGGTGCCCTTGAGCAAGGCCCTTAACCCCAACTGCTCCAGTGGAGCTGATCAGTGGCCAGCAGATCAGACTGTGGTTGTACTGGTCAGCTTCCAGGTATGAATGTGTGTGTGTGTGAATGTGAACAGGGCACTCCTGAAAAAGAGAGCATTGCTCTCAGTGAGACTCCCCCTGTATAAATAAAGATAAAAAAAAAAAAAAATCCAATCTGGAGCATGATCTGGAGCAGTTTATTAGGCTACAATTTGCGACTGCTGTGTCAGACGCGTGGGAAATGCATTTAAAAACTTTAATCACAAAGCTAAATCACTCCCGTTAGAAACAGACAGAATAGGGGAAGCTAGGCGTTTTTACCTTAAAAATAAAAGCCGTATTTTATAACTGGGTAAATAAAAATCAGTGTCATCGACTCACTGTGTGTTAAAATTGACTTTTAGTTGTCTGTGTTCTATATGTCTTCTGTGTATTTCGGATCACACACAAAAAACGTTGCGACATGCATCAATAAGACTATTAGTTTAATTAATTACCATTATTGTGAAGGTTTTAACCAGAAGTTTCAATGTTATTCTGGCTCACTTGACACTTTGCGGCTTCAGTCAGCCTGACAGTCTGCATGCAAATCGTTATCACACCAGCTGTGTGTAAATGCAAAATAAAAGGTGAGGACCCAACGATAGTTTGCCGTTTTATGCAGAGACGGTTGTCGTCTAAACATGGCCTTAGAGACAAATCGGTCGAGAGTTTGGTTAACCCTTTTAGCCATGTTAAATAGCCTATCTCTGTCTCGTCTGTTTCCTTTGTTGACACGCTGACGCTGACGTCTGACGCAAGCACGTAGTACCACGACCAGCGCGCATCACGTGAGCTGAGTTGAGAGGTCAAGTACAGATTTATGTTCTTCAGAAACACAATGAATCGAGAAATTGCATTGAATAATGTTGAATACAACGACATATAGATATCTACAACACATGATATATATAATATATTAGATTAGATTTGCTTTAAATCGTTTATGTAAAAAAATAAAAAAAATAATCTGGCCAGTAGGGGTTGCACGTGCAGCCAGTGCACCAACGTATAATCGCCCATGTGTGCTTGAACAGCACCTATTGACACTGAGGGGTATTTTATTTTATTATTTTTTGCAAACCAACTGCAGACCAACTCTCGTCAAGTCAGTCCACAGGCCAGCGGCAGGAAAGTCAGTCCACAGGCCAGCGGCAGGAAAGTCTTGCGGGACTTGACGAGAGTTGGTCTCACTGACCCGACAGGAGGAAATGGGATCCGGGAAGAATAGAGGGGGAATGGAGAATGGAGGGCCCGGGGGAGAATAGCAGTCTGGATCAGATTATGACGATATGGGTCGAAAACGTGAATAAAACTGTCTATTTACATGGATGAAAAGCACGCTGCCACGTGGCCCCCACGGAGCTCCATTCTAGGACTGGCTTGCACACTATTGATCTCAAAACAACGCCTAAGACGGAGAAAAACGCTGTGGAGAACACTGGGTGAGTCGTCAGATAATAATTAATGTGAGGAGAGGGCTCCAGGTTAAAAAAAAATGAAATTCTCCTTTAACACCCGCCAAGCACCATTGGCAACTCGATTTTACATTTGGTATATATGTGTATATGTATATGTGTGTGTGTGTGTGTGTATATATATATATATATACAGTATATATATATATAAGCTATGTCATACTCACGTGACTGTTGAGCTCTATTTCAAAGTGGGACTTTTGGGAACGTCCATTACAGCAAAATGTCCTGCCTCCTTTTCAATGATCCTTTTTTTCTGCTGTGGCTTCAGTCGGCTGTTCCCTGGGCTCCTGCTTCATCACCCGGCCCGCCTTCAGCACTGGAACCAACAAGGTTATGATCCAGGTCAATGTTCTCCTCTCCTCCTGGCTTCTGCCCCCTTGTGCGCTGGAGAGACATGACAGCAGCCATCTCTGTTATAGTGGATCACGCCTCGCTTCTAGCTAAAAATATACAACTATTCCTAACTACTTCATTAACCCAATTCTCTACTGAATAAAGATGTTCAGTACCTTGAAGTAGCACCGGAGGGCAATGGCCACCACCACCACCAGAATCAGCAACGGGACAACTATTTTGATGGTGAGATATGGATCGACTGAAACAGATTCAGAATCATCAGATCAGATCACCTGACATCATCAGAACAACAGCTCTCATTAAGATAAAGTTAATGCTTCTAAAACCCTTAAAATCCCTAATGAAGGTCACTTTGACATCTCTGCTTAATTCAGTTCTTAGACAATATGGCTACTGAGTAACAGTAGTAATAGTGTGATGTTTTATTTTATTTGTTACACATTGTTCATATTGTTATACACATGTAATAAATACACTTTGGCAATGCAAAAGTGTACATTTTATCATGCCAATAAGCACAATTGAATTGAACATTTAACTCATTGAGTGCCAATGACGTCGATCGGCGTCAAAGTAAATAGTAACGTTGAGTGCCAATGACGTCGATCGGCGTCAAATGCGTTTTTTGATGGTGGGACGTGGATCAAAGCCTCATGCATCTCCTGTACAAATATTGTAGCTATTGAAGGTGTATAACCTATTTTACGGACCCATTAGGTGGCGACAGTGCTCTCCAGATTAGAGAAAGGTCAGGAAAACAGCAGGAAAAAGCCGTGATGAAAGAGAAACCGATGCATGCTGCAGCCAGAGCCATATAGATTGCTCTGGCTGCAGCTAACGTTAGCTGCGAACAGCAGTCAATCCGCGCCCACAACTGAGCCCCTCTGTCTCTGCTGCATAGTTTCTACACACGATTAGCCGCCAGAAAAGCAGCACCCGACGCCGAAGGGCCAAACCATTCTCAGCAGTCCGGTTTGGCTTTTCGGTGTCGCGCTGGGAGCCGGCGCACAAAAACGGAGCCCCCCGAAAATAGACGCTGGGTGCGTGAGGCTGTGTGTTAGTGTGGGGAGGAGTTTGCAGCTGAGGGGGGGGAGAGGGGGGTGGGGCACGCAGGGCACCACACAACTACACCACGTCACTACATCAGAAAATATTAGCTTCAGAGGCAGTGAATGTGCTTGAAATGCTTCATTTCACAAAAGGCTGAATATCTCAGCTTCTAATTTGAAACGTCTGTTTTTGCTGAAAACAGACATCTTCTCCGGCTGATAACTAAAGAACGGAAAATGGTATCAATAAACTTTTTTTTGCTGATGATACAATAGAGTCTCCTCGTTCTTTGTGCGTGTTCGGTGTTTACATAGTAATATCACACAATATTCTGTGGGCCTCGAGAAATCACTGAAAACGCTCTGAAACTCTGGCACTGGGAGCGTCCGTTCTCCAAAAGTGGCTGGCACTCAATGAGTTAATTGAGAGGGTTTTTGAGATTTAACAGAACCTTCATCAAACACTTTGTGATCACAGCAGCCGGGAAGCACGCGACTTAGTATGAATGTGCCAGTACACATACTGGCATAGTTGATGTCATTGATGGTGTTACCTGAGCAAGTGATCTGCAGGCTGCTCGAGCTAGCGCGTTGAGCATCTGTGTCTAAACACTCCCTCGGTATAGCTGCAGAATGAAGACAGGAAGCACTGATCACCCATCTAGATGTCACTGGGCCTTGGTAATTCCTGCTCCTTTCTGTTGAAACAACAGAGCCACAGTCCAGATGTCTACACACTACAGCTACTGACTCCAGGGTCCACTGATGGTCAACATGTGAATTGTCAAGCACCAGTCGCCAGACTCCCTGGTGTTTCACCGCCAGTTCACCAGCACAGCGGCTGGCTCCTCCCATCAACCTGAAATCGTCAGGCTCTGAACAGAGACAGGAGAGTAATAATTAGTCAAATAAGTAAAGTCACTTTGATTAGAACAAAAATTTAGCCAAATTAAAACTGCGGCAGCTCCTCTTCTACCTGAGCAGGTGAGACCAACAGCTTTGCCAGGTGAGCAGGTGTTTCTAGTCAAGCCTGAGCTTCCACAGTCCAGGAGAAAAGACTCACTGCCTTTACACTGGAACTCTTTGGTCCACATTGGAGCCTCCACTTCTCCATATAGCGCCCCCCGGAGGACTGAAGGGGCCCCACACCCAAGCTCCCTACAGACTACCTCTGCATCCTGCTGGTCAAAGTCAGCTTCACACACTGAGGACCACGACTGGTTCGACTTCACCTCGAGTCTGCCTGAGCACAGACTACTCCCATCCACCAGCCTCACAGACTCTAGAGAGAGAGGGGGTGGGGTGGGTGGGAGGGGGTGGGGTACAGAGAGAGGTGGAGGGGAGAGTGGGGATATTTTTGAATTTCAACAGCTCTTTATCAAAAAGAGGTTAGCAAGTTTTATACAAAACATATACATGAATTGCTCACAGTAAGAACAGAATGACCAGTTTCTAAAAAAACACACATACAAGCCTTCCTTCTGCTCACTTCAATTAATGTCTAAAGACACAGCACAACACACGTCCATAAGAACAGATACAGTGATCTCTCCAGATCCTGAGTGTCCGGGTAGTGCAGCCATAGATTCCCTGCCTACCAACCCCCGTGTTACCTCCGGCTTGGTTGGGCGTCCATACAGGCACAATTGGCAGTGTTTGCTGGTGGGAGGCCGAATCTTTTATATATATTTTATTTTCAATTTGATCAATATGAACAAAACAGACAAGCTCAGACAGGAAAACAAAGAAAAACATATAATATCAACAGTTATTTATAATGTTGTGCTACCGTCCATATAGGGTGCTTATGTGCTTGTAAGAGATGTTGTGCATGGGAGGCGTCCAACAGGAACCAGCAGGGCAAGTCACCCATTGTTGCCCCCAACCTTGTCGAGGAAGGCTAGAAACGGGTCCCAGATAGTTAGAAGTGAGTTGGTTCTCAGGTATCGGAGCCTCTTCATCCTTAACAGTAACAGAGATCATGTCCGTCAACCACAGTTGGAAAGAAGGTAAAGAGGGGGACTTCCATTCTTTCCGAATGAGTTTTTTGGCAACAGCTGTCCCCAATGACAGAGACTGTTGCACAGGTGTGGGGAAGCCCAAAGAGGTCTCAGAACAGCCGAAGATGGTGAGTTCTGCCTCTGGCTGAAGGGTTATTTTGTAGGCCTCAGAGTACCAGTCAAATATTCTGGCCCAGAATCCCATCAGTGAAGGGCAGAACCAGTAGGCGTGAGACAGAGTGCCCTCTGACACCTGACACACAGTGGTGACACAGAGGGGAAGAACTTGTGCAACTTATGCTTAGAATAGTGAAGACGATGAGCAACTTTAGCAACAAACTCCTTTCCCATAATGTCAGACAAATCAACACCAAGTTCATCCTGCCATGCTTCTCTAATCCTCTCAGTAGAGGCCATGGTGCAGTTATCAAACAGACATACACATCTAGAAATAAGATGCTTGGAATGAGGAGGGCTCGGCAAAACCTCGGAAAAGGCATGTTCATTTGGGAGCGCTTCAAAGGCATGGATCTTAGATCGAACATGATTTCTGATTTGCAGGAATCTGGGGAACTCAAACTTCCTTTTCAGTAGATCAAATGATGCAAAATGACCATCTATGTACAGGTCTTTGATGGAAACTAGCCCCTTCATACTCAGGCATGGTAGTTTCTGTCCGACCATGGAGGCAAAAAAGGGTGATTGAAACAAATTGGTGTGTGGACAGAAACATCTGGTTGACTCAAAACACTCCCAACTTGGTTTGGAATTCTGACAGAGTTTTTCAATACAAAGCTTCAATTTTGTAAAGCCCCAGGCCTCTCTAGCTTAGAAATTAACATGGCTGGCAGAGAGGAGCTGGCAATAGAGCTGGCCTCCATTTTCAGCCACAGGATGTGATGTCCCGAGAGTTTATGTGGTCTAGATGCTGAAAATCCACTGAAAAGTGCAATTAGAGCATTTTCACAAATCAGCAATATGTTTCACAAATCTGAGAGTGGACCGTAATGAGAGTCTAATGTCCCCTTGGTAATCTAGGCCAGGTTTGAAAAGATTAAGAGTAATGGTCTTTGAGCTGGACCTGGTTTTATGCGGTCTAGATGGGCAGAAACTGTTTTTTCCAGCTGTTTAAACCAATAGGACCTATAGGATAACCTTTTTGAGGTCAATAAGATTAGCATACAGCAGTAAAAATTAACAAAATGCAGGATTCATTCTATAATGTATTCTCATTACATCTCTCCCCTATATACTATGTTTTCCAGTTCATGAACTAGCGTGAAAATGGTTGAACCATCTAGAGGCGTTATTCCACTTTTTAACGTGGACTGGAAAATTCCAATCGGGAGCTGGGAATCGGATGCCAACTTCAGCGTCGTTCAACTGTTCCTCTTCCTCTAAATCCGAATCTGTTTCAAATGGTCTCACTGTGACTCTTTAGCTCAGTGCAGCTAGCTAAAGGTGGCTAATAGCTAAAGGTGGCTACGGGCACCATGACAGGCACAGCTGACTCAGCTCAGCCAGCCATGTTTGCTTTGAGTGACGGATCATGCGGTGTGTCACTCAATCAGAGGGGCACCTCATCGGCCAATCAGAGCAGCGCTCGATTCCTAGGCTCGCTACTCGCCTGTTCTGCAGCTCGCAGTTGCAGCTCGGCCAGCTTGGCTTAGTGCTTAGACTCTATGTGACTCTTAGACTCTAAGCACTAAGCCATGTGAGACATACATGCATATCAGCTACGCTAGACCAGTGGTTCCCAAAGTGGGGGTCGGGTCGAGACCCCCCCGGGGCCTTAGAGAAAAGACTATCAGCCAACTTGTTTATATATTTTCACAGAGTTTTCAAACTCAGACTCCTAAATTTATTTTCAACAACATACTGTATAGTTCAAAATACACACTCCACCAGAGAGGCGAGTGGAGGACATATATATATATATATATATATATATATATATATATATATATATATATATATATATATATATATATATATATATATATATATATATATATATATACCAAAATCCAACTAAATGAAAAAAGCTATGGTGTCTTGGAACAGTCTTCCAGGTGATATTCCATCAAAGGAAAGGCATGTTTTAAAGGGTGGCTCAGATCGCACCTAACGCTCACCCACACTATCCTACTGTTTGTCATATCTCTCTTGTCTGTTTTCTATGTTTGTTTCGTAGAGTACAAAGTAATACAATAAGTTTAATTTAATACTTAGTTCCATTGCCCAGCTAGAGGGCTAGCTGACGTTATATTGTCTTGTCTTGGTTTTAGATTTGCTTTTTATTAGTTTTTATTATTTTTATTCTTGTTTTTTTATTTTAATTGTATTGCTTGTTATGCAATGTGTATTGTTGACTTGGACCCCCTTTTTTAATCAACAAAATATCCTGGGTAACTTCACAGTTCAGTCCAATGTAAACCACTGACTGTCACTGTGACAGAGGAAGGAAGAGACTGGAAACATAAGACGGAGGAAGAGACTGGAAACATAATTGTTATAGTTGATGTTATTGATGGTGTTACCTGAGCAGGTGATCTGCAGGGTGTAAGAGGAATAGTCAATGTGATCAGTAGTGAATAAACAGTCCCTCAGTGTAGACCCAGACTGAAGACAGGAAGTTATGACTCTGAATACACGTTGATGCCTTCTGGCCTTCCTCCTTTGTGTTGAAACAGCAGAGCCACAGTCAAGCTGTTTACACACTCCTATGGCTGAATTCAGGTGCCAGTAGTCGCCATCCACCGGTGTCCAGTTTCCCTGGTGTTTACCCTCCAGTTCACCAGCACAGCGGCTGGCTCCTCCCACCAACCGGACATCATCAGGCGGCTCTGAACAGAGACAAGAGCGTCATTAGTAAAATAAGTAAAGTCACTTTGATTAGAACAGAAATTAAACCAAACCAAGCTGCAGCTCCTCTCCTACCTGAGCAGGTGAGTCCAACAGCTTTGCCAGGTGAGCAGGTGTTTCTAGCTGAGCCTGAGCTTCCACAGTCGAGGAGAACAGTCTCATTGCCTTCACACTGGAAATCTTTGGTCCACATTGGAGCCTCCACTTCTCCATAGAGCACCCCCCGGAGGACTGAAGGAGCCCCACAGCCAAGCTCCCTACAGACCACCTCTGCATCCTGCTGGTCAAAGTCAGCTTCACACACTGAGGACCACAAATGGTTTGACTTCACCTCCAGTCTGCCTGAGCACAGACTAGGCCCCTTCACCAGCCTCACAGACTCTGGAGAGACAGAGAGTTTTGGATTTGAAGAATTCTTCATGAAAAACAATTGAGCAAGTAACAAACATACTGTCACGGCACAGGCGAGGCTGGTTTTGAACCCGCAATCTCTCACTTATGGCCTGCATGGTAAATGGCCTGCATTTATATAGCGCTTTTATCCAAAGCGCTTTACAATCAGTAGGTCTACATTCACCCATTCATACACCGATGGCGGCAGGCTGCCACGCAGGGTGCCTACACACCATCGGGAGCAAGGAGGGTTAAGTGTCTTGCCCAAGGACACAACGACAGCAGCTGGGAGGGAGCGGGGATCGAACCGCCAACCCTTGTGGCATTGGCCGACCCGCTCTACCTCCTGAGCTAAAGCCGCCCCCACAAGCCCCCCACAAGCCCAACACGTTAACCAGTTGGCCAAAGGGACAATGTGCTGGCTTTATCCACTCACTCTCTCAGGATCGCATTATTCATACATCATTAAGCATTAGTAAGTAGGTCATAAACAGTTATAAATGTTTTATTCCCGATTAATAACTTTATCTGTAATGTGTTTAATGATGTCTTCTCATACTTTGTAAATGATAGATTCACCATTCATAAATCAGTATTATATCAATTACAAACCATCTATTTAGGAGTTGTTAATGGTTCATAAGATCATTTAGAAAGTGTAAGTAAATGATTAAAATACCAATTTATTTGTATGTACATTTATGTGTACATGACATGTACTAACCCCAACCATGTCCAAATCATATGTACACATGTACTACATGTGTACATATGATTTGGAGATGGTTAGTGAGTGTGTTAATAGATGGTTTATAAACACTTATTGATACTCAACAGGAGTATTAAGCCTAACATACATGTCTTTTGGTGGTGGGTGGGAGGAAACCGGAGCACCCGGAGAAAACCCACACGAACACGGGGAGAACATGCAAACTCCACACAGAAAGGACCTGGGACGGACCGGGGTTCGAACCGGGGACCTTCTTGCTGTGAGGCAACAGTGCTAAACACTGATCCACTTTGCCGTCCAAGTTGGGAGACACATTGACCCTATGTCACACCACGGGTGGTGGTGTTTGTGGGGACACTGCTACCTAATCAGCTGGTATGGTAAGCCCCATGGCCCGGGCAAGGTTAGGTGTTTAGGGTTGTCCCTCGGCTCTGCCCCCCTCATCTGACGACTGGACGGTTGATAGAAAGCTCTATAGTCAATGCACAGCACAGGCATCATCCTGACCATGAGGCCCCATGACCAGCTCCAAAGTTCCTGTCTGGTCCCCGGTCTATTGGCCTTGAATAGGGCCCGTGTGCCTCCTTCGGATGTCCCGTGGATTGAGTGGGGGAAGGGGATAGAGAGAGAGGTGTTGAGATTGGGGATAGGGTGGGGTTGGGATGATAGTCGAACTCTTCGCGGCAGCCAAGCCCAAGACAAATTTCCACCAGGACAACAAAGTGATTTTTGCAGAGTGCTTTAGGCTGACCACGAGGGTAGGATTAGGGTTGGGTAGCAGAGATAATCAATATGCCTTTGAGCAAATCACTTTTCAAACTGAACATCCAGCCCCCCCAATTCTCCTATTTCCTAAAATCCTAGAAACTCACAGTTGATCCAAAGTGAACGGCTCAATCCGCAAACCCTTAGGGGAGTAACCCCACCCGTCTACTCTTTGGGGATAAATAATTATTACACCTTTGACACTTAAACACCTATAAAAATACACAAAAACTTCAATTTCACACACTTTTCCGAGGTCGTAGAGACTCACGGATGCTTTCCTTGGAAAGCCCATGCTCACTTCCTGGGTGACCGATGGAAATTTCAGAAAGGTCCGAGCGTCGATTCCGGAGTTATTCAAGAAATCCTCCTGGGAGATGGGGAGCATGGTGGTGCAGTGGTAAGCGCTGTCGCCTCACAGCTAGAAGGTCCTGGGTTCGATTCCCACCTGGCACGCTGTGAGCGCTGAAGGAGTGCGTGCCCGTCCGCATGTCCTCGAGTGCCCACCGCCCGGGTGGGGTCATCAAAAAGGCCTTTCTGTGTGGAGTTTGCATGTTCTCCCTGTGCCCCCCGGTGGTTTCCTTCATATAGGAACCCCACACCAAAACATGCAATATCCTGGTTGCTGAAGTGGTGCCTCCTCTGGTCATTAGGGGCGCCTGTTCGGAGGGAGAGGAACTCGTTGGAATAGCGTGATCCTCCCACGTGCTATGTCCTACTGGTGAAGCTTCCCCTATCAGGTGAAAAGAAGCGGCTGGCAACTGCCCATGTCTCGGAGGAAGCATGGAGCCAGTTTCGGCTCTCCCCAGATCGGCAGAGGGTGGAGCAGCAACCAGGATAAATAAATTACAATTAGCACTAATGGGGTATAAAAATGGGATAAAGAAATCAGGGGGAAAATATATATATATTGGGATGGCTTTAGCTCGGGAGGTAGAGCAGGTCGTCCAATGACTCAAGGGTTGGCGGTTCGAATCCCGCTCCCTCCCAGCTGTTGTCGTTGTGTCCTTGGGCAAGACACTTAACCCTCATTGCCTCGTATGAATGGGTATGAATGTTGGTGGTGGTCGGAGGGGCCGTAGGTGCGAAATGGCTGCCACGCCTCCGTCAGTCTTCCCCAGGGCAGCTGTGGCTACATCACCCGTAGCTTACCACCACTGGTACGAATGGTGTGAATGAATAATGATTTCTGTGAAGCGCTTTGGGTGTCTAGAAAAGCGCTATATAAATCCAATCATTATTATTATTATTATTATTATATATAAAAAAAGAAGGCTCTGGGAGGCTTAATTTGCATTTTTGTCCCATCATGCAATTCTGTGAATAAAATGTAAATTCTGGATGTGAGTCGCCTGTTATCCCGCCGTCTTCCTCCGTTAAAACGGCATGTTTTTGAATGGAGTTCGGTTACAGATTTGCTTAGTCGATCTCTGAGAACACTGGAATAAATACTACTGACTATAGATATAAGAGTAGAATACTAGAGGAATAAATGCATTCGATCCAGAGCAGATAATTGTAGCCTATTCTGTTCCGTTCATGCAATCTCCATATGCTCTCTGCAGCAGGCAGCAGCACTGTGCCCCAAACCACGCCAGAGCTTCTCCTTAGGTTTAGAAACAGATGAAGTGGTGTATTGAGTCATGTCTAGCAGGGTAACTGCGGGGGATAGTCGGACCTGATTGTTAAGAAGGGGCTATAGTTGATGTCATTGAGGGTGTTACCTGAGCAGGTAATCTGCAGTCTTCTATAGCCAGAGGTTGACATTGGGTGTACACACTCCCTCAGTGAAGACCCGGGCTGAACAGTGACCATCACATATCCCATATCCTTAAAGGAAAGCATCTGTTGTATTGAGACAGCAGAGCCACAGTCCAGCCGTCTACACACTACAGCTGCTGACTGCAGGTTCCAGGATGAGCAATCCACTGGTTTCCAGTCTCCATGTGGCTTCATCTCCAGTTCACCAGCACAGCGGCTGGTTCCTCTCACCAACCTGACATCATCGGGCTCTGAAAAGAGACAAGAGAGTCATTGGTAAAAGACGTTAAGTCACTTTGATTAGAACAGAAATTAAGCCAGACCAAGCTGCAGCTCCTCTTCTACCTGAGCAGGTGAGTCCAACATCTTTGCCAGGTGAGCAGGTGTTTCTAGCTGAACCTGAGCTTCCACAGTCCAAGAGAACAGACTCACTGCCTTTACACTGGAACTCTTTGGTCCAGAATGGAGCCTCCACTTCTCCATAGAGCGCCCCCCGGAGGACTGAAGGAGCCCCACAGCCAAGCTCCCTACAGACCACCTCTGCATCCTGCTGGTCAAAGTCAGCTTCACACACCGAGGACCAGGACTGGTTCAACTTGACCTCCAGTCTGCCTGAGCACAGACTAGTCCCATTCACCAGCCTCACAGATTCTGCAGAGAGAGAGAGATGGGGGGATGGGGGGGGGGGGTTGTTAGAGGAAGAGAGTTTTGAGCTTTAACAGCTGTTTATTAAAAAACAATTCAGGACGTTACTTACAAATATATTCATTGGTCAGTAATTATAGGTCAAATCAACTTCCAACTAAAAAACCCAAGTACAATCCTTCTTTAAACTCAGTTCAATCCATCGCTTAAGATAATTAAGCTCCTCCACCTCAAGAGGGTTAGGGTTATCTATCTATCTGTCTATCTATCTATCTATCTATCTATCTATCTATCTATCTATCTATCTATCTATCTATCTATCTATCTATCTATCTATCTACCTACCTACCTACCTATCTATCTATCTATCTATCTAGTTGGCTACTTGATATTGTCTTATGTTCAATGAAAAATTAGGCAGTAAAGCAATGGCTTATAAAATGTCTTACAAACAACACGACTGAAAATGACAAAAATAGTCATACATTCTGTTACTTATGGATGGAATTATACTGACAATAAATCCTCAACCTTTTTGCTGGGGAGCCTGAAAACTCACAATGTTGATTGATCCTATGGTCCTTTGATGGAAGCCTTTGCAGTATATAGTGACATTATGTGACATTAGTAATTTCACATAATGCAACACTGTTTGGATGTCACCTGCAATTACCACTCATCGCCATAGGTGTCACCCAAGAGAACAACCTGAAATCTTAGGTCGGGTTCACACCAGAAAGTCCGGGTCCTTGGTTCGGGCCAGAGAAGAGGATGATACATTGTTTCATTTTTCAGCTGGTTCGTTTGCGTTCACAAGGCCAAAATCCACTAGTCCTGCCCACACGAACCAAAGTCACGTGGGCAGAAATTTCGTTCTGTTATCCACCTTATTTTTGTGAGGCTCGGCTGTAAAATAATTCTGGGAGCAATATCCGGACTAGAACGTGAGCAGCTGTGTGTTTACGCTTGTTGGCTTGACGCTGCCTGGATACTACTCTGCACTGTATGAGCGAGAAGCGCCCGGCTAGCGGGGTAATCTGCACTGCAGCGCGTGCCTCCCGGTGCCTCCTCGCATCGCATTTCCTTGTTGAACTCCGACGTTAAAAGTTTGCTCGTTACAAAATAACACTAGTTTTGGGAATGTAGCCTAATGATGTTATCTATCACATCCGCTAACCTGTTGCTCGTTGAACAAGTCGGCATTTATAAGCTCAGCTGCACCGTTTACAGATGGGTACATTAGACGGGCTGTGTTGTGTCAAGCTAGACGTAACGGGGGAAGAGGACAGCAGAAGGAAGCATCATGGCCGCCAGAAATAACGTGGATTGGCCATACAATTTGTCGGGGCAAAAGTAAACAAACCATGCCACTAGTCATTTTTGTCTGTTTGTGATGTTGCTGGTAACGAGACGAGATAAACTAGCTAACTGCTACAGCTAGCAAGCAGCTTCTTCTTCAGCGGGAGCTTCCAAAACAGGAAATAACCCAAAAAATCAACACAAAAAACCACATGCTTCCTCTGACTAGTCCGGGTGGGGTTCACACCAGAAATGGGCCGCTCCAGTGTTCGCTTGAGAGCGGACCGAGACCACCTTTCACAGGCGAACCAGAGCGCGGTTTTTAGTCCGCACCAGAGTTCGAGTAGGAGCGTTCACACCGACCCTATGGACCGTACTAAAGGGGAAAGGTCCGATAGACCGGACTAAACAAGGCTGGTGTGAACCCGCCCTTAGAGATGTTCACTTGAAACTCAGAACTAAAAAATAAGTAAAATTAAAAAAAGATCGCAAGTGACCCTAATAATCTTCGGTAGTATTAAATTGGGTCTGTTGTAAATAAATAAAAAAAGAATAAAAAAATTAAAGACATTTCAGGCGACCCTATTTGAATTCCAGGCGACCCCACTTAGGGTTGTGATCCTGAGGTTGGGAACCACTGCTCTAGGGAGTCTTGGGGCATGGTCCCCTGAAGAAAATGGCGTACATTTTAAAGTTAAATCCATCAATCGGTTGCACTTTGAGGGCAGACTTAATAAATTAGACTATGGTGGGACAAATTAGGTTAACTAATGGGAAACAGTGTGAGCATCCTGCACACCACTCCTCTCCAGCCATCAGGACCTCACTTTAACCCCAGACAACTTTACAGTTCAGTCCCATGTGAACCACTGACTGTCACTGTGACAAAGAGCCTGGAAACATTACTGTCATAGTTGATGCCATTGATGGTCTTACCTGAGCAGGTGATCTCCAGGTGATATGAAAAGGAAAATGAACCCGAAGACCATACTGATAAACACTCCGTCAGTGGATACACGGGGTCAAAACGACACTTAGGATCGATTGCCCATGCATCTCTGGTCTCGTTAAAGGAATTTGGTCTACTTTCTACTGAAACGACAGAGCCACAGTCCAGCTGTCGACACACTACATTTATTGACTTCAGGGTCCACTTCCTAAAGTCAGCCACTGGTCTCCATTCTTCCTCGTGTTTCACCTCCAGTTCACCAGCACAGCGGCTGGCTCCTCCCACCAACCTGAAGCCATCAGGCTCTGAGCAGAGACAAGATAGTGATTAGTTCAAAAATAAAAAACCGGGGGAAGGGGGGGAAAACGTACTTTGATTTGGTGTGTGTGTGTGTGTGTGTGTGTGTGGGGGGGGGTGCAAGCAGCTGTTTCTCTCTTTTTTATTCCCCATTTCTTTCTTTTTTTCTCTATTTACCTGTAGACTTGTGTTTTTCTTCAGTCTGGAGTCCTGAGCAGAGAAATCAGAAAAGAAGCAGTATGACGATTTGATTAGCAAGTCTCGGTCAGCTACTTGATTGGTCCATTGCATGAAGCTGTCGCCAGCGCGAGGCTCAAGGGACCGAGGAGACAGCTGAACGCTAATTCGTTCAACACAGTTGTATCACACTCCCACAGTGACATGAGGAGACTTAAAGGAGAACTTCACGGAAAAACGATGCCGATTTATTTTGCACGTGATCTCACACATATCCGAAAACTGTAAACCGTTATGGACCCCATTCATTTAGTTTGACAGTTATTGAGAACTGAACTCAATTGAACAATTCAATTGAGTTCAGTTGTGGACCAGTGATGTCATTCATGCACACATGACATCACTGGTCCACAACTTAGTTAGACAGTTTCACGACATGTAAAACAAAGGATCTCTCCTCCATTTAACAGACTTAGTGTTAGTGTAAACACATCACATGGAGTCAGAAGTGGTGCAGACATGTTACCTAAATTCGGACGCAGGTTTGTCTGGGGCTATAGGGCAGAATGGTGACGTTTCGGCGAGCAAAGCAGTTTAACTTTTAAAGACCCCTTCCAGTGTATTTTGTCATTTTTAAGATTGGTTGGTGAGTCATGACCTGGTCTGTTAATTAGCCACACTGTTAGCCAGCAATTATTTTGACAAGTAACCTCATTGTGTGCTCAAAGTAATCAGGTTTAAAAAAATTCAGAACAGAGGTGGTGGTGTGCTCTGAGGATTGTTCTGCTGTCTCACGTCACACGTACGAGTGCCTGAAGCCTGCCTTTTGCTCCAATAGGTTTTAAAAAAGGTTGCTAAATAGGGGTGATGACCTATGACTCAATGGAACACTATAGTGATAGTCATGTCATAACTGATATACAGTAAATACAGTAAATAGGTATCGGTATGCCGATAGATCGGTCGGGCTCTAGTCAGGGGTTTCCAAAAACCAAGGTTGGAGACGATGAGTGGAGACGCACATACAGTAACAGGCCGTCGTCTCCTAACTCCAGCTTCTCCACTCACACTAGGGTTGCACGATTCTGGAAAAAATGACAATCACGATTTTCTTTCTCTGAATTGAGATCACAATTATCTCCCAATTTTTTTTCAACGTTTATTGTACGCATTTACCTGATATGAAAAACAAAGCAAAAACATGTTTTATTTATTTATTGGCATCATCATCTACTTTTATTATTCAATCTTATTTTTTAAACATATTGCTGCAAATAGATTATTCATAATATTGTTGCTGCTGTTATTATTATTATTATTATTATTAATAATAATAAATTATTATTATTATTGATTATTGTTCTAATTTCGCTAAATGGCAGAGTTAAGGAGGAGTCTCCTTCAGTACCTGGGCTAAAGCCTTGCCTGTGCTGTGTAATCCTCGGGGAGAAGTCTTCATGTTGAAGTCACTATCGATCAAATGGACCATCAGCCTCAGAAGCGTCATGCCCATTGTAGAGGTAAAAAAAAAAAAACATTAATAAACATAGGCTATAATATTATAGGCTGTATGGTAGTTGAAACATAGTTTCAAGTTGACGTTTATTTATGTTTGTAGTTAAAACAAAAACATAAAAACTGTATAGGCTACATACAGTATAACACAAAAGGCTGTTATTTACCCTTTGTCGCCACCTGGTGAGTAAATATATATAACTAAAACCATTAAAATTGACAACCGGTCCGCGATGTTCCCATGTATCTACCAGTCCTTGGCACAAAAAAGGTTGGGAACCCCTGCTCTAGAGGACACTAGATGAGACTAATGGAAGAGAAAAGATTTCTACCTTCTGAAAAGGCAATACCAGCCAAAATAAACATTGTGTTACATTGCTTTGAAACGTGTGGTCTCCTTTTTTGTCAAGTCCATTGAGCCTGGGCAGTGGCAATGTACTTAGTCTGGTGATTATGGATCTTTGGCTGAGCAGTTTGGAAAATAGCCTTATGGTTACACCTGCTCAGTCTGTTAATTTAAAATGAGATATTCCTCTATATCTGGCTTCCAACCCCCCTATGGGCGGCGCCAGAATTCGCCCCCTCTGATTGTTGGCTTGCATGACGCCCCTGCCTCATATGTGACACACCCACATGTAGGCCAATTGTAATTCCCAGAAAATGAGAAAATTGTTTCTTTTTTGAAAAGTGTTTTTCGTTTTTCCCATTAATACACAAGTTTAGGTTTTGAACTATCCATTCCACATGAAATGCAGCCGTTTTAGAATCAGTAAATAAGTGTATCTTGTTCAAATAAAAGTCCTTGTTGTCCAGTCCCTTCTTACCTGGCTGCCTAGCTGTGAAAAGCTCCTCCAACTTTGAGGGCCGTTATCTCTGAATGTGGCTTTTAGGAGAGTGAACATTCAAATAAGCAGATCTCCTTCATTTCCTTTCAGATTACAATGTGTGACACATCATCTGAAAGCTTCCAGTCTGCAGTTTCACAATCTGTATCAAACTGAAAAATGACCTCGCCTCGGCCTACTTGTGGGTCCAAATACCAGCAGCTGTCACATTATGCCATGGTTCCATTCGGCTGGGCCAGAGACCTGTCGGCATTATATTATTACATTATAATATCCTCCCCGCAATTCTGTATCCACGTTTGTTCGCTGCTGATTGTATAGAGTTTGAAACGTTTGAAAAGTAGTTGCGAGAGGGCATCCATTGAGCAGCGCTTCCTAAATCCCTCGTTTTGCAGCTTGTTGCGCTTTGCAGGAGAGACATGGAGAGAAATGAAATGAAGAAGAAAGCAACATACAATGCATGATGATGAAGCTCTCACCACAGCTAAACGTTAACAGTCTACAGTATGAACATAATGAACGTTACTCAATAACGTTCTCATTTGGTTAGTGTTAATGGAATATGAATGTACTAATATTCCGCTTAATTAATTATTATTTGGGTAGTGTTGTTGATGTAATATGAAATCAAGGCAGTTTTCATACCGCTTAATTTGGCAACGGTATTAAAACGTCGATTTCACCGTGCTTTTCACTGATTGGTCACAGATGGTGTACACGTCATTTTCTGCTACACTATTTTGGCTATTTAGCCTGGCCTAGCCAGTGACTCATAGGAATAGACTATGTGACAACCAGGAAAGACTAGTGACTACTGGAGAGTCAGTTGACAGCCGGAACAGGGACGGCACCCGGGTAGCAGTATGGGCTAGCTCCCCAGCCTGCGTCTTCCGTGAGGAAGAAGCCCAACAACCCACGAGAGGCCTTTTAGGAGGGCCATTCAAGCCGCAAGTGGAGACTGCAGTGCCACCAAGTACTGGTACTGCATGGTGTCCACTAAGATACCATCACCTCGGAATGAGATGTTTGGAGCGGGGGAGTCTGGTGCAGCGCACAGGTCGTAGACCTGGTGAGACGAGGGAGGAACCCGGCCGGGTGGCAACCCACAGAGCCCGGTCCCTCTACGTACCAGAGCCCTCCCCCTCCCCCGGTCCCGGCAGAGTAGTTCCGGAGCAGCGGATTGAGTGGCCCTGACCACGTGACCACCTTCGACCCTCCCTATAGGGCTGACCGTGGGTAGCTACTGGGACGTAAGTTGGGGCTTGGCCAGCCCCGGCTGGGTCACCTGGGCGAGGGTGTATGATGTTGCGAGACCCGAAACATCCTATGACCCCAGGGTACATCACTGAGGATACGTCCCAGTTATGCATCCATGCGATGTTTTTTTTCTTTATTATTAGGCTAGTGTAGAGCAGCACCTTTAAATGACCAATAACTCACCATTTAAACTTGTCACAGACAATATATGATAGGAATAGAGCACGAAAAAAGTGGAATGCGCGCACATCCTAGTAGACAGGTGCTGGACCAAATGAGATAACTTAAGAAAAAAGATAGAGGTCCGCACACTGCATAATGCTCCCGAAGTGGATTTATTAAAAGCACAACGTTTCGGACGTCACGTCCTTCATCAAGGTGCAATACAAAACAGGTGTGGGGGAGTGGTATAAATACCTGGGGAAATGGGAGTGTCCCGATTGATTAAAAGATACACAGAATGCACACTAGGGGGCCCTATTTGACCAGAGTAGACAATCAAACAAACTTGGTTGTCCTAGAAAAAAACATTAGGCCTACAGGCCTGTATAACAATGAACAGAGAAAAAACAAACAGTGTCATACGGGCAAGGCTCAGCAGTGACAATGTGTCTAATGTAGGCCTATATAGCTCTTTAAACATCATACATTCAGCATGTCATGTGTATAGCCTACACACTACAGATGTTCAGTATTTCTTAAATATTTTCTAGGACAACCAAGTTTGTTTGATTGTCTACTCTGGTCAAATAGGGCCCCCTAGTGTGCATTCTGTGTATCTTTTAATCAATTGGGACACACCCATTTCCCCAGGTATTTATACCACTCCCCCACACCTGTTTTGTATTGCACCTTGATGAAGGACGTGACGTCCGAAACGTTGTGCTTTTAATAAATCCACTTCGGGAGCATTATGCAGTGTGCGGACCTCTATCTTTTTTCTTAAGGAATAGAGCACCACACATATACACTAAGTCATATATCATAGTAAATGTTCACACACTTTTCTACATGATTGTGTGTAACTAATCATCAGTCAGTCAATGATCCAGTGTTTCCCATACATAAAGGAATTTGTGGCGGGCCGCCACAAAAAGATGTTGACCAAAAAAAAAAAAAAATTACAGTGCACCTGAACGCAACATGCAAGATACCCGCTGAATAAGCGTCCAATAAATGTTCATGTCATTCTGGCCAATACTTCTGTTATAGCATTTCAGTATGGAATATGGAATATCTTTCAATAATCTATGATTTAGCTGCTAAATTGTCAAATACCGCCATCTGCTCGCTACCCAGGCACTTATGTATGTACTTAACCTAACTAACTTAACCTAACTATCCGGTGTGCACAACATTGTCAGCCTAAACTCCGGCTGACACCCCAAAAACCTACAATCCGCTACAGAAAAATGTATATTGTTTGTTTATTAACTGGCCCCTCGCCTTCTATCATTTCACGAAAGTGGCAAAGCAAGTTGAGTATCCCTGACCTATAGGGAGAAATTTAGTTTGTCATTGTAAACCCACAGCACAGTAATGATGACATGTTCTTCATAGATCTAGCCTTTTAATTTTGCTCTTACGCTTTCTCAAAGTAGCCTACACCAAATTCATGCATTTTACTTTAAAATGTTAAAAAAAATCTCGCGGGGGGCATGCCCCCACCACAAATACTCAAAATCCTGTGGGAAACACTGGGTGATCTATTGATCCAGCAACCCACAGGCTTACCTTCAACCAGCGTGTTCAGCAGGAGGACGGATGCTACAGCAAAAGTCAAGTGCATTGTGAAAGTCTTGTGAGGAAAAACCTCTACAGGAATCCTCAAAGAACTAGAAGTGATTGTGAGTTGGCCCCAAAATGTAATAGGTTCTTCCTTGCACCATGATACACCCTTCCACCAAGTTTCATAAAAATCGGCTGAGTAGTTTTTTCCGTAATCCTGCTGAGAAACAATTACAAACAGACAAACAAACGAACAAACTAAATGTAATCAAATGCCCCAACAGGTCGTATCTTACAACTTTAAAAATCAGAAGCCTTAGATTACAAGGAGCACTTGAAGGCAGCACAAAGCCTGGTGTAGAAGTGCTTATGCTCAGGCAATAGGCTCATTTCACAGCAACCTTTTGAGGTGGTAAAGCAGGAAATAAAGCAGGTCAGTGTAATCATAAGCATTAATGAGGGCACCTGGCACCCGGAACACCTAAACAGAATGGAAGCATAATTAATGGTATTAGCTCGTACAGCTGCTTTACTTCCTGCTTTTACCACCTCAAAAGGGTTGCTGCGAAATGGAGCCATATAGGAACCTATGCCAATGAAGCAAATTTGAGAGAGGGAGAGCAAGGGAGAGAGACAGGGAGAGAGAGAGAGACACACACACACACAGAGCGAGGGAGAGAGACAGAGAGAGAGAGAGAGAGAGAGAGAGAGAGAGAGAGGGAGAGAGATGTTTACTAGAATTACATAATCATGTTGATCTCCATCTTGCCTCCCAGCTCTGTCTGGAGCATCTGCTCACCACTCCCTCTCATTGCATTACATGATGGCATTTAGCAGACACTTTTGTCCAAAGCCACTTACTATCACATTTTGTCAACAGTACAGAAAACCCTCTCCTCTCTCTGACAGTCAAGAGCTGAAACCAAATGATTAATTGGTTTGATGAATAAATAAATAAATGATTCCATAAATAAATGATTCTTAAAATGTGATTTCAGTCATCGTAATTGAGTTACTAAATTTGAAAAAGTAATTAGATTACTAGTTACTGCAAAACAATAGTTACATCATAGTAACTAGTTACTACCAACACTGCTTATAACAATAATAGCTCACAGATCAAATGTATTAGATGATTGACTAAAATATCTAGGCAACATTGCTAATATGCAAAGGCAACATAGCTTAAGATAAATATAACTATGCAATATAAACACAAGACAGAAACACACTAATTAACTCCGCAGTAGGCTGATGATCTACTCTCTTGGGACAGCATAATTTAGTATGACAGAGCCAGACCACATGTAGCCTATCTTCCATCAATTAAAATATACTTGTCAACAAAAGTCTCTACAACACTATAATCTCTCAACACACATGCAAATTGATGTATAGCCTAGTTACCTGGTCGTTACTGAAGAGACAAGCTGCTGTCCGAGAGACCATAGACGTCTGCCACTCCCAGTCCGTTTCTAAACGGACAGTAACAGTACAGTACAGTAACAAGAAGCGCCGCCCAGCGACTGCAAGTGTTACTGCAATCAAACGTTCCATAAGCCTCTTGCCCTCTGTGCTATTGTAGGATGATAAACAATGCAGCTACATATTAGCATCATCCCCATGCTCCTGCGAATATGACCTAACCTCCTCTGGTCAGAGAATGAATGCAACTTACAAGCTGAAGGCACCCACATAACCGGCTGGATCCTGGATCAAGTGAGCAGCAGAGCAGAATCATATGGACTTCCGGTCAGTTGTTTCAAAATAAAAGCTTTCATTCAAACTCGATAAAATATACTGTACATAGCCTTGGAAAAGTTTATATTGCATTTAGATACATAGCCTATCTTTTGACATGCCAAATAATTATACTCAAGTCACTATAACTAACTATATTAACTAACTATATTATGCTTGCTCCCATCACTCAGAAGGACATTAAAACGGGCAAAAACAAAACAAAAACTCTTATGCAGCTATAGGCTATATCAAACTCACTAAAATACAAGTGGCCCCAGCGACGCCCCAGATAGGCTACAAAAATCTTCAAAAGGATAAAAACACATTAAAAGCCAAGAGGCTTTATTTGCATTGCTACTTCATTTGTCATGGGAAACTGCTCTGTAAGTCAATGTACTGCTGTTGGCATTTGAAGAAACACATTTCCACGCCTCAGTGCGCTGCGCGAACACCTCCGCCATTTTTGATTAAAACATTTATCACAGATAGATTTTTCTTTGTTCATTATATTGTTTTTTTCATACATAAACACGGGATAACACAACAAAGCGTGCACACGCACACACAGTACTGTACATACTTGCCTACATAAACACTCAAATGCCCCCTCCACCAGATAGGAATTAATGTTTACTATCCTGTGTGGAGTACCATGTGTCTTCAATCTATCTTTACAAATGAAACCTTTACCACAGAGCAATTCTCTTTCATTTCTCTCCTGTGTGGACTATCGTGACTTCAAGTCTCCTTTATGACCAAAACCTTTACCACAGACTGAGCAATTAAATTGTTTCTCACCTGTGTGGGCTATCATGTGTCTTTTCAACTGTGCTTTATAACCAAATATTTTATTACAGACGGAGCAGCTGAAGTGTTTCTTCCTAATCACTTCACTGCTTTTCTGTGAGTCTAAACCTGAATGAGGTTCACTAGTTTCCATCCATTCTTCATCACTGTGGTCAGTCTCAGGTTCAGAAGTGTCTGAAGTCTTGTCATCACTAGTTGGTTGTAAATCACTAGCTGGATCTAAGTTCCTGGCTGGTTCTGATACTCCACAGTCCTCTCCATCAGCTTCTGTTTTCATCTGTTCAGTTGAGCTGCTCGCTAGATGCTCTGCCTCTCTGTTCTCCTCAGTTTGGCTTTGATGAAGTTGTGAGGACTGAGGTTTCTCTTGCTCATCTTCACTCTTCACAGGGAGACGAGTGAATGGGAACTTTGTGACATCAGCCTCCTCCAGCCCTTGAAGCTGCTCTCCCTCCTGACTGGTCCAGAGTTCCTCCTGTTCCTCTTTAATGTGTGGGAGCTCTGGGTCCTCCTGGTCCAGACTGGGGCTCCAAAAGGGTCTGGTGACCAAAGGGGTATTTGAGGGGCTTCGACTGGGTCCCCAACAAATTGAGAAATTGGGAAATTGATGGGGAAATTACTCATTTACAATAAGCTAACAATTAGAATGTAGAAGAATGGCTATTTTGATTACAGTTTCACTGTTACCTCTATACCTACAATACTTTTATTAGAAGTTTTGTACGGGAATTCTGGACAAAATCATACCTACAACTAAATAAAGTATCAATATTGTCCCCCAAGTCTCTGTGTATAATAACAAAGCTATGAAGTGACAGCAACTACATCTGACTGACATACAGTTATCCTCTTAAACTCCACCATGAAATATGGAAAGCCCTCGTGGCTGAGTGGTTAAAGCCGCCTGCTTTGCAATCAGAAGTTTAGTGGTTCGAATCCACCACTGGGTTTTAGCAATCTCTGTCCTAGCCGGGAGCTTCTTTACAGGTCCGGTACCATGTAACTACATATGACCTACAGTTGAAAAGACTCACTCCACTTTACAGGTCCGGTACCATGTACCGTAAGTACATATGAACTACAGTTGAACAGACTCACTCCACTTTACAGGTCCGGTACCATGTAACTACATATGAACTACCAGTGTGCGAACTATACTCTGGCTTTCGGGGGAGCCACTACAGCCGCCGTCCGAAGGGCGGCGGCGGAAATTTGAGGCAATTTGAAGGCCAATTTAGGGGGATAACTCATTTTAAATCAGCACGCTCAAAGACACGGATACAGCTCTTGTCGTGTTCCACTTTTCTCTCCAAGAGAGAAAAGCGCGTTGCGCACACAGAGAGGGAGGGAGGGTGACAGAGCACAGAAAGGCAAAACGGGCGCACTGCTCTCCATATACACTGCATCCACATTCACAAGAACATGATATCTCTGCCCAACACTTTTATCCACTCCATAACGCACATGTCCCACTCACTGTGAAGTTCCTGACGCACACCATCTCACAAACAGTCCTCCATATGCGGGAGGACTCGGAGGTATTCCAGCAGCAGCAGCATTCACGTCGTCACTTTTTCCACATCTGCGTTTGAAGTAGAAGCGACTTGTTGCTGTTCAACTGACGGCTGCTTCCATTTCTTCGTGAATGTAAAGTTTGTCAAACTGCCTTGTTTTCTTTTTTACATCTTGCTGTTGTTTTAAATCTGACCTGACCGCGTGAGTGACGTTTGATTTGCACCTGCGCCGCCACGCTTCGATGTGGTGATGATAAGAATAACATGCATGTCGGGGCTTACAGTGAATTTGACAGTGATTGAGCACACTCTGAATCATACGATTAAAATAGCGTAATTTTACGCATTATTCACTATGAAGGTACAGAAAAAGAAATAGAAAATACATGGGGTAATATATATTAGTCAATAATTTAGAGACCCCCCCAAATTTCACAAGTCATGCTTTCAGGGGGTCTGCTATTTCTTTAAGGGGAGCCAAAGCCCCCCCAGCTCCCCCGTAGTTCGCACCCTGTGAACTACAGTTGAACGGTCTCACTCCACTTTAGCGGATACACCTAAACTCGTCTCCGTGTGGACATGGCCTCACTCCATTTTACAGGTCTGTTACAATGTAACTACATATGAACATCATTTATAACTATTGGTAATTTCTGTGTAATTACATTTGGTGTTCATGTGTAATTGCAAATAGTTCATATGTAGGCCTAACTAGGGTACCTGTAAAATAAAGGGTTACCGTGAAAAATATTAGACTACAAACATTAGTAGCCTATCAACATAAACAACATAATCTGCTTCTTTAAATAATTTATTTTTACGTTTTGGTCCAAGTGAAATGTTCTGTGGTCTCTCCTGTTTCTAAATATAGCTGAACCGTTTGGTTTGAACAAGTAAAAACCATTTCTATATACATTTTACGAAATGTCTATGGGAAAACAAATGGCAGATGAAAATCTCTGGTAGCCTATGCAGGCTCTCTATGCTCGTCTTCATTTTCTGGCATAAATGTAGCCTATTAGTGAAAATAAAGGGTTTAGAAAATGGCATCAACAGAATTAGAAATGCAGACAAGGCCTTTATTCTACCCACCTAACGACCATACGACCTGTAAAATCAAACAAACCAAACCATCACAAAACAGCTACCAGTTTTTCAAGTCTCACAACCAGAATTCTGAACAGGAAACCATAGTAAACCTGGACAGTGTAGCTTTGACTCCACTAGAGGGAGCCACACACCAGGATAACAACAGTTCAAGTTCATAGTGCAAAGGGAAGTAAGTAGGGAACATAACTAGGTACGATAATTTACAAATAAACAGTGTTGGGGGTAACTCATTACAAAAGTAACATATTACATGTAATATATTACTTTTAGCAGTAACTCAGTAATATAACTTATTACTTATAGGATTTCAGTAATATTATACCAGTTACTTTGTCAAGTAACTCAAGTTACAAATTGAGTTACATTTTATTAAATCAAAGCACATATTTAAAAAAAGATGCAATCATTTCCTAATCAAACTGTGTGTTTTTATGCAAATAACCACTATAGATGACAATAACAAAGGAAAAGAATACATTTAGAATTGTGGGCGGTTTACACTGACTTCAAGGCAGTTGAAATTATTTTTTGGGATGGTTCCGGGGCAGTGATGTCATTCTGCTGCTGCTGTTGTTTTGGTGAAAGTAATGCAAAAGTAGTGTAATAAGTAACGAGTTACTCTACACAGAAAGTAATATTGTAATGTAACTTATTACTTTAAAATGAAAGTAACTAGTAATATGTAGTATATTACATTTTGAAAGTAACTTGCCCAACACTGCAAATAAAGCAGTACTGTGTATTCAATTGCACACTAAAGGGTATTTACTTACATGCACCAACAGCAACACATGTTGGCCTTGGTGGAGGTCTGTGCTCTGCGACTGCCCTTCTAGTTTATTTCTTTATTACAGTAGGCCTTTATTTTCCTCAGCAACGATCCCTGGAGGCCAGTGGTTCTCACCGTGGGGTCCGGGGACCACCAGGGCTCCTTGAGGGGGTTCCAGGGGGGGTCCCCACCCAGCAGATTGATAAAATGTTACACTTCACCATCCATTATTTCATTCATAAGAAGTTCACACAATGGGAGAATGTAGAAGAATGACTGTTCTGATCATAGTTTCACCGCTGTCTCTACAATATACAAATAGTCAAGGAATTCTGGACAAAATCATATCAAAGATATTCTCAGATTTGGGTCTGAGACAAACTCTCATCAGATGGGAGTCTGTGATGTGGACTACATTAAATATAAAACAGGTTGGGAATCACTGCTGTAGTCTGTTAAATAGATGGTGTCATGAAGCAGCAGCTCTTTGAGCTAAATCTCCGTCTCCATCTGTATTTTTGTAGGCTTACTCAGAAGTCCCTGCACTTCCTTTTCCTAAGTGTAAAAGTCAATGCGATTTTTGTATGGGCATTCTGGTTAAAATAATAAGGAAATAAGGTCTGTGCGTGGTTAACAGAAGTGCATGAAACAGCGAAGTTTGTGTTCAGCAAGATAATCTTCACAAACGAGGACCACTTTTATGACTTTTGAAGAGTTTTCTGAAAATATTTACGCTTCAAAAGTCATAAAAGTTGTCCTAATTTGTGAAGATTATCTTGCTGAAAACAAAGTTCTCTGTTTCATACACTTGTGTTAACCACGCACAGACCTTATTTCCTTATTATTTTTAAGCAAAATTTTTGATACGAAATTCCCTTATTTCATGCATTTGATCAAAATCCCATCCAAACATCCCATTGACTTTGTAAGAACCAGGAAGTGCCAACATCCAGGTCTTCCAGACTCATTCCTGTGGTACTCTATAGACTCACAACTGTAATGAGGAACCAGTGCCTTGCTCAAGGGCACGTTCACAGTAGTTGTTAAGAGGAGCGGAGAGCACTTTGTTTAGCTTCACCTGTTGAATTCCCTGAACCAGCGACGTAACAATCTGTCCTTAACTCTGCTTTATATTCCCTCCTGTTACTCCTGTCTGTTACTGATCCAATCTAGGTTCATACGATGTTGACTCTGCTTTATATTCCCTCCTGTTACTCCTCATCTTAGTTACAAAGTAAAATCAGAAGAAATTGCGTAGCCTGCAAGCGATCAGGTTTGGCAAATCAGTGCTCCTAGTTTGCAAGATACGTTAATCACGGTAACTGTCTGCCTTTCCGAAGCCCTGCCACTCCGAACGTTAACTTCCATTATTCGGACTGGCGGTCGTTCACCTTTTTTTCATAGGTCCCACCATTACGAAAATTCCTGCCTTCATTATTCGAAATGTCGGCCCTTCCTCGTTTTTCTAAAGGAGCCGCCATTCCGAAGTTTGGATATTGTGTAATATGGCACAAATTTACTGATGCTTTCTGAAGGCTATTTAGCCTACTTGATTACTACTGTTTTTGTAGTGTCCACCCGCTATGCCGATGCCGACCACCCGCAATGCCCACCTTAGGTTTAGGCATGGGGGTGGGAGAGGTTAGGTTTTGGGTTAGGGTCTGGGGGAGGTTAGGTTCAGGCATGGGGGGAGGTTAGGTTTGGCGTGGGGCTGGGAGAGGTTAGCTCCACCGACACGCTGCACACCGCCTCGGTTTTCCTTTCACCACTAAGTAAATAAATAAGTTATGTTTATACAGCAGCTTTCACAGACAGTCAAATCAAGTTCGGAGTGGCGGACCTTATGGAAATCGGAGTGGTGGGATTTCTGAGTGGCAATATTTCTGAGTGCCGATATTTCTGAATGGCAGAACGTCGGAGTGGCAGCAGGTCGGAGTGGCAGCATGTAACCGTTAATCACGATCCACACACACTTTTTCTGGGAAGATATCTTTACTTTTACTTAAGTATGGTTTTCGAGTACTTTATACACCACTGTCTGTTACTGAACCAATCTAGGTTCATACGATGTTGACTCTGCTTAATCCGTGACAGTGGAAAATAAAAAGTGGTCATCATCACAGGCCAAACAACCGGCAAAAACAAATGCTTCCAAACAAAAACCCTATCCTCATCTAACTCACATCACTTGATATGAATACAAGTCACTAACATTTATTTCAGTCTGAAATGGTGGTGAACTCTATTCCACAAACAGAAAATGTGTGAAATGTTAAGTGCGTTTACATTATATTACGTTACGTCATTTAGCAGATGCTTTTATCCAAAACAATAGTGCATTGTGTCAACATAGTGCAATCTTACTGTGGATCACAGTCTTCATCAGCTAAGCCCTATAAAATGTAACAAGTAGCATGTTGTAATAAACCACCACTGGATCCCTGCTTGGAATGACACTTATTCTACATGTGAATTCACAGAGTCACATAAGAGCCTGAGGTTACTGGAAGAAAAAAAATTAAAATGTCCAAACATTCCCAGCTTATTCTCCAATTCAAATTCATGGCAATATGGTTTAGAGTTCTTGTACAGCTTTTAACTAGTCTTGTTTTTTTGTTTTGTTTTTTACGAGAGACAATGTGTGTGTGATGTCTGTCGATCAGCTTTCCACGCCTCCCTCATAAATCCAGATCCACGTTTCATTCTTTGCTTTCCCACAGCCACAAGCTCCGTCAGAATGGTGCATATCTCATGTTGGAGCGTAACTTTTCATATGTGATCCAGCTTAATCCCATGCTGACACAATCTGGACAGATGATGCATGCCAGGTCCAGGTGTGACGAGGCTCCTCAGTTTGGGCTGAAGTCACAAGTTGAAATGACAGAGCAACTTACATTTTGGGGAAAGTTGCACTTTCTGGACGTGTTTGTTGTTGGGAGTCTGTTCCCATCATCTGAAACTCTGTCCCATTCCTGCTGATGCAGTGCTTCTCTTGTGGCTGGAGGGTCGCTGCTTCAAGTGGTCAGGAAGATCCAGGCAAGGGTTAGTGTCCAACGCTCTCATCTGCATTAACAGCTACTGTCTAAGCTGCCATGACGAGGGCGCAGTTTAGTGTCGAGTGTGCTCCATTTACAGTATGTCATTGATCTGGTGGAACAGAAGAAGATCATTTCTAATTGGTAGAACAATTAATTGAACATGAAATTGTTTTGTTGTCCGGTGAAAACGTATGATATCCATCTCCAAAATATCTACTTTTCAAGAACTATGAGAAACAGCCTTTGCTTTTGGCTTGAAGACCACTTTTTATTATTATTATTATTATTATTATTATTATCATTATTATTATTATTATTATTATTATTGCAAAAAATCGTCAGAATTGGAGGTTTTCACCAAGCAGCGGCAAAAATAATATAACAACGATTTGAATGATGAAGAGTCTTCAATACTGTAGTTAAATTATACACAAATGAATTGATGATGAAATTGATGGAAAACTAGTCTAAATAATATGGTTGTTCTCATTACAGCACAAGTAGCAGTGTTTATTCATAGCATCTGTCCTACCTCTGCTTGTTTCTGTTTGAAGAATCTTCCTCTCATCAGTAAACATCCTCCACAGATCAGTGCCAGCGGTATCATCGATAGAACGATGACAGTCGGTATCAGACGGCTGCGTTTGGACTGCTCAGCTAAAATCAAAATCAAAAATGAAATATTTGTGGTAATTGTAATACATCAAACATGATCACGTCACTGTCAGGTATCAACAGAATAGCTGATAAGAAGAGTTGAGAGTTGTTCATCTCGCAGCAACAAATGTGTTCCTGTAGATCTGTCAGCTGTTCTTAATATCACGCTGCACTCAGTTCAAACTGAAGGAGTTCAAACCATTTCCTCACCTTCACTGTCCAGTTCTTCTTTGTGATGTGGATCTGCTGGCTGCGCTGGCTTCTCTGTTGTCTTGTTATTAGTCTTCTGTGGTAATGGCTCTGGATAAAGAGAGTATTTTTTAATAGGCACATAGTACAACAATTTCATCTTGCTTTCTTAAACACAAGTAGCTAACAAAACTTTAGAGATGTTGCATGATGAACTTCGGGTAACATTATACTGTAGCATTTTGCAATAGAACAACAGATATATGTATGATAAGTGCACTTTCCACACAGGTTTCCCAATTTATAAATATCCACGGGCCGTGAGAATGTGCGTAGGCCTCCCAGTACACCTCTCACTATGCGTACTGTACGCAGTATCTCTCACAGCATGCATCCCGGTACTGCACTTTGTCCGAATCTTTTAGTGGTAGGGAGTACCAGACCGCACCGGGCCACTTTCACCCATCGTATCAACATCAAAACAAAGAAAATGAAACCTCCTGAGGACTCACCAACCACAAGCTGAACAACAGACTCCTTCATTCGGCTGTTTGGATTAGGTAACTTTGGGATGAAGCACGTGTATGTCCCTTGGTCGGCGAGCGTCACGTTGTTTAGCTGGAGTGATATGTTGCCGTGTTTCAGATCATCTCTGGACAGGACAGTGCGTCCAGAGTACAGAGGGTTCTTCATGGCCAGCATCTCGCGTCCGTCTCTGTACCGGTGCACATATTTGGCCGACAGGTCGCGTCTCGTCCACTCCACCGTCAGATCCTCCACGTTCAGCTGAGGCTCCAGCCAGCACAGCAGGATGACATCATCACCAACAACGGCGTCTATTGGCTGGGGTGGACCAATGACTTCAAACTGACCTGGGAGAAGTGGGATCAAAAGAGACAGAATCTACTTGACTCTATGTTGAAACAGCATAGTTGTAGCATAGACCCTTTTCACAGCAACCGTTTTGACTTGGTAAAGCAGGAAGTAAAGCAGGTGGAGCAGCAACACGTAAACATCATTAATGTGATTGGTTACACCTCCTTACTGTGAAATAGGTCTATAGACTGATAAATCAGGCCAATTTTGACAATCTTAAAAAACATTCTCTCTGATATGGAGGCCCTGAAACTGCGGAGGATGATTAGAGCCACGTGACTTTATTTTTATGTTTTATTGCAGCTCTCAAATTAATCTCAGAATTCTGAGATTAAAGTCACAATTCCGATTTGGGAGTGAGAATGTGTTGTGCTACAAATCAAGTTAAGTGAAAAACAATTTCAATCAAGAAGGGCTCCATAATTAGGGCTGCAACCAACGATTATTTTAACTAGCAGGGATGATGTATTTTTGTAGGCTTTATCCAGGAATCGCCACCATTTTGGTTCGTAAGAGGAAAAGTGAATGGGGGTTTAGAATGTGGATTTCACCACCTAGCCGGTGCGAAGCAATAATCGTGTAATTTGGAAAATCCTGGAGCGAAAGGTGTAAGATTAAGCACAGGTTTTTTTTTATGGTTTATTATGGTAATTCACGTTGAAAAAACTAGAAAAACATCGTCCTGGCACCCAGAAACTCAAATAATCCTTAAACGTCTGCTAAGGACCGGCTGCACGGTCATTGACTTCCATTAAAACCGCCTTTTTGAGACCTCCAGGAAATTCTTACAAAATGAATGTATTTCATTTTTTTCAGCGGGCATCCTGAACCAAATACCTTGAAATTTGACCTTAATATCTAACCTTGGGGTTGATTGAACATTTGGTTGAGTTACAAGGCTTCAAAATCCATTGCATAGTTTTCCCATTGACTTCAATGTTAATTTTGCAAAAAAACAAAAACAAAAAAATCGACTCCCAGCCACTTTCCCCAAAAATAATTATTTTTCTGATCTTACACCTCTCAGTTCGACTCAAGACATCAAATTTGTAGTTTCTATTGTGTTTGCCCCCCCCCCCCCCCCTATTTCCCCAGCACATCACCCAGCACAGCACAGCAACCAATTACATGAAATATACCCTGCAGTTATCAATCATGGAAACATGGTCATATGACCTGGGAACGCGGATTTTCCGGTGCAAACTAATGATTTGAAGCTTGGCCCTTATTTGATTCCATAGGATGAAGCTCATTTGTGTTTCTTGTGAAAACTAGCTGGAAGTCGAAAATGGGCAGTTTCATGTTTTTTTTTGTAAAACTTACCTTAGTTGAAACTACATCGTATCTCCGCGCCCGTTCGTTGTAGAGACTCGTGACGAGCATTTCTGGAATCGGCGTCAAAAAGTAACTCTAGATGTGTATTCTTGTCGCGATCCATGCCGTTCTAAGAGGTTTCAATGACTTCCGCGTTGAGACACGCAAAAGCGGCGAGGCGCAGCGGGCCACAGTAACATCCGATGCCCACGAAGGAGCGCCTTGGGCGGCGGAGGCGGTCAGAGCGTCATCCATGGAGGCCAGTTCTGTGCTCCCTCGTTCATGGCCTAAATGGTGTCGTTCCAACGTGTGTTTTGAGCCGGATGTTCAACTACGCATATGAGGTGGGAGGAATGGAATCAGGAACGGATATGGATCGATAAAAAATAAGAAAATACTTACTTATAAATATAAAAAACAAGTACTAATATCAAGATCCATGAAAGTTAAAAAAATGCAAATTTGCAATTCTCAAAAGATGGAAGCTGGGATAAAGTAATTCCTCCGCCAAAAATGTCATCAATCCATAGCTATGATAATCCCACCACAGCGCCACCAGGTGGCATTCATGGGAAGGGAAAAAATATATATTTTGTGTTTTCTACTGAAAATTTTATTGTACAGAAAATACAGTAAACTGGCATTTGAGGGGTTAAAATTCAGTAAGCATGAAATGTTGATATGAGGTATGAGAGATGAAGTTACCAATGGATAAGAATCAATAAAAAATAAAAAAATAATTAATTAAGACTATCAAAAATAAGAATTAATATCACGCACCGTGTACACGGACCAGCAGGCGCTTAAGGGTTAGCGGGTTAGCAGGGTACAAGGGTTAAAAGCATAAAAAAGGTCTGTGGGAACGTGAATTTGGGTTCAGCAGGATAATCTTCACAAATGTTAATCACTGCCTTTTGAAGCGTTTTCTCAAAAAAAATGTTCTTTAAAAACACATTTACGTTCCAAAAGTCATAAAAGTTATTTAGCTCTCAGCTATTTTTTTTTAAATTTAATTAAATTTAATTATTTTAATTGTACTGTTGTCTTGCTTGTCACTAGAGCTGCTTTCACACATGTTTGGAATTCAGGAGTTATCTAGAGGCCATACGGCTGGCTGTCATGTGTGAATGTCTGCATGCGGCTCATGCGCTACCGCGGGGCCTCGTCCTAGCCGGAGGGAAGTGTACCCCCAGCCGTAGTCGCAGAAGCGTATTGTCCCCCCCCCCCCTCCAGAGCTCCGTGAGCTCGTGAGTGCATGAGGACAGAGACGATCGTGACAGATTATTATTACCGTATATAAATAGTCGATGTGATGAGCGAGCAAAAAACACATGCCATTTGGTTTTCAAATGAAGCTCAAAACTGCTCCGTGTGCGACAGCCAACATGTTGCGGATTGCTGGATTGAAAGGCTCATGGCTCTGATCTGATTTCATGTCTGCTTCACACAGCACACACATTTAATAAGCATTTTTGGACGCGAGGGTCGTCCCGCTTCCCAGTATTGGACATCGCTAGGTAGGGTATCTGGATCTGGTTGCGTTCATGTCTTTGATTTAACGTTTACACAGCGTTCGCGCAAATTCCAAGTAGCGTCAAGTCAGGCAGTATAAAACGAAAACTTCCGGGTATAACCTTCGCAATAATGGCAATTAAATAAAGTAAATGCACGTGTAATGTTTTTTTGTGTGTGTTTCGAAAGATACAGAACAGAGATAAACTGGAAGAATATCTGCTCCCTTCGAAAAGTCAATTTTAACCCGTAGTGAGTCGACATTCTGATTTTTTGTTACTAAGTAATACAACATTTATTTTATTTTGAAGGTAAAAACGTCTAGCTTCCTGTATTCTGTATAATTCTAGTAGGTTTGAGGCATTTTAGGACTGAACATAGCAAAGACCTGTTTTGTTTGTACTGCTTGCGACTCGAGGAAATCGATACATCTGGGCGTGAGTTGTAGGGTTGTTTAATTAATTACTTACTAACGTTATGCGCAAACGATTATATGCCGTGAACGTTAGGCAGTTATCGCCCATTATGTATTTTTAGTTTTCACAACTGTGTGGTCATGCCCAAATTCCCCCACCCCCGCCGCCCGCCCCCTCTCTACTTTACAAACTCTGCGGAGGTGCTACTCATGTGTGAATGCAACATGCCTCATGTGTGAAAGGGTACACTTCACCTATCATCCGGGGCAGGCTCAGTGGGGGGCAACCCTGACCTGATCCGGAGTTCATGTGTGAAAGTGGCTTAGGTGTGCCCGACTGGCTGCTATAACATGACTTTAGACCTGTTACGAATTCAGTGGGGGTGGGGTCTTTTGTAATATTCAAGTTAAAACCTGAAGCTCAGACCATGTCTGTGTCTTAGATAAATAATTAATTATAATTCAAATAATTATGTATATGTGTATGTATATATATATATATATATATATATATATATATATATATATATATGTGGCTCAGTGGTAGAGCTGTCGCCTCGCAGTCAGAAGGTCCTGAGTTCGATTCTCGCCTGGGACACTGTGGGCGCTGTGGTTGTGTTCCCCCCCATATCTTCAGTGCCTACTGCCCAGGTGGGGTATCTCATCGTAAGGGCCTTTCTGTCTGTGTGGAGTTTGCATGTTCTCCCCGTGCTCCCCCAGGGGGGTTCCTCCGTATATAATCCCCCCCACTAAAAACATGCAGAAGATCAGATCGTCATCGTCATCCGACCAGTGACGACAACATCCGAAGTCGGTCCCCGGGCGCTGTACAAGAAAGCGACCACTGCTCCTGGCCTGCCCCAGGAGGAAAGGACAAAGCCAGGATGGGTTAAATGCAGAGGACAAATTTCACCGGCCACCGTCAGCATGTGTGTGTTGTGGCCCTCCGTGCATGTGTTGTAGTGTGTTGTGTGACAATAAAGACGGGCTGCCGTCTGAAAATCGTTTAAAAAAAAAAAAAAAAAATATATATATATATATATATATATATATATATATATATATATATATATATATATATATATATATATATATATATATATATATATATATATATATTGTATATATATATATATATATATATATATATATATTGTAATTTAGCTTTACAATCTGGAGAGGTCATATAACATTTATCTGACCATTCCCCCCGATATGGTCTATCCTGATTCTATAGATGAATCGCTTGGTTTGACCAAGTAAAACTATTTTTGTAAACATTTTACGAAATGTCTATGGAAAAATGGATGAGGAAAATTCCTTGGTACGCTACTATGACCCAGAAGAGGACGTGACTTTGGCTCTCTATAAAAGGACAACTCTTATGTCTCACCAGTCACCACAGACGATTATTCACCACAGACACACAACATAACGTTCGGATTATTCAGGCACTTTTCTACTTCATATAGCCTATGTCTTTTGCCCATGGGTTAACGGACACGCCCACTTAGGAGACTTTCGGCAGGTCTGAGTCAATGGTTGACCATGCTCATTTAGGAGATTTGCTGCGACCATTGTTAGAATTGGCGGAGCCTGAGGTGAATCATCTAGATAGTAATGGAAGATACAGCGCTGAAGCAGGAAGTGACATTCCACTTTGCCTCTCTCCTTGTGTTGATGACTCATGATGACTCATGATGACTCATGGAAGACAGCTCAATTCATTCATTCAATTCAGCTTTACAATCTGGAGAGGTCATATAACATTTCTCTGACCATTCCCCCCGATATGGTCTCTCCTGATTCTATAGATGAAATAGAATTACGAAATGTCTATGGAAAAATGGATGAGGAAAATTCCTTGGTACGCTACTATGACCCAGAAGAGGACGTGACTTTGACTCTCTATAAAACGACAACTCTTATGTCTCACCAGTCACCACAGACGATTATTCACCACAGACACACTAACGTTTAGATTGTTCACGCACTTCTACTTCATAGCCTATGTCTAGGATCAGTCAATCAAGGGATGATCTCTAACGTTATTGATCCAGCGAGACGCTCAGACGCCTTACCTTCAACCGGAACAGGAAAAATAGAAAAGTGAAGCCTGCTGTGAAAATCCTGTGAGAAAAACTCCTGCCGAACTCCACAAAGTAATATATCTGAAAGACTGACAGAAAACACGTTGGTGTCTCTGAGTGAAAAGTCTGCAGGACAACATCTAGACCTACAGTAGGCTAGCCTACTGTACTGACTAGTCTCTTCCATGAGTCATCGTGAGTCATCATCAACACAAAGCAATAGCCTACCACATCCACAAGTGTAAATTCAGTGGTTCTAAAACTCCCCCGTGTTTAAAAATGATCTCACTGAATATATGGACTCCATCAAACACTCAAAGAATACCAAAGCAATCCAGACTGTGCTGCTATTTACAACTTTTGTGACCTCATGAAGTAGCCTATACCTTGTTGTTTCTTCTTATTAGTATTATTTGCTTGTACCCCTGAGCCTTGTACTGTAGATGTTGTCTTTGTGTGTTGTTGTGTGTTTTATCAGTTTTTTTGTATGATATGGTCTTTAATAAAATGTATAAAAAAAAAATCAACACAAAGCAATGGAGAGGCAAAGTGGAACGTCACTTCCTGCTTCAGCACTGTATCTTCCATTACTATCTAGAGATGATTCACCTCAGGCCCCGCTAATTCTAACAATGGTCGCAGCAAGTCTCCTAAATGGGCGTGGTCAACCATTGACTCAGACCATGGATGTATTAAGACTCAGACCCGCAGAAAGTCTCCTAAGTGCGCGTGTCCGTGGAAACCCATGGGAAAAACGCACGTGCCAAAATGACAGTTGAACCATCTTGCTTGAAATCCCATCTCTTGACTGTACCAGAGATTTTCATCCGCCATTTATTTTCCCATAGACATTTCGTAAAATGCTTGTAACATGGTTTTGCTTCGTCGAACCAAACAGTTCAGCTAACACTATAATCGGGAGAGACCATAGAACATTTCACTCGGACCAAAACTTAAAAAACAACATAGAAAAAATATTTTCTTTAAAACACAGACAGTAGGCCTATGTCATGTCTTTGAGAAGCCCCCTATTTTTGCCCACAAACGAGCGAGGAACTAAGGTAAGGGACATGCTAGTCAAAGCTGCTGCTATTTTCTGTCTAACTTACCTAATGGTAATTTTGCTTGTTCTAATTGTGTTCACTGTAATGCTATGATCAGAGGTATTTTTCTACATCCACACCACTGAGCTATATTAAATATAGCTCTTAAATATAGCTATATATAAATATATATTTATTAAATATAAATATACATATTTTATTTATGTCGATGATCCACAGTAGGAAAATGTTTTTGTTTGTTTGTTTTTTAATCAAGAGTACGATTTCTTGTAAAAGCTAATTTGTTGTCTATCTTTTGAAATGCCCATGTGGTCTCTGTAATGTGGTCTCTGTTATGTGGTCTCTGTTATGTGGGTAAAACCCATAAGAGAGCTGAAAGTCTGCATCTCTGAACACAAAAGTAGCATTAGAAACAAAGATGAAAAGCCCTCAGTAGCGAGGCACTCTAACTCAGTGGGACATGATGTTTGTTCCCTGCACGCGTGCCTGCATGTGCAAAGGTCCAATAGAAAACTAGGGTTAGTCTTCAAAAAGAGTGTTTTTGGCACATCTTGAAGTGACCCCCAAGTAGGCCGAATTTTGTAAAGTAACATATTACTTTCAAATGAAAGTAACTAGTACTAGGCTATGTAGTATATTACATTTTTGAAAGGAACTTGACCAACATTGGTCATGGGCCAGATAAGAAGTTGATAATAGGTATTAGGCCTACAATACAAACAACACTTTGAAGGCAGTTGACTCACAGTAATGTAGACATCCCAGTCACAATAAACATATGACCCAATGTCTCATCATTCTTGTTTTGTGTTGACATGATTTGACCAATTTGACAAAGACTTTCAAAAAAGACAGACATTTTCTGCATGTTTATTTCATTTACTCCACACTTTTCAGTTTAGTTTAGTATTAGTTTTTATTTCTATTTCAGTTAACTGAAATGTATTTCACATAGATAGGCCTATATATAGTTTTAGTTTAGTTAACGACAACCCTGGTTTGAACAAAGCATGGCTGCAAAAAATGTGTCTGTATGGTAGATCAGAGAGAGAAGCCCATGTGTGGACCACGTGCTCCTGAATGTTGGGCCACTTGAGGGCAGCCCACACCAGGCTCAAAGCTGCATGCATATATATGTATGTATATATGTATTATGCTATCATCATCATCATTCATCCTTCATTGGCTGAGCTCAGGGGCTTCAACGGCTGAGTCTGGCATTGAGGTATATTTCTCAACACACTAGGCACTATAACATCATCATTATAACTTCACACACTTTTCTACTTCATAATTGTCTATGACCAGTCAATCAATAGATGATCTCTAACGTCTTACCTTCAACCAGCGTGTTCAACAACAGGACAAATATACAAGTTAAGTGTGCTGTGAAAATCCTGTATGAAAAACTCCTGCCGAACTTCACAAAGTGCATTTTGTTAATAATATGGATGAAAGACTGACAGAGCTGACAGAAAAAAAGAAAGACGTTGGCTGGTCGTCTCTAGTTGCTACGAGGAAAATCTGAACAGGACTACTTTCCCCCCGCTGCATCATGACATTGAATGAAACTATAACATGTTTAGGCTCGTTTGAGATAATTTTGACTCGCCTGGAAAGAAGGTGGGAGCAGCCGAGTACAGTCAGCCAATCAGAGGCAGAGAGGGGCGGGTCATGCCTTCCCCTAACCTTCATCATGGGAAAAAAATATCGCTCCCTCCACACACCACAGCACGAGGAGCATGTGCACTAATGGCTCAATTCCACCACATTTTACAGCCCTGCACAGCCCGTCACCACTCGGCTCTACTTGCTTCAACCCGATGGACGTTCTGCTTCGACCGCCGTTCATCTGCCCCCGCCCACACCTGGTCGTCATAGCGACCCCATATCTGCCCTCCACCCATGTTCCGAAGTAGGCTATAACATAACGTTACAATTAAATCCATACACAGAACTTTTAAACTGTTTATGAAATACTGGTGCCTCTAAATGACCTACAGTGTGTGTGTGTGTGTGTGTGTGTGTGAGAGAGAGAGAGAGAGAGAGAGAGAGCAGTGCTGGCATGACCACAGTCCTTGATCCTGGCCTGAGCAGCCAGCTCATAGCATCACAGCATGTTGGGCTGCTGAAAGCAAGGCACAAAATCTATAAAGTCTTAGGCCATGTCCACACGGAGACGGAAGCTATCTTTTTTTTTTTCGTTTCAGAAAAGTTTTCCATAAACATGGAAACGTTTCAAGAAATGTGTGTATCCATGAAACCACTGAAACCGCTGTAGAATAACAGAGAAAGACAATCTCGTCAATAATGGCATACAACCTCTAGGGGCGCACAGTCTATAATGTGTATCTCACTGTAGCAGCAGCTTAAACCCTTGGCTTTGCGGGGAGGTTTGCCATGTCGATGAATAAAATGATGAAACCTACAGTATACAGGCAAATGCAGAGCTGTTCAGCAGGGCTGATGGTCTCCCTGTAGCCTACAATATAGAACGTTAACTATCGGTGACATTCCTGATATCATGATCTTTAGACATGTTGCAAACACAGTGGCGTGCCGTCCATTAGGCGAACTAGGCAAATGCTAGGGGCGCTTGAGCCGTTAGGGGCGCCAGAGAGGGTATTTTTTTTTACAAATACTTTTTCATGATAATAGGCCTACTATTATTTTGCAATAGTAGACAAAAAATATGCACAACAACGTCTTAAGTCTTTAAATAATAGTGAAATCATTTTTCTAATTCTGGCTTTCTGGCTGCCTGGGCTGCAGCACTTTCACCATGGTCCCTAATCCATACCACCCCACCCCCTGCGCGGCCGCGCCCCCTTCTACCTGCTCGGAGCTTTTCCCCAGAGTGGGGGAAGGGAGCTGGAAGGTGGGTGCTGAGGGTGGCTAGAAATGAGATTTTCGAAATTGTTGGATTTGGCTGTCTTGTGTTTATCCCACCAACAAAATGCATTAAAAAACAGTTTGTGCTTCCCAGCTCTGATCTTATTTCATACACTCTGTCTTCAAAAGTGTTTGATTTTCATCATAATCTGGTTTTCCATAATAATAATAATAAGTTCAGTGTTTATGCCTGTGTTGCTGTCTGTTGTAGTGTAAAACGACTAAAGGGAGAGCAGGTGCTTACATGAAAGTGAGTGAGAAAAGGAGAAGATACTGAATAATGACATCACAACAGTATAATCCTAATGTTAATTTAAAATTAAATATTCTTCTAAATATGGATGAAAGTCCAAAAAACGTAAAATTTTATTCGGCGCTGCCCTTGCGGGCAGCACAGAGAATCCCTTCCTTACAGCACCCCCTACCTAAAAGTACTTCCAGCGCCACTGGGGAAGGGCGATTCTGAGCCTGCACTGCAGTGGTGGAATTAGCTGTGATATAATTTTTATTATATTTTCTTTGGGGGGGCACCAGCAAAAATCTTGCCTAGGGCACCAACTTGGTCAGGCACGCCACTGTGCAAACACATCCCAGCCTATTGGCCGCTCCTGCACATCACAGCACAGGCTAAATGATGCAACATAAATATACATTATATAAACTCATGGCATAAATGTGTTTTTATTGGAAAAAGTCGCGTCAAGTAAGCTAAAGTCTTGTTGGAGTGGACAAGAGCAGATATCACAGACATCACAGTGCAACCGCGTGTGTCTCAAACCTCTCACTTCCCTATTCAGGTTGGATTTACGAGGGCTATATATAGGGCAAGAGAGTATGTTGGTTACACTCAGGGTTTAGATTTCATTTCATTTCATTTTGTCCAATATTAAAATATTCCAGAATTGCATGTTGTATTAAAAATAAATATAATTTCTATCTAACACGTTAAGCCTGATTTTGTTTGTGTTATTGTAAAAATGTAGCCGCCGCTAAGCCTTCTGGGAAATATCCGATGAAGGGAGGGGAGGGGTGGATGGGTAGAGTCAGCTGTGTGGAGCCCTGAGGATGTTGTAGGCTACACGCTGTTCTCCGTGTCCACTTGTTGCTGACGGTGGTAATAGAGGAGCATTATATTTTGCTGCAAGATCCCCACTGCTGTAGCACGAACGTTACTGCCATGATTGTTATTGTTGCTGGTGGAGAGAGGTGGGGCTATGGCGTCATCGTTTCAGGAAAGATGCGTATGGGTTGTAAACACGGAAATGCAAGGGTGGCGTCTTCGGATTTAATCACTCTGGGACCCGTTTTGAAAAATTTGCGTATACTCCCAGAACGTATAGTCCCAGAACGCGGTTCCATCTGGACGAAACGTCTATATGACAAAAAACTTTAGCGGATACACCTAAACTCGTCTCCGTGTGGACATGGCCTTAGTCCCCCATAGGCTACGTATCTGCCACACATTTTGGGAGTATCCTAACTCACACACTTTCGACACCACATAGACATGCCAGACCTCAAAACGTGCGGCTCATTGATGCCGAGTGTGCTATGACTTTGCTAAGAGTTTTGTCAAGCGGTTTGGGCGCTATTCGTGATTAAGCGCGAGTTTTTTCCCATTCACTTGAATGGGGTTTTGAAAAATCTTCCATTAAAGTAGCTGTATCTCAGAAACCATACGCCCCAGAGCGACCAAACTTGGTAGGGAGGTTCACAGATGGGCCTTTTAGTATCCACGAAAAAATTACACCAATTCACCGGCTGGTGGCGCTAAAACAGCCCTATTTACCTTTTGGTCCATAACTTTTGAAATACTCTATTTTTTCTAAATGAATAGTTGAACCAGTCAACATCTTAAAGAGATACTCTATCTCTAACCAATTTTTTTGCAATGAAAAAAAAAGGACAATAATGGTCTCAGTTTCAATATTACAAAACACAGACTTTCCATCAAAATGAATAGTTGAACCAACACCTGGCTTAAAGAGATACCTACTCTATCTCTAACCAAAACAATTTATGCAATCAAAAAATGAATAACAATAAATCATCTCAGTTTCAATATTACAAAACACAGACTTTCCATCAATATCATTTCTGAACCTTGAAAGTCCCTGGCTCACAGGTTAAATCAAATGTTATTTTTTAAATTAAACTTCTCTGATTTTGTTGGTAACACAATACTTCTTATATACCAAACTAACTTCTAATCAATATTCTCAAGATTTTCAGAAAAACTTTGGCCGTAACGAACTCCATAATTTCTGAGGAATTCTGTATAAGTAAATAGAAAATACAATACAATTATATTCATTTAGTAATTGTGTCACCAACAAAATATCATGTTTAACCTATTTATCAATATACAATGTTTTATTTTTAAATCGAATATATTTATTATTCCAAATTAAACACTATTGGGAGAAAAAAATGTTTATACATAATTAACCAGGACAATGATACTTGTTTATCGTAGTTTGACAATGTGACAAGGATCTTATTTATGTCAAAATTACAATGGAGGAGGAATACCACCTACTTTTTAAAAAATAAGTTGAAAAGAATGTATTATTAATCTTCTCAATAAAAGAAGGGAAATTCAAGTTCACCCTTTCATCTTGATATTTACATATTTTAATACCCAAGTATATGACATACGTATTTTATGGGAATACCACAAATTTCAACCAAATCATGCAGCTTATTCAAAGACACATAACATACATTCAACAAAGTTGTCTTGAAATACTTTGTGGAATTCATTCGTTAGTCGATCATTTCCAGGGGATTATCCTTTAATTTAGAGAATTTGTATTTGATTTATTTTAAAGTTAAATTCTGGTCACACATCTTTATTGAATCCTCATCTAGACTTTGCATTCTCCCTTATAGAGGGAAAGAAAGATGTATCACGCGTGGGGGAAATCCTCCTGTTTTGCCCCATGCACGGCCCTACTGACACAGCGTTACTGGAAGTAAAGTTTTGTGGGCCTTCCCACACAGACGACAAACATCTATTATTTACAGGTATGCATGACAGGATTTCCCCAGGATCCCCATTGATGCCATTGTCTTTACAGGACTTACTGTAACGACAATTTCATTTTGAGTCTTGGGAAATATATATATATTCATTTTGAGTCATGGGAAATATATAAGAAGTTGAGAATAGGTATTGTATTACAATACAAACAGAACACTTTGTGAAGGCAATTGACTCACAGTACATCCCAGTATCAACATATGAACCAATGCCTCCTCATGCTTGTGTTGACATATTTCACAAAATTGACAAAGAGTAAAAGACATTTTCTGTAGTTATTTCATTTAGTTACTCCACACTATTGTTTCAGTTTTGTTTAGTATTAGTTTTTCTTTTTATTTCAATTTCAGCTAACACATTTTTTCCCTCACACACTTGTAGGCTTCCCAAATTTTTCAGACCAAGTACCATTATGGACCAAACCAAATTTCGGAGGGACCGCGTCCACTGCGGATATCAACAATCCCCCCCCCCCCCCCCCATGAAATAAGATTTGCTGATGTAACCATGCAGTATATAGCATCAGAAAAGCTAAACAACATAAGGCTACTGGTTCAAAACAGACACACACATACGTACACATACACAGAAACACACACACGCACACGCACACACACACAACACACGCACGCACGCACGCACGCCACCGTTGAAAAAGTTTTTTCCCTCACCAAAATTTACCCTAACTTCGGAGTGTTATTTAGCCACCTTCCTGACAAGCAAGCATGACATGGTTGGCCAATCGATGCCTTAGGTCTTCTAGTTTCATATCATACCAGAAACTTCACTCTGGCTTTAAAGCAAAGCCTGCTGCAACCTTTGAAAGCAAATTTCCAAATACATATTTTCCCAAATATCGCAATATTTCAGAAAATCGCACCAAGCCTACACCTCAGGGTTATTCTGTATTATGCAAACAGTTGTCTGCAAATAAAAAAAAATAAAAAAAAATAAAAAATAAATAAAAAAAATAAAAAAAAATAAAAAAAAGGCAATGCTCAGGTAGACCACCAGGCGGAGACCCGCAGACCACAGTTTGGGAACAAATGCATAACCTTGGTTTGAACAAAGCATGGCTGCAAAAAATGTGTCTGTATGGTAGATCAGAGAGAAGCAGACCACTGTGCCCCAGAATACTGGACACTTTGCGGGCTGTCCACAGTGGGCCCATATCAGCCATGAAATGGTGTTTGATGGGTCCCACCATTTGGGTCCATATGGGCAGCCCACACCAGGCTCAAAGCTTGGTAGGGGCTGCCCAGGCCATATGCGAAAAGAGCCACTTGGGCAAATCCACAGTAGGCCCACGGGCATTCTGTGGGTTTTTAGGGTTTTTTAGGGCCAAACCCAGAGCCTGCTCATAAAAACCCACAGGTGCTTGTTTGTCTTGATATGTTTCATTTTCGGTTTAAAAGGAAAGTGATCTCTGTCACACACGAGCATTTCAGTTGCGTTTCAGGAATACATAGACACCTGAAAATGCATATCACACGAGCATTTACACAGATGACATGCTTATGCGTGCCGTAAACAGGAAGCAGATTGTGCACCCACTGGGTTCGTATGGCTAAAACTCAGTCCGAGTCAGTCTTTTTCTCAATTATCTTTATGCTGCATTTACAAAAAGATCTAATACATCAGTGGTACGCAACCTTGCCCTATACTCAAGAGCAACGTTTACAAAAAATACTTTTGCAAGACCCACAATGCAAAAGCGTCGTCCCTGAAACCAGTTTGGTTCAGTTTGAGTCTCTCCAGCTCTTCAGCTCTCCACCTTTCAGAAAGTCGCTACTGGAACTTGGGTGCTTTATTTTCTGATGTTGTTGCAAATGGGACCTTTTGATTTGTGAAGTGACGTTTTACCACAAAACAAATGCATTTACCCGAACCCATGGATATGAAGAAAAACAAGTTCTCAGTCCGCTTTAAATGTCCCCACCCAATTCACCCATTTCGTGTATAAAAGGCAGGAAGTAACACAGGTGCAAGCAACACATTAATGAGGGCCCTGTCACTGGATCACCAAATGGATTGGGAGTGGGAAACCCTCTAAAGTTGATGTAGTGTCAGTTAACTGTTATTGACTGATTAGTTAGTATGATGATGACTGGACCATAGAGCCTCTGATTCAAATACAAGGATCCAAGAGCCGTTTAACCATATTACACATTATACCATATTAGCACAAAAGTCCTATGGGAGATGTTTTCTTGACATACCATACCACACTATATACCGAGTGGTGGGCTTCTGGGTAGAGTAGCGGGAGATTTCCTGCCTACCAACACGAAGGTCGCAGGTTCGCATCCCTGTGTTGCCTCTAGCTTGGGCGGGCGTCCATACAGGCACGGTTGGCTGTGTCTGCGGGCGGGAAGCCGGAATGAGGGTGTGTCCTGGTCGCTGCACTAGCGCCTCCTCTGGTTGGTCGGTGCTGTCCTGTGCTTTAATTAGTTCCCTCCAACCACAAACAACGTTTCGCCCAGCAAGGGCTTCGTCAGGTGTTATATAGCACTCCTCTCAAATCCCAGTTGCTATATTCCCTCCCTTTACCAAGATGGGTACATCCAAAGAAACCGAATTGTCTGTGGTTGGAGGGAACTAAAGCACGGGACAGCATACTGTGTGTGGACTTCTTTTTTCTTTAAATCTTTGTATTTTGTGATCCAGCACCAGTTTTTTGAGGAATCCGGAGGATGTGCATATCTTTTCTCTTCAATAGCGTGATCCTCCCACATGCTATATACCTCCTGCCGGTGAAGCTCCCCGCTGTCAGGTGAAAATAAGTGGCTGGCAACTGCACATGTATCAGAGGAAGCATGTATGTGTCTGGCTCCCCCCAGATGGGCATATATAAATAATAATAATAATAATAATAATAATAATAAAACATTTACTGAGTGGTGATGGAAGATGGTAAGATGGAAGGCTGCAGACAAGGAAAGGATGTGGTCCAATTGTGGTCTGTACACAACAGAAAGAAATCAAGATCGTCTTAATTAAGGTACACAGCATGTGGTTGCATGTGGTACTGCAGTTTACTGCAAGTGGGATCAAACAATAACATGCTGCACAAACACGTAAATCAATGTGTTCATGAACTTAGGATAACGATGACCTGTTGACGTAACCAAAGGTGAATCACTAGCCGACTTACTAGCATAGTAAGTACAATAATCCAAGGCAGCACTTGTCCAGGCCAACTCTCAAACAAACGATGACATGAATTGGCTCTTAACTCATTGAATGCCATGGACGTCCTTCGACGTCCAATTAAATAGTGACGTAGAATGCCACGGACGTCCTTCGACGTCCAATGCGTTTTTTGACGGTGGGACGTCGATCAAAGCCTTCCGCAGCTCCTGTACAACTATAGTAGCTATTGGAGGTGTATAACCTATTTTACGGACTCATTAGGTGGCGACAGTGCTTGCTCGGTGCAGTCCAGATTAGAGACAGGTCCGAGAAACAGCCTAAAAGCCGTGGATCAAAGACAACCCGATGCATGCTCCCAGAGCCATTTGCTCTGTCGCGGGAGCTGACATTGGCTCCGAACAGGAGTCAATCCGCGCTCACAACTGAGCCCCTCTGTCCCTGTCTGTCTGTCTGTCTGTCTGTATAGTTTCTCCAACCGATTAGCAGCCAGGAAAGCAGCCCCTGACGCCAAACCATTCAGCAATCCGGGTTGGCTCTTCCCTGCTGTGGCGCTGAGAGCCGACAGCAGCACACAAACGCAGCACTCCGAAAATATAATGGTTGCGTGAGGCTGTGTGCAGTGTGGGGAGGAGTTTACGGGGGGAGGGGGGGAGGGGGGTGGTGCACGCAGGGCATCACACAACAACTACGTCACTACATCAGAAAATATTATCTTCAGACTCAGTGAATGTGCTTGAAATGCTGCATTTCACAAAAGGCGGATTATCTCAGCTAATAATTTGAAAAGCCTGAAAACGCTGAAAACAACCTATCTTCTCCGGCTCATAACTAAAGAACGGAAAATGGTATCAATAAACTTTTTTTTGCTGATGATACAATAGAGCCAGCTCGTTCTTGTGCGTGTTCGGTGTTTACATAGTAATATCACACAATATTCTGTGGGCCTCGAGAAATCACTGAAAACGCTCTGAAAACTCTGGCACTGGGAGCATCCGTTCTCCAAAAGTGGCTGGCACTGAATGAGTTAAAGGCAGCAGGTGGGGTAATCGGCCTAAATGCCTAACAGAAAGTGTCGCCTAGCTGTTGCAGGAAGCTGTGGTCTGATGTCAGACTGAAGTGAAGCCGCCTGCAGGAGACTCAGTCAGTCAGTCCATCAGCAGCATGGAGATGACAGCTCTATGCATTCTTGTCGGTAAGTTTGTGTGCGTGTGTGTGCATGCATGCGTACTCCGTGGACTGCAAGTAGGGGGCCTGCGAAAGACTTATGCTAAAAAAACAGTTAAATATTGCTGTCTCAGCCACTATAGGCAGCCTTATCTTGAGTAGCCGATGCACTGTGGTGCTGAACATGTTTGCATTATGTCAATGCCTGCATTTATTAGATTAAGTTACCATGATCGTTTTTTCTTCTTCTGTCAAGCGAAGCTCATATTATGATATCCAGTCTCTGGTCTTATGCAACCTTCCAAAATATTTGGATCTTTCATCGTTGCCCAACTTTGGATCAAAATAAAAGTATTTGTATGTGTGTGTGTGTGTGTGTGTGTGCGTGCGTGCGTGTGTGCGTGCATGCAGGGCCGCTGCTGGCCATTTGGGTGCCCTAAGCGTAATTGTTTTGTGGTGGACCCCCCCGCAAAACTTTCAATAACTGTCAAACGAAAGACTGCAAAATCATTAATTATGAACGATACTAGTGTATCTCACATTACATTACATGTGGCAAACAAACAATTGTTAGAATTACTGTACATGTCAGCAAACAAGCGATTGTTAAACTGTACATGCAAGCAGGGGCGGACTGGGATCATAATTCAGGCCGGGCATTAGATACCAAGCAGGCCAGGCCGATACCGGCTGATGTGCGTGCCAGCGTCCGAAGGGCGGCGGTGAAAAATTTGGGCCGTTTGAAGCCCAATTTGGGCCGTTTGAAGCCCAATTTGGGCCGTTTAAAGCCAGATTTGGGCTGTTTGAAGCCAGATTTGGGCCGTTTGAAGCCCGATTTGGGTTGTTTGAAGCCAGATTTGGGCCGGTTGAAGCCAGATTTGGGCCGGTTGAAGCCAGATTTGGGCCATTTGAAGCCAGATTTGGGCCGTTTGAAGCCCAATTTGGGCCGAGTCCAATTTTACAATGAGATGCACCCACTTTAACCCTGAATAAAGTAATAAAACCACTAGTAAACCAGTAGGCGGCGCCTGGCCTGCTGTTCAGTGAGTGGCCTGACTGCGGGCACCAAAAAAAAAAGAAGATAAAACAGGAACATTTGGAGGTGTAGGTTATTATGCATTGATTTTCTTTGTCTGGCCCACTTGACACAAAAGTGGGTCCCATGTGGCCCGTGACCTATGAGTATGACACCCCTGACTTATAGCCTAATTATTTATTAGATTAAATTAAATTATTTTAAATGAGCTAGTCTGCATCAGCTATTGTTTATCCATGGTCAGTTGCTATGCCTGTTAGAGTTGCCATGTCTTGTTAAATGTTTTAAATCTCTTGCATGCTTGAATTAAAATTATTTTTTGTTGGACCCCAGAGAAACAGTTCTGATGCTGAGTGAGTGAGGGAGGTTATTTCCCATTGTCCCTATTCACCTTATTCTTTGCCCACACATGGACGCTTCCGCATTACGTCATTTCGTAATAGTATTTCCGTTTTAGACTTGCCAAAAACCCCGCAGGCAAAATGGCCACGCACACTCCCCTCCTAAAGTGGCAAAATTACTCCCCCATAAACTAACATATCTTGGCCAATACGTATGTAACATACAAAATAAAACAACCCGTAATATCTTAATTTTATGTAGAATGCAGAGGACATGTAACTGTTTAGTTAAACTTGCATTCCAGGAATATTGTTGTGCTCTAAAGATGACGTTAGTGGAGTCGAGGCTGTTGCGTCCTGAAACCCACATAGGTTGCGCTAGGCGTAACCTATGTGCGATTCGAAATAACGCATCCGAGATAGAAACGTTATGAATATAGCCACGTTATAAACAACAAACTAACGCTGGTGATCCGTATGGAAACAGTGTTACTCGAAATGGTTAAAAGTTATATCAATTTGGTCATTCAGTGGCATTTTGCTGCCATATAACATAACTAACTAGCGGCTAATATTAGCCACAGAAGGCAACTAGCGCTGAACCGGAAGAACAAATACGTTTGCGTTGAACGCGGAAGAGAGAAAAAGTGGGCGTGGTGAATAAGGTGAATAGGCCTACTTAAACAATTGCATGCCTCCTGTAGCCTATTATTGGTGTTAAACTAATATTAATAAATAAAATTTAGTTTTTTGGGGGTAATTGTATTCTGTATTTGAGAACAAAACCAAAAATATAAAATGTAAGATATCAAAACAGCAATATCATTAATAGTCAGAACAGCAACATTCAGAAACAATGTAGGCTAAATAAATATTACATAAAGTGCTTAAAATGAATTACTATAACTGATTATAAACTAATGAAAAGTGATTAAATCACTCATACTGTAACTATACAGATAATTCATTAGCTTAAATAAATAGCATAGCCTACTACAAACTAATAACGTTAATAAAATTACATTTATACTGTAACTACAGATAATTCGTTAGCTATAATAAATAAATAGCCTACTACAAACGTGAATACAATTCCACTAAATTAGTAGGCTAATTACAACTCGGTGCACATGTTCTGCTCCAATTCGTGTAACATCTGGTAGATCTTAAATTTGGCCTGGGATTTGATACGTGGTGGTAATTTGCGCAACATATCCCGCACTGTTTCTGTGAATCGGTAGTCTTCATCCATGTTCTGTTCCCTCTCTTCCATACGTTTCGCCCTCTTCTCCCTGCGTTTATCAAGGTCAGCAAGTCTCTTCAGCACCCTGTCGCCAATGTCATCTGCTTTCCTTTTCTTCCTCTGCGCTGCTGGTGGCTGACATGGTGGTGATGCAGCCTGGGTCTCTGCCGCAGATGACCTCTCTTGATCAGGTGGTGGAGTTGGTGCTGACTCTGAGAACACAGCTGGAGATAAGCCTATGTCCTCTGGCGCAATTGTGGATAGGTCAGCCACATACACATCAGTAGCGGACGGGGCTGGTGTGTGAAGCTCTGTGCTGTCCTCAGTCTGTAAACAAAAGTAGGCTATATAAATTGTATTGGCAGGTGATGGAAATGGGAGGATAGTTTTGGTGTCTGTGTGTTAACTTTTGAGTCAATCAATTGTCAAGACTTTCATGCTGGTTTGTTAAAATGTAACATTAGGCTAGCCAAGTGTTTTATTCTGCAAACATCTCCCGCTTGATGTAAATATATGGCTATAATTGTGTTGCTAGGGGACAGTTTAACCTTAAGCATGGCGGCAATTTAGAATGTTTATGTTGTCTGTCTGGTTGAAACCGTCCTATACAAGTATCAACGCTATGTGATAAACTTACCTCATCGAAGTTAGTATCTGTATCCCTGTGCTTTACAAAAACACTGAGCCAATGCAGCTTGTTCAAGATGGGAGGAATTCTTTTCCCACCGCCATCCCCACCCCTTCCTTTCACCTTTTTTTTGGCTTTGACAAATTTGTCCCGAAGGTTCTTCCACTTTTGTTTGCAGATGTCAGGATCTGTTGACAGAACTCTACCTATTTCCCTCCACTAATTATTTGTCATCTGTAGGTCTTTGTAGTCTCGGGTGGATGAATCGTACAAATTTCTGTATTTCTGGACTTCTTCTGCCAGGCGATGAAAAATCCTACTAATCATAGTTTGTTCTTCATTTTAATAAAGAGCTACTCAAGTTTATTTATTATCTCCGCGAGGAGATTATGAGATTGTCGCTGTCAGTGCGTCTGTCTGTCTGTGCGTGCGTGTGTTCCTGTGCGTGCGTTCCTTGTGTGTTCCTCCCGGATCTCGAGAACCGTTGGTCGGATCTACTTCAAACTTTGGGAGTGTACTAAGGAGTACGTGATGGAGTACAGTGACCTGTTTTCGTGCAATTCGGTATAGCGCCACCTACTGGCAACACAGTGCGTGTGTTCCTTGTGTGTTCCTCCCGGATCTCCAGAACCGTTGGTCGGATCTACTTCAAACTTTAGGAGTGTACTAAGGAGTACGTGACGGAGAACAGTGACCTGTTTTCGTGCAATTCGGCATAGCGCCACCTACTGGCAACACAACAAGTGGTTTATCTTGAGAACCCCTCGTCCGATCAACTTCAAACTCGGGGAGTGCGCTTAGGGGGACCCAACGGAGTGCAGGGAGCTGAATTCCAGGCAATTCGGCATAGCGCCACCTACTGGCAACAAATAAAACATCTTGCAATTCGCCTTAGCACCACCTACTTGCAACAAAAAATGCTTATCTCAACAACTCTTTCCCGGGGTTTCTTCGAGAAAATTCCGCCCACACAGGGGTGCTGCGTCTATGTGCCGACAGGCCGCAGAGCCGACAGGCCGCAATGCCGATAGCCCACAAGCAGAACCAGCTCATGAGCGAGGCGGCGTGCAGCGTGTCGGTGGACCGGCTGGAGCTAACCTCTCCCAGCCCCCACGCCAAACCTAACCTCCCCCCATGCCTAAACCTAACCTCCCCCAGACCCTAACCCAAAACCTAACCTCTCCCACCCCCCACGCCTAAACCTAACCTCCCCCAGACCCTAACCCAAAACCTAACCTCTCCCACCCCCCACGCCTAAACCTAAGGTCGGCATTGCGGGTGGTCGGCATAGCGGGTGGACACCCCACAGGTGCAAGAGAGGTGACCTGTAGCTAAAAATAGTATCAAAACATACTGTCAACTCTGAGTGAACTTTCATTGTGTGTGTGTGTGTGTGTGTGTGTGTGTGTGTGTGTGTGTGTGTGTCAGAATGCAATGTTTACTAGAAAATACCAATATGACTAACATTTTCAAAGAAAGAAATTGTCTAAATTTCACTTCTGACCCCTTTTAGCCTCCACTTTCAATGGCCGGGTCAAATTGACCCGAAGACCATGGGTGTTATATGTTGATGCAGGGGGGGGGTAGCAAATGCATGAAATGTACCATTTTCATATCACATGTTTAGTACAGTAAATGAGCCAAGCAGAAGAAGTTTCATAGAGAAAAAAATATTTTAACATACTTTTCCTTGATGTTGAAATTTTAAAACGGGTCAAATTGACCCGAAGACCATGCGAGGGTTAATATCAGCTCGTTTACTTTTCCGCTCTCAACAGCATGACAACTTGCCGCTCCCGGCTCACAACATAACACATCATCACGGTGGGCAGCCAGCACAGCATCATGGGTACCGTAAAGAATAGAATAGAGGTGCCAACAAGTCATATTAACAAACTCCCCTCTTTCTAAAAAAAATAAAAGTGACAGAAAACATTTTCTTTTTCAACACTTGTCAGAAAACAAATTCCTTTTTTTTTCAGTCTTGAACAGCCATTCGATTTTAGTAAACCCCGTAATTAGATTTAAGGAAACACTCTGTAACCTTATCATTATATCAGGCTAGAACAGCCATTAACATTTTCTCCCTTTTTTACAGTCCAGCAACCTTCCACTGTCCATCCTTCAGTGCTTTGAGAAGCACGAGGGAAGAAGCTCCCTTTTTAGTCAGACAGTCCGCCAGCTGTTCCTTTGTGTCTGACCACAGGATACGTTGGATCCTTTTGTTTTGGACTAGTTCTTTGATGCCACTTATTTCTAGTCTCAATCGTTTTTCTGTCACAGATTTTGTGGACTTGAGAGCATCCACAAGGGAGTAGTTGTCTGTGACACATATCACAGGCAAGATGTCCTGTGTGACCTTTCCTGTGGTCAGTTCAGAGTAGAGGGAGGATAGAAATATGGCATTGTCAATACCATCAGCAAGAGCAAGTGTTTCTCCTGCCAGTGTGCTCCGAACCACTCTCCTGATCCTCTTAGGTTGCCAACAGACAGGCGAGAATGTTCCTTCTTTGCCCATCAGAACGATGAGATGTCCTCCCTGTGTTCCGCCGTCAGGCAGGTTTCCCATGGAAGCATCACTGAAAACTAGAACGACCGCAACGCGGACTTATGCCTCCACCATTAGTTCATTCTGGGGTCCAAATCGCCATTTGAGGCAAATTGGAAGAAATTCCGTCAAGGCGCTCCTGTGATGTTGCGTTACAGAGCTTGGAAATTGGGTGTGTGAGAGGTCACAGTGACCTTGAACTTTGACCACCAAAATGTAATCAGTTCATCCTTGAGTCCAAGTCGATGTTTGAGACAAGTTAGATTAAATTCCGTTAAGGCATTGCTGAGATATCGCGTTAACAAGTGTTTGAGGCAAATTTGATGAAATTCCGTCAAGGCATTTGTGAGATATCGCGTTAAGCTGGAAAATGGCATTTGAGAGGTCACAGTGACCTTGACCTTTGACCTTTAACCAGCAAAATCTAATCAGTTCATCCTTGAGTCCAAGTCGATGTTTGAGACAAGTTTGATTAAATTCCGTCAAGGCATTCCTGAGATATCACGTTAACAAGCTTGAAAATGGCGTTCGAGAGGTCATAGTGACCTTGACCTTTGACTTTTGACCACCAAAATCTAATCAGTTCATCCTTGAGTCCAAGTCGATGTTTGAGACAAGTTTGATTAAATTCTGTCAAGGCATTCCTGAGATATCGCGTTAACAAGCTTGAAAATGGCGTTCGAGAGGTCACAGTGACCTTGACCTTTGACCACCAAAATCTAATCAGATCATCCCAAATTTGATGAAATTCTGTCCAGGCGTTCCTCAGATATCGCGTTAACAAACATCGTACGGACGGACAACCCGGATCCATAATGCCTCCGGCCTGGCTATCGCCGGCGGAGGCATAACAACAAGCTTCAAAAACTCATCATTTCCTAAGTTTTGAAAAGTTCTGATTTGAGTTTCTTTACTGCTTTATTAGCTTCGTGCACAGTTTGCACAGTGGCATGTTTTAAGCTAGATGCAAGGACACACGTATCAAACATAATGTCCGGCCTGCTCTGTCTAGCCACCCATAGGAGTTGACCTATCTTTGACCTCAGTTTGTCAGTCTCACAGTCAGTGAGAGGAGAATCCCGCTCCAAAGCTCTTGTTGAGTCCATGAGAATGGGCTGAAGATTCTTTATGTAGAGGTCTTGTTGCATCTCCACTCCTCCTTTTACTGTGGCAAATTCCATCCCCACATAGCGAAAGCTGTTATGCTCCTCACGCCCCACTTGAAAAGCCTTTTTGAGGTGGGGAATGACTGTAGTGGCAAATGTGTCAGTGCCACCCCAGATGAAGTCATCCACATGACAAGCGAGGATTCCAGTGACACTGCAGGATTCATCAAGCCAGAAGAAAACAGCAGGATCCACTTGTGACATTGTGGCCCCCGTTCTCAGCAGTGTTGCTTTGACTTTATTGTACCAGTAGAGCGATGCATCAGCTAGTCCATAGACACATTTCCTGAGCTTCCACAATGTTCCTTCACTTTTGGCTTCAGGAGGAGGCCGAATGTAAATGTCCCTAGACAGCTCCGCCCCCTGAAGAAAAACTGACTTGATGTCCATGGAGTGTAGTGTCCACTGTCTCTGACATATAACTGACATCAGTATCCTGAGTGAATCTGAGGAGCACGTGGGAGAGTCTTTAGGAAGATCTTTTGTGTCAAATTCTTCAAAGCCCCTAGCTACTAGACGTGCTTTGGGCACTATACCATCAGGGGTTTCTTTCAGTGTACACACCCATCTGGTGGATACCTTCTTTTGGCCAATATCTTTTACCTCATCAAACACCCCATTTTTCTCCCAGTTACTAATTTCGTCAAGTTTTGCATTGTTAAATGAAACATCCTCTGTGACTAACACATCATTTTCATGTATAACAGAGCATAGTACATCATTGTCAAGTTTTGCATTTTCAAATGAAACATTTTCATGCACAGCAGACTCAGAGCATAGTACATCATTGTTCAGTGGCACAATCTGAAGATTGTTTACCTGAGTAAGATCAGCTGACTGTACCTGCAATGTCAGGGGGTTCTGAGTACTGTAGGTTGTACCAGTTCTTGTGTCTGCCTGTTGCCTTTCCTGCTCGTCCCATCACTTTTGCTGTGTGAGGAATACCAGTGTTGTTGTCCACATAGCTAATTTGTTGTCCTGTTTTTAGCATTATAGAGCCTCCTACTCTTATGCCTATTGGCTGTGGCTGATCATCCTGATGATCGCCACCATCAGCGTTAGCTATAGCATTGTTGAGGAGCCCTGCAACATAACCAGCATCATTATCATCCTCTATGTCACTATCAGTAGCGGCTAAGTTACCTCCACCACTGTCATTTTGCGGTGGGGGCTCTGGGCCCTCAGCACTAGCCCCGCCCCCTTCACTGTGATCACAATTAGCCCTCCTCAGCCTAGAGTGGTGAACCCTGACATATGTCCCACCATGACGTACAAATATCACTACCCCGTCTTGTCCTATCACAATTCCAGGACCTTTCCATTCAACACAGTCTGTTCTCTTGTAAAATACTTTGTCTCCGGTTTCATACATCTGTTGGACGGAGCTGCTTTCTTAGAGCTCTCCTTACTCTGAGCACTCTGACTCCGTGAATGCTTTCCTTGCTGTGTGCAACGCTGTTATATGTTGTCCTACCCATGCACTCATCGTGGTTCCTTCTAAAGCCGGTGGCTTATCGACTAGTACAGAGGGAAGATTTGGATTCTGTCCAAACACCAGTTGGTATGGGCTGAAGCCGTGCACATTCTGCATTGTATTTTTAGCCATGAGTGCCCAATCCAGGGCCGTTCTCCAGTCGCATCCGTTGTCAAGTTTAACTTTCAACAATATCTCTGTGAGCGTTTGGTTATGGCGCTCCAGCAAGCCATTGCTCCATGGACTGTAGCCAGCAGTGGTTTTTATTTCAATATTGAAATTCTCTGCCATGTCTCTTATTTCCTCATTATTAAACTCCCCTCCATTATCACTGAAAAGTCGCTCCGGTGGGCCGTGGACACTGATCCAGGAATGCATGATGTGTTTCACAATCACGCTTGGTTTCTTGGAGGTGACAATGCTGCCAGCACTGAACCGAGTGAAGTGATCGATAATGTGAAGGTACCACACATTATGCTCCAGCTCATGCAAATCCACTGCTACAGTCTCGTTGTAACGGGAAGCCATGGGCAAACCAACAGCAGGCTTAGGTTTAGGTTTGCTGTGTTTGAGACATATCTCACATTTATTTACTATCTCTTCTAGAATAGCAGTGCTCTTATCATCAACATTTCCAGCATTAATCAGCAGTTTCTTAACAGATTGAGTGCCAGCCATTTTTTCAATCCTGTAGGTAAGTTGTGCCAGGTTTTTTTTTGAGGATTCTGGCTCATTTTACAAGAGCCGAGGATTATTTTCTGTTAAGAATTCGTGAACACCAATCATCTAAAAATAACTAATAGAATGTGTGCTTTCTCTGTCTAAAAGAGTTAGTTTGCAGAGTTAGTAGTTATGTAGATATTAGCCGTTGAGTACAGCATGGTTTCAGAGATTTTCAGAGAGTTTGGAGATAAATGGATTTTTAGAACCACCTCACGTGCCTGTGATTATGGGTGCCCTTGTCTCCCACTCTGTGCGCTCGCTCTCTCTCTCTCTCTCTCTCTCCTCTCTCTCTCTCTCCTCTCTCTCTCTCTCCTCTCTCTCTCTCTCCTCTCTCTCTCTCTCTCTCTCTCTCCTCTCTCTCTCTCTCTCAGAGAGAGAGAGAGTGTGTGTGTGTCTCCAAACTCCTCCCTCCGTCTGTGCTGCGCAGTGCTCTGCTGCTGGGAGTTTGAGCAGCGACTCTCCCTGGCAGCGAGTGTGGATAGGTCTCACTGTCTCTTGGGTTTGAGAGCCCCGATGAACCCCCGTGCGACTCTAGGCTTTATGCTGCTCACCCAGTCCATTTCTGGAACCCCCCACCGCAGCAGCGCGAAGCGTCCCTGCCTACAGTATGAGAATGAGGCTCGTTCGTTTCTGACTGTAAAATCGCCAAGCCATTTCCGCGGGAGGCGGCTGCTTTTGGTCCACGGGTCCCGTGGCTGTGGCTTTGTCTCTGTCTCTGTCTGAACTGTCGCCACTTAGTGGTCGGTAAAATAGATTATACACATTCTCTTGCTCCAATAGTGATATAGAAGATGTAAAAGTTGTTGATTGATGTCCCACCGTCAAAAAAAAAAATGTTTATGTAAGACGAGATATCTCGGCTCTGGCACTCAAGCGTTGGATTATGTAAGACGAGATATCTCGGCTATGGCACTCAACGTGTTAAGTTTATCAACTGACGCATGGCCAAATTGCTTGTGCAGCTTAAGTAAAGCTTTATGCTTTTGTTCCTCAGTCATGTTGTCTGTAATTGCTAGTACTATGTTCTCATATGTATCACTTGGGGAATCTTTATCTGATATGTTTATACAATAATGGCCTGAGGATGTAACCTCCAGAGCTAACTGTTGTTTAAACATTGTTTCTGTATCATTCTTTAAGTCCAAGACAGTTCCTGCTCTTTTTAGCGAGGCTTTGCTTAGCAGTAAGGGGATGTCAGATGGGACTACTTCTGTTTCTATGCAGCATTTTGTTTTTCCTACCTTGGCTGGGATTTTGACCATTTTTGTGGAATGCACAACATGTCCATCCCCGAACTTAAAAGGCCTGCTGCTGCCTGTGTTTATCACTTTTTGTACGTCTCTCTCATTTAGTCCCTTTACATAGTTATTCAGCCACTTTTCACCACAGACTGTCCTCGTGCATGCTGTATCGATTACAGCCGATCCTAGAGCTTCAACCATGAATATTTCAGAATCTGATTCCTTGGAAAACAGTGTTATATATATGTTACACTCATCAGGTTCTTCACTGCATTGATTTTCACTTGTCATTTTTACATGCTCTTTCTTGTGTGGGCAGTCTTTCACCCAGTGGTATGTGCTCTGACAAATTCCACATTTTGTTCGTCGTCCATATTTATCAAGCCGGTTAGTGCCTGCGAGTGGTCCTCCTCTAGCTTGGCTACTTTGGGCTCGTGACTGCTCTCTTCCTCTTCTGTGATCCGTGTAGTACACGGCATCTTGGTAAATGGTAAATGGTCTGCATTTATATAGCGCTTTTATCCAGGGGTGGAAGGAACGAATTACAACTACTCACGTTACTGTAATTAAGTACTTTTTTTGGGTACTTGTACTTTTAAAAGTAATTTTTTCAAGTCTGTAATTTTACTCTTACTTAAGTATGGATTGCACCATGTAATCTACTTCGTTACTTTTTAAATCATACTGAGTACTGAGTACAATTTGAATTAATTAAATCCAAACATCCAAACCTTTGATCTGCATTTTATGCAGCCAATAAACTCTATCAAGTGATCGCAAACGGGGCAATGAAAACCATGAAATGGGGGGGGCGGGGAGACGCCCACAGGTCATGACCACGCCAGAGACGGGGATTTCAAGCCGCTCGTAGGTAGGGATGGGACTCGACCCGAAACCCGAAAATCAATAAGGTCCGACCTTATCGATACCGTTAACGAGCAGCGGCCGTTTGGTCCATTAATTCCCCCCCGCCAGTCTTTCCCCTCTGATCTGTCCACTGAATTCGCTGTCAAGCGCCCTGTCTCTGTCACTGACTCAAGCCTGTGTGCTGCGGTGCCGTGCAGACGTGAGTGACTGACTGTCTAAATAACACTTTTAATTCGATTAAGGTTTGAATCACGTGCATCACGCGTGACGCGACACGCCCCCTGTTCACTGCTAATTTGATCATTAATTTGGTTGCGAATTTGCGTGACAGACCAGTCGACTCAGGAGGAAGCGACATGATGCTGAACCCTCACCAAAGTGAAAGACAAACCTAAGCCAAATGCCACCCAAGGTATGCATTGTCCACGGACGCCACGCAAGTCCCGTTCATTGACATAATCCACTTGATAAAATAATCCCAAAATATGCGGTCTCAGGCAGTGATGAAAGTTCCTTGTGCCATGCGTCCTGCTCTGTGACACGTCATGACATACCGTTGTCCGACCATATTAGGAGGGCAGGCAGCAATGTAGCCTAATAGGTGACCATAGGGTATAGAGCATTGATTGTATTAGGTATAGAGGCTAGCCTACCCAGTGTGGATATTCAATGTGTATTCCGTAAAAAAAAACAATAAAAATAAGCCCAAATAGTTTGCAGTGCACAATAAATGTGTTTTCACAGCAATATAAAATTGAGAGAGGGAATTATGACCTGTTTAACTCCTAACAGCTTGCTATAGGCTATAAAAAAAATACTAATGACAAGATTTTTGTTTCAATCAAAGCAAATATTTAAATTAAAATACAACAATTAATTTCATAATACGGTAGTTGTTTCCACTGGTTCAGTATCAGTACAGAGCACATCTTGAAAAGTCTGGAAACAAATCATAGTGCTGTAAGGATAACAGTTACTCGGTATGTGAATAACATTTATTTTCTTTATTGTTGGAAAAAGTGCTGCTGAATGCTGTTGTCTGTGCTGCTATTAATATTTTACTTGCATGTCATGTGGGCCCTATTCCTTTTCAAATAAATGCACAGCAACAGCATCAGCAGTTTTTGTTTATTGGAGGCGAGGCTAATCCTTCTGTTCAGAAATAAAACAGTCACAGACTCACAGTTAAGCAATAAAAAAACAGTTCTGTAAAAAAAAGGTGAAATGTTCATCCTTCTAGCAAATCTAGGTACATTTCAGACTTCAAAGCAGTGTCCTGTCTTCTCTGAGGTGACATGCAAATTAACTAGATTCATATGTTCAAATGTTTCCTGTCCTCTTTAAGAGTCAAATGCTTACCAGTATTATTAAAAATGAATAACATCTGGGGGATGAGCAAAGCAGGTGTGACTGACAGACCCCTCCCACCTACCAGTTTTCAGTTATTTAGGGTTTTGCTCCCTGTTGATACTAAGAAGCGATTGATCTTTCATTCATATCATTTATTAGAGAAATATGCTTTGTTGAAAGTGTTGTATTTTCTACATGGGATCTCCCGTTTCAAGTGAATGCCTGTGACAGCCTGCTATTAAAAATCGATGGTTAAAAAAGTAACTAATACTCTGAGTAGTTTTTTAGAAGAGTACTTTTTACTTTTACTTAACACGTTGACTGCCAACAACGAGTTGAGTCGTCAAACACAATCCAGCTGTTCACTGCCAACGACGAGTTGAGTCGTCAAAAAATATATATATATTTTTTTGACGGTGCTACGTGGATCAATGCCCCCCGCGTCTCCTATGGAGATATTGGAAGTATTGAATGTGTATAATCTATTTTACCGACCAGCTAGGTGGCGACGGTGCCCTCCCGACAGAGAGAAAGTCAACCAAAAGCAGCCGCCTCCCGCGGCTGCTTCCTCCATTCTCAAGGAAACGGCTTGCCGATTTTACAGTCATCAGTCACCAGACAGGCCGCTCTCGGGCCGCGCCAGCAGCAGCACACGGGGGATTGCAAATTTGCATAAGCCTAGAGTCGCACGGGGCTTCATCGGGGCTCTCAAACCCAAGAGACGAGTGAGCCCTATCCACACTCGCTGCCAGGGAGGGAGGCTGCTCAAACTCGCTGCCAGGGAGGGAGGCTGCTCGAACTCGCTGCAGCAGCAGCAGCAGCAGAGCACTCGCTTGTGACAAACGCAGGCTGAAAGCCACTAGACACGCCCACGGAGGGAGGAGTTGAAAGAGAGGGCGTTCAGAACTATATTGTTTAGATGTCTGATCTCTCACTGATGCCAAAAATATATGGTTAAAGTGACTGTTCTGCCTGTTTGATTGAATTTCACAAAACTGCGATTATCTCAGCTTTCAGTCTCAGACAGCTGAAACCATGCTGTACTCAACGGCTAATATCTACATAACTACTAACTCTACAAACTAACTCTTTTAGACAGAGAAAGCACACATTCTATTAGTACTTTTCTGAACTTTGTGTTCACAAACTCCAAGCAGAAAAGAATCCTCGGCTCTTTTAAAATGAGCCAGAATCCTCAAAAAACGGCCTGGCAGAAGCTACCTACAGCAAAAAAAAAAAACGGCTGGCAGTCAATGTGTTAAGTATATTTTTAACACCAGTACTTTTACTTGTAATTGAGTAATATTTCAGTAAGGTAACAGTACTTCTACTTGAGTACAAACTTTCAGTACTTCTTCCACCACTGCTTTTATCCAAAGCGCTTTACAATCAGTAGGTAGTCTACATTCACCCATTCATACACCGATGGCGGCAGGCTGCCACGCAGGGTGCCTACACACCATCGGGAGCAATTTTAGGGTTAAGTGTCTTGCCCAAGGACACAACGACAGCAGCTGGGAGGGAGCGGGGATCGAACCGCCAACCCTTGCGTCATTGGCCGACCCGCTCTACCTCCTGAGCTATAGCCATCCCACATCTTGGCTCACGTTAATTGCTCCAGTCTTCTGCTCACTCTTCTCACCAAATACTCGTTTGAGCGCTGACTTCATATCGGCAAAAGTGTGCGTACCACACGCAGTTAATGCTAGTTGCTTGTCTTTGACATCAAGGCCGGCTGTATCGAGGAGTTTAAACGCTAAAACAGCGTCGGGCAGAACCATATTAAACTTACGGATCTTGTTGTATTTCTGTTCAAAGTCCGCTATGTATTCAGCCATAGCGACGCCGTCTTTCCTTGACACTCGATCAAACACAGAGTACGCTTCATAAGCCCGGTCTTTCTCTTCTCTCATGAAAACTTTGTCAAGTTCCCGAATCAAAGTGTTCAAACCATCATCCTTGTTTAGATCGTCCGCTTGTATTTCTAGAGCAATGTCCCTTGGTCGGCCATCCAACGACAACGCTACAGCCAGTGCTTGTTTTTTCTTGTCCAGGTCCGTCACCCGTCTCCACATTTCCACTTCATTTTTCCAGTTTTCGTACGACTTTCCCTCGTCGAATGTCGGAGGCAGTCTGTAGTTATTAGAGGCAGCCATCCTCTGCTACCATGTTAACTCAATAATGAGACGTTTATTTAATATCAGCTCGTTTACTTTTCCGCTCTCAACAGCATGACAACTTGCCGCTCCCGGCACACAACATAACACGTCATCACGGTGGGAAGCCAGCACAGCATCATGGGTACCGTAAAGAATAGAATAGAGGTGCCAACAAGTCATATTAACAGTTTCTTCCCTATACAAACCATAGCAAACATTAGCCAATCATAGCCTCGGAATTGACTGCACGAGCTCGCGGTGGGCTCTGCGGAGTTAAATTTTTTGAGAGGCGTGCGGAGCTCCGTGCAGTACCTCTGCGCTCGCCGCACGGAGCCTCTGCTCCGCGAACACCGGACACTCCGCAGTTAGTATAAATTAGACTTAAGGCATTCCTTGGACTGATGGAGGTCCTTCAAGATTTGAAAACCCAAATAAAAAGAGCAATTTACTGTACAAAATAGTTAATCTTACAAATATTTCGAAAATATCTCTTCAAACACAATGGCTTCTTCTCGGAGAGGCGGAAAAAAAAAAAAAAGGTGATTGAGTCTCCGTCCAGCGGTGACCAATGTTGTCTTCTTCTCAACTTCATATTCATTTACAAAATAAAATAAATAAATCCAAACCCGTGTTCCATCTTACAGTGCCATCTCAAATAGTCTGGTCCCTTCTCTTCTCTGTGTGGGGACAAAACAAGGGCCGCGAGCGAGTCCCTTCATCTCTGCTCCCTTCTCGGGCGGGGCAGGAGATGGTAAATGGTAAATGGACTGCATTTATATAGCGCTTTTATCCAAAGCGCTTTACAATGTGCCTACATTCACCCATTCACACACCGAGGGCGGCCAGGTGCCACGCAGGGTGCTGGCACAGCCATCGGGAGCAATTTGGGGTTCAGTGTCTTGCCCAAGGACACTTCGACATGTCGAGTCCGGGGATCGAACCACCAACCTTCCGATTAGTAGACGACCTGCTCTACCTCCTGGGCCACAGCCGCCCCAGGAGACCCTGTCTGGGAAACAGGAAACCAAACAGGGCCCTCGTAAGGCGCATCCAGACAGGCAGGTTTTGTCTCTGGTGCCTCAGGAACTGCAAGAGAAACAGAGAGAACACATGAAGGTGACTCGGAGGTCCTCAGAAGGTATTGGCATCAATGAGTGCTACACTCAATTCACACCAATGAGGCGGAAATCAATGTTGATTAATCACAACTTTCAACTTCCTTCACAGCTGAGTGGAGTCACATTTGCACTTTAATCACCTACTCTCATCATCAGTATTTCATCAAACACTTATGACATCATTACACACCCTCATATTTTCATTGTCTGGTTTTCTCATGGGACTTCCTTCTTTTTTTAGGTAAAGCCTTGTGAACTGTGGTAAACCCTCTGCTAAACCATATGACCAGGGAGCTTAGATGTTTCCACAACAGTAGCTTGTGTTTTCTAACAAACATGGCTGTCACACAACATACAGTAAGGGACCGTTCGTTATTTAGAAGGGGGGGTCACTGGAGGGATTTGGTGTGCTCTGAAATAAAAAGCTGTGCCCCTTCCCCGATCAAAATATATTTTTCCTTGACCCTCCCCAAGTGATTTGAAAAATATAATTGACCCTCCCCAAACAATGTTGTGGCGAGCTTGCGTGGAAGAATGCAGACTGACACAGATATCTTACTTTTAACCAAACATATGCAGAAACTCTGGCCAGAGGTGATCGAACACCCTAACAGTCTCAGTCGTGGTGGGTACATTGATAGTAAAACTAAACATCCTGGCCACACAAACATTGCCATTAGCACATAATGCAATCAAAACATGAGCACAACATCACTAAACCACGTTTTTAACTGTACAGTAACAAGCTTCCCACAAGAACATGAACTCCCATAATCCTTTGCGCTTCTTAGAGCAGAACTGTCACCAATCAGAGCGACCGCCTCCTCCGGTCGCTACATTCTGCTATTATCGCTTGTGAAACCATCTTCAGTCTGTGTATATCAATATTTGTGTTTAAATAGCAGTCAATGACTGATGGAAAAAAGTTAGCCGGTTCTATTATTGTGGCGGACTCTCCACTCTCTGTCCCCCCTCTCTCTCTCTCACTCCCTCAGCAGACAGGCACAAAGCCACACATGTAAAATCTCCCAGCATCCATTGAGCTACATTTCGATAAGAAATAGCATCCAAATTAGCCTAAATAGATAGAAAGGTAGATAGAAATAATGTTAACACAACATGCAATTGTAGAACATTTCAATATTGGACAAAATAAAATCTCGAAATCAAAACACAACCCTATGTGAAACATATATGTCATCCTGGTGGTATAAATATCCCTTTCAGACTTAACGTAATTTAGGAGATGAGTGAGCCGTAACTCGGTTCTACTGTGACTTCCTAGAGGACTTATCTGGCGCAACGATAGAGCCCATATATATTTTGTGATGCCATGTCTGTTTGTTTGCTCGACATATATATATTTTGTGATGCCATGTCTGTTTGTTTGCTCGACATATATATATTTTGTGATGCCATGTCTGTTTGTTTGCTCGACTTTTCGTGCTGGAAATGTACTTCCATATTGTGGCACCTAGAGACCACAGCCACAAGCTCCAACGCCGTTAAGGCACACACACCAAGAAGCAGCTTAATATTAAAATAGGAATCTTTATTATCGACAAAAATATATATATATGTTTTAATTAAAACAGCTCATAGCATCACAGCACAGGTTGGTTGACACTTGTTACATATCACCACGTCATGATAGCACGCAGCAACAATAATTACGTGTAAGGGCTCCCGCAGGATGGTGGTCTTACACAGTAAGTTATACAATCAAATCAAACTAATGTATCACAATGAGTCAGCCACTCGTTACGAAAGACACCTCTGGGGCTCGTGCTCCCGAAAGAAAGCAGCAACAGCACATCAGCCTGTCGCAGCCTCGCGGTGCGTACAAGACCCCAGCCCTCCGTCGAGGCAAACAGAGCCCAGCAGCCGTGGAATCACCAGAAAAGCGCCACTGATTGGCCAGATACTGTACACGCCTACTGTCTGGATAGGCCAAGCACAAAGATCGACAGATCAGACCGCCAAAGAGAAACAATGCACCGGGACATACCAAACAGTTTGGACAGGAGGGGTGTAAATGAAGCAACTCAGTAGTTGTTGAAGTCCGAAAAGCAAACATTACACACAAACAAAAAGTTTATATATTTTTATCTAATCAAAATTGTATACCCCTCCCCTGGACTCAAATTAAAGAGAGTGTACCCTCCCTCAAACTAAATTTAAAACAAGATTACCCTCCCCTATTTTCCCTCCAGTGGCCCCTTCCCTAAATAACGAACGGTCCCTAATTGTGCTGAATACTTCAGGTCCATTGGATGACACAATCTTACTTAGGGACAGAATACAGAGGTAACCCCATCCCTCAGACAATAGGCAATTGTAATACTTGTACATTTACTTGTTATCCTAAATCAAAAATGTTGCCATCAAGCTCAAAGGATCAGATGCTTTGCCTCCAGAGATCAAATATACAAGTACAAATTGCACTCAAAGGAACACTGCCGATTTTCAGTGCTGACTGAGTTATATAAACATAATCTCACACATATCCAAACACTGTACAGTTTTGCAGGCATTGAGTTTGGCATTTGAGTTAAGTTGTGGACCATCACTGGTCCACAACTTAACTCAAATCAACTCTCAATAACTGTCAAACTAAATGAATGCCTGCAAAACTGTTTACAGTTTTCTGATATACTACTGATTTTATAATGATACACAGTTGGTTGAAAATAACAAATTAACTGTCGACACTGAAATAGTGTTGCAATTCAGAGTGCAACGAGCACAATTTAGTGCAAGGAGGATAGCATTATGAAGAATCACGGGGGAAATCAACGATTATACTAGTGTTTTTAATGAATAGCAGAAGTCGGTGTTTGACAAGTGCTTGAAGTGATCATATTTGATCTATACAGGCTGCCATTTCCCAGGCATACATCAATGCATGCACCAGTGACACTGCAGGTGAATAGAGGGAACGGGAGAGAGACATCTACAGTAATGAGGTGGGAGGAGAGAGAGGAGGCGAGCATCACTTGATAAGAGTTCAAAGTCAGGTTTGAGATGGTCCCCTCTCATCCAGTCTTAGTGCACATCGACTTATAAACAACAAACCTCAAAGCGAGAGGCTTTCAGAGAAGGCGCCCCCTATTTCATCACGGCTCTCTCCTTAATGGCCAAGTCAGCGGAATAATTATCGAAACAAAAGCAAAGGAAACCGACTCCCTCCTCCTACTGGAGATGCCTTATTCTTCTTCTTCTCCCAGTTCTGTCACTTGCTGTTGGGGCGTGCAGCCCTCATGGACTAACAGGCAGATGAAGGGGCTCCCTGCTTACAGCCTACAATCTCCTCTCTCGCCTCTCATCTCTCTTCCAGCACAGCTCCCCCGCTGGTTCTCTGAAGAGCGGCGTTCAGATATTGCAGGCCGTTGCATAAGCATTCAGCTTGTTACGATCTCTCTCTCTCTCTCTCTCTCTCTCTCTGATGCGCAAAGCGAAGGCCTCTCTACCAGCCTAGCAATCAGAGTCCGCCACAGGCTATGTGATGCAGTGCTAGCAGACGGAACTGAACTGAACCGGCACCACTAAACGTAACCCAAATTGTCCCTAATTGCCTTAATTCTACAGTGCAGTGCTTGTTTAAACAGTACCCTGGCTTGTGTTCCACTTGGGACTCATCTTTCTGCACTCCTTTGGGTGGGCAGTGGAGAGTGCTTTGTATTTTGTTTGGGCCTTTTCTTTTTACAGTGTAATGTGCCTCATACAGGGAAAACTGACGAGCCCAGAGCTGATAATGTGCACGTTTGCCCCTCGCCTTATGTTTGGATGGATTTTACTCTGTTTTCCCTAAGAGGGAACAATTATGATTTTATGGCCACACTTGGCAGCCAAATACAGGAAAGAGCAGTCTAACACGCTTTCCTGAAACCTGACAGATAAGACTCAAACTACAAGAACAGCCTGCTTCTGTCCCTCGCTGTCTTAGTTCTCCTCAGTTGCTTTGTCGTGATCGACAGACGCAAAAGGAAACACTCACTCACGCTGGCACCTTCTGCGCGGGGAAGCGAGCGAAGAAGACTTAACACTAGCACAAATCCAATAGAGAAACGTCCGGATATCATAAGCGAGAATATTGTCTCCTATTGTTCGCCATTTGAAAACTCCTGCAGCAGTGATATCAGATCATGCAGGATAAAGCGACAAACTCCAGTGCCTCACAGACAAAAAAAAATCGGTTATCTCTGACACACACACACACACACACACAGGTAGTCAGCGGGACAAGTGTGGTATTGTGGGTAGCTGTCATGTTACTGGCTGCGTCTATAAGTGTGTGAGTCAGACTCTATTTTTAGATGGCATATAAACAGCCGGCCAAGTCTACCCAGACACAGATATGCTGCTAACTGCTGTCCATGATGGTCACATTGATCTCACCTGCTCTACCTCCAAGTCCAGGGTTCATTCATTCGTTCGTTCTTTCTTTCTTCTCTCTCCTCTCTCTCTAACGACGTCATACAGCTTATCACCCACAACTTGTTGTCACACAGACCCCGTGGCAAAACACAGCCGACAGATAAGGCTCTCGATACCCCTCCCTGTCTATCTGTACTCACTAACAAAGTTCATGGCGTGACTATGTCAACTGTTTTTGTCAGTCAGTCAGCCAGGCCTGGACTTGGTTTTCAAACACTGCTACATGTATGTAACCCCTCCTGCCCTGTTGTTGAAAGCACACTGATAGCAGCAGTTGGAGAATGGAAAAGCTGACTGTGTGCGTGCGTTGTCATGGAGGTGGAACATGCCGTCATCACCTGTAAACACCTTTGTCACGTTCAAGGTGCAACTCGGTTGTGAGCAAACTGTTTCCAGAAACCGGTACATCACATGTCTAAAATAGTTATACAATCCATGACGTATTTCCATGTGTGATCCCCCCTTCCTTAGCATGCACAGCTAGCTACTAATTATGAACTGCACAGGAAGTGTTTGCTTACTTTAACGATGCCCTTAGGGGCTTTGGCAAATAGTCGTGAGTAGGGATGTTCGATATTTGCTTTTTTACCGATATCCGATATCCGATAATGTCCAACTCTTTATTTCCGATACCGATATCAACCGATACCGATATAAGCGGGCTTTTTTTCCACCAAAATTTCACGTAACAAGTTACATAATGTAGCTTAATGTAGCTGAAGAGTTTAATATATAATATGCATGTTGTGTTAAAGTTGTAAGTGTTAGAGAAGCGAGCTTGTGAACCAGAAGGTCGTCGGTTCAATCCCCGGGACCGGCAGGATAAATCTGGGTGGGGAAAGTGAAAAGGCAGCGCTTGCCCCTCCCTCATTACCACCACTTAGGTGCCCTTGAGCAAGGCCCTTAACCCCAACCGCTCCAGTGGAGCTGCTCAGTGGCCAACAGATCAGACTGTGGTTGTACTGGTCAGCTTCCAGGTATGAATGTGTGTGTGAATGTGAAGAGGGCACTCCTGAAAAAGAGAGCATTGCTCTCAGTGAGCCTCCCCCTGTATTAAAAAAAAAAAAAAAAAAAAAATCGGCATGAAAACCGATACCGATATTTTCCGATATCGATTTTTTATGCTAATATCGGCCGATAATATCGGTAGGCCGATAATATCGGACATCCCTAGTCGTGAGTCTCCAAACTCAGTGCCTCCATCACCCCGAGAGCCGTGGCATGTCCCTATTTTAGTGCCGAATGTGGAATAGGTTCAGCAACAGAGACGCCTGATATGTAGGTGAAAAAAACACGTCAAGAAGGATACCGTAAGTCTAGCTATATTAAACAAATGGTTAAATTACAGGAAAGAGAGGAGACAATAGGATAAAGGGAATAGGACGGAGATGGGAGAGAGATAGAGAGAGACATTTAATCTGCTCTTCCCAAAACGCACCTGGAGCATTCTCCCCAAACAGCTGAGCGGATGGATTTCACTCGTCATTTTGCTCTTTTCTTCTGTCTCGGCAGAGCGTGAAACCTGAGCTGAATATTTCTATGGACTGTGTGATGGAAGGTATCAGTGCTACTGTGACACAGTACTGGCAGTCTAGTCTGCACCCATCTGCTCAGATGGAGGTGTATTATTTCAGGGGCTCGTAAAACAAAGCAGACCTTGACCACAGTGCCAAACTAAGACTCAATATCAAAACACGATACTATATGCATTTGTTTCTATGATGGTCTCAACTGTCAAAATGGATTCCAAACAACCAGCCACATTAGTTCTATCTATCTATCTATCTATCTATCTATCTATCTATCTATCTATCTATCTACATTTGGCTCTGTTCTCTGTTTCCATTTTTATCCCACTGATGTCATCAGTGATGTCATAAATCACTGATGATGCCATCAGTGTTTCCCATACATAAAGGAATTTGTGGCGGGCCGCCACAAAAGGATTTGGACCGCCACAAAAAGATGTTGACCAATTTTTTTTTTTTTTTTTTTACAGTGGACCTGAACGCAACATGCAAGATATCCGCTGAATAAGTGTCCAATAAATGTTCATGTCATTCTGGCAATACTTCTGATATAGCATTTCAGTCTGGAATATGGAATATCTTTCAATAATCTATGATTTAGCTGCTAAATTGTCAAATACCGCCATCTGCTCGCTACCCAGGCACTTATGTATGTACTTTGTACTTAACCTAACTAACTTAACCTAACTAACTATCCGGTGTGCACAACACTGTCAGCCTAAACTCCGGCTGACACCCCAAAAACCTACAATCCGCTACAGAAAAATGTATATTGTTTGTTTATTAACTGGCCCCTCGCCTTCTATCATTTCACGAAAGTGGCAAAGCAAGTTGAGTATCCGTGACCTATAGGGAGAAATTTAGTTTGTCATTGTAAACCCACAGCACAGTAATGATGACATGTTCTTCATAGATCTAGCCTTTTAATTTTGCTCTTAAGCTTTCTCAAAGTACACCAAATTCATGCATTTTACTTTAAAATGTTTAAAAATAAATTCTGCGGTCTGCGGTCCCCCACCACAAATACTCCAAATCCTGTGGGAAACACTGATGATGCCATAAGTAATGTCATCAGTGATGTCACTTGAGCAATTGTGCATTGTGACATCACTAATGATGTCATCAGTGATGTTATAAGTCACTGATGATGTCATCAGTGATGTCATAAGACACTGATGATATCACCAGTGATGACTGATGGATGTAAACTTAAGGGGCACACACACACACACACACACCAGTGCATGTAAACTTAAGGGCAATAACATTTTTGTACGCAGCAGCCGAGCTGTGGGGTGAGGCCGCGCAGTGGCCGCGCAGGGTATGCGAGCTGCAGGGTGGGCGAGGCCGCACAGCGGGCGAGCCTAGGAATCGAGCGTGCGTAGTGTGCGAGATGCCTAGTATACAAAATGTGCATCTTATTTTTAGTACCCTGTATTAAGTTACACTCAATCGTCCCTTATTAGTGATTTAGGCTTTTTCTCTCAATGCACCCAGATCCAAGAAAGTGGTTGAATCCCTGCCGAGGCTATTTTTGCCAGACCCAGGTGGTCGGCCTACAGGAGGCTTTGTCTGTCGGTCGGTCTGTCCCTCTTTTCCTCCCCAGCCATTCAGGAACGTGTCAGATTTCAACCACCAGGGGCAACAGAGCAGGTCTAGACTTGCTACCATTTGAACCAGCAGTGAATGGGGACACTAACAAACATTGAATTACCTATAATTCAGCTGGTTTAAACATGTGCCGTGTAACTGTACAGGATCTGTACTTGTTGTAATTGTGGTGCCTAGTTTGGTTCATTATTGGCCATTAGATCATATTAGATCATACTTATTTATTTATGGAATAGTTAAAAGAAAGACATGTCTAAATGTGGTCATTAACTACAGTACATTAGAGGGCAATAGAGGGCCCACAACACCTGAAGGTAATTTGTATAAATATCACCTACAGCCAACTGATTAATGAGATGGCAATCAATAGTATGACAGCAATTGATCATATTTACACAACCATAAACCCACAACACACTTGTAACATTCATGAGTTGAAAATGTTTTAGCCACTCAAATTGCATTGGGAAGCTGCGTTGGGCAGGTCAGGTGAGCAAGTAAAATCAATGAGGGTCTAATCAACAAGGGACAGGTGAATGTAATCAGACTGGAAGGTTTGCTGGTCTAGCCTATACACAAATCTACAACCAACTACCCCTATACACCCCCACCATGGTGTATTCCTATTTAATTCCAACAAAATGTTAATACGGCCTAAAATGATTTATACTTTTAACTTATAAAGTGGTTTGTTGTAGGTGTGTTGGTCTCAAAAACATGTAGATCAAAGGTGGAGGGAGAATTGTACACTACATAAACTGGAAGGAGAAACTCCATAGACAAGAGTCTGTAGAAAAGGTTCTCATTTATTCTACATGCTCAAATAAACAAAGTGCTGTGTAAAGAACATTTTTGTGAAGCAACCAAACAAGACAGCGAGTTATAGAGCTAAATGGAGTTAATTGCATTGGCCAGGTGCACCCTGTTTGGAAGAATGGAGTTTGAAGATTGATGGGGTGAATTCATTAACCAACCAACACGTTTTAGGCAACCAGCATCTCTAATTGTCTTTGTACAGCACTGTTCAGTGCTTAATTGGTAAATGAAGAGGTTCTAAATGTGCGCATTACATAATAAGTGATTGATTGAATACGTTGATCATTTCAAATAGGTGCCAGTCCCAATCTCAGAGGTGGGGGAACATGTTCCCCACAAATTAAGACCTGGTGTTGTTGCACTGGTGAGATTTATTTGAGCATGTATGAGAAGCTTTTATCCAGTCTCTGTCTAAAGAGTCTCTCTTTCCAGTTTATGTAGTGTGTACATCTAAAGAGTCTCTCCTTCCAGTTCATGTAGTGTGTACATCTAAAGAGTCTCTCCTTCCAGTTCATGTAGTGTGTACAATTCTCCCTCCACCTTTGATCTACATATTTTTGAGACCACTGCCCATATTTCGGTAGAGTGAGTGAGTACAGAGTACTAAATTACTGCAGCAAAAATACATGCAAAAAAACTAAAACATGTCTTTCTCTAAGCTTCGTGATGTCAGAGTCGCCCTTAAGTTTGCCAATAATACTGGCTCTGCTGGTGAGCACAATCTTTGCTTTGTGAATAGTCCTGTCCAGGGCCTAATGGCTTTGTCAGCTACCAAGGAGTACCGGTACTTCCTTCAGCTGGATGATTCCGATCTGGTCAATAAGCCTGTCACTAAGGAATTTAAGAGAGTCCTTCAGACTAGGGGGGGGGGGACTGTGTCTCTGGCAGTGGTTTGTAGGTGTGTTGCCTACTAGGAATGTGTTCCTTCTGGGTCTGGCAGAACCAGGTCTCCTGGTCTTGTTATCTGGCGTGGGTTGAGGCCGCTCCAGCTGGCAAAATATAGTCCCTTTCTTCCCAAGAGTGAACCACAACTTGGCAGTAAGTGGCTTTGAACCTGCTCTCTCTCTCACACACATTTTGTCAAGTAAAAGCTGACAAGACCAAATAGTTCACACATACACATGCACACTTTTCTTCTGAAGTTTGCACTGAACTAGATTGTACAAAAAACATCTGACTTCCTTGTAGCCCCTGAGCAGCCCACCCTCCCCCAGGCTATCTTCTCTACTGTGGCTGTTGGGGTTCAAACAAGCACTTTTTTTAGGGCATATCCCTTTCTTCTGTAAGGCAATATGTGTTCATATTGTGCACATTTTGACCAGTAGTGCTTGAGAGTGCCTGCGAGAGGTTATGGTAAAGCAGGATGCTAAAGTATATGTCAGGAAGTAGAATGGCTAGATGTTTGGAATATAAGGTCATGTGAGGATGCACTACATACTTACCAGTTCAACGTGATTCTGGTGCAAGTTATCTCCGATCTCCCGATATCTGCGGCCAATTTGCGGATCGACGCTCACTCCCGCCTGCCCCTCGGGCCTCTCTGGCACGCGGCCGTCGACCTCCCCTCTGCCCTCCTCCTCCTCCTCCTCCTCCTCCTCCTCCTCCTCCTCCTCCTCCTCCTCCTCGCTCGGCCTCTCTCCCCGGTCCTCCATCGGCTCCAACTGAGCGAGGAAATGTGAGCGGAATCCAGCGTTGCCTAAAGGCAAAGCAATAAATATTGCAGCTTTTTAACACGTTTTATTATTCATGGATCTGTCAAAAACAAAGTTTATTTTTATTATTACCTCCACCATGGGGCTTATACTTTCGCTGCCGTTTGTTTGTCTGTCTGTCTGTATGTCAGCAGGATTAGGGAAAAACTACTGGCCCAGTTTTCATGAAACTTCGTGGAAGGGTGTGTAGCATGGGCCAAGGAATAAGTGCATTTAAGTGCAATTGTTAGCGAGAAGATGAAAGCGTAAACAACATCAGTCATATCATAACGTTAACTAATGAGAAGCAGTGAGAACGATCTTTCAGTTCAAAGAAACTTACACGTTTCAATGTTTTCCTTTCTGATCTCGGACTAGTAGACGTACAGTATTAGTGAAGCCTCAGAAGACATGCCCTCCGGTCTTATGATCAGCCAAACTTCCTTGATTTGCCAGTAGCATGCGTGACTTCACAGTTCACACACAGCTGCTGTTCTTTTGTCTGTCTCGGAGAGTGAAACAGATCTACTTTAAGTGCTAGCAGAAAGACAAACCGGTTCTATCCGATCGGGTCGTTCATGGGTAAATTATATGGTAGGTATTCAGTAAGTAGCACTCTAAAGTCCACAGACAAGCGAGAGCGAGAGTGTCGGCGGGCGGAAAAAGTCAAACACCTTATTAAATCAACAGCGGCCTCAGTGAACCGCCGCCCCCTTCTCCGGGGCCCCATGTGTGTCACTGAGTTTAGCCGACGCCCCTCTGGCACGCGCTTCTGCCGTCATGCGATTTGGAGGGAAAAACAATTATTTTGATGTAATCGCAGGAAGAAGAATAGCCCCCGCTGTTCTACCTCCTCGCCGGGCCCGTTTCAGGACCATAATATCTCCAAGTTGTGGACCACGCTCGGGAAGAAGACAAGAGAGATGGTGAGAGGAGAAGAAGTGGCACCGAGCCGAGTGCATGACATTCGTTACTGGTTAGATGATAACGAACGGGAGGGTAATAATAGTCAATGGTGTTTGTTTATTTATCGATGACTTTTAAACAGGGAACAATGTGCGCCTCTCACTGACTGACACTGAGTCAACAAACAAACAACGTACTACCCAACCAACGGTCCAATTCGATTAGAGTGATGTCACACTGATTTGATTAGATGCGGGCAAGCAATATTGAATAAAAAAAATTGGTGGCCATATTAGTGTGGATATGTCCCTTTTTGTGTGTGTGTGTGTGTGTGTGTGTGTGTGTGTGTGTGTGGTTGTGTTGTGGGTCTGCTTTTATTCTTCACAATGAAAGCAATTTGAATTATGCAAAAGAGAAAGAACTTACATTTAACATTCCAACAATGTAAACATTAGAATATCTGATAGATAGTATGGTAATGGTGGGTACACAGCCATTATCAATAGATAGATCAGATTTTGAATAGCACAACAGCTATCTTTGGTACACGTATTAAGAGGAATGTAAATCTACGTTTTGTTTTGTTTTTTAGAATGGCATGTGTGTCTCAGGTCCTCACTATGGATGTTGCTGAAGGGGGATCTCCCAGCTACAAGGAAAATGCATTTGCAGGCCTGTCACTTCGGGGAGGAATAATTCAAATTCAATTTTCTCATCGACCAAGAAAAGAGCACACAGTTCTCCACTCCCGTACCCATCCAAATTGCTGACCTACATGGAAGTGATCAAATCACAGCGCGAGATGAAATTATTCACGTCTGTGAGAATTGCCGCAGTTCCATCAAGAAGGGCCCCGCACACAGAGAGAATTGTGACTAAAAGTGAGAGGACACAGTGCCGTCACAACCCTCTCACTTTCAGATGCTGCAGGGCCACCATCAGTCACAGGTGTAGGGCCAGATCTACTGCCCCTCCCTCCTGTTCTCTTCCTCTCCTCTGCTTCTCCATACAACCTTGTCCTGAACTGCCACTGTTATGTGTACCTGTCCCCTGTATCTGTTGCCTGTGTCTGCTGCCTGTTGCTTGTCTTTTGTTTTACTGTTAAGCGTCTTTGAGTCTTGAAAAGCGCTATATAAAATAAATGCATTATTATTATTATTATTAGATCATTTCAGATGCTGCAGAGCCACCATCAGTCACAGGTGTAGGGCCAGATCATTTCCGCAATCCAGAAAAAACGGACGGAATCATGGAATGTGGTAATAAAAATGGAATCAACTGTAAATTTTGCAGAATTTTCCATAATTTGGCTGAAATTGATAAAAAGTATCGAAAGTCGGTCTAATTATTCTAGTAACCTAAATGAATTAATAATTGTAAAATAGGCCGAGCGAAATAATTCTGTTTTCGATTGGGGTGTTTTGAGAGGGGGCTCGGTCTTGCGTGGGACCCTTACGTCACCTCACAACTTGGTTTTCACTTGAAACATGTCGAAGAGGCTGTCTGGTTGAGCCAAGTCATAAAAAAAAGAAAAAAATATCCTAAACCCTTAACTCATTCTCTGCCAAGGACGTACCCGGACGTACTTTTAACAATGGCGTTCTGTGCCAAGGACGTACTCGGACGTACTTTCACGTTTTGGTTGTTTACATTACATCAGACACTTTCCCAGCCTGTGACATTGTTTCAAGTCAAACTGATAAAAGGAACCCGCTAGTTTAGTATTTATAGTATAGTCACCCATTTAGCAGTAATCTATTTAGCAGTAGCTAGATGAAGAGAGGCGGTCGCCGGCGTAGCCGCAGCGCTGCTGGGCGTCCTCAAGGCCCACACTTGGATTCCCCTGGGCCCAGTTCCAGCACGCACCCGGTCCACGCCAGCGGACAATCGAAGAGACCATGGGGCTTCGTCGTCCCGTGCCCCTGCCCAGGGTCCAGATGGAGCCTGTGGTCGAAACAGAGTCCGACCCAGAGTTCTCGGATGGCGACGATGGCGAGGAAGACGCCGGCGTTTATTTTGTTGTTGATCCACGACGGAGCGCCAGGGCGACGAAGGCTCCCCTTCACAGCGTTCTGATCCGTCTGACACAGATGAATCGGAGGAGGAGGGAATGGGTGCCACTTCGAGAGAGCGATGACGATGGTAAGAAATAGCCTATTTTTTGTATCGCGTTTGAGATGAAATGATCACACACAGCCATCTGTGTCACATAAACATTTCAAAGTTTACAGCACTAACGTAGCTATTGTGTGATCTTCTGTGCTAACGTTAGTTATGAGAGGTAACGTGACAGCAGGTAACGTTACAGCACTCGTTATTCCTGTGTGTGTGTGTGTGTGTGTGTGTGTGTGAGAGAGAGAGAGAGAGAGAGAGTGTGTGAGTGTGACCACATAAGGGTTCATTGGTTCCATTTGTTTATGCTTTTATCAAGCTAAGCTAAAAATCCACATGGCAACTGTAAAAGTAAATTATTTATTTGATTTTGTGCACATATTTATCATACTTTGATATTTTGTGTTTTCAGACTCTGAGTCGATGGAGGCGCAGTCCAGTCGTAGTCCCAGTCCTGTGTGTAGTCCTACACCACCTATTTCGGAAAGACCATGTCTTGAAATAGGTTCCAACTTATTCTGAGGTTCTTCCATTTTTACTGACAATACTGTAGCAAGGAGGCTGCGGCCAAGCCTCATCTGTCAAGAAACCCCAGGGGCCAGACTCTCTCTCTCTCTCTCTGTAGCCGCTCACTGGGCGGGATGGACCGACACAGCTCCCTCAAATACATTCTCTTATTTTTTATTTTTTTATTTGGGAAAACAAATACTGTATATGTCTGATGTGTCACTGAGGCAAAAAATAAAAGGCTCAAAAGAGAGTTCTGCTTGAAACGGTGTCCTTCACTAAAAACCTCTTTTTCTCCTATTTCTCTTCCGAGGAGGGCATTTTTAGTGAAAACAAGCTAACTTCCACTGCTTGTAACTAAACAAGGAAACATGGTAGAGTTTTTTTACAAGGGGTAAGAAGAGAGTCTCTGCTTTATTGTGAGATATGTTGTGTAATTTTATTCCTAGCACAGAATATTCTGTGGGTCCTGGAAGATCAGTAAATATGCTCAAAATCCTGGCACTGGGAGCACACAGACCGAAATGACCCTGGCAGAGAATGAGTTAATTAAAATTAAAATTAACAAATTTTCGAAAAATATAAAACAAAAAATAAAAAATAAAATAAAGCGGATTTCATAGTGGCCCTACAGGTGGCTCACCATATCATCATGCTGCCCGCTTACCGTGAAAGAGTATGTGAGGCTGCAGGGGCAACGCGCAGGGCAGCGCGTTGTTGTTGTGGCCCTGCGAGGTGGCGGCGGCGGCGAGGGCCTGTGCGGCCGGTGTCTGCGTGCTGCGGTCTGCGTACTTGACGTCCCTGAAGGGTGTTCCCCAGAGCTGAGAGATGGGGCACGACATGTCCTCCTCCTCATCATCCATCATCAATCTCCCTGGAGAGGACAGGGGGACACGGCATGGAAACTTTAGAATGAGACAGAGAGAGTGTGTGTGTGTGTGTGTGTGTGTGTGTGTACGTGCGTGCGTGTTTGAATGCGTATTAGCAGTCATTTATGAGCCACTATACATGTGTTTTGACTGCTACCTGTCTGTGTGTTTATGATCTTTGCCTAAGAGGTAATTGGGTGTGATTTGTTTGAAGACAAACCGCAAAGCGCCAAACCGCAATGTATCTCACTCTGTCAACAATAAAGGCAAACGCTCATTAGTCATTATAATTAGGGATGGGCATTTCTAGCAAAAACACTATTCGAAATTCGCTGGCCAAATTCGAATTCAAATTCGAATTTAATTCGAAATTCGAAAATAAAAAAATAAATGTAAAAAAAAAAAAAAGGTTTTTTTTTTTTTTTTATTATGTATTTTTTTTTTTTTTTTTTTTTTTTTTGTGAGTGAAATGTTGCATTGTCTCCCCTGATTCTAAGTCTACTGCTTTATTAATTAATATAAAAAGCTTCTGCTGTGGATTTTTAGCTCAAACAAGCATTGCACCACTGAAGTAAAGAACATGTTACATGACATTGACATTTTCGAAAATAAAAAACAGTTTTGACAATCATGAGTGGTTCATTAAATATTTAGTAGGCTCAGGTCTGAGTGCCAAAGGGGTGCCAAAGTCACCCCCTCTCCCTCTTCATGGGATTTCATCCGCCATTCATTTTTCCATAAACCTTGCTTAAAATGCTTATAAAAATTGTTTTACTTGCTCAAACCAAGCGATTTGACTATACTTAGAATCGGGGGAGACAATGCAACATTTCACTCAAAATTTTTTTTTTTTTTTTTTTTTTTTTTTTTTTTTTTTTCGAATTTCGAATTTCAATAATAAAAGTCGACCTTGATAATAACAACGATTATTCGAAAATTCGAAATTCGATGCCCATCCCTAATTATAATGCCTACGATTAAGAGGCTTATGTTGTGTGGGGTTCTGCACCGCAAAACAACAAGCAGAGACACACCGTCTCAGGAACACAGCTGGATCTGTCAATTTATGCCTCAAGAAAGGTAATAATGAACATCTATAATGTCAGATAGGCGGCGCTATAAGGCTAATTACATCTGTAATATACTGAGAGTCCCATTCAGATTAGTGGCAAGAGGAGCCAAATGTATGGAATCACCCAAAGTAGGGGGCACCTAACCTGACGCTGCCAGATGGACGGTATAGCTCCACATACATTTCACTAAACCAGTCGATCTGGGAATGCAGTAACCAGACCCGCTGACGGAGGCGGGCACTTTTTCCAAGCTACTTGGCAGGTGATTGGATGACCCATCTGTCTATCACCGCTGGTGGGTGTTAACTTCAACCAATCAGATCGCCGAAGGTGCTTGTGCCTGATCTCCGTGGTATTCATTGATTGAGTCCTCACGGTCGTAAAGTCACCTTCGAAGCATTTAGTTAGATTATAACGAACTAGTTGTGTGGCTTAGCCTTCCCAAATGTTGAGGGTCGTTTTTTAGAATTTAATACATAGAATTCGGAACGTTACATTCAATTTCATTCAGACTGCCTGCCACTTCCGCGGTGGCAGCCATGTTGATGAGTGAAAAGAACTACAAAGACCATGTACCCACTACTTGCCCAGACGAGCCTGAGCCCGCCTACGGCTGCCGCTGATTCGTCGGGCCGGCATGGTTCGACCAATCATCTTAACTGCCTGTGCATGACAAGATGGATACGTCGAGAGAATCTCTTTTGATCTCGCGAGGTTATCCATCTTGCAAGCAAGGTTAGGGGGCATCCAGTGGGTGGCTAAAGATGCTATGCCAGTTCTGCCACCCTCATGCACATTTTGCCAAAGCTGCTCCTGAGTCCTCCTTATCATGTGCCAAATTATAATTGAGTGCCAAAAAGAGATCTGCCCGAGAGGCTTTTCCCCTCAGAAGCACCGTAATCTGGAACACTGTGCCAGAGCAAAGCAGTCAGGGGATTAGATTCACCCTGCAGTTATTCTCTCTCTCTCTCTCTCTCTCTCTCTCTCTCTCTCTCTCTCTCTCTCTCTCTCTCTCTCTCTCTCTCTCTCTCTCTCTCTCTCTCTCTCTCTCTCTCTCTCTCTCTCTCTCTCTCTCTCTCTCTCTCTCTCTCACACACATAACCTCTGGATGGCTGCCTCAGTCTCTGAAGTTCCCCACTGCACTCCTCTCAGACCAGCTGTTCCCCAGCAGCACAACCCTGCACTCAGAAACTGAAATCAAAATGCTGAATTAAAGGAAGCAACAAGATAACCCAGCTGTAATTGGGCTGATAAGAAGGGAGGAAATCAACGGTGCCAAGATGTTTCTAGGTGGACTTGGGGGGAAAAGAATGTCAACCATCTACAACTTGGACTTTGTGACTCCAATGTTATTCATAGTGTTTCTACCTCATAACATAAGGGTTGAATTATGTCATTAAATCTTTGTGTCCACCTATTATGAAATGTTAGAAACTTAGATTTGATGAAATGAAAAAACAGTTCTGATTTGGTTCAGTTTAACTTACGGTTAGGGGGGAGAAATTGATAGCTGCTACTGCGCTTCATGGGGAGCACAGCCTCTCTCTCTGTGAGACAACAGAAAATTACATCAGACATTGGAATCTGGGCCAATTTATTATTCCCAATTGACAAGTTCCATACAATCTGTAATAAACAGTGGTTGAATATTTCCACCGTTTCCAGATCGTATTGTAACACAACAAGGAATAGTATGATGCTTCTGAACAGATCAGGAAGAGACGGAAGACCAAAACAGTCAGCTAAAGGTGGTGGAAAGTGACATGGTTGTATATTCAGTTTAAGTTTAATGTTTTGTCGCCACCAAGTGGATTTCGCAAGGCTTTACACAGTGGAGTGACAAGACAAGCTGGAAGATTAAGGGTGCTTTCACACTGGCGCCCCGGTACCGTTCCCGAGCACACTTGTCCCCAAATTGACCCCAGTTTCAGAACGTTTGATGAGTGTGAACGTTGCGTTCCGTTCTGCGCCTGGTCGCACAACGGGGAACCGTGACAGGATCCACTTGAAAAGGTGGTCTGGGTAACGCTTTGGCGTGCCCGGGCACAGAACACTTGCGAATGTGAAAGCCAACCGTTCTGAACCACATAGACAGGCAAGTGCACTCTGTACTGTTTCCGAGCGCAGAAAAAATGTTGTAATGTGAAAGCTGACCAGCGGGGAAGAGGGGGATGGGTAATTGTACCAAAGTGAGTAGAGCGCGCACATCCAGTCAAAATTGCAGGTGCAGGACAAGGGGTCAAACAATGTAGAAAAAGAGTAGAGTCCGCACACTGCTGATCAAGATGTCTCCCAGATGGATAGATTTATTTCTTTGACGTTTCGGTCTCACACGACCTTCTTCAGAAAGGAATCATTCATCAATTCATTTCTGAAGAAGGTCGTGTGAGACCGAAACGTCAAAGAAATAAATCTATCCATCTGGAAGACATCTTGATCAGCAGGATGGGTAATTGTGCCCGGGCACGAAACAGAACGAAAGCAATCGTTCCCAGTGAGAAAACACCCTAAGTTGATTGATCCAGAGGAGAAATTGGGTCATTGCAGCAGAGCTGTAAGCTAGTTAACAGAATTGATATGTGCATGAAGGACCAATCATACAATGTCTGTATGATTTGAAAGGCAGACATTTTAAATATAAAAGAAGAAAACAACAACAACACTACTAACAAAAACAAACTATTTTCTCACGCTATATGATGTCTCTGACTGCCATGATGGCACTAATACTAGAAACCAGAAAGAAAATGTTTTCCTGGACTTACCAACAGCACTAGCAGGATCCAAGTTAACAGGTGCTGCTCCTTTTTGCTTCAGATGATCAGTTGAACGAGTTGCATCCTGAAATACTTTACAGCTCACATGCGCTCCGTTGTTTTCCTTCACAACTTGGCCCAGGCGTGTTAACAGTTCCGGGAGTTCAAGGTGCTTCTGCGTCAAGTACCTGTATCTACATTTTCTGATCATGTCTTGTAAGGCTGGAGGTGCCTCCTCTCTGGGTGTTGATATCACTACTGAATGGTCAAATGAGTGCTCACTGAAGGTTTCAAGAACTTTGTGTAAACTCAGTCTCTGTTCCTCAGTGAAGTCTTCAGACTGTAGAACCAGCAGGAATACATGAGGTCCAGGAGCACAGAGTCTCACACAGCTTTCAACATGCTCTGTCAGTTTGTGTTGGGAGATGTTGGGAAGCAGCAGAACTGGAGTGTTGATGATCACAATGTTTTGCTCCTGTAACGGTCCACTCTCCATCAGACATCCATCTGGTGCTTCCTGAGTGTCGAATGCAGTCTTTCCCAGTATGAAGTTCCCCACTGCACTGCTCTCAGACCAGCTGTTCCCCAGCAGCACAACCCTGCACTCAGAAACTGAAATCAAAATGCTGAATTAAAGGAAGCAACAAGATAACCCAGCTGTAATTGGGCTGATAAGAAGGGAGGAAATCAACGGTGCCAAGATGTTTCTAGGTGGACTTGGGAAAAAAGAATGTCAACATCTACAACTTGCAAAGTCACCTTCAAATCGAAATATGGGACTTTGTGACTCAAAATCTTATTCATAGTGTTTCTATACCTCATAACATAAGGGTTGAATTATTTCATAAAATCTTTGTGTCCACCTATTATGAAATGTTAGAAACTTAGATCTTGTGAAATGCCAAAACAGTTCTGATTTGGTTCAGTTTAACTTACAGGTAGGGGGGAGAAAGTCATAGCTGTGACTGCGCTTCATGGGGAGCACAGCCTCTCTCTCTGTGAGACAACAGAAAAATATGTCAGACATTGAAATCTGGATCAATTTGTTATTCCCAATTGACAAGTCTCATACAATCTGTAATAAACTGCTTCAGAACATAACAAAACAAGTATAACATTTAAAATTGTTGTTGATGTCCTCCTTTTGCTCCATCCAACACTATTATCTACATGTAGCAAGTTTTCCTTTGGTTTTCAGAATATTTCCACCATTTCCATATCATATTGTAACACAACAAGGAATAGTATGATGCTTCTGAACAGATCAGGAAGAGACAGGAGACCAAAACAGTCAGCTAAAGGTGGTGGAAAGTGACATGGTTGTACATTCAGTCAAATTTAATGTTTTGACGCCACCAAGTGGATTTCGAAAGGCTTTACACAGTGGAGTGACAAGACAAGCTGGAAGATTAAGTTGATTGATCCAGAGAAGAAATTGGGTCATTGCAGCAGAGCTGTAAGCTAGTGAACAGAATTGATCTGTGCATGAAGGCCCAATCATACAATGTCTGTATGATTTGAAAGGCAGACATTTTAAATATAAAAGAAGAAAACAACAACAACACTACTAACAAAAACAAACTATTTTCTCACGCTAATGACGCTATATGATGTCTCTGACTGCCATGATGTCACTATACTGGAAACCAGAAAGAAAATGTTTTCCTGAACTTACCAACAGTAGTTGCATCCTGAAATAATTTACAGCTCACATGCGCTCCGTTGTTTTCCTTCACAACTTGGCCCAGGCGTGTTAACAGTTCTTGGAGTTCAAGGTGCTTCTGCGTCAAGTACCTGTATCTACATTTTCTGATCATGTCTTGTAAGGCTGGAGGTGCCTCCTCTCTGGGTGTTGATATCACTACTGAATGGTCAAATGAGTGCTCACTGAAGGTTTCAAGAACTTTGTGTAAACTCAGTCTCTGTTCCTCAGTGAAGTCTTCAGACTGTAGAACCAGCAGGAATACATGAGGTCCAGGAGCACAGAGTCTCACACAGCTTTCAACATGCTCTGTCAGTTTGTGTTGGGAGATGTTGGGAAGCAGCAGAACTGGAGTGTTGATGATCACAATGTTTTGCTCCTGTAACGGTCCACTCTCCATCAGACATCCATCTGGTGCTTCCTGAGTGTCGAATGCAGTCTTTCCCAGTATGAAGTTCCCCACTGCACTGCTCTCAGACCAGCTGTTCCCCAGCAGCACAACCCTGCACTCAGAAACTGAAATCAAAATGCTGAATTAAAGGAAGCAACAAGATAACCCAGCTGTAATTGGGCTGATAAGAAGGGAGGAAATCAACGGTGCCAAGATGTTTCTAGGTGGACTTGGGAAAAAAGAATGTCAACATCTACAACTTGCAAAGTCACCTTCAAATCGAAATATGGGACTTTGTGACTCAAAATCTTATTCATAGTGTTTCTATACCTCATAACATAAGGGTTGAATTATTTCATAAAATCTTTGTGTCCACCTATTATGAAATGTTAGAAACTTAGATCTTGTGAAATGCCAAAACAGTTCTGATTTGGTTCAGTTTAACTTACAGGTAGGGGGGAGAAAGTCATAGCTGTGACTGCGCTTCATGGGGAGCACAGCCTCTCTCTCTGTGAGACAACAGAAAAATATGTCAGACATTGAAATCTGGATCAATTTGTTATTCCCAATTGACAAGTCTCATACAATCTGTAATAAACTGCTTCAGAACATAACAAATCTTGGAAAGTGAGAGGATAGGAATGAGTACATTGGAGAATAGCTCATGTTGGGCGGTTTGGGGACAAAGTGAGAGAAGCCAGATTGAGATGGTTTGGACATGTGCAGAGGAGAGATGCGGGTTATATCGGGAGAAGAATGCTGAAGATAGAGCTGCCAGGCAAGAGGAAAAGAGGAGGTTTATGGATGTGGTGAGGGGGGACATGCAGGTGGTTGGCCCAACAGAGGAAGATGCAGAGGACAGGAAGAGATGGAAACAGATGATCTGCTGTGGCGACTCCTAACGGGAGCAGCCGAAAGAAGGAGAAGAAGAAAATAACAAAACAAGTATAACGAAGGTTTAGGGCAGTAATACTCAACTTGCGGCGCGGGGGCCAGATGCGGCTCGCGACAGGGTGCAGAGTGGCCCCCCGGCCATTTTCTAATAATTTCACGTTACATTGTGAATTAGAATCTAATTCACAATAAAAACTAACATGAAATAAAGTTTGACTGAGCTCCAGCAATTGTCAAATAACGCCGTCTGCTCGCTACCCAGGCACATATATGTACTTATTACCTAACTAACTTAACCTAACTAACTATCCGGTGTGTACAACATTATCAGACTAAACTCCGGCTGACACCCCAAAAACCTACAATCCGCTGCAGAAAAATATATATTGTTTGTTTATTAACTGGCCCCTCTATTAACTGGCCTCCTATCATTTCACAAAAGTGGCCCCTAGGCAAAGCAAGTTGAGTATCCCTGGTTTAGGGAATAAACCCTAGTTTATAGATATTAGCGTAGCGCTTTAGGCTCCACTTTATTGGGTAATATCCCTCGAGAGAGAGCGAATAGACTGAAGATTTTTCCTGGTGGTATCACCAGTGGGCGTGGCCGACCGCACAGTGCGGTTGACCAATGAGAAGTGGCCCTACTCCGCTGCGGGCTATATAAGGCCTGGTCGCCCATTGTTCATCTCCCAAATTATTAATTTTTCTTCATTACTTTTGGGGAGCAGGGTGCACCGAGCCTAAAGGGCTATGCTAATATCTATAAACTAGGGTTTATTCCCTAAACCTTTGTTTATTTTATATTAGCTTTAGGCTCCACTTTATTGGGCAAAGGGCGGAGCCTGATCTCCTCAATGCACACTGCGACCATATAGGTCTAGTGGCGGAGAAGATGCTGCAGCCCAGGTACCTCATGTAAGCATCTGTCCCTTGGCCACGCCCCTTCAGGAGGAAGGGGGACCAGGGTATCCCCGTTCGTTCCGCGCAACATCCGCACAGGCAAGGCCTGGGAAGTAGGCGTGTAAACCGAGAGAGGGGAACCTAGACAGTAACATACCGTAAATTCCGGACTATAAGCCGCGGCTTTTTTCCCGTTTTTTGGCCCCTGCGGCTTATATAACGGTGCGTCTTATCTATGGATTTTTTCAGAAAAAAAAAAAAAAAAAAAAAAAATCTCTCTTTTTTAGCACTCTTTCTAACTATAAATCCACTTCTGTTTTAATTTCCTCTCTTGCCCTCTTTTCACCACACCGCGGACACTGTGTGCACTGTAAAAATAAACAACGGTGGTGTTGTGTTATGTTGTTTTGTTGAAATGTTGTAATACGGTAAATGGGAGCTTCCTCAAACAGCCATCTCTTCCCGACAATCCCCTCTGTGCGTGACCACTTACATATGGTAATTACGGTAAGCAAACGGCCACTCGGGCAACAACTCCCTCCCCCGACTACCAGGAGAAAATCACAAACTTCGGCGAATTCACACAAAGGAAGATCAAGGAATATTCACAACAAGACGAGCAGTAGAAGCAACACTCTCACTTACCATGGGGAAGGTACGCAGAAATTCACACGAGGCAGCTTTCAAGTTGAAAGCAGTCAATCTCGCATTAAAAGAGAGCAGCCGCCGATCAAACAGAGCAGCCGCGCGTAACCTGGGCAAAAGGGACTGTCCGTCCGGGGGAGAACTACTGAACAACTCCCTCCCGACTATCAGGAGAAAATCACAAACTTCGGCGAATTCACACAAAGGAAGATCACGGAATATTATAGGAGTGTGAAAACATCCACAATTACCAACGGGTTCCAAAACGCTGGACTGCTGCGGGATGAAGAGGATGACGCCACGGGGACTGCCCCCTAGTCCGATACCTCACGAGTCCGATACCTCACGAGTCCGACACCTCATGGTTTTGGGTTAGGGTCTGGGGGAGGTTAGGTTTAGGCGTGGGGGTGGGAGAGGTTAGGTTTTGGGTTAGGGTCTGGGGGATGTTAGGTTTAGGCGTGGGGGTGGGAGAGGTTAGGTTTTGGGTTAGGGTCTGGGGGAAGTTAGCCTCTTTTTTCGGACTCGTGAGGTGTCGGACTCGTGAGGTATCGGACTCGTGCCATGGCACCTGAAGGAGAGAGGAGAGTGGTTGACGAAGCCACCCTGAACCTGTTCGTTTCCGACACTGAAGATGAGGACTTTGGTGGTTTCAGTACGCAGGAAGAAGAGGAAGACGAGGATTAGTGACTTGACTTCTCTGGTTACAGGTTTGCTGCACATATACGGTAGCCTATTGTTGTGTGATTTTGTCTGGGGATTAGTGACCTGACTTTTGTTTTGTTTTGTTGAAATGTTAATAAATGGGAGCTTCCCCAAACAGCGATCTCTTTCCCGACATTCCTCTGTGTGCACGAACCCTTTCATATGGTAATTAAACATCAAAACACCCGCGGCTTATAGTCCGGTGCGGCTTATAGAAGAAAAAAATAGTCAATTTTGGTCCCGCGGCTTATACACCGGTGCGTCTTATAGTCCGGAATTTACGGTAATTATAATAGGGGAATTTTCCTAGTCTATTTATTTATTTAAATTTATTTAAAAAGGATCCCCATTAACTGATGCCCTCTGGCACCAGATAATCTTCCTGGGGTCCAAATACAATACAATAATGCAATACAATACAAGTCTTATATACATATATACGATCACATTTGTGTGAAGTTATCATAATACATAATATATTAGGGGTGGGGGAAAAATCGATTCACCTAAGTATCGCGATTTTTAACTCATTGAGTGCCAATGACGACTTTAGTCGTCAATTGATTTAGTGACGTAGAGTGCCATTGACGACTAAAGTCGTCAATGACTAAACGTCGTCAATTGCGTTTTTTGACGGGGGGATGTCGATCAAAGCCAGATCTATCTCCTGTAAAATTTTGGGACATGTTGAATGTGTAAAAGCTATTTTAGGGACCCATTAGGTGGCGACAGTGCTCTCCAGATTAGAGAAAAGCCAGGAGAAAAGAGAGAAGAAGTCACGAGGAAACGGAAATCGCATCGATCGATATGCATGAAGCATAACGTTAGCTGTGCCTGTGAACAGCAGTCAATCTGCTGCCACAGCCCCTCCGTCTCCGCTGCAATAGCCCCTCCATATGATTTAGTTGGCGACACCAGTTACATTATTCTCAGCTGGGAGCCGGCGACACGATGTGAAAAAGCGGGGGGATGCAGCGCACTTTTCAGTGCAGAGTCAGAGCAAAAGCAGAGCGAGAGCAAACGCAGCAGAACCCCAGAGACACTCCCAAGGAGGAGGAGGAGGGGGGTGGGGCATGCAGGGCAGCAGAAAGCCCAGAAAGCCCAGAATCGGACGCAGCTTCACAGCTCACAACCGAAACCCCAGAAACGAGCGAGCCCGATCCAGACTGCCCCGCCGAGCGGCCGCCATCCAGGCAGCAGAGACTCGCCTGACACAAGGAGCACTCAGAGCGAGCAGCAACATCATGACACACCCACGGAGGAGGAGTTTGCAGTAGAGGGGGGGTGGGGGTGCTGTTATATTGAAGGAAATTACTGTTCAGATGTTTCAGGTCAGAAAATATTAGTTTCAGAGTCAATGATTTGCTTGAAATGCTATATTTCACAAAAGGCTCAATATCTCAGCTTCTAGATAGAAACGCAATTTTTTTCTGTTTTTGACCTATCTTCTCCGGCTGATAAGTAAAGAACGGAAAATGATATCAATAAACTTTTTTTGCTGCTGATACAATAGAGTCTCATCGCTCTTTGTGCGTGTTCGGTGTTTACATAGTAATATCACACAATATTCTGTGGGCCTCGAGAAATCACTGAAAACGCTCTGAAACTCTGGCACTGGGAGCGTCCGTTCTCCAAAAGTGGCTGGCACTCAATGAGTTAATGTCACGATTTTTTGAATCAATCTTTTATTCCAGAATCGATAATCGCAAAAAAATAAAAATAAAATAAAAAAATAAATAAAATTTTGGGTGCTTGCAGTCAGGCCACTCACTGAACAGCAGGCCAGATGCCGCCTACTGGTTTACTAGTGGTTTTATTACTTTATTAGTTAGTCTGAAGTAATAATTACACTTCAGGGTTAAAGTGGGTGCATCTCATTGTAAAATTGGACTTTAGTTCAAACGGCCCAAATCTGGCTTCAAACGGCCCAAATCTGGCTTCAAACGGCCCAAATTTCACGCGCGTCGGCCCATATCGGCCTGGCCTGCTTGGTATCTAATGCCCGGCCTGAATTATGATCCCAGTCCGCCCCTGTTTTTAACTATATCGCCCAGCCCTACTCATGATATAATATACAGTCTCTAGTGTATGATTCAACTTTTCCCATGTTCTAATCTAGTGTAAAAAAGCAAACAAACTGAAAAAATAAAAGAAAAAAATAAACAAAAATCGCAATAAATCGTAATATCGAATCGCAATAATCGTAGAATCGCAATACTTAAGAATCGCAATATAAATCGAATCGGCACCCAAGAATCGTGATAGTATCGAATCGGGAGATAAGTGAATCGCCACAGCCCTATAATATATATCAGATATGTGTAATATAACACATTTGCATTTTGGGTGGGTTACAAGTTACATTGTACATACATTTGTGAGAATACAAAAATGGAGTTGCTCGTGACCAGCTGGACTATTGATCACCTGTTAAGTAATGGGTTCTTAACACATTCACTAGTGCCAACAGTTTTTTTTTTTACTGTAGGTAGCTTCTGCCAAGTTTTTTTTTTTGAGGATTCTGGCTCATCTTTCAAGAGCCGAGGATTATTTTCTGCTAGGACTTTGTGAACACAAAATATCTCAAAATAACTAATAGAATGTGTGCTTTCTCTGTCTAAAAGAGTTAGTTTGTAGAGTTAGTAGTTATGTAGGCATTAGCAGTTGAATACAGCATGGTTTCAGCGTCTGAAAATGAAAGCTGAGAAAAATGCCTTTTTGTGAAATTCGATAGAACAGTCACTTAACCATTTATTTTTGGCATCAGTGAGACATCAGACATCTAAACAATATAGTTCTGAACAGTAATATCCTCCATAACAGCACCCGCACCCCCCTCTCCTTCAAACTCCTCCCTCCGTGGGCGTGTCTCTGGTGGCTTTGCAGCGTTTGTCACAAGCGAGTTTCTGCTGCCTGTCTGTGCTGCATCCCTCCCTGGCGGCCCCTCGTCGGGCGAGTCTGGATGGGGCTCGCTCGTTTCTTGGGTTTTCGGTTGAGAGCTTTGATGAAGCTTTGTGCGATTCTGGGCTTTATGCTGCGTGTTTCAAAGTGTGTTGCACCCAGTCTATTTTTGGAACCCCCCACCGTTGTGCGCCACCGTTGTGCGCCAGCGCGAAAGCGTTTTCGCCTACAGTATGAGAATGGCTTCCTCACGCTTTTCCCTGCAGTTTTGGCTGGCTTTCTCTAGTCTGGAGAGCACTGTCGCCACTTAGTGGGTCGGTGGAATGGGTTGTACACGTTCGGTGGCTCCTTATAGGAGATGTAAAAGGGTTAGATCCACGTCCCACCATCAAAAAAATATATATATATTTTTTGACGAGTTAACTCGTCCACGGCAGTCAACCGTTGTTGTTTTATTGACGAGTTAACTCGTCCACGGCAGTGAACGTGTTAAATGGAATTTGAAAGAGGACTTATTGTTTGATTGACGTATGTGATGGGGCAGCTGTTCCAATGACTGATGGCACGATAGATGACTGTTTTTTTCAAGGCGTTTGATTTAGGGCGAGGTAACATGATTTGGTCGTCAACTGCTGTTCTGGTGAAGTGACTATGGATGTTCCTGCATTTGACAATTTGACTGTGAATGAATTGTGGTTTGGTGGTGTAAATACTGTTGCTAAAGAGTATATTATCTATTAGTCTATTAGTCTATTATTATATTATAGTCTATTATCATGCTTATGGGGAGGAGATACCCCCCTCAGAGCATATGTTTTAAGGAGAGCCCATGAGCTTCCCTGAGGACGTTTCCATCGTCCTGGGGCTGCTCCAGGACCACTAAAATCTGTGCGCATATACGCATTGGGAGAGAATTTATCAGTTCTCACCCGTGCCCAGTACCGAGTGGGTTAGGGAGACCCCTGACACATCCCTCAGGTAGAAGCGGATGAAAGGCCCCGCCGAGGCCCATGAGGCCGCTGCGCAGGTGTCTCCTACTGACATACCTCTCAACAGTGCCATGGAGGAAGACATGGTTCTGGTGGAGTGTGCCCTGATGCCCTGTGGGGGTTCGGTCCCTGACGCCACATAGGCTTCTGTGATGGCATCACAGAGCCAGTGAGAGAGCCGCTGCATAGAAAGGGCGGTCCCTGGCATCTGGACTCTGTAGTGGACGAACAGTTGTTCTGTCCGTCTGACTTTCGCCGTGCGTAAAACATATTGCGCCAGAGCGCATACCGGGCACAAGCGATGAGCCGCCTCCTCAGTGGGGTCACTGTGAGGTGGGGGATAAAAACCCTCCAGGGAGATCGAGGCTAAGCATGAAGGAGCCACCGACAGAGCGCACAAGTCACTCACTCGTTTGGCCCTGAGTTGCGAGTTTTTTACTTTCAAGAGTTCCAGGAAGTAAGGTCCTGGATTAAGTAGTCTCGACATCAGACCCATGAGAGTTCTTACACTGATACACTACGTTACTGCATGCTGCAGAGCTCTCTCTGGGTCTGGGACACTTTCCCTCAGAGGGCTGGTTATGGGAGGGAACCGTTCACTTGGCCAGTCATATGCCAGTGATGGCTTCAGTCCTCTCCAATCAGTAACGACTTTGCGATCAGACAACACGGGAGGCACAGCCCATTTGCTCTCTCATCGGTGCTACGACCTGTCGCTCATTCAATTTCAACCCGCCTTCAAAACCAGCAGTGGCTGTTAACTGGCACAGACTCACTTATGTAGTATGCGGAGCGCAGCAATTCAACGTAATATTTGAGTCTGGGGAGAGACTATGGATTAAGCAGCACTGTCGAGTTGCAGCAAAATGGACAGTTTGTGTTGTACTTTAAATTATTATTATTTTTTAATCAAATTGTACATTATCAGCTTTATTTTAGCATTCAAAAGTAGCGCGAGACCCATTCCTGGCTGTTCATTGGTGGTCCTCCGCTCCCGCCACTCTCTCTCTAGAGGACACTAGTTTGGCCGAAGTGAGAGCCAATAAGAGTGCTGTTTTCAGGGAAAGCATCTTGAGCGATATTTTGTCTATTGGCTCAAAAGGTGGCTCTCGCAGGGCGCGTAAAACCAGGGATAAGTCCCAGTGTGGAGCCAGTGAAGGCACGACTGGTTTTATTTCGCCTTAATCCTCTCAGGAATCGCTTAAGGAGGTTGTGGGAGAACACCGTTCTATCACCAAACCCCTCATGACAGGATGAGATTGCAGCAGCGTAACCTTTGATGGTTTCTGCGGCTAGGTTCTTATCTGCCAGCGATTGTAGGTAGGAGAGGATACGAGGGAGGGAACACGAAGTGGGTTCAATCCCTTTCCCTCTACACCAAACTTGGAACGCTGATCATTTCATTGCGTAAACCATAGTGGTGGAGGGGGCTCTTGCATCCTGAATAGTACGCATCACGTTTGGGGAGAGACCTAGCCCTGCCAAGTGGTCCCGCTCAGCGGCCAAGCCCATAGGCGTTGGGACAGCACCGGTGGCTGGAGGATGGTTCCATCCAGCTGTGAGAGTGCATCCGCGCATCAGGGAAGTCCCCATGGTGTGCCCGTCAGGCGTCAGGAGTTGTACCACTGTTGGGAACCATGATTACGGCAACCATATTAGGGCGTCCTCGTCCGTCAGAGTATAGGCTATCGTTCCTCAGTCTAAGCGTTGTCAGTTGTCATGTCTCCTAGTAAACCATGTCGAGTGTGCTCTGAAACACCTTCAGTCCTCACACGAATATATAGCCTATACTCTGACGGACGAGGACGCCCTAAAATGGTTGTCGTACATGATGCATTTGTGCGTTCTGGTGCCACCAGAATCAGGGACAAGCCCTCCTCCTGTATTCGTGACCGGAGGTGAGAAATCAGTGGAACTGGGGGGAAGGCATACAGGAGGGTCGTGGGCCAGGGTTGGTGGGAAAAGGCGTCCACCCCTAGAGGGGGTTCATCCCTGGGATCCAGGGATGAACCATACGGGGCATTGCGCGTTCTCTCTGATTGCAAAGAAGTCCACCTCTGCCCTGCCGAACCTGCTCCATAATTCTCACACTAGAACGGGTAGCAACTTCCATTCTCCGTACCGAGGACCGCCGTGTGACATAAGGTCTGCGGCCTGATTTTCCACCCTGGAATGAAGAGAGCCTTCAGGGATAGCAGGTGTAATTGTGACCAAGTCAGCAATTCCCTCACTATTTCCAGGAGTTTGGCGGAGTGTGTCCCCCCTGGCAGTTAATATACACCGCTGCCGTTGTGTTCTGACTGTTCTGACTTTCGACTTGCATCGAAAATCTGTCGGCAGGCTCTGTCAAAAAGGGGTGTAACACTGCTCGCACACATGCTGCGCTTTACCCGATCAAAATGAAGTGAACGTGAGCGGTGTGTAGTCAAAACTTACCATTTTCAGCGTGTGGCAAGTTGCTACTTGCTACTAGCAACGAGCTAGAGTTGTTATTGTTGTTTCATAGCGACGGACGGATTTGAGCGGAACACGCAGCGAGCAGAAAAGAAATGCATTAATGGGCAGAGCCGGTCGGTTGGAGCCAATGGCAGAGCTTGCAGGGAGCGGAAAGGGATTTTCTTCCGCTGCCGACCGCGCCTCTTGACTTGACCTGTTGCACCACATTGAAACGGGGCTGCAGCTGCCCCCAGAGGTTAGAGGAATTTTTGTTTTTGTTTTGTTTGTTTAACCGATGGGTTCCCAGATTGGCCGTGGCTGTAGCGGAGGGCGCCGGTCTCTTCCTCCCTCTGCCGCCTCGTCTTCTCGCAGTGGCCGATGGCGGGGGTCTGCCTCCTTCTCTCTCCATGGCAGCCAGGTGGATGTCGCCGCGGACGTCCTGCAGACCAAATAACCCACCAGAGGATATTGGACCGTCGAGCAGGGTTTGTCGCAGGGGGGAGGAGAAGGTGGAGGGCAGCCAAATGTTTCTTTGGGTCTGTGTCTGACACGCCACGGGAGGAGTTGATGGTGGATGCCTCTGCCAGCTGGATGATGACCGCCATCGAGGTGCTCAGCTCCGCTGACATCTCTGGTTAGCACGCCGCTGCTCGGGTCTGAACAGCACACCTGTGGGTCTTGTCTGCTATCCTCATGATCTCTCGAGTGGAGGTGTGGGCTTTCTTTTGTCGTAAAAGGAAGCCCCTGGAAGGAGAGAGGGAATGAGGCTTGCTTCCAGCGGCGGGACGACGAAGAAACCAGCATCTGTATCCCCCACCACTCTGGTCATGTACTGCCAGCTTGTCGCCTCGCCCTTTGCTAAGCTCGGCTGAGCAAAAGCACTGTTGCCGAGCTCTTGGAAGCCCGGCATTCTGGGCCAGCGAGCAGGGCCGGGCCGCCCGTCGGCGTGTCTCGTGAGTGGTCCCGGGAGCACGAGGGTCATGCGGCGCGCTGCTTTAATGATCACCTCTGGGAGATTGAAGCGGGGACCCACTGGCTCGGTGGCTGCGGCAGGGAGAGGTGGGTCTGCTGGCGGGGTTGCGGCGGCGGCAAGCGGCGGTGGAGGGGATACTGGTGGTGAGAGGGAGAGCCTGAACAGCATCATGCCCTCGTCCTGGGATGAGGCCGCCTCGCCCAGCTCTCTCAACGGGGAAGAGGAGGTCAAGGAGATTGTGTCCTCTGGAGCGGTTTCCTGGTCGGAGGAGCCTGACTCGCAATCCATGCTGCTTTGTGGGTCTTCCCCAGGAGCAGCAGAGGCCCAATCGGAGACGCTACAACCATTGAGGGCAATGGAAAAGATTTAGCAGCTCTGTGTGATCCAGGAGCCGGCAGCACAGGCAGGCGGGAACAGCAGTGCTGAGCGCCTCGCTCGCGTGTGCAGCACCCAGGCACGAGAGACACTTGTAATGGGGATCCTCCCGAGCGATGTAACTGGTTTCACACTGAGGGCAAAGGCGAACGTCCGCCCTGAAGCGATGGTATGTGCGCTTTGGCCCGACGCCGCTGCCCGAGGGTCCATCGCCGGCAACGTGGGTTTGTTGGGAGCCGCTCATTTCGTTCATCTTGTCTTTTTGGTTTTAATTATTTTCACAAATCTTTCAAGACCCACAGAATATTTTCTTCTATGACTATGTAAACAATGCATATCCCAAAAGAACGAAGAAAGCCTCTACTTTCACAGAAAAAAAGTTTGATTCTACCTTCATCCGTTCTTTAGTTATCGACACTTGAATAGTAGTGTTCACCTAAAGTGTCTGTCTGTCTGTCTCCAAAATGCAGAGAAAAAAGCACCGAACCAAATCAAATGTCTCTGATGGCAGATACTGGCCTGTGTTACTAGGGATGGGTACTGTTCACATTTGAACCGATACCGGTACGATACCGGTACCTGGAATTCGGTACGGTACCGAAAACGGTACCATTTTCGGTACTTTACACGCTCTAATAAAAAAAATTACAGTTGTAAAAAAATAATAATCCAAACTTCTCAGAGAGAGCGGTCGGTATTCACTAAAGCCTTCATATCTCAGGCTCTGTAGCACATAGAAACATAAAATAAAAAGCATTTGAGAGCTTAACCCTTTGGCTTTTCGTATTATATTTGCCCTAATGTTCATTAAAAAGATTTTTTATCTTTAACCCCTAAAAATAAAAATATTCTAATGCATTTTAAGAAATGTTAATAAAGATTACGGCAAATGTAGCCCTTCCAAATAAAAAGCCACGGGTTTAAGCTCTCAATTGCTTTTTATTTCATGTTGATAGCTACTATGGAGGCTGAGGAAATACGTTCTGTTGAACCCTTGACAATTACTGCAGCAAGAGTAACGTTAGCGTTTAACGTTTAACACTTTCAGTGCCACGGCCCTTGGGCAAAAGGTTGCTTGCTGTGCCACATAGGCCGCAATGCATTTTAAAACAGTCATATAATTTTTTTAATAATTACTATGTAAACACTGAACACGCACAAATAACGATGAGACTCTCTTCTATCACCTGCAAAAAAAAGTTTATTGATCCCATTTTCCGTTCTTTAGTTATGAGCCGGAGAAGATAGCCTGATTGAACGAAAAACATACCTTTTTTTCTACGAGCTGAGATAACGAGCCTTTTGTGAAATTAAACATTTCAAGCACATCTCTGACTCTGAAGCTAATTTTCTGATGTCTGGGTCTGTCTGGGTGAAGTGTATGCTGCTCTGCTGCTCTCCGTGCTCCCCCCCCCCCCCCCCCCCCCCTCAACTGCACACGCCTCCTGGGTGTGTCTTATGTGTCTGGTGGCTCTCAGTCTCTGCTGAGTTTGCTGCGCACACACAGTGAATGGTGCGCGATATTCAGCTTTTTGGTTCCGCGTGTGTTTGTCACGGGCTGGCATGCTTCCAGTTCGGAATAATAATGCTGATTATGTGAATGTACTGTTGCAGCGTACATGAAGGTGCTCAGTTGTGACAGAGGATGCTGCTGCTCTGGGCACAGCTGGCGTTGTGCTCGTTGTGCTTCTGCACGTCGATGCATACGGACGGATGCGATGCGATTTCCTCCTTTTTCCCAGTGACTATTTCTGTGTGTTTGGCTCCTTTTTCTCTGATCAGGAGAGTGCTGTCGCCACCTAATGGGTTTGTAAAATAGGTTATCGACCTCCAATAGCTACAATATTGTTAGAGGCGACGTAAGAAGCTTAGATCGACACCCCCCCGTCAAAAAAACAATTTGGAGTTATGACGCCATTTGGCGTCGCTGGCACTGTACGGTAAATTTCTAATGACGCCATATGGCGTCGCTGGCACTGAACGTGTTAACGTAGTAACGTTTGCAGTCGTTGTGAAGACAGTGAAAAGCCCCGTTATCTAACAACCACAACGGCAGTGAAACAACTTATCCAGCTAACGCTAGCTAATTAAATAACGTTACCTGATGTTGTAGAAGTCGATGCCTCTCTCAACGTTACAGCTGAGGAGGTGCTGCTAACGTTAGCTGCGGTGCGGTAGGCTATCTGCTTCATTCACCCTCAGCCTATCTAAGACGTTACAGTCTTCAGCATTTAGCTAAATATATCTTGTGTTTGACCATGCTCCCTCAAGTTTGAGGTGTTTCCCTGGCCAGCTTTGCAATTCACATGACAAATGTTGCAACCAGTGTTGTCTGAGTCTATCTTGGTAAAGTGTAGCCACATTTTCGGGTGGTCCTGTTTGTTGATGTTTCAGGTGTGTGACGTACTGACGTAACGCGCTCTCGCGTGTTGCCTTAAGGCTCCGTCGGAATTTCTATTTTACCCACTCTCTTCTATTACTCAGATGCGTTCAAGTACCGAAATGAGGTACCGTTTTATTTCATGTGAACTGATACTCGGTAGTACCGCCCCCTTTCGGTCGGTGCCTGTAAAAGTACCGAGTTCGGTACCCATCCCTATGTGTTACACCAAATTATGCAGCCCATATGATTTGGTTTCCATTTCCGGCCACACATGTCCGCGGTCACAACTTTCACTAAAACATAAGAGAGATTCACCCCGCTGTCAGAGAGGGGTAGGCGGGTCACACTCGGGGTAGGCGGGTCACACAAGTGAGTTGTGTACATTTGCAGCACCTGATGAAAAAAATCCTCCAGGTTTGATTGACTGTCACGAGTCACCTAGGGTTGGGCAATAAAACGATAGCCAATATATATCGGTGATACACATGTCATCAATACAATAGTTTAACTCACGGCTGCATGAAAAAAACAAGATCCCATCTCCTCCCTGTCTATCATGTTCCATGTTAATGGAGCGTGCTACGAGTGACACGCACACAACCAATCATTTATCAGACAAACCTCGAGCATGCACCCTCCTCAGCTCATAAACAGCCAATCATGACCCTTGACAATGGGCATGTGACGCAAACAGCAGGTTTGGTCTCATCCGGCAAAAACAAAATGGCATTCCTGAGGTCAGTGACCATGAACTTTGACGACCAAAATCTATTCCGTTCATCCTTGAGTCGACGTGGCCGTTGGAGCCAAATTTGCCGAAATTCTATCAAGGCGTTCCCGAGATATCGCATTAACGAACATCGGACGGACGAACGGACAACGTGAAACCATCATGTTTGAGCTCGGCTATCGCCGGTGCAGGCATAATGAATGCAGAGGGAGTAGAAGACATGGAGGAAATTGTCACTAAAAGGGACCTGCCAGTTCGCCCGTATGGCAGTACAGTATATTGGATCTTTCAAGTCTGACCGAAAGCAGAACACCGTTGTCTGTAAACGTTAAAAGTATCCAATGTGAGTGAGTTTCAATTCATGTTATTTTAACGTAAATTGACAACGTATTAACACATGTTCTACATTAATAATGTTACTGTTACTATGAGCCTGCCCAGCATAACGTTACTTTGCGGGGCAGCTCCTTCACTGAATCACCTAAACGTTAATATTAAACAACCCTGAAATACACGTTACCATTAACAAACGTTTTTGTTTGTTTGAGAAGGCTGGCAATGCTAGGCTATGTCACCAAAATAAAACATCACCATGTCTGTAAAATAGGCTAGGCTACTGCTGGCACTCAAAGTGTGTGTGTGTGTGTGCGTGTGTGTGTGTGTGTGTGTGTGTGTGTGTGTGTGTGTGTGTGTGTGTGTGTGTGTGTGTGTATGTGTGTGTGTGTGTGTGTGTGTGTCTGTGTCTGTGTCTGTGTCTGTCTGTGTGTGTTAAAATTAAAATATTTGCCTGTGTGCCTTGAAAATAATGTGGTTCAAAATAAATGGGTTAAATGCAAACTTTTTTCTCATGTTTTTTTTTTTAATAAATACAGGTAATTAGAAATTATCAATAATTATCGATATCGACTGATATGAAATATTTTAAATCGATATAATTTTTAGCTATATTGTCCAGCCCCATTATCACCACGTCGGCTCGGTCAAAGTGGCTTCGGTACCCGCTGTTTGAGTAGCAAGCTGGAGCTTTTTCTGATGGGAATAATGTTGCTTTTCTCGACTTCCTGGTTTTGGTGGACAATCACGGTCGCTTCTGTAGCCTATGGGCCCTATCTTCCCCTGGCCTTAAAATAGCGTTTAACGCCAGGACAAGCGCTATTTAGTGGGCGTGGTCAGCGCATTCCATATTTTCCCCTCTGCGCTAAACCCATCTGTTAACCACTTAACCATGCTTTTAAGCGTAGAATTATTCACAACATGCTCATTGGAGAACTACAGTCATCATCACTGATGTAACAGTGGGATTTATGACATCACGGATGATGTCACAGTAGGATTTATGACATCACTGATGATGTCACAGTGGGATTTATGACATCACTGATGATGTCACAGTGGGATTTATGACATCACAGTGGGACAATCACAGTGGGACAGAGAAACAGAGCCTGAGCTCCCATTTATATACTGATGATAATGATAAACTCAGACTACCAGATGCTGCAGGCTCTGATGCTGCCATGATGTCACTCTACTGGAAACCAGAGAGAAATTCAGCTGGAGAAGAACATCTGTTGGTTTTTAAGAACCTGGAAACACAAGAAAGCAAAATAAGGAAACTACAAACTATCTCTCTCTCCCTCCTTCTCTGGCTCACACTTCCAGACGGAACCAGCGTTCTGGGAGTATACGTTCTGGGAGTATACGCTCATTTTTGAAACCGGGTCCCAGAGTGAATAAATCTGAAGACGCCACCCTTGCATTTCCGTGTTTACAACCCATACGCATCTTTCCTGAACCGATGACGCCATAGCCCCACCTCTCTCCACCAGCAACATTAACAATCATGGCACTAGCGTTCGTGCTACAGCAGCTACTGAGCCTGTTAGGGCTCTTGCAGGAAAATATAATGCTCCTCTATTACCGCACCGTCAGCAACAAGTGGACACGGAGAACAGCGTGTACAACATCCTCAGGGCTCCACAGCTGAGCTGACTCTTCCCATCCACCCCTCCCCTCCCTTCATCGGATATTTCCCAGAAGGCTTAGCGGCGGCTAAGTTTTTACAATAACACAAACAAAATCAGGCTTAACGTGTTAGATAGAAATAATATTTATTTTTAATACAACATGCAATTCTGGAATATTTTAATATTGGACAAAATGAAATGAAATGAAATATTTCTATAGCCCTCGCAAATACAACGTGAATAGGGAAGTGAGAGGTTTGACGAACACACGGTTGCACTGTGATGTCCGCTCGTCGTGTGCACTCCAACAAGACTTTAGCTTACTTGACGCCACTTTTTCAATAAAAACACATTTATGCCATGAGTTTATATAATGTATATTTAATATGTTGCATCATTTAGCCTGTGCTGTGATGTGCAGGAGCGGCCAATACGCTGGGATGTGTTTGCAACATATGTCTAAAGATCATGGAAGTGGATGATATCAACGTCACCGATAGTTAACGTTCTATATTGTAGGCTACAGGGAGACCATCAGCCCTGCTGAACAGCTCTGCATTTGCCTGTATAGGTTTAATCATTTTATTCATCAACATGGCAAACTTCCCCGCAAAGCCAAGGGTTTAAGCTGCTCGCTACAGTGAGATACACATCATAGACTGTGCGCCCCTAGTGGTTGAATGCCATATTGACGAGATTGTCTTAGGGTGTATTCACACCTATCTCGTTTGGAGCAGTTGTTCCGAAACAGAGAGCATTTTCCCCCTTGGTGCGGTTCGTTTGGGGGAGTGTGAACACAGCAATCGCACTCGGATGCGGGACAAAACAAGCGGACCGAGATTGCCAAGAAAGGGTGGTCTCGGTCCGCTTTAAACGAACTCTGGTGCGGTTTGTTTGTGGTGAGAACGTGATCCGACCTCGATCCGCCACAACTGCAGTAAACGGTGCGCATTTTTGGATAAACCAGCTGCCGTAGTCAGCTGCGCTGTGCGTAATGGAATGAAGAACGAGCATTTTTATCGTTTAAAAACAACATCTTTCAGATCCTGTTTTGGCGACTTGTGACTTGCATCGATAAACTTTGGGGGATTTTTGGATCATCACATCAGCAGTTTGAACTCAATCAACTTACCTCGGACCATGGGAAGCAACGTTAATGTGTTGAATCTCTACGGATTTTGCCTATAAATTGTGTGCGATGTGCTGCTGCGCAGCGGGTCCTGCTCCCTCTCTCCCTCCCTCTCTCTCCCTCTCTCTCTCCATTCAATAAATGAAAACAAATCGTGGTAATCAGAGCCAGCCTTCTTTGTGATAAGATTGTCTGGTTCAATCAGACAATCAGACTGATTGCATGTCTTCCTCGAAATGTCCGTTATTATTAAATTATTTATTAATATTTTATTCCTGACAGGACAGGTGTTCATATAGCCTATGTTTCGGCTAATCCTCATCTCCGTGATAGCCTAATAGCAGAATTTGCGAGGGTCTTTGATCTTCTATCTCCAAATTCCCGATAGCCTAAATAGGCTAAATAAATACATAGGCTTACATAGGCTACATAGCATACATTAATAAATAAATAAAGAACTTTCTCCCTCTCTCTCTCTCTCCCGATCCCTCCCTCTTTCTTTCTTTCTTTCTTTCTCTCTCTCTCCTCGCACAGCGCACGCCCGACATAGCCTACAATGGAGGTCTAACAAAACGCATTCTTATAATCATAATAGGAAAATTTCTGGGAATTATTATGTCCATCCCGAGAGGCTATTAGCCTATCAGAGTGTCTGCTGGCCAATCCAGGAAGTTTGACAATACTATTTGGACCGTTTCATTTGTGGCTGTGTGAACACAAACGAACCAAGGCACAAATGCAACAATTGAATCAATTAAGTACCTGAATCGGAACAAAGCAAACGACCTACAGGTGTGAATACACCCTTATTCTCTGTTTTTGGTGTACTTTGTGGCAGCGTTACAGCGCCACTTACCGGCCTGGCATATATTCTACAGCGGTTTCAGTGGTATTCAGTGGTTTCATGTGGATACACACATTTCTTGAAACGATTCCGTGTTTATGGAAAACTTTTCTTAAACGAAAAAAAAAAAGATTGCTTCAGTCTCCGTGTGGACATGGCCTTAACACATTGAGTGCCACAGCGCTTCAGTAAAATTGTCTGGAGCCTGTGCCAGATTCACTTCCATTCAGTTGAAAACAGCTATAGAATTTTTTCTATTAGGGCTATATGGACAAGGCTGGACTCTAATGAAACATTGGACACTCCTGCTTCTTTCAAAGAAGAAATTTTGTTTCTAGACAGTTCCATTATGAAATGACAGCCTCTGAAAAAGAGCACTTTCAAGGGTTTTCTGCTGTCTTTTTTTACTTTTCAAGATAAAGTCACTTTTATGAATACTTTTTGCACTCTAATTTCAAGCACATTCACTGACTCTAGCCAACACCTTCTGACGTAGCGACATGGTGTAGCCCCGTGCAGCCTGCGTGCCCCACCCCCCTCTCCCCCCTCTGAGAGCTGCAAACTCCTCCCCACACACACACAGTCTATTTTTCGCAGCCTCCGTTTTAGCGGATCCCAGCGCAACAAGGAAATGGCAAACGGAACTGAAGGAAAAGGCCTGGCTGTACGGCGTCGGGTGCTGCCCCCCTGGCAGGGAATCGTGTGGATAAACTATATGCAGACAGACAGACAGACAGAGGAGCTCAGTTGTGGGCGCGGATCGCAGCCAACCTGCAGACAGAGCGATCCACATGGCTCTGGCTGCAGCAGCAGCATCGGTGTCTCTTTTGATCACGGCTTTCTCCAGCACAAAGTAAAGGATCTGAGCGCCAAGGTTTTAGGGTGGCGCAGCTCCGGTGTAGATTTTTAAGGTGGCGCCGTGTGATCCCTTGAAGGGATTCATGCTCACTGGCTGGGTACGACCTTAAACAGCAGAATTATGGAATAATATGAATTATGATTTTAGGACGTCCACAGATGTCCTTGGCACTGAACGTTACTTTTTTTTAGGACGTCCACAGACGTCCTTGGCACTCAATGTGTTAATCCCCAGTAATAAAGGCAGTGAATCATTTTGCATCTAAATAATAATTAGCACACCCGCTTGAAATCTGATTGGCCATCCAAAATTCAGCTCATGTAGGCCATCAGGAACGGAAAGGGAAGGTGCCGTTTGCTTTTATTTGGTATGTTACATACAATTGGCTAAATTATTAGTTAATTCAGATTTAGATGATATTGGAGCAGCCGGCCTTTTTCTTTTTTTTTGCCGGAAGTCGTGACACGACCACACAACCGGGTCAAATGGACGTGGCTACATAAGGTGAATAGATTTGTGACTTCTACAGGAAGATATACCATTGTTTCACCACTGTCAGGCATGTCACTGTGGTAAGTCTACCTTGGGTGGTTACGACATTATGGCTATAATCAAAATCTCATTGCAGATTATGAACGGGGAAATACTCTTCCGGAACCAAGGTGTACACCTGACTGTTGAGCTCTATTGCACCAAACCTGACACACGTGGGAGCTGTATGAAACTAATGAATGTGAATCTAACACCTCATAGGGCTCATCTGGGACAGAGACGAGCCTGAGTAGCCTACAGTAGTACGGCTGCTACATAACACCATACACACACCACGCACGGCTCCTCCGACTTGCAACACTAGCACCACTTCCTTCAACACCTGGGTGTTGGATTTTTTTTAACCACTGGGGAACCGCCCATCTAAATAGACCCTTTTCACAGCGCCCATTTTGTGTAAAAAAGGCAGGGTAAACACAGGTGCAAGCAAAACAGTAATGAGGGTTTCCAACTTAAAATCGTGGAAGCTTGGAAACCCTCATTAGTGTTTTGCTTGCGCCTGTGTTTTGTTTACCCTGCCTTTTTGACACAAAATGCCCCCGTGAAAAGGGTCTATTGGAACCGTTCGGTTAATCAGAGCAACACTCTTGGAGTGTCAGAGCACACACTCTCAGCAGACAACACTCGCAGTCGCAACTAAAAAAAATTAAAAACACAGACGGAGGAAGAAAGGAGAAGGGAAGAGATCGAGGAGCTGAGCGCAGATTGAGTGAGCTGTCTGTGTCGCAGACGCAGTAGTCTCTTCTCAGACGCCCCAGACTCAAATATTACATTGAATCGCTGTGCTCCGAGAGCTCTGCAGCATGCACTAATGTAGCTAGCCTACAGCCTGTGTTTCTAAAACTACGATCCGTTGTTTGTTAATTCATACAGAAAGCACACGCTCTAAGCAGCTGTAGCCTAATAAAATACATGCTTCCATTCGGTTTAGGCTTCCAGTGACAGGTGGCCTCATTAATGCTAATGATTACACCTGCATTACTTCTTCCCAGCAAACATCGTCTTGACCGTGACGTCACCAGATGATATAATTGTGGTTTGGCATCTACCCAGAAAGTCTGACGTTCTCTCCACGTTCCTCCAAAGTAACGTTTAGACTGTCACTTCAAAACAAAAAATATTGATCTCATATTGCTTTGAAAACACCACATGTAGGTGTCTTTTGTGTTTTTGTTGAATAAAATGACATTTAATTGACAATTTACCTGTTGTGTGATCAGATAGTCACAGTGTGACATGCACTCCACGTGCAATGACGACTTTTATTGAACGCCCTTTTCTTTTTTTAATATGAAAACACGTTTATGTCATATAAGTGCCCATAGCAAGTGTCTCTTATTGTATTTATCACAAACTTCTTGAATCCTGTGGTGTATTGTCCCATTTCTCTTGCCGTAACTAAACGCAGTCTTGTGGGTCTTGGGTGTGCTGTATGCTGTCTGCTAAAATGGTCAAGTCACGTTGGTTACATTATGGTAAATGATATAAATATACCTGTCTCATTGCTGGTTAGAATCATGAAACAGAATTAGCGAGGCAGCTAGCCTAGTAATGCAATTTCCAGTAGGGACCGTGACTAGGGATGGGCATTTTAAGCAATTTAAATAGTCGAGTACTCTCCTTCGAGTACTCGCGCGGGCTGTGTGATTACTATGGTAATGACTGAGCAGGGGTAATCTGCTGTGTATGGGGCTGTTCACACATAACGTTTGCATTTTTGCATGGAAAAAGCGCTACCTGGAGCATTTTTTGTCAGGAGAGGGACTGACTGTGATATTAGGTGACGCTAAGCTAACATCTAAAGCCTACCTTTAGACAGTATCTCCGATGGTTGGATTAACGCTTTGGAGCAGACAAGTTGTGAAACAAGCGAAGGGAAGGCATTTGATTTCCAATACATGTCCATTGTTGCTGAATAGTGATCACCATGATGCGATTGTCTCCCAAAAAGTGATTCTTTCTCCACATTTCTTGTGACTAACGTTATGGGAAACGACAGTGTAGTCAGTAAACTAGTGCAACGTTTTGAATGAGTTTTATCGGGCGTGCGCTATGAAGAAGCGTGCTTCTCATTCGGGAGAATATCTCCAGGCACCATTTTCGGGAAGAGCTGGAAAACTTCCGGTTAAAACTTTCAAAATAATGTTACTTAAACAAAAGTAAATAGCTTATTGATGCACGTTGGAGGAGAAAAGGTATTTCAATGAATGAAGCAGCAAACCTTGTATCAAAATACTCGTTGTGATGTTATATGGCGTGAAACTGTGTCTGTAACGCATTACTCAAAATAAATAAGGTTACAATAAGCGTTTTTTTTTTAAAGCAACAAAGCGGATGACGTACTTGTACATTCTGGCTGACTTGACGCCCGGCCGTGCAGTTTGCTGCTGCCAGATCCACATAACGATGCGTGCGTAGATCTTCTATACCAAAGGGGTGGGGAGTGGGGCGAGTACCCGAACAGCAGAAACGTTACTCGAATACTGACGTTATGAACGAGTGCTCGAGTACCCGCGCCCATCCCTAACCATGACGTCAAAATGCTAAGTTCTCAATGTTAAGGATCTCTATATATGACCAAATCCGCACTCTTTCTAACAAAATCCGTAGCCTAATGGATAACACACAGGACTCCGAAGCGGGCGCCGCCCCGATTAGGTCATAGTTTTTTTCTCTCGATGTAGCAAAAATCGTTGAATCTGGACACACAGTAGGCTATATGCAACGCTGCTGCATGTATTTGTATCTGAATATCTGAATCTAGCCGTTGTGGGAGCGGCATATTTCAACGTTGTGGAGAAGTAGAGGAATTACGTCGCTACGATTTCCATTCCGGATATATAATATTAGACCCTGACTAGTATGGGCTTAGAACAGTCTCAGAAGTATTGAACTAACGCAGGGTTTTTCACGAATGCACATGCTTTGTTTCGCAGTTGTATTTCAGACTCACTAATGCACACAATCTGTTTCACAAATCCACACGCTCTGGTTCACAAATGTAATTTTTATGCAAACTTGTAATATAAATTCGGAAATGCACACGCTCTGCTTCACAAATATAATTTTTATTCAAACTTGTAATATAAATTCGGAAATGCACACGCTCTGCTTCACAAATATTATTTTGAAGCACACTTGTAATATAAATTCACAGATCATGCGAATTGCTCAATGTGCATTTACAAACTGCTTCTCATTTGTGAACCTCTGTCTACATTTGTGAGAGAAATCTCTGTGGTGAATTTGAGACTCTCCTGACGTGCAGGAGAGTCTCGTCGTTATACGTGAAAATGTTTGCTGGGTTGTTTTACCACCTCAAATGGTTGCTGTGAAATGAGCCAATCCTATTCACCTTATGTTCAGAGCTTAAGTGGGCCAAATTATTCCGGGTCCTTTTAACACTTCCGGCGGTCACTGCGCAAAATAAGAGAATTGTTTTTGGAGCGGACAGTGAAGGGGTAAAATAAAGAACGTACTGTAGCCTACTACTTTGAGCTCGGTACACAGCAAGCAAGCGAGTATCTGTAGTGGCAAATTATTGATCAAGTGTGTATTGATTGATTAGTTATTGGCTATGGCAATTCCATGCTGTATTTAGTGAACTGTGTTCTTCAGTCATTGCAGGAGATTGCTGTACAGAATAGTTTCTGTGAGAACATATGTCTTGTTTTGGGAAGTGTCTATGGGAATAGAGGTTCCTGTGGGAACCTGTGTCTTGTTGTGACAATAGACTGGATTTGTTATGTATTCTAGTGAACATCAGATTAACTATGGACGTCATGGAGAAGTACTGAGTTGGAGGGAGGTTGAATGAACGGATCCAGAAGAGGGCGGGTGCGATAGTTTCAGTATATGATGTGAAGTAAACAATAATGCGGGGCTCTTGTATCGTCAAATGTTGATGAGGGGAGACCTCCGTGCACGGAGAGATGATTGTGGAAATAAAGAAAACCTCCTATGAACATTTAAAACGGATATCTAATTATTGATGAATCGGCAGAGCATTGCAGTGGATATTTTTCCTCCACATATCCACTGTTAGCCAGGTCAGATAACGTTATCGTCAACAATGACGAGCACTTTCTTGTAAAACATACCTGGACTCCAACAAAGAAAGCTTCAGATAGCTGTCTCTCCTCCGAGGCAGCGCGAGCCACTAACGTCAATAAGACCCGCAGACGTTAACGTAATTCCCTGGAATGCGAGACTTAACGAGCCAGTTACATGGCGTTGCATTCTTAGACATTGCCGTTTGCTTTTATTTGGTATGTTACATACAATTGGCTAAATTATTAGTTAATTCAGAGTTAGATGATATTGGAGCAGCGCAGCCATTTTTTATTTTATTTTATTATTATTTTTAGCCGGAAGTTTTGATACGGCCACACAACCGGGTCAAATGGGCGTGGCTACATAAGGTGAATAGAGAGCCGCAGGGATGACGTATTTTTGTAGTCAGAACGCGGAAGTCCCGGACTTCCTGGTTCTTCACTGTTTCTGTCTATGGGATTTTTGAATGGGTTTTTGCCGCGATGCTTCAAATACGGTCTCTGGGCAACGCAAGATTAATCAAACGCGAACCAGAGTTCAGTCGGATAATCTTCAAACATGAGGACCACTTTCATGAGTTTTGTAGCGTAAATGCGAGCCCTAGAAGTAAAAAGCTCGAGCTAAACTAATCCAGAACTACACACTGTCGCATAGGCTTCCACGTCACGTCAGCACTCAACCTGGACTGTTGTTGATGTGTGCACTGATTACCCCGGGCTGAACGGGGCTGAACCAGGTGAGGGAAAGAGAATTTCCGTGTTCGTCCTTTGAAGTGGTGACGTTATTGACGTATATCTATGACGTATGACGTATACCATCTGGAAGACGCTACAGGGCCATATCCACCAAAACCACCCGGTTTAAAAACAGCTTCTTGAAGGAGAAGAAGTGTACACTGAGAAGTGTACACTGAGGAAGACTTCTGTCGAAACGTTTCTACCTGCCATCTGCTTCAATTAAATTAACAAAAGGAAATTTTTGAGAGTGCTGGCTTTTCTTCTCCTTCATAGACTATTTTCAGCCGTGCACCCACCAACTGTTTTTTGTGAGTGTGCTTGCTTTTCCCCTTTTTCTTTAAAAACAGCTTCTTCCCAACAGCAATAAGAACTCTAAACTCCCCCTGCTAGCCACCCCCTCCCCCCCCCCCCCCAAATCTGGACTTTTATTTTTCTCTGCTGCTGTATGTTCTCTGTGCGTGCTGTAATGTTTATATGGTGTTGTGTCTGTTTGTCTACTTCTTGCACTGAAGCTGAGCTACCATGCCTAAAAAAATGTAACGAGGAGTGCCAAGGACGTCTGTGGACGTCCTAAAATCATAATTCATATTATTCCATAATTCTGCTGTTTAAGGTCGTACCCAGCCAGTGAGCATGAATCCCTTCAAGGGATCACACGGCGCCACCTTAAACATCGACACGGAAGCTGCGCCACCCACCTCAGATCCTTTACTTTGCGCAGGAGAAAGCAGGGGAAAGCAGGGAAAGACGTGATCAAAGGGGAAACCGTGGCATGCTTCAGCCAGAGCCGTATAGATTGCTCTGTCTGCAGCGGACAGTGGGCTCGGCTGCATCCGCGCTCACAACTGAGCTCTTATGCTTCTATCTATCTCCACACGATTCCCTGCCAGAAAGCCAGCATCCGAAGCCGAACGGCCAAGCCTTTTCGTTCAGTCGCGTTTGGCATTTCCTTGTTTGCGCTGGGATCCGTCCGGGGCAAAAACGGAGTCTGTGAGACAACAGACTCTGTGCGTGTGGGGAGGAGCCCGCAGCTCAGAGGTGGAGAGGGGGGGGGGAGAGGGGGGGGGGGGGCACACAGGCTGCACAGAAACCACACCATGTCACTACATCAGAAAACACCAGCCAGAGTCAGTGAATGTGCTCGAAATTAGAGTGCAAAAGGTATTCATAAAAGTGACTATATCTTGGAAAGTAAAAAAAAACGACAGAAAACCCTTGAAAGTGCACTTTTTTCATAGGCTGTCATTTCATAATGGAACTGTCTAGAAACAAAATTTCTTCTTTGGAAGAAGCAGGAGTGTTCAATGTTTCATTAAAGTCCAGCCCTGTCAATATAGCCCTAATAGAAAAAATTCTATAGCTGTTTTCAACTGAATGGAAGTGAATCTGGCACAGGCTGCAGACAATTTTACTGAAGCGCTGTGGCACTCAATGTGTTAACGGCACGTAAAAGCTTCAAAACTCATAAAAGTGGTCCTCGTGTGTGAAGATGATATTACTAAACACTGGTTCGCGTTTGATTAAGCCAGCATTGCCCAGAGAGATTATTAGAAGCATCGCGCCAAAAACCCATTCAAAACTCCCATAGGCGAAAACAGTGAAGAACCAGGACTGTTAGCATCGATGATTTCCGGACTCAGCACTGCCGAGTTGCAGCAAAATAGGCAGTTTGTGTTGTACTCTGAAAGGGTTCCCCCCCCCCTTGAATCAAATTGTACATTATCAGCTTTATTTTAGCATGCAAAAGTAGCGCGAGACCCATTCCTGGCTGTTCATTGGCTAATGAGTCTCGCATTTTGGTCCTCCGCTGACGCCACTCTCTCTCTAGAGGACACCAGAGTCGTATAATAGAAGAGTTCCGACATCTCCATTCACTTCAATGGACCAGTTTTTTTCCAGGAAGTAGAAAGTGGAACTCTTGAGTAAAAAAAGCAGCACTGTCGAGTTGCAGCAAAATAGACAGTTTGTGTTGTACTTTGAAAGGGTTTTTCATCCCTTGAATCAAATTGTACATTATCAGCTTTATTTTAGCATGCAAAAGTAGCGCGAGACCCATTCCTGGCTGTTCATTGGCTAATGAGTCTCGCATTTTGGTCCTCCGCTGACGCCACTCTCTTACTAGAGGACACTAGAGGACACTATCCAAAACAATCCCTCCCTCTGTAGTCTTAGCCAATCACTGGCGGGCTCCTTCCCGCGACTCGCTCTCATAGGTGCTAACATGACTGACAGGCCTCTCAGCCTCTATCTTACAGTTAATCCCCGTAACGTTCAAGTCCCTCCGAAACTCGTAAAGACTAGTGCATGCACAGAACATTGCATTAACAGTGTTAGACTTAAACATAACAGTTATCCCATAACTCAGTCCGTTACAGTATTAACACATAATTCTATAATTTTGAATAGGCTAATATAATAATATCTATTAAGATTGTGTCCGCCCCCTCATATTCCTCACAGCGGTTTGATCCAGTGTTAGAAAAATGGTCTGACTTGATAGTTGACATTCCAAGTCAAGTCAGATGCACTCGACGGCACACTCACTGCAAACTTTTTCATTCTGAAACAAACATCTACAGTAGGCTTATTTTTTTATGTCCCGCTGTAAAATAATTATGGGTGCAAGGTCCGGTTTAGAGCGTGATTGTTCCCGCTTGCGCATTTCGTCGTTCAAACGCCAACAGTAGTTGTTTGTCACAGTATGAGACTCGTTTGAACGACGCTGGAGTTGGCATCCGATTGGCAGCGCAGCTCCCGATTGGAATTTTCCAGTGCACCTTAAAAAGTGGAATAACGCCTCTAGATGGCGTGGTTTTTGTTCATTTTTACTGTTGTATGCTATTCTTATTGACCTCAAAAAGGTTATCCTATTGGTGTAAACCGCTGGAAAAAAGAGTTGATTTCACAGTTTTTGCCCATCTAAGCCACATGAAACCAGGTCCAGCTCAAAGACCATTACTCTTATATCCTTTTCAAACCTGGCCTAGATTACCAAGGGGACATTAGGCTCTCATTATGGTCCATTCTCAGATTTGTGAAACCTATGCTGATTTGTGAAAATGTTATGTTTTCAGTGGATTTTGAGCATCTAGACCGCATAAAACCAGGTCCAGCTCAAAGACCATTACTCTTATTCTTTTCAAACCTGGCCTAGATTACCAAGGGGACATTAGACTCTCATTATGGCACAGTCTCAGATTTGTGAAACATATTGCTGATTTGCACTGGGTTTTTAACTCCGCCAAGCAACACGAACTCTGCACTCGCATCTTGGGGGTGGGTGCCGTTCGTAGTCGGTAGGACTGCCGGCGGTGAAGACAGCCTAGCAGAATATCGGGCAGGGGGACCGACGGGTAGCAGTCATGGCTGTGGTGGTGCTACCTCAGTCAGTTAGGGCTGGGGATCATAGGAGTGCTCTGCTGTTCCCTGGTTCAATGTGGAGGCTCCCTGTGCGCTCTGGGTGTCTCCAATCCTGCACTGGACCAGCGCCAAAGCCAAGACCCCTGGCGAGGGTATTGTCATCTGGGAAAGTTGAGTAGCTTATACGTTTTAAAGGGATTGTTTGGTTTGTTTGAAGTGGGGTCCTATGAGGTACTTGCATACAGTAGTCAGTGCACTAAAGTACCTAGGAGAACTGCACTCCAGCTGTGGCAGGCAGAGAGAGCTGTCTGCTGAGTGTGAAGGGGGCCATGAGCAAAAACGTAACAAAAACAACAGAAAAAATACATGAAATGCTTCCATACTGCTCACCTGGCATAATTTAAGTCTCCACAAGCCCTGACATGCCAAGTTGACTTGAAATTATGTCATTTACAGCCTGTTTTTAGCTGAAATGTTCACTGTAGCCAGGTTGTACCCTAGTTGTTGTACTTTCAGCCGCTAGCTCCAGTGCAGTGTTGGGCATTAAACTCACCTTATTTCTGCACTTTGAAGTCACAGGTAGGGTCGGGTGGGGCAAACTAATTATATCGGAAGCCTAGTTGCGGAAAAAAAGTGAGCCGTTGTTCTTTTTTTTAAGACAAAGTTTGACGAGAATATATCACCGAGTTGCCTGGAAACAGAGTCCAGACGCATGCGCACTGGCATCATTTTGTCTTGTAGGGGAGAGCCGGTACGAACGGGGCAAAGTCTGACTTAGACTGTCCCTTCAAAACAATAAATATTGATCTCATATTGCTATGAAAACACCACATGTAGGTGTCTTTTGTGTTTTTGTTGAATAAAATGACATTTGATTGACAATTTACCTGTTGTGTGATCAGATAGTCACAGTGTGACGTGCCCTCCACGTGCAATGACTACTATTATTGAACGCCCTTTTCTTTTTTTAAATATGAAAACACGTTTATGTCATAAGTACCCATAGCAAGTGTCTGTTATTGTATTTATCACAAGCTTCCTGAATCCTGTGGTGTATTGTCCCATTAGACTTGCCGTAACTGAACGCAGTGTTCCGGGTCTTGTGCTGTATGGTGCTGTCTGCTAAATAAATGGTCAAGCCACATTGGTTACATTATCGTAAATGATATAAAATATATACCTGTCTCATCGCTGGTTGGAATCATGAAACAGAATTAGCGAGGCAGCCTAACCTAGCCAAGTTCCAGTAGCGACCGTCACGTCAAAAGCCAAGTTTCCAATGTTAAGGAATCTATATATGACACAATTCACATAGTATTTCTAACAGATTCTGTAGCCCAGGGGTGCCCAATACGTCGATCGCGATCGACCGGTCGATCGCGAAGGTAGTGTGGTCGATCGCATGGCATTGAGGAAGAAAAAAAAAAAAAAAAAAAAAAAAATTTTTTTTTTACTGTTTTTCCACTGTTTCCACTGTTTTTCCACTGTTTTTCCACTGTTTCCACTGTTTCCACTGTTTTTCCACTGTTTTTCCACTGTTTCCACTGTTTTTCCACTGTTCCACTGTTTTCCACTGTATACTCAGTGTATATATATATAAATAAATATGCTTGGTAGCTCACTTTGACTTGGTCATTTTAAAAGTAGCTCGCAAGCTGAAAAAGTGTGGGCACCCCTGCTGTAGCCTAATGGTTAAGATACGGCACTCCGGGCGCCGCAGGATCGAATCCCTGACGATGTCATATTTTTTTTTTTTCGATGTAGCAAAAATCGTTGAATCTGGACACACAGTAGGCTATATGCAACGTTGCTGCATGCACAATGTGCAGATTTGTATCTGAATATCTGAATATAGCCGTTGTGCGAGCGGCATATTTCAACATTGTGGGGAAGTAGACGAATTACGTTGCTACGATTTCCATTCCGGATCTATTTTTAGACCCCGACTCAGGGCCGCCGCACCCTATACGCAGAGTATGCAGACTGCGTAGGGCATCATGTGCTCTTAAGGGCCTTTAAAAAAAAATAATAATAATAAATAAATTGTGCCCGCAGTCAGGCCACTCACTGAACAGCAGGCCAGGTGCCGCCTACTGGTTTGCTAGTGGTTTTATTACTTTATTCAGGGTTAAAGTGGGTGCATCTCATTGTAAAATTGGACTCGGCCCAAATTGGGCTTCAAACGGCCCAAATTAGGCTTCAAACGGCCCAAATCTCACGATTTCAGACGGACAAGCCCGTCTTTATTGTCACACGATTACACATCAACACATGCACGGACGGCCACAAACACACACATGCTGACGGTGGCCGGTGAAATTTGTCCTCTGCATTTAACCCATCCTGGCTTGTCCTTTCCTCCGGGGGGCAGGCCAGGAGGGGGTCATCTCGCCATTCCGAAGTGTCGGCATTCCGATCATTGACTTCTATGCTTTCGGAGAGGCGGCCCTTTTTATCTCCAAAAAATGTTTCGCCGAGAGGTTAGGTTCTGGGGGAGGTTAGGCTTAGGCGTGGGGGGTGGGAGAGGTTAGGTTTGGGGTTAGGGTCTGGGGGAGGGTTCTTTCGCAATGGCGAGACAGATCTCAATTTTGTCGGAATGCCGGTATTTCGGAGTGCCGACATTTCGGAATGCCGAGGTGTCCCCGGCCAGGAGCAGTGGTCGCTTTCTCGTACAGCGCCCGGGGACCAACTTCGGATGTTGTCGTCACTGGTCAGATGACGATGACGATCTGATCTTCTGCATGTTTTTAATGGGGGGGGGGGGGGGGGGGGGTTATGTACGGAGGAGCCCCCCTGGGGGAGCACGGGGAGAACATGCAAACTCCACACAGACAGAAAGGCCCTTACGACAAAATACCCCACCTGGGCAGTAGGCACTGAAGATATGGGGGGGAACACAACCACAGCGCCCACAGTGTCCCAGGCGAGAATCGAACTCAGGACCTTCTGACTGCAAGGCGACAGCTCTACCACTGAGCCACCGTGCCCCCTGGCTTCAAACGGCCCAAATTTTTCGACGCCGGCACGCACGTCGGCCCGTATCAGCCTGGCCTGCTTGGTATCTAATGCCCGGCCTGAATTATGATCCCAGTCCGCCCCTGCTTGCATGTACAGTTTAACAATCGCTTGTTTACTGACATGTACAGTAATTCTAACAATTGTTTGTTTGCCACATGTAATTTAATGTGAGATACACTAGTATCGTTCATAATTAATGATTTTGCAGTCTTTCGTTTGACAGTTATTGAAAGTTTTGCGGGGGGGGAAGGCACCACAAAACAATTACGCTTAGGGCACCCAAATGGCCAGCAGCGGCCCTGCCCTGACTAGATGTAGTGGTTTGACTACAGCACACGGTCGTTATACTTGAAAATGTTTGCTGGGAAGGTGAGTTTAATGCCCAACACAGATTGTCTAACGAAAATGCTATGCTCGATGGGAGGGCTCTTCCAACTCCAGTGTTGACATGAAATTTAGAAGAGCCTGAGGGTAAATATTTACCTTGGATCTGTGTGAGAGAGCGCCCAGCAAACATCGTCTTGACCGATATAATTGTGGTTTGGCATCTACCCAGAAAGTCTGACGTTCTCTCCACGTTCCTCCAAAGTAACGTTTAGACCAGCGATCCCCAAAGTCCGGACTCCGGTCCGCATCCGGACCCAGACGCCGTCCTATCCGGACCGAGCCCTATAACCTACAAATCATTGAGAATCGTTACATTTCACCAAGCTTTTCTTTTTTAACCGGCACATGCTTTTCTACCCTTTACGGTACTGGTTTAATCTGCCAGGAAGCTCACAGACCAATGCATGCGCTGTAAATCATCACATGTGATGCTACTCAGCCAATCAAATATCCGATTCGATTCTGCCTGTTCCAGTCGGTTCCAGTGCTGCAGGCGAGAGATTGTCCGACACGGAGATATGCGAGAGATATAAGTCATTTCACATGGCGTGCTCAAAAAACAAAAACAAAGATTTTGTTTTAATCCGGAGCAGGCAGACTCTTAGATGTTCATTCATTGTTCTCACGGGCAGCTCAAAACCAGGCAGTATGTCTCATGTGAAGTGCGAAACCTGTCTGTGAAAGCGCCACACGAGCAAACACACTCAAATCCAGACTGAGGGCACACTCACACATTCACTGCCCAACGGCATGTGACGTTTGCATTGCGAACGATCGATAGACAGACAGACAGACAGACAGACAGACAGACAGGCAGATAGATAGATAGATAGATAGATAGATAGATAGATAGATAGATAGATAGATAGATAGATAGATAGATAGAGACAGACAGACACTGAGACAGATAGATAGATAGATAGATAGATAGATAGATAGATAGATAGATAGATAGATAGATAGATAGATAGGGAGCTCACTTCTCTCAAGAGAAAAGGTGGAGTTAAGGGAAGAAAAGAAGATTTTCTTTCTCAAATTAAAACACTTTTAAGATGCACATTTTCCCAAAGCACTCTGTTGTATGTTATTTTTAAATGCAGCCATTATTTTACTTGAAATGAGAAAAGAACATGTATTTATTATTAGTGTAGGCTAGTTATTTATAATTAATCCAGTTAAATATGAAAACTAAATAAACATTGTTGATGTTTATTTTGATTTAACAGTCCGTTGACTACAGACATTGTACCATTAGGCTACTGCAATCATTGAAGTAGCCTAAGTTCAATGGCACTGAATCATAACGCAAGCTACTGTACGTTACAATGTTCCGGACCTTTGCTTGAGGACATTTTCTCTAACTGGACCTCTATGAATTTTAATTGAGTGCCCCTGGTTTAGACTGTCACTTCAAAACAAAAAATATTGTTCTCTATCTTCTATCGGGGTTTACCCTCCAATACAGAGATATGAATATATCTTGTATGGGAAAACCTGATTATTGGAATCAGGTGACGTGAATAATTACTTTAAGACAATCCACCTGTGGACCTGGTTCCAGCCGAGCTGATATAACCACCTGTTAACCACGCCCAACTCGACTTTTTCGATTTCACTGGAGCAGTGTGACGTGTGGTCGCTCTGTCTGAGACAATCAAAAATCTAATCTAACTTCTATTCTGACTCTCTCGTAAACAGCCTTGCCTCTTACCTTCGGTGGTGGGAGAGAGGACGATTGCCTCTCGTGGCGGCTGTTGTCGGGGTGAGCACAAACTTTCTCAGCGCTGACATATTGTCTCCAGGTCTCTGGAGGCTTCCATGTCTTGGGGCGCTAGGTCTTGTTTCTCGGCTCCATAACTGGACAGTGAGAGCAGGTCCGCGAGTGTGTTGTCCGTCTCCTATATAAACACAACTTCCTCGGCGCTGACATATTGTCTCCAGGTCTCTGGAGGCTTCCGTGTCCTGCGGCGCGTGGTCCTCTCTCGGCTCCCTAATCAGGACAACGAGAGCAGGTCCGCGGGTTCGTTGTCAGTTTTCTCTATCTATCTCTCTCTCTCTCTCTCTCTCTCTGGCCGCGGCTTCTGTCTGGCGAACAATTAGCCCGGGCATTAACAACGGTACACAAAAACACACAGACGGGAGCTAAAACTTTTAGAGCTCTTCCGTGTTGTTAGTCTCGCGAGGGCGGGGCCTATCGCGAGGTTTGGTGGACTGTGCATGCGTGTCAAGTTGGCAGCAAGCGCAGTTACACTGGCTTAGCACTTCCTCTCTTCAAAATAAAATCATTAAAAGGAAAGGAAGCTATGGCATCTATGAGCCATGTCTGTGTGGTGTGTGGAGTGCAGCTGCCCACTGAAGATGGGCATGATGTGTGTGTGCGTTGTCTGGGAGAGGAACATGCCTCTGAAGCGCTTGTTAATCCCTCCTCCTGTATGGATTGCTTCATTTTGCCAGCACGATCCCTGGAGGCTCGGCTTGGTGTGTTTGGGGTTAAGCGCAGGCGGGTTGCTGTAGCACAGTCTGCTCCGCCCCAGCAGGTTAAGCGCCTTAAAGCGGTGGGGAGTGGGGGTGGTTCCTCAGTGGATCCCCGCCCCTTTCCCTTACTTAGGACATTTTTGCCTGATGACAGCATCAGGATTGAGCAGGAGGATATCAACATAGAGGGGTTATCAGATGAGGGGGGCCTCCCTGAGGGGTCCGTCGCAGAGGGCGAACAGACCAGTGAACGCAAGCGATTCCAGGGTCTGATGGTCAGGGCTTCCCAAGCTTTGGGACTTGAGCCCGCCGCGGGCCAAGCCCCTCCTCCCTCGCGCTTCGATGATGAGGACGCGCCAGGTCCGGAGGTGCCATTTGAGGTGCCTCTCCTCCCGGAAGTGGAGAACCTAATGCAGGCTGGGTTTGCAACACCCATGGCTGCACTCTCCTTTACCTCTACCAACAGACGGCTGTCTGCCATGCAGGATAGGGGTAAGGTGGGCTGTGGCCCATTCCCCCACCGGAACCAAGCCATATCAGCTCTTTTGTTCCCGGCCAGCCCAGTGCTGGGGCCGGCTACTCCAACGGGGGACTGTAAAATGCTTGATGCCGCACTGGCTAAGGTGCATAGGCCGGTAGCAGTTCAGGCACGGTTGGAAAATACTGGGTCCATACTAGCATTGTATCAGAGGAAGCTGGTCCGCGAGCGGAGCACCGGGTTCGATGCTCATCTCATTGCTGAGATACAACTGGTTTCATCAGTCTTATCACAGCTGATGAAAGAGCAGGTGTCGACTGCCGGTAAGGGTGTGTCGGCACTCTGGGTTGCTAGGCACCAACTGTGGCTGTCCCGGTCCAAGTTGCGATCAGAGGACCAGAGAGCCCTCTTGAGGCTGCCGGTTGCGCCATCAGCCATGTTTGGTCCTGGTGCCACTGCTTTGTTGCAGCAGGCCCAGGAGGCCCGTCGTTGTGCTAAGGAGGTTTCCGATGCACTGACCCCCAGGTGGTCCAGACAGTCGGGGGGCAGGAGGAAGGAACCCCCCGCACAGACACAGAGGTCGGGCTGGGGCCCAAATGACCTGAGGGCCACTCTGGATGCGCGCCGTGGGCACGGCAACGCAGTCAGGAGGGCGGTCAGGGGCAAGCAAGGCAGAGGCGGCAGCCTAGGCCTCCGCCTTCTCCCTGACGCCAGTTTACGTCCAGCCTGCCTCCAGCAAGCCCGGGTGGGTCTTGTGGCTTGGAGGTCACTGCAGGCGAGCCCCTGGGTGGTTTCGACCATGACCCTGGTGTATCATATTCAGTTTGCTCGTCGTCCTCCGACCTCGAGGACCCCAACGGTTGTCACGGTGGTGGGCGCGGAGCACAGGGCAGTGCTCCAGGCCGAGGTTTCTACCCTGTTGGAGAAGGGAGCCATCAGGGAGGTGCCTCAGGGCAACAAACAGGCTGGATTTTACTCCCGGTATTTCCTCATCCCCAAGAAGGATGGCAGACTACGCCCCATTTTAGATCTAAGGGGTCTCAACAGACATCTCAGGCGTCTGCCTTGCAAGATGCTGACAATCCCAAGGGTGCAACAGTCCATCGACAGAGGGGACTGGTTTGTCACCATAGATTTGAAGGATGCCTACTTCCAAGTTCCGATCTGGGAAGGGCATTGGCGGTTCCTCAGGTTCGTTTTCGACGGCAAGGAGTACGAGTTCCGGGTCCTGCCGTTTGGGATCTCCCTAGCTCCCCGCACCTTTACCAGGTGCATGGACGCAGTTCTGTCGCCTCTGCGACAGAAGGGGATACGAATCCTGAACTATCTAGACGACTGGCTCCTGTGCGCACGCTCAGAAGTTCAGTGTCGGGCTCATCTGTCCATCTTCTTGGAGCACGTGCAGCAGCTTGGCCTGCGGCTCAATCTGGGGAAGTGCAGGCTGGAGCCTTCACAGAAGACGCAGTTCCTCGGCCTAGTGGTGGATTCCCAGGCTGCGCTGTTGTCACTGACGCAGGAGAGGCAGCTATCCCTCAGGGCTTGCCTCTCCCAATTCAGGCTGGGGGCCGGAGGCTGTGTCTCCACCTCTTGGGCCTGATGGCGTCTTCGGTCCAAGCCGTCCCGTTGGCCCTCCTACACATGCGGCCGGTACAAAGGTGCCTCCTGGGTCTGGGCTTGAGCCCCAGGAGTCACCTAAGTTCCACTGTGCTCGTCACCAGGCGGTTGCGGGCGGCCCTCCATTGGTGGGAGGACGACGGGAATCTCAGCAGGGGGAGTGTGCTCGGCCCAGTGACACATCGTCAACTGTGACATGCTTCACTGACGGGCTGGGGTGCTGTGTTCCCTGGCTTCCGGGGCTAGAGCCCCGGATGTTTTTTTCCTAGCCCCGGATGTTTTTTTCCTAGTTTTTTTTTTTTTTTTTTTTTTCTTCCAATAAACAAAGTCTGGCATTAATAATCAGTACATTATACAAAAAAATCAGACTAAACATTTACAAAATTGGAACAGACAATCAAATAAACAACAAAATAAAATAAATAAAGCAAAATCATTAAGTCAGAGTTCTAAACAGTTTTCTAAAAAAAAAAAACAGAAAATATCAGTAGGCTATGCAGGACCAAATTATCAGTTACTATTGTCATAGTGTGTCATTACATAATGTTTCTGCTTCACTCCTCACCACCTCCTATCCACACGAGCTCATCATCTCACTATGAAATTATTCAAACAAATGACATGCGCCAACATGCACAGCATCACAGTAGCTACAACTATGAAATTATCTTATGTTATTTAGTTGTTTAGTTGTGAAGATATTTTCTGAGATAAATGGGCCTTGATGCTCAAGGCCCATTTATCTCAGAAAATATCTTCACACAGAATATTAATAACCATACAACCTACAACGCTAGCATCAGCATGAAGCCACAGCCATCCACTCCAATGTCTATAGAAGCTAACGTTAGCATGACTGTCACAATAACAATGCCTTCACTTCACAGTTACATTAAACAAAACCACACATCACTGCTTCATTAAACCATTACAACAAACAATACGTTGTTCCCAATTCCAGCTAGGCGCTTTTGATTAGATAGAACCGTAGGTTGAAGAGCGACATGTGTTTTGCGACCGGCCGGTGAGCACACCTTACGTCAAGTAGCGTAGATATAACATCACTACGTCCGCTCTAAGTTTCAAAATAAAAGTACCATATGATACAAAAACGGCACCATCAGAATTTAGGTTTACAGGAAGCGTGTACCTTAATAAAATACCTTCAGAGGAGTTACTGGGGGGGTTCGTACCATTGAGATATAATATTTAATAAAATAAAATATGTAAATTTGCTAAGTGGACTCCCGCCAGAACCCTATCAAGGACCTCTGGTGGTCCCTGGACCTCGAGACCCACTAATCTTGTTCTTCTGTATCCATCTCAAATGACTCACAACATGGGTATTTACGGATTGGAAAAACCAAAAAAAATTGAGTGGGGGGGGGGGGGGAGCCCCCTCCCCCCTTACCCCCCCTCCCCGTCGGGGTACCTGGCTAAAGCCCCCAATGTCTTCAGGACCTAGAAACGCCCCTGATGCTAGAGCTGACAGCGGTCCATCTGGCCCTTCGCCATTTTTTGCCATTCCTGCAAGGCCAACACGTGTTGGTGAAGACAGACAGTGTGGCAGCGGCTGCTTACATCAACAGGCAAGGGGGGTTGGTTTCCCCTCGCCTTTGCGAGCTGGCACGTCGGCTTTGGCTTTGGGCATACCCCAGGGTTCTCTCCCGGAGGGCAGTCCATGTGCCAGGGCGGGACAATTGTGCGGCAGGTCAGCTGTCCAGGGGGGGTCCGGACCCAGGGGGGTGGCGACTGCACCCCCAGGTGGTCGCGGAGATTTGGCTCCGCTATGGACGGGCAGAGGTCGACCTGTTTGCATCACAGGAATCCACCCACTGTCCCCTGTTCTTCTCGCTAGGGAAGGACAATCCTCCCCTCGGAGTGGACGCCTTGGCTCACCCTTGGCCACGCTTCCTGCTGTACGCTTTCCCCCCATTTGTTCTCCTCCCGGCCCTCCTACAGAGGGTACGGTTCGAGGTGATGAGGCTGGTCATGGTGGCCCCGTGTTGGCCACACATGACCTGGTTCTCGGACATCCCGCCACTGCTGGACGGGACCCCATGGGAGCTTCCAGTGCGGCGGGACTTGCTGTCCCAGGCACAAGGTGCTCTGGTTCATCCCTTTCCCCAGGGGCTCAAGCTCTGGGAGGGGCCCCTGAGGGGACCGAACTATTAGCCATGGGGCTGTCTCCTTCGGTGGTCGGTACACTGCAAGAGGCTCGGGCACCATCGACGAGAGCACTCTACGCTTTCAGATGGAGGGCCTTTGCGGCCTGGTGCAGGGAGCACCAGATTGACCCGCTTACATCCTCTGCCACGGCCGTTCTGCAGTTCCTACAAGGGCTTTTGGATGCCGGGAAGTCGCCGTCCACCCTCAGGGGTATGGTGGCGGCAATTAAGGCAGCTCGGGTTGGGAAGTATCGGTTGTCGGAGGAGGTAGACAAGCTGATATCCCAGTTCCTCAAGGGCGCCAGGAGACGCGTCGGCCTACGCAGATTTTTGCCTGAAGAGGCAGGGGTAGTCTTGCGACCAAACCCTGCATTCCTTCCTAAGGTCTTGTCCATCCCTCAGCCGAGCCAGGCCATAGAACTCCGGTCCCTCTACTCTGCTACAGAGGAAGGGGAGCGCAGGCACTCGCTGGTTTGCCCGGTCAGGACACAGAGTGTATCTGGACCGGACACAGGGCCATAGGCAGACTGACCAGTTGTTTGTCTGTTTCAGGCCAGACCGCCTGGGGCAGCCGCTGTCTAAGGCCCGTCTTTCCCACTGTATTGTGGAAGCTATCCAGCAGGCATATGTGGTGGCTGGGATGCCCTTCCCTTCGGGGGTGCGGGCACACTCGACCTGGGGCATGGCTACGTCCTGGGCGGCGTGGCGCGGTGCGTCTCTCGGTGAGATCTGCGAGGCGGCCACCTGGTCGGCCCCTTCCACATTTGCTCGATTCTACCAATTCAATGTGGCTGCAGGCACGTCGTTCAGTGAACGAGTGCTTGGCGGAGCCCGGCGGTAGTGACTTATGGTTTTGTTTCCCTGTCAGTCAGCCCAGTGTGGGCTGGTCTGAGTGGCCTCTTGACCCCTCTTGTTGAGCCTTCGCGACTTGCGGGGCCAACTCGCCCTCGGTAGCGTCTGGCGCCAGGGCTCGAACCGGCAGCATCCTGCGTCTGGCGGAGCTGGCCGACTTTGGGGGGGGTTTGTACATAGTGTACATTTGTATATACTGTAGTTGTTGATGCACTTGTTGATTTTGTAGAGCACTCTTGGTGGTGGTGACGTCTCATTCGAAGCTCCCACGATTCAGCCTCCTGGGGGAGCTGGTGCTGCTCTATTCCCTCGCGGTGTGTCTTACAGCACTTCCCATACAAGATATATTCATATCTCTGTATTGGAGGGTAAACCCCGATAGACGATAGAGAACGTAAGGTTACATGATGTAACCATGGTTCTCTGAGTAGAGGGGTTTACCCTCCAGCTCGAGGCCGCTCGGGGATTCGTTCAATCGAAACTTTAGTTGAGTTGGGCGTGGTTAACAGGTGGTTATATCAGCTCGGCTGGAACCACGTCCACAGGTGGATTGTCTTAAAGTAATTATTCACGTCACCTGATTCCAATAATCAGGTTTTCCCATACAAGATATATTCATATCTCTGTATTGGAGGGTAAACCCCTCTACTCAGCGAACCATGGTTACATCATGTAACCTTACGATCTCATATTGCTTTGAAAACACCACATGTAGGTGTCTTTTGTGTTTTTGTTGAATAAAATGACATTTGATTGCATTACTTCTTCCCAGCAAACATCGTCTTGACCGTGACGTCACCAGATGATATAATTGTGGTTTGGCATCTACCCAGAAAGTCTGACGTTCTCTCCACGTTCCTCCAAAGTAACGTTTAGACTGTCACTTCAAAACAAAAAATATTGATCTCATATTGCTTTGAAAACACCACATGTAGGTGTATTTTGTGTTTTTGTTGAATAAAATGACATTTGATTGACAATTTACCTGTTGTGTGATCAGATAGTCACAGTGTGACATGCACTCCATGTGCAATGAGACTTTTATTGAACACCCTTTTCTTTTTTAATATGAAAACACATTTATGTCATATAAGTGCCCATAGCAAGTGTCTCTTATTGTATTTATCACAAACTTCTTGAATTTTGTGGTGTATTGTCCCATTTATCTTGCCGTAACTGAACGCAGTCTTGTGGGTCTTAGGTGTGCTGTATGCTGTCTGCTAAAATGGTCAAGTCACGTTGGTTACATTATCATAAATGATATAAATATACCTGTCTCATCGCTGGTTGGAATCATGGAACAGAATTAGCGAGGCAGCTAGCCTAGCAATGCAATTTCCAGTAGGGACCGTGACGTCAAAATGCTAAGTTGTCACTGTTAAGAATCTCTATATATGACCAAATCCGCACTCTTTCTAACAAAATCCGTATCCTAATGGATAAAACACAGGACTCCGAAGCGGGCGCCGTTTCTTTCGATGTAGCAAAAATCGTTGAATCTGGACATACAGTAGGCTATATGCAACGCTGCTGCATGTATTTGTATCTGAATATCTGAATATAGCCGTTGTGTGGGAGCGGCATATTTCAACGTTGTGGAGAAGAAGATGAATTACGTCGCTACGATTTCCATTCCGGATATATAATTAGACCCTGACTAGATGTAGTGGTACAGCACACGGTCGTTATACGTGAAAATGTTTGCTGGGCGCTGACATATTGGAATATACCAACTGTTAGATTACTAACACGTTTACAGGCTGTCCATGTAAATATGTTATATTTGTGATGTGTGGATGGAATTCACGGGTTCGGTTCTAAAAAGAGATAAGCTTGTATCTAGGTGAACTGGACCCGCAACACACCACGGCAGAACAAAATAACCACAAGGCTGTCAGGTGGAAAGTTTGCAAAAGGGACATTGACTACCCAGCATACGGCGCAGGCCCCAGGGCGCAGGCCCCAGGGCGCAGGCCCCAGGGCGCAGGCCCCGAGGCAGACAGCTTTACGGGACAGCCCAAGCCGAGGTGTGGAGGCTAGGCAGTACACTAGCTTCCGCTCATTAGTTTTAGACGCTAACAGAAATAAGTATCACACACACACTCACACCCATACGTGAAAATAAGGCAATAAAGAGAGTAAAGAACAGGAGCGGGAGAGACAACATGTCTTCCTCGTTTGGAGTGGCAGAGAGCGAGCCCCGCCATATAGATTACACCCCCCTCAAGTCAACTCCCACTTTCCCATGACAGCCTCACGCGACGTCTAGTCTGGGCACCTTTCACCCCGCTTTTTGTCATGGGGGTGTAAACCACGGAACCAGAATGAACACCGGAAGGACGTGCACCAAAAAACGTCTTTGTTGCCGTTAGCTTGACGTCTCTTTCCTCGATTAATTGTCTGATGCAAAGCTTGTATTGGCTTAAAAGATGTGAGATTGTGAATCCGCAATGTTTCTACAAGAACTTCTTCAAAAACTTCGTTCGGTACGTCCATCTTTTGTTTTGTTGTTTGTCGTTCTGATACGTTGTGTCTAATTGTCAAGTTAACGTAAAAGTTGACGAGCTATATCTGCTGTTACTTCCTGTCTAGGGCGGGCTCTAGGCCGGAACCAGGCAGGGTGACAAAATCAATTGTGAACGGAGGCCAGGCTCTTTCTCGCCGAGAAGAGCCTGGTGACGCGAGGTTACGCGACGTCATAAATAACATAACAGGGGTAACCGGCAACCATCATATATTAACGAACTGTGACAATGTTTTAAAGGTGTATTATGTTCAACAGCATCCCCGTTGTTTTCCCTGTCATGGTACAGTCAGTGGGCACTATGGCGCTGGGAAGGTTTGCTAGTTGTACTCGATCAGTACTACATGACCCCCCTAAAGGACTCTTTTGTAGCATTAAACACTCGTGCTGGACTGAACGCTGCATAGGAGGTAAGACAAACACGTGTACTGCCTGGTCGGTCCACAGCTGGACCACAGTGTCTGGCTGCTTCACAGACAATCACAGCCCAGAGAGGGGATCTTGGACTTGAGTAGCACTTACAGTCGTACACACTTGAGACTTCATTGACTTGAGACTCGTCCTCAAAGACTTGAGACTTGAGGTTTGGGACTTGTTGTGAACAATCTTTATTTATTTATTTATTTATTTTGTATGGATTACATTAAGGAAATATCTGCTAATGTCATCTAATCAATGATACATATGCTAACTAATAGATGGAGTGAGAATAATACAGTAGGCTACATGCCTTAGATTTAGCTATGCAGTGTAGACCAGATGGCATGCAGCAGATGATAGACCGCTCATCCATAAGAGACTTTAGACTTGACTTGACTCGTAACTCGTAACAAAGACTTGAGACTTCACTTGAACTTGAGTTCAAGGACTTGAGACTTGATTTGGACTTGTAACAAATTACTTCTGAGCATCTCTGACACGATGAGCGCCTAGTAAATAACGTGTAAATAATAATGTGCAAATATATTACTGTGTAGCCTATACCTGTGCTAACCAGGCTGCAACTCTGTAACTCTAATTTACTAAACTGATGTAGGAGATAGGAGTAGATGTAATGAGGGATGTAGCAACTAGCCTCACTTTGCCCGCATTATTTTTTAATGTGCAGAATAGTTTATCCACCTTAGTCTGACATATGTAATTGTTATGAGATAAATTCCAGTATGGGTCATCATTAGTATCCAACTGGTGTAAGGTATTCTATAAGGTATTTTTAAGGGAGGAAGGCTTAAATGGGTGTTGATTTTTGTTTGTTTTGTTGGTTGTTCACCGACTGGAGGTTACGCGATCCACCTTTTTATTTGACCACTACATCACTGCCTGTGAAACAGTCGTAATCATACTGTTAATCCTGAACAACTGTTTTCTCCTCAGCTAAAAGACATCTCTTGTCAGAGGATGTTGTCAAACTACAAGACTTCCAACAAAGGAAGCTGGCTGTGGCTCATCTCACTGGGTCAAAAGGTACAGCGGTTCTGGTCGTCACTGATTATGACACTGGAGCAATTTGAAGTGGCCTACAACCTATTTTGTTTTATTTGCAGTAAACTGATGTGATAACAAGCAGCGGGAAATTCATTTAGCAGGGAATTACATCGAGCTGTTCAGCCAGAAACTACAGAAGAATGAGCGGATACTGACAGATGAACTGAAGCTTCTCCTCCACTTGACACATGGAGACAGACCCACACTCTCCTGAGGGCTGTGAAAGCAACCTGTTCTCACCCACAAATTTTTCCACCTGACCAAACCTGAGTATTTGATGAGCTGGGAGTGCGGGGAATATGTTGGTGAAAGACGGATTCACATCCAAACAATGAGCGGTTAGTGCCCCTTACGAAAAAGTCACATGTGGAAATCACATGTGATTTTGAAATATGTGTTTTTTGGACACACGTTTCGTGTGACTCAACCACATGTTTTAATATCACATGTGGATGTTCACATGTCAAGCCACATGTGGAAGTCACATATGATTTTGAAATGCCACATGTGATTGACATGTGGTTTTAATTGTGTGGAATTGTGTGGAAAATCACATGTGATTATGGAATATATGTGGTTTTTGGACACATGTTTCGTGTGATTCAGACCACGTGATTGACGTGGTGTTAATATCACATGTGGGAATATTCACATGTGGATACTCACATGTGGAAAATCACAAGTTATTTTGGAATATATGTGGTTTTTGGACACGTTTTGTGTGATTCAGACCACATGTGATTGACATGTGGTTTTAATATCATGTGGATATTCACATGTGGGAAATCACATGTGATTCTGGAATATATGTGGTTTTTGGACACATGTTTCGTGTGATTCAGACCACATGTGATTGACATGTGGTTTTAATATCACATGTGGGAATATTCACATGTGGATACTCACATGTGGAAATCACATGTGATTTTGGAATATATGTGGTTTTTGGACACATGTTTTGTGTGATTCAGACCACATGTGATTGACATGTGGTTTTAATATCACATGTGGATATTCACATGTGGGAAATCACATGTGATTCTGGAATATATGTGGTTTTTGGACACATGTTTCGTGTGATTAAGACCACATGTGATCGACATGTGGTTTTAATATCACATGTGGGAATATTCACATGTGGATATCCACATGTGACCTTGAACCACATGTGGTTTTAGGACACGTGGTTTTGTGATTCCCTCCACATGTGAATATTCCCACATGTGATTCAATATGTTGTGGACCACATGTGGTTTTGGGACACGTTTTGGTTTTTCACATGTGATTCAACATGTGGTTGAAATGTGTAATTTCCATGTCCAACAACCACATGTGGTTCAAGATCACATGTGGGAATATTCACATGTGGTTGAAACACGAACCTTCCAACATGTGATCTTGAACCACATGTGATTGTTGGGACATGTGTTACATGCCAATTGGAATAACATGTGAAAAACCAAAACACATTTCTCCAAAACCACATGTGGAAAACATAGAATCACACATGGTTTCAACATTACATGTGGGAATATTCCCATGTGGATGGAATAACATGAACAACAAAATCACATGTCCTAAGATCACATGTGGGAACATTCACATGTATTAGTAGACAACCACATGTGAATGATCCCTTCTTTGACACATTTTCCACATAATTTCAGATTACATACAATTTGACACATACCAGTAGGTTATTTGCAACACACAACACATGTACAAGAATAAAATTATCTTATTTATTAACAAAACTTCACCTTTTCATAACTGCATTTATCATACATCTCTAGAAAAGGGAGTGATTGACAGATCGCATGTACAGTGATCACGGAACAATTGCAGGTGAAGCTGCAGCTCTGATGGATGAAAAATAAAGATGGCAACAGCCACCACTTCAACTCCAAACGGGAGACCAAAATCAAAGGGAGTGATTGACAGATTGCATGTACATGTACAGTGATCATGGAACAATTGCAGGTGAAGCTGCAGCTCTGTTGGATGAAAAATAAAGATGGCAACAGCCACCACTTCAACTCCAAACGGGAGACCAAAATCAAAGGGAGTGACTTGACAGATCGCATGTACAGTGATCATGAACAATAGCAGGCGGAGCTGCAGCTTTGGGAAACCCCCCAAGGATGAAAAATAAAGATGGCAACAGCCACCACTTCAACTCCAAACGGGAGACCAAAATCAAAGGGAGTGATTGACAGATTGCATGTACATGTACAGTGATCATGGAACAATTGCAGGTGAAGCTGCAGCTCTGATGGATGAAAAATAAAGATGGCAACAGCCACTTTTTGGGGAGTTTAGCTCGATTGCCATTTTGTCCCCACTTACCCTAAATATACACTGTCTTTACGGTCACTCTCGATGCAGTATGGAGAGAGGGGTCATATTTAGCGATACAACAGTGGAGGCGGCACTACCGTTCAAAGGCAACAAAACACAGCGCCTAAAGCTCTATGCACATGTGTACATGTTGTGACTAGTTTATTCACCATGCTATGAAATAATAATCCATAGTTGCATGAAACATTATTTCCATAGTAAATCCATACCGGGTCACTTCCTTGTTTGTCTGTGGACAGCGCTTCCACGCATGCGTTATTTGCACATGCGCTGTACACCCGGCAGCGATGTTTACTAAATATTTATTTACCTCAAAAAATAGTTTTTCTGCATTTTGGATTAGTACCCGAGTCACAAGATGTACATAGAGCTTTTTGGCACTTTGTTTTGTTGCCTTTGAACGGCAGTACCGTTCTATCGCTAAATATGACCCCTCTCTCCATACTGCATCGAGAGTGACTGTAAAGACAGTGTATATTGGGGGGATATGGCAATCGAGCTAAACTCCCCAAAAAGTGGCCTATCCCTTTGTAATAACTATGCTAGGGTGTCATGTGAGCTTCCTGTGAGACTTCAGAACTTGGGGGTGTCATGTCCCTTTCAGGAACACCTTTTCTGCCGCTGACAAGTCTTCTGATCTTGTTGGTTCCCCTGTGAAAATTTAAATATCATTAGAATAGCCCTGTGAAAATTTTAATATCATTAGAATAATCAAGGCAATTTCACAAACATACTGGGGTATTACAACCAAAACTAGGCAAACCTAGTGTAGTCCGGCTGTGAACTGAAACATTTGATTCAGGACTTTATATTCACAAATGGTCCCATAACTTACACAAAATCTATGATGCATAGAGCAACATTCTCAGAATTTTGGGCAACACCCTATGCCCTAAAACAGATGCTGTAAAATGTGCCATGGATAATGGATGGAGATGCAATAAATCCAACAAAAAATGCTACAACAGAATCTGTGCCCCTACGCCCCGACTACAATTACAGCTCTATTATGAAACGAATACAACCCTAACACTGCAGGGGAAAAAAGAGCGATACAGGCAGAGAGATACACCAGATATCAGACCAGAACACTAATTGAGCACAGATCAGCTCTTCTCCTTTCAGAGAGAGCCTGGAGATGCAAGGTTAGCCTTCTTCTAATGGCTTTTCGGCAGACAGGATGATGCCTTGTGGCACATCCCCTCCACCCCTTCATGCTCAGAACGCCCACGAGTTTAGCCTCAGGCAGGAAAATGTTTATCACATCACTGATGACATCACAATCGTGACAGACACCGCCAATTTTAATTAAGATATATCAATATAATATAAGCATGAATTAAGGTCAGGTTACATTCTATACGTTTTACACCCACTTTCAGTGATAGAGAAAACTAGAGAAACTTACGGTTCTTTGTCGCACTGCCTCACATCCTTCAACTTCTGGGCCATGCACTGTCTGATTAGAACCTCACTGGTGTTTGGGAACACAGCTTGCACTTGGTCTGTTGGAACAACAACAAAATACAAATTTACTTCAAGGTAAATTAAATTAAATAACTTAAGTTAACAAAGAAAACAAAACAAAAAGACAGACCTCTTGACCAGAATATTTATTTTACACTATATTTTAGGCACTGTGTTTTGTTGACTTTGAGCCGCGATCCGCTTGGTCCTGTTTTAGTGCTGTCCATTTAACTACTGCACACCCCGACCCTCCAAACTGCACGGACAGTTGCTGTGAAGACGTGTATATCGATGTTTATTGGGGGCGATATGGAAAATTCGCTAAACTCCCCAAAAAGTGGCCTATCCATTTAAGTTTTTCAACTTATATCATCAAAATTTGCCATGATAGTTGTACTAAGGCATTTTCATACCATCATTATGGGCTCTGTTGATATGGGAAGAGTGAGATGAGTTCTTACCAATAATTAGCTTCACTTGGGTGGGGTCCAGTGGAGGCCTCAGCAATCCCCCTCCACCTTTCTCCCTGTGACGGAGCACTCCAGGAGTTTCTCCACGGGGAAGCAGGCCGACATGAGGGTTCTTGTCATTTTCGTATACGAGTTGGCTTTTATGGCTGCGCACTTCGCCGCTTTGTTCAGTTCCAGATTACATGGTGACTGTAAACATAACAAGTGGAACAGTTCAAGTTTATATGCACATACAGAATTTTAACATAATAAATCCCCCATTGCTATTACACTGTTGTTGCCATGAAGATGGAACTGCTTCATCTCTATGCTTGTTACTGGCTATAATAAGAAGAATCTCATCACACTCATTTTGGCCAAGTATATTTGCATTCAATGAATTTAACTTAGCTTAGAAAGATTTATTCCTGCATCTGCCATACTGCCCGATTTAACCCTCTGCACCCCGCCCACAGGCTTGAAAAAAAGCATGTTTTCTTTTAAAGCATAAAAGGCTTGACTGAAAATGTTCCTGGCATGACATTTTAATTTAATCAAATTATTGAAATAATCTTATGTCATACTAAAACTGCATATAGGATAACTCTGCACTCCCTCCACTACAGCCCTGAATGCACATGTCTACTATTTCAGCAGCACTCTGGTCTGCCTGCTGGGTCACTGGCAGGCAGGTAATGAACCATTTATCATTACATTATCTGTAGACCAATCACCCACACATCAGGAACAAAAGCAGTAGCTGGCCGAAACTGTAAAACAATAGCCTATGAAACAAACATGCTAATCACCAACAATAGGCTATTATAAAAACAGAAAAACAGGGATCCCTCCATTCCCCCCCCCCTCCACTAATCAAAAGGTTATCAGGAGCCGACCTGCGCCAGCCTTGTCGCAGCCCGCTCTCACACACACTTTGTCTCTGGGGCATCTTCTGATTGTAATGGACATTTTATTCATCCGAGACCAATTCAAGTCTGAATCATATTCAATCCCGAGAAAGTCTGGGTCATGAAATATTGACTACAAATCCGAGACAAGACCAAGACTGCCAAAAATCGGTCTCGAGACCGGACTCGAGTACTACAGCCCTGCTGGACACTGAACTGAACGTTAGCCAGTACCGACTAAATACCTGTTTTTAACATCTAACTGACGGCATCTGATCTAGGAATGTAGTGAACCGAAGAACTACTACTGTATTCATCCCTATGCATGCTGCGCACTGTATTAGTCTGCAACAGTACTTGTCCTAAAAAGCAACCTGTGGCCGAATAGAGGCGTACATGTAGACATATGGTAGTAGTTCTACGGTTCAGAAAGGGCTGTTTGACGGCAAGCTAAAGCACTGTAAATGCTGTTAATGGAGCTTATACTGTATGTAAGCTGATTTGTTTAGCTGGGCCTTCTATTATGTGAATAAAATACATTTAGCTGCTGGCCCCGTGCACAGCAGTAGGGCTGCCCTCGACCAATATACCCATATACACTGCGATGGGAAACATATTTCAGAAAGCGTGTGCGATGGTTATGATTAACGTGATTAAGGACTTAGCACGATTACTTGGCCAATTAGTTGGCAGAAAGGAGGGGGAGACAGCTTTCGCGATTAAACTCGATGCGGCAGGATCACTGTCGTGCCATTAACGCCGGTAAAGAACAGCCTGGAGTGTAATATTGCTTAATTCCATCACTCAGCTGTTTGCTCCCTGCTAACTGCAGTAGCCTGTCTAGCTTGTGCAGGGCACCTCCATAAACGGTCCTTGATGAGGCACGTTACTTCGTTCCGGAGCGCTTAATGTTGTGAAATAGAATTTATCTAGCGAAATTATTAACACTAGCAATTGTCCGACCAACGTGAATCTGGTCGGACAAGAGCACATCAACCAACCGACCAGGAAGGGGCAGCCCTACACAGCAGTAGACTATTTTGCTTCTCTGGGAGCACACCAATCAGCATCTACTGGTCTATAAAATTAGAGATACACCACTGCACGCTCCACCAATACACCAGACCTGTATGGGGCAGTGGAAGGCAGGCAGACACACACACACACAAGATACACACACACACAGGTCGGTGTAATTTTTTAAAAACTGATTCGATATTGTAAAATAAACCGTATCTAACTGGTATACCTAATTCTACCACTATGTGTTGCACTTGACTAGTGCTCCTGAGTGGAGCCCATAAATGACAGTAGACGACTGAATGGTGGAACAAACTTAGCTTAAACAGATATATACTTTCAACCGGTGGATCATATTGATCCAGATGTTTTGAAGAACACACCAAGAAATACATGTAGTCCTTTACAGGCATCGCGATCTGACCTTCCTTTTCCCCAAAAATGTAATCATTTCACTATTTAATTTGCATGTCGGTTCAGCCGGTTGTCATGAAATCAAACCGGTTTAAGCTTGTACACCGAACCTGACCGGTGAAACCGACCCATCACACACACACACACACACACACACACACACACACACACACACACACACACACACACACACACACACACACACACACACACACACACACACTTTCAATTCCAACTACTCCTACATACATTAAGCTTTTTGGACTTTTTGAGAAATTGCAGTTTGCGTTTCATGCTTTCGAGAAGAGAAGGGCATTAATCTTCTCGTCTTACGGGAATATGTCAAATAGACGAATCTCCTAAAATGTTGCTTTAAAGAGGTAACTTACAGTTGGTGATGAGAGTGGGCTTCTTCCCTGTGTGGAACGTCCTGGAGTGCACTGTAAAGAGAGAATATCCTCATTAATTATTTACTTTCAGTGGAAACTTCAGTCCCAAACACAAAGAACACAAATCCTCTTTCAACTCCAACTACTCCTACATACATTAAAGGGATAGTTTGGTTTGTTTGAAGTGGGGTCCTATCAGGTACTTACATACAGTCGGTGTACTACATGCAGTAGAATCCAGTTTGGAGAAATGGAGACCGGCCATGTCCCGCAAGTAGAGCTGTCTGCTGGGTGTGAAGGTGGCCAGGAGCAAGAACGTAAAAAATAACAGAAAAACTATATAAAATGCTTCTATACTGCTCACCTGGCATAATCCACATCTCCACAAGCCCTGAGATGCCAAGTTGACATGAAAAGACATCATTTACACCCATTTTTTTGCTGAAATCTTCAATGTAGTCAGGCGGAGCAACTTCACTTTCACTATTTTGAGCTGCCTCTGCACCTGGCTACAGTGAATAATTCAGCTAAAAAAAGGGTGTAAATGACATATTTTCAAGTCAACTTGGCATCTCAGGGCTTGTGGAGACTTGGATTATGCCAGGTGGGCAGTATAGAAGCATTTTACGTAGTTTTTCTGTTTTTTATGTTCTTGCTCCTGGCCCCCTTCACACCCAGCAGACAGCTCTACTTGCGTGACATGGCCGGTCTCCAAACTGGGGCCGCGCTGGCTGCATTCTACTGCATGTAGTACACTGACTGTATGCAAGTACCTCATACAACCCCACTTCAAACAAACCAAACTATCCCTTTAAGCTTTTTGGACTTTTTGAGAAATTGCAGTTTGCATTTCATGCTTTCGAGAAGAGAAGGGCATTAATCTTCTCGTCTTACGGGAATATGTCAAATAGACTAATCTCCCAAAATGTTGCTTTAAAGAGGTAACTTACAGTTGGTGATGAGAGTGGGCTTCTTCCCTGTGTGGAACGTCCTGGAGTGCACTGTAAAGAGGGAATATCCTCATTAATTATTTACTTTCATTGGAAACTTCAGTTCCAATCCAACGTTACTCCGCGCACCTTTCTCGAAACCATTTCCTTTATTGCGGTGTGGTCGCATCAAGCCAAGTACCCCTCACTGCAGGGTTGAGAAGCAAGCAGCATAGACTAGTGTTGCCGTCAACCACTATGTCTTACCACGGTAAATACGAAATATCAGAGGAGCACCTGAAGGCAGCATGAGGGGACGAGCCATTGATTGGCCGATTTATAAAATTGTTATTTATCAAATAGCTACTTAAATACAAACTGATCATAAAAATGAGCACTTGGAGAGGCATTAGCGTGATAAGACCTATCGAAAATTATAGAAACCACCATTGGAAAACAATTATCTGACGTGTTCTATGATTCTTTCACTTTCACCTTTCCCCATCAACTAACATGGGGAACCAGGCCTTAAGTGCCATACTGCAACCAGCCGCCAGAGCGGAGATCTAGAAGGCAGCTTCACTCCTTCAGGCTCTGAATGCACCCCTGGTCTTTGCACCTCCAAATGACAAAAGTTACTTGACATCAGATACATTAGAGATTGATTTTGATCAAATTCTACACATTGAATAATTTGGGGGGGGGGGGGGGGGGGAGTTGTGTCTGTGTGGGAAACACTGCATCTCACAGGGAAATGCCATAGAAGCATCTGACAAAGTGACAGAAGATTGCCTGTCTGTAGTGCCTTTACATTTCCTAATATAGTTTTACAATCACTCTTCAAACTAAGTCAGATGATGCAACTGAGGTTCAAGAGGTAACTTACAGGTGAGGACATAACTTTTTCCGCAATTTTTGAACCTCCTGGAGTGCACTGCAAAGAGAGAATATACACATTAAATATACACACACACACATTACAAATGCTACTGTTTTAATCTGGCTGCATTGCTGTGGCAGTAGCTACTGCAGCACTGCTGTGGTAGCAGTGAGGGGGATATTTTTGAAAGAAGAAGAAAGAAAACATTTAAATAAATAAAGCCCCACTTTTACCGCTGTGGCAGTACTGTGGAAACCCAGCATGAAGGTGGCAGAATGAAATGAATAAGATCAGTATGTGTCAACTCTGGAAAACAACTTTTGGCACCAACAACCAAACTGGGATAGTGACTCAAAAAATCATAACTAAAGGATCCCACTGAATAAAATAATGTACATATTAAAAATAAACCAAAGTGGTGCATAGAACAGGAAAGAAAGGAAAAAAGAATTCAAGAAAGAATTCAAGAAAGAAAGAAAGAGAAAGTCAAGTTTCAGTCTGCACTCACCTTGCTCATTTTGGCCAGGGTTGCCTGAGTCTCAAGGGGTGGAGGGATGGTGGTTGCTATGGTAAGATTCTCCAGGTCGTTCGTCTGACCCTCCATCTTGTAGCCTGGAGGCAAATAGGCGTTGAATCCCATGATGAGGTCAGGGTGACCTTTGAAGAGCTGGGACACTTTGCTGATGACCACAGATGTGTCGATCCTGGAAACGCAAAACAGGCACGGTACATTCAAATCCACTGCTGACGTAGACAGCGATGTAGTCTAGTCTGACTTGACTCCAGTCCAAGTGCTGGGCACATTTTCAGGACTTTTGACTCAAGACTTGGACTCAAGCATTCAGACTCGGAAATGGGAGACTAGGACTCAGATTCGTTCATACATCTTAGTGAAATCCTCATTTGAAATCCTCATTCTAAAACCCTACTCACTTTTCCCAAGAGGGTCCAACAACCTACTAGCAGACTCATTCCTGCGGTGCTCTATAGCAGGGGTTCTTAAACATTTCCGTTCAAGTACCATAAGGTAGGGTATATATATATATATATATATATATATATATATATATATATATATATATATATATATACATATATATATATATATATATATATATATATATATATATATATATATATATATATATATATATATGCGTGTGTGATTTCAGAAAATGCTGCTACTCCTCATGATTAATGCGTATGGTTTTTGTTTTTGCAATTCTCTGGCGGACCACCAGGCGGAGCCACAGTTAGGGAAACTATGCTCTATACCAGGGGAACTCGACCTTTTGTTCTAAGATCTATAGTATATAGAGCCTATACTATAGATAAGAAGATCTGGCATATACTGTATATATTGATACTGTGATATCATTCAACTTCATGCAAGGGCAGGCACAGCACGTGTTCCACCTACATGGGGATTCACACGTATGTTCAGTAATTTCAGACTGTGACTCAGGTAATGAGGACTTGACTCAAAAACTGGTGATTCGAGATATAGTGACTTTACTACAGCGCTGGACATAGATAAGCTTAGGAATGGGAATCGACTAATTTCACGGTCTCAACTCTCAAATGTCTTTTCCAATCAGATGTCTCCTCCACTGTTTAACATTTAAAATATCTGGCTCTGTTAGGACACCTGCAGGGGTGCTCTTTACACTTCCTGAAAGATTCTGTCCGATCGCTGTAAAAAGACAGAGCTGTGGCCGAACGCAATTTTGCTCAAACACACACACTTCGCAGAGTACTGCATGGATGACATTTTTGTAGGCTTATCCAGAAATCACTGTCATAATGGGTAGAGTGAATGGGATTTCTGTATGGGGATTTCAGTTAAATGCATGAAATAAGGTCTGTGAATAAAAAAAGAGTTATGAAACAGCCAAGTTTGTGTTCAGCAAGATAATCTTCACAAACGAGGAACACTTTTATGACTTGTTTTGAGCATTCCTTGAAAATCACATTTAGGCTTGACAAGTCATAAAAGTGTTCCTCGTTTGTAAAGATTCTTGCAGAACACAAACATTGCTTTTGCTTTTGTTAACCACACCTTGTACCCTGTCCCTACTGTAGATTACAGGACAGTTCATTATATTAGTGCTGCATCATGCAAATTAGTGATGCTACTGTACTGCAATCCAATAACCGAGACGAAGAACTCCTAATATGGCAGACCAATCAAACTAGAAAAGTGATAGAGCTTGGGTGCGGAACCTAACGCCACAGTGTGTTTTTGGTCAGACAAATCGAGCAGTGTCCTAACCTTCGAGACATGTGACCATCCATTATTTCCTTGAATTTGTAGTAAACTTCAGGCTGGTAGCGGAACTGCTGTTCCACTTGGTCCAAGTAAGACAAAGTACCCTTGTGAAGACACTAAAGGGAAATTCAGAATTATTCATCATTGTAGAATTTAGACTGTACTGTAAATTCTCTAATAGAGATGTATCAAAACAATTGGGAAAAAACAAGTTAGTTCTGTGCCACACATTTATAGTAAAAATGAATGCACTATTTATCAATTGTAATCCCAAATGACATCCAGGGTTCCTACACAGTTTCCATTTCAAAATTACATACTTTTTTTATTTTATTTTATTTTATTTCACCTTTATTTATACAGGGAAAAATCCCTTGAGAGCAAGCTCTCATTTTCAAGGGAGCCCTGTTACAGTAAAACATTTACATTGAATACATGTTACCAGACAAAACACAACAGCAGAGGATTACATCAAATAAAACAAGAGCACACAGTTTGCAGGGTATTTTCAAGGAGTAGTCTAAAAGAATTAAAAGGAATAAATTAGTCCAATTTTAAAATATTCTGGAGCTTATTCCATCTGTCAGGGGCATAAAAAGAAAAGGCAGTCCTTCCTAGGTCTGTCCTTACACGAGGTATAAACAATCTGATGTGGGATTGTGAACGTGTCCTATAGCATATATCACTGAGACTGATCAGCGATGATAGGTAGGAAGGAAGCTTCCCGATCAGGGCTTTATAAATGAATAATAGACAGTGCTGCTCCCTTCGAGCCGACAGAGCAGGCCAACCCACTTTCTCATATAAAATACATCGATGCGTGAGAAATCTATCACCAGTTATAAAGCGCAGGGCACTGTGATACACCGCATCAAGTGGCTTTAAGGTAGTGGAAGTGGCATGTGCATATACAACGTCACCATAATCCAATACAGACAAAATTAAGGACTAAACAACGGTCTTTCTAGATTCAAATGAAAAACAGGCTTTGTTCCTGTATAAGAACCCGATTTTTCGTCTCACTTTCTTGGTAAGGTGTTCCACATGGGTCTGAAATGTTCTTCTCCATATGCACAGTTCCATACTTCTCGTTAGATTTCTCAGACTATTCGCAATAACTTTGCCTACAGTGATGTCATGCTCTGTTTAAGTGCAAGTAATGGATGCTTCAGGCAAACAAATGCTCTGCGAGCACCGCCTCTTCCTACATCCACCACATTATTAAAACGTACTCCTTTTCATTGCTTGGGAACAAGAAAAATAATTTGATGTCCTGTATTTTTCATAAGATATGGATGTTACAGTTCCCTGCACTACACCACTGCCGTTGCTATGCGCTAGGACCAAAAAATTAAATATTTCCGAGTCCGTCTTGCTTTCTCAATCCTGAAAATGCACCTCAGAAAGCCTTGCAGACTGCCCCCAAATGCACACGTGTGTCTAAAAGAATACCAGTGGCAAAATACACCAATAAAATGTATTCCATTACAGAAAACTGAATACATGCCTTAAAATGTATTTTTTAACGTATTCCACTAGATTACTCAAATAAAGTAACCTATTCTGAATACTTTGAATACTTTTGGAATACTTAAATTTACATATTACATTAAGCTACATAATTTAGTGGATACTTATCCAAAGCGGCTTACAATAGTGCATTTTGTCAACAGTAGTGAATTCAACTATGCAATGCAGTTTGCATGAGCCAAGGCCTTTTAAAAGGAAGGAAGGATTATCATTTGTCAAATGAAGTGTGAACAGTGCAGGTGTCTCAGGGACGGGCAGATAGAGCAGCAGGGTTGTAGGGAGGCAGGTAGGCTACATTGTGCACGCCAACAACTTGCGTGCTTCATATGAATTTTAGAGCAAGTAAAAATATTCCCTTCAAGTATTCAATTTTTTTACGAAAGGAACTGTATTCAGAATACCACAAATTTAAAATGTAAGTGGACTGAATAAATAATACTAATATTTTCTATTCTGAATACAGTGTTCTGAATACATCTATTCAGATACTTCCCAACACTGCCCCTTGGACCTGGTTTTGCCTGCACTGGCTCTCCACTATAAATAGCTTGAAACAAAAATGCTTGTATTGTATGATACAATTATTTTGTAAATTCCTAATTTTATATTTTAGAAAACCAAAGTCAAGATAATCACAAGAGACAGTCAGGAAACAAATATTTCCCCATACTCTTTTATTTTCATACTTTCCCAGACCGACCAGACGAGGCACCGTTGAAGCAACCAGGATTTTGCATGTATTGTTGAGGGGTTCCTATCTGAAGGAACCCCCAGGGGGAACAGGGAGAACATGCAAACTCCACACAGAAATCCTTTATTTTTGATGACCCAGGACCTTCTAGCAGAGAGGCGACAGCGCTACCACTGTGCCACCGTGCCCCTCAGATTCCCTACCTGTGCAGAAACCCTGTATACTAAGTTGGTAATGTTATTTTTATTTTATTTTTTGGAAAAGGCTATAGTAACATTATTAGGATTTAATCTGTTCACATTACCTGTGCAATCGCCTTTTCAATACAGTCCTGAATGCAGGATGGAATGCCTGTACATTAAACAGAATTTTAGTACACAACATATGCAGTGATAATGAGAAAGCTGAATGTTATTTCATCTTCATCTGTTATTAGTCAAGCACCCCACCAACATCTACCCAATCACCATCTATTGCCATGTACTCAATATATCAATCAGTATGGAATAGGGATGGGCATCAATAAATATAAAAGCGGTGGGCTTGAAAGGCTGCACTTGTTGAACTTAAATTGACTGGTAGTTGTTGGACCCAGGGCCGCTGCAGGGTGCCCGATAAGAACTTAACCGGATGCTAGTCTATTCCTCAATGATCTTTATTAGCATGCCAGTTAACACACGCTCTTTCAATGGTTCAGTTTGTGTGTGGTTCTGAAAACAATAAACAACAGAATTGAATGTGTGTCACAATTATGTATTATACTATAAACTGTCGATTTAGTAAAGCCCACAGGAATTGTAACTCACAAATGTCAGTAAGCGATATTACAGTGTGCATGTAACAAGGCTAATATAAAATAATAATAGCGATAAACATCCGACTTGGGCTATGAGGTGAGCACTGAAATAGCCCAACATTACATACAGATGTAATTCAGTAGAGACTAAGAATGGCACATGGTATGCTGCCATCTAGTGGACGAAAAAAGGCACTGCAATAATATTCCAGGCCTGGATCAGTGACTGATGTAATGTGCTAATCTGGGTGGTGCAAGATAGGGATGTTCCGCTTCCACTTTTTCTAAACAGATACCAATACCGATACTACAACCTTGAGTGTCTGCCGATACGGATATCAACCGATCCGATCTTTTTTTATTTTTATTTTATCCGATCTGATCTTTTTTCCTCTCTCATACAAACAAATACAAATACAAAGACAAAGACAAATACAAATACAAATAAGATGTTAATACATTCGTCTGGATGCACTTTACTTTTTTTTCCTTTCATGCACCCCATGCCTGGAATGAGCTACAATATGTAGGGTAATAAATATGGAAAATTGAAAATTATTAAAGAAGTGTATGATAACATATAGGGTGTGTCTGAAACTACATATTTTTAGATCACTTATATTACAACTAGCTGCAGTAGGCGATTTTGAAGTGATTTTTTTGCATCAGAATAAGTGTGAAATGGCTCTCTATTCTGACAGCCATCACTGAAATAAAGTGTTTGGTCAGTAAATTTTGACTCCCAACCCCCGCTGTACTCCGTTTCTCTCCTGTAGCCCTGCATGCAGGGCGGACGTATCTCTGCAACCGTAATTTGTAGAGACTACAGGAGAGAAGTACAGTGGTGGGTTGGGAGTCAAAATTTACTGAACAACCACTTTATTTCAGTGATGGCTGTCAGAATATAGAGCCATGTAACACTTATTTTAATACAAAAAAAGAAATCACCTAAAAATTGTTTACTGCAGCCTTAACTAATTAACCAGGTAACTAGTTAGGTAACTAGGTAACCAGCTGTTCAATAGTGTTTCAGACACACCCATAGTTATTGATAGTCTCTACTTACCTTCTTGGAGCTGAAGGTTGAGTTTCTTCAACTGTGCCATTTATTTTCGCTGTGACTCGACTTGGGCCCTCAGTTGCTTGATTGTGTCTTTGTCTTCTCTCCGTGCCTCTTCATACTCTTGAAAGACTTCATCGCTCTCCGACTGTGGATGGTGCAGCTTAATCTTCTACAGAGAATAGAGTCCATACATAAATTAACAGATAAAGTTCAATCTGAGATATTCAAGAAAGATGATCAGAGCACTGGGCAGGACTGAGCATCACAGATTTTACTCACAAAATAATACAAATAAAATGTGATGCATTAATTACTTTTGCATTATGTAGCCTACAAGTTCCTGAGCCCCCAAACACATACTGTATCCACTAACTCAAAGTTGATTTGAAATCCAGAACGATTGGATCTCTGACCATTTCAGAATCAATTTATGAACAAGGAAGGCTGACAATTGCGTTACCTGACGAGCTGCAAGGACATCAAAAATGGCATTTCTCAGCCTGGAATTGTTTTACTTTCGCTTTCCACGTTTGTAAGTAGGAAGGTCTATTCAGCAGAATTATTCACAGAAGTGTCACAGCTTGTCTTTCACGCACACGTCAGGCTTATATTAGTCCATATTGTTGTCTCTGGACAGCGTTCACGACACAACATAACATGTGCTAATTTAACACCTGTAACGCTGATCTTATCTACTGCAGGAGGGAGCTGCAGTAGATAACCCCCTTGTAGATAACCCCCTTGTGCGGCATGTGGCTAGTTGACGCTAGCTTGACACTAGTTATATAGAAAGAATACGACTTTGTAAACACTTTGGTTTTATCCAAAATGGCACAGCCGCCACCATCGACTGACACACCGACCAAAAGGGTAAACGAGGATGCGACGAGACAAAAGAGGTATCGTTAACGTTAGCTAATCATGCATGCCGTCTGCACACAGCTATTTTTGTATTTATTTAATTTTGTCGTTTTTTATGCAGATAAAACATGAACAAAGATTATATTTACTGTAATTTTATTGTGACGTTACAGAAGCAACATTTAGATGTAATATTATTGATCTTGAGTCGATTTTCTTTGTTGAGCGAGGTTCCCGTGGAAGTTCAGTGTCTAGGGGCGTGGTCTAGACCGGATTTCAGAATCTTGAACGATGCAAACCAGGCTCTTTCTCCGCAGGAGGAAGAGACTGGTGACGCGAGGTTAACTGAGTCTGAGTGGGTGGAGCTCGGTTCAGCGGGTGCGAGTAGACTGCTGGTCTGGAGTCAGCTGCTGAGCTGGATACATGCTTTTGAGTGAATGACTCGTTTCACTATCAGAAATGTATCAATTTTATCCAATAACATTTAGAAAGTGCTGCATGATTAAATTATTGTAGCCCGTTCAAGTAAGCAGACTCAGAGCAACTCGAGGGTTACACCGAAAGTTACCCAGCAGACTAGCAGAATCGGACGTCTCTTGTGAGCTGCTCTGGGTGGGGGGCAAGGGTGATTTCCCAGGTCCTGAGGGTAACAGATTCAGGTGACTCAAAAACCCAACTCTTTAGTGAATGACTCATACAAACTTGAGTTAGTAAAAAGAGTCAAACCTCCCATCACGGTTTGTTCTCAACAGAAAAACTGATGATTCTACCTGCATCGGCCCCATATGGGGGAGGCAAGCAACGGCTGCATAGTGGTGGATTATTAATTTAGTCGAAATATTGTCTTTTTCCTAATATGGGCAAAAACCTGAAGTGTGCATGTAACCGGTCACTATGTACAGATCATATTTACATCTGGAATGATTGGTTATTGATTGAAGTACCTCACACAACCCCATGTCCAAAAATCCCAACTATCCCTCACTGCAAATTATGAAAATAACCACATTTATATTGATCTAACCTTCTTGACTTTCTGTGGTGGATCTACATCGACCACCTCATCCTCCTTTGTCAATGTCCTCCTCTTCCTCGGTGCATGTGCGGTTTCCATAATGGCAGGTGCGGCAGCCAGCCACTCCTTCTCAACCCTTTTGATTTCTTCATGACTATCTGTAAGGGTTAAAATAGGCCTGGGTTACACAAACAAATGAACTGTGCAACAATAGATTATGGTGATGACACAAGAACATCTCTTAACTGTTGATGACAGGGGCGCTGAATGAAGGGCATGGTCTACTTAACTTAAAATACTATACTGATACTGTACACAACATGGTAAGGTCACTATAAACCCACAAAGAGTTAGGTCCATATCAGAGTAGTATTATAGGAAAACTATAGGACTAGTCTAGTGATGTTCCATAACATACATAAAAAAAATTGTCCCCCCAAACTGTCCTGCACACACACACCCCCGTCAACCAAACTGTCCGTCCTGCACACACACCACCGTGAACCAAACTGTCTGTCCTGCACACACACACACCACCGTCAACCAAACTGTCTGTCCTGCACACACACACACCACCGTCAACCAAACTGTCTGTCCTGCACACACACACCACCGTCAACCAAACTGTCTGTCCTGCACACACACACCACCGTCAACCAAACTGTCTGTCCTGCACACACACCACCGTCAACCAAACTGTCTGTCCTGCACACACACCACCGTGAACCAAACTGTCTGTCCTACACACACACACACCACCGTCAACCAAACTGTCTGTCCTACACACACACACACCACCGTCAACCAAACTGTCTGTCCTGCACACACACACACCACCGTCAACCAAACTGTCTGTCCTGCACACACACACACCACCGTCAACCAAACTGTCTGTCCTGCACACACACACCACCGTCAACCAAACTGTCTGTCCTGCACACACACCACCGTCAACCAAACTGTCTGTCCTACACACACACCACCGTCAACCAAACTGTCTGTCCTGCACACACACCACTGTGAACCAAACTGTCTGTCCTGCACACACACACACCACCGTCAACCAAACTGTCTGTCCTGCACACACACCACCGTGAACCAAACTGTCTGTCCTGCACACACACACACCACCGTCAACCAAACTGTCTGTCCTGCACACACACCACCGTGAACCAAACTGTCTGTCCTGCACACACACACACCACCGTCAACCAAACTGTCTGTCCTGCACACACACACACCACCGTCAACCAAACTGTCTGTCCTACACACACACACACCACCGTCAACCAAACTGTCTGTCCTGCACACACACACACCACCGTCAACCAAACTGTCTGTCCTGCACACACACACACCACCGTCAACCAAACTGTCTGTCCTGCACACACACACACCACCGTCAACCAAACTGTCTGTCCTGCACACACACACACCACCGTCAACCAAACTATCTGTCCTGCACACACACACAACACCGTCAACCAAACTGTCTGTCCTGCACACACACACCACCGTCAACCAAACTGTCTGTCCTGCACACACACACACCACCGTCAACCAAACTGTCTGTCCTGCACACACACACCACCGTGAACCAAACTGTCTGTCCTGCACACACACACACCACCATCAACCAAACTGTCTGTCCTGCACACACACACCACCGTCAACCAAACTGTCTGTCCTGCACACACACACACCACCGTCAACCAAACTGTCTGTCCTGCACACACACCACCGTCAACCAAACTGTCTGTCCTGCACACACACACACCACCGTCAACCAAACTGTCTGTCCTACACACACACACCACCGTCAACCAAACTGTCTGTCCTGCACACACACACCACCGTCAACCAAACTGTCTGTCCTGCACACACACCGTCAACTAAAACTGTCCGTCCTGCACACACTACGTCAACGTTCTAATCATACAATATTGTCATTCTACATAGTTCTATATCATGTTAGAGACTAAACCATTAATCATACAATGTCATTCTACATACTGTAGTTACATCAGTCAGACATATCTAATTATACAATAGTATAATTCAACATAGCGCTGCATAAACGGCAAAGCATGCAACTACAAGGAATACGTCTGTAGATGTATGAAGATTTCTACATTTCCAAATGTTGCTGCCGCAGACTGAAATTGCGATTGTTTAACTTGGCGATGGAATGGCAACCACATGGCATGGCCGCCATTATGCACAGGTGCAGAGAGCAGACCTGCGGGTGGGGGAGGGGAAGCTTAACGCTACTTCCAATGTCATACATTGCGACTAAAAGTATATTTTTAGTTGTGTTTACTTACCTCTGACTGCCAACACTTTAGCCAGGTACATTTTCCAGCCATGTTTGGGTGGTTTGCGGGTGTGGCATCCGTGTTCAACCAAACCAATTAAGTCTGGATCTTTAAGCATTTTTTTATTTTTAACAAATCGTTCTTTGAGTATGCTGACCTCGTTGCCTTCTGTCCAGTGGACAAACACCCAGGGTTCCTCTGCCATTTTATTACTTACTTATTATTTTACTTGTTTTTGCTATACCTCTCGGGACTCCGCGTTCTAGGGTTTGGGGTTCTTCTGTGCTGCACTTCAGCGCCAAGGTCTGCGCGCATGCGTAGACACCGCTAGTGCTGGGGCCTTCATAAATGTTTTGGTAGCGCCTGCATACCTTGTCTTAGAAACACAAAATGGCTGCTGTGAAAACGGCCCCTTAATCACGTCGCCTTCTAAATAAAAACACAGCACCCAAATAAACAGTAGACAGACTTGGCTATAAACTGCCTCAATGTAGCCAGCATGCAAAATTCATGTGTTGTCTTTCATTTTTGTGATTGAATGATTAGCTTCAAAATTCACCTTATGCAGCCAATTGACCCAAACACGACTTCCTGTCAGCTGTTTTACCTGCTAAAACGTATGTCTCACCTGGTCAAACCTAGTTTGACTCACATTATGAATCAGTTATGAGTTCAGAAGTTTCCGATTGTAATTTCAATTCCTGATATTTTTTCAAGACATAATTCAAACACAAGGTGAATAAGAAAATGTGGCACAATACAATCTTCTCTAATTTTATATAAAAGGGGCTTTGTGCAATTATTAATTAAGTTATTGGATTTATATAGCGCCTTTCAGGACACCCCAAAGTGCTTCACATATCAGGGGAGGGAGGGGGAGGGAACTCAACTCATCCAATCTCTGTCTGTCCCGGAAGTGATGTAATAAGTCCCACTGATGATTCATCAGTGATGTCATAAGAGCAATTGTGATGCCACCAGTGATGTCATAAAAGGAGTTATTACATCATTGGTGAAGACATAAGAGTCCCACTGATGATATCATCTGTGATGTCATAAGAGCAAAATCATGTTATGACATCACTAATTATGTAAAAAGTGATGTCATAATCTTCTTATATAAGCGAATGATATCACTGAGGGCTATGACTAATGCTGAGAAAAAGCAAGCTTCATGGGCCAGAGAACCTGCTGCTAAGCGAAAGCAGGCCTCCCGTGAGTGAAAGCAGGCCTATACAGGGCCAGTTCTATAAAAAGGGGAGCAAGTGGTCCCCCTTGTCCTGGACACATGCAATGATGGCAAATGGCAGTGAAGGCAGAATGTTGTGTTGCATCATGTCACCTTTCTCCGGGACAAAACGTTGCATTTGAACACACCCCGATGACCACAGCCGACCAGCAAGTAGGTTCTGGCCCTGCGTGAGACCTAGGACTCCATATGTTATGAAACAAAGCAGCATTTGCCTACCATTTTCACACTACTCTCACTGCTTCTAAGAGGATATGTCTGAAAAAGTTGCACTGGTGTTGTCAGCCCTTGTCGAGTCTTTTGCTTGAAAGAGTTGGAGGTGGATAATGAGAACATTTGTGTATGGAATTACCAGATGTGATCAAGTTGAAAAATTGAGCAGAAGGTCGTGTGCGTGCCCTCTCTTATCCTGCAGCTGCTTCAGCTGACCAGCCAATCTGATGTGATCTCTCTCACCCACACAGCCCGATGCTGATCAACATGTCCTATCGGCTGGAAAACCCAACGACTAGAGTTAACGGTGTGGGACTTGCCACAAAAACAAGGGTGACAGACGCGACAGTCCATTGACGACAGCCAAACGTCGCCTGTGTGTCAGGGCCTTTAGGGCTGTGTTGTTCAGGTCAGAGTAATTTGTGGGCAGTACAATGAGCCGTTATGATGCAGTTGAATTTGTTCTTGTATGCGGCAGGCATGGTGAAGAAACTTGAGGATGGCTGGATGGGGACTGCCAGCTAGTCCGACCCACCTCGCTGAGGAGGCAACTATAGGCCACTCTTCATAGCCTGCAGCTACCAGCTAGTTAGCCGCTCTACTAGCTAGCCTACAACCTGCTGTCTTGTATGCAATAAACGATGCCAGCGGCTTGCTGGATCAGCGTTTACCTCCAATACTTTGTCATTCCTACAACATAGCTTTTTCCATGTTGGTGGGACCCCATGGATGGCTGCCCTTTTAATAGTTTCACCCCTGCCCTTCAAACAGCCTAAATCCGCCACTGAGGCCACTCCTGTTGTGACATCACAGACCTTTAACCTCTTTGTCCCTGCTTCCAAAAGTACATACAGTATGAGGGATCAGTCGATAAGGTTAACAAACTGGTGCAAAACAGCCATGGGAGCTTGAGCATCTCACTCTAGCTGGCTCTGCTGCTTACATTTTAAAAACTGTGACAGTTACACAACGTTTGTACGACATGTTAAACTGTATATCAAACTCTTGAGCTACTTTTGCTCTTACTGAGAATGTCAAAATATAAGCGATGTGATGTATATTTTTTGAGATATTAACATTGGCACTACTCATACTAGTTAACTGCTACGGGGATCAGCATTTCTGGGGGATTGATCGTCACGCTGATTCGTCCGGGAGCGTACCTATGTTCCCCGGGTCCTATGTTCCCCGGGTGCTATGTTCCCCGATTTTGTGGGACCGGGGAACATAGAACCCTTTCTATTACGCTAGTCCGACCTCATGTTAGTCCGACCGGGGCCGGGTGCTGACGGCCCCTAACCCCCACCCAACCCTCACCCTAACCCTGACCTCACAGGCGCAGTCGGACTAGCGTGAGGTCGGACTTGCGTTCGCTAGTCCGACCTCACGTTAGTCTGACCGGGGCCGGGTGCTGACGGCTGCACCAGTGCACACAAGTTATGCTATGCCCACATCCATGGTCTGCCAATTCTGTTGACTCATTCAAAAGGCAGATAAGACCATGGAGAAATACAGTCGATCCATGGAAATGCATGCACTCATGTAATTAGTTAAGTGGAGTAGATTTGTGCACAAACCTGGTTTGCAAGACGCCGGATACAAATACATGTGAAGGTAATGTTATATACAACGACTGGCGACCAATAGCACTAACCCCCATAGCCAGCAAGTGCCTGGAAAAACTAGTAATATCACACATCCGCCCCCTGCTCCCCTCCACCCACGAGCCCCTGCAATTCGCATACCGCGCCAACAGGAGCACAGAAGACGTAGCCCTAGTGCTGCACACGGCCCTCTCCCACCTGGAGGGAAAGGACACAAAAGTAAGAACGCTGTTTGTGGACTACAGCTCAGTGTTCAACACCATTGTGCCCTCCAGGCTGGTCGAGAAGCTCAAAGATCTAGGCCTGAGCAAAGCGATATGTGACTGGATATTGGACTTCCTCACAGACCGACAACAGGTGGTAAAAAATAGACGATCGCATCTCCTCCCCTCTGACCATCAGAATAGGAGCGCTGCAGGGCTGTGTCTCCAGCCCCTACTGGTACACACCCACGACTGCGTGGAAACCCAAACATCAAACACCATCGTGAAGTTTGCTGATGACACAGCAGTGGTGGGGCTGATCACGGCGACGAGACGGCCTACAGGAAAGAGGTGGCTGTCCTGGAACAGTGGTGCCAGGACAACCATCTCTCCCAGAACGTGGAAGACCAAGGAGGTTATCACAGACTACAGGAGAGAAGGAGGGGAGCACCGCCCGATCACCATCTACAGCACGGCACAGGGTTGGACAGCTTCAAGTACCTAGGTGTCAACATACACCAGGACCTAACTTGGACCAGCCACACCACCTCTGTTGCCAAAAGGGCACAACAACGCCTGCATGGTCTCAGGCGACTAAAGAAGTTCGGCCTGAGTCCCATGATACTCAAAGACTTCTACAGAGGCACCATTGAAAGCCTGCTGACCGGCTGCTTCACCTCCTGGTACGGGACTGCGAAGGACCTCAAAGCACTGAGGAGAGTGAGACGCGCTGCCCAGCACGTAACAGGCTGCGAGCTGCCGGAACTGCAGAACTTATCTCAGCGCTGCCTCAAGAGGTCCCAGAAAATAATCAAAGACTCAACAAACTGTTCTCCCTGCTACCATCAGGGAGGAGATACAGAACCCCAAAAACTCGGACAAGCAGGCTGTACAGTTTCATCCCCCAGGCCACCAGACTCTTAAATAACAAATAAAACACACCCAGTAATGACTCAAACCCCCCCGAGCAATATGCAATATATAACATGGGAAAAATGCAATACTATACGACAGAGTGTAACACTGTAACTTTGATGAAGATTTCCTGATGTTGGATATCAGATACAAGAGTGAGTGATAATGACACGTGTACTGATGATGATGATGATGATGATAACTGCGACATGTAGGGTCACAACGCAGCCCAAGAATTTCACACGGTTGTACTTGTAAAGCGAGTGACAATAAACATCTTGTATCTTGAAGCAGAGATGGGGACTTGGACTTGAGACTTGGACTTGAGTGGGACTTAAGTAACACACAGTGACTTGAGACTTGACTTGAGACTCGTCATCAAAGACTTGGGACTTGACTTCGATTTGAAGCTTTGGGACTTGGGAACAATCTTTATTTTTCTTTCTAACAAATTGTATTTTTTGTTTAATTAACATTAAGGAAATGTCTACTAATGTCATCACTAATCATTGCTGCTACTGTATTGTAATAGATAAAGGAGTGATGATAATGCTCCATGCTTTGGATTCCTTATTTTTATCAATGCAGACCGGATGGCATGCAGTAGATGATAGAACGCTCATCGATAGGGACTTGAGACTTGACTTGGACTTGCACCTCAAAGACTTGTGAGCATCTCTGATGAAGCAGTAGATTTGACTATCAAAAATGTGCAGCTGTTCTGCAGATTTTTTTTTACCTAGAAACACACTGAAACCCAACTATCTACGACCTTTGATGAACATAAAAGGTCACTTTACAGGGCTCATGGCGAGGGTTACAATCCTTTCAGGCAAAAAAGCCACCAGTTTCACAAATGACAACTTGTGCTACCATCCCCCACCCCTGTTGTCCAACTGCAGTCTGCAACTTCAAAGGGGGCCGTTAATTAACTGCTGCAGCATGCAGTGCAGGAGAGCCACACAATATCGTCCATTCATTCTGCTGTATTTTCTTCTTCTTTAAATCCACTCACCATATTGAACCAAGTTAGTCTGAGATTGCTGTTGACATGCTTCAGAGTCAGACTAAACCAAGGCCATATTTATTTGTTTCACGGTAAACTTCCCCAAAACCAATGTAGCTCTGAACTGTCTCTTTAACCACATCACATGCTTGCTGCTGTATTAAGCCAGGGCACAACAAAGACTGTTTCAAGACCTTTTGTGCCAAAATGCATCCAGTCTGCCAGAAAGAGCAGAATAAGTTGTATTGCCTGAACCCACATGTTCAGCAAGCTGAAGCAGAGACCTTAATATAGAAGAGACACTTCAGTGCTAGTCTCGCAGTACGCCAGCGCTCATGTGTCGAGGTAGGCCAGCGTTCATGTTTTTTTTTTGTATATTTATATAGGGAGTGCAAGTGGACACAGATAGAGCTCCAGAGCAGTTAAAGGTTTGCCACATCTCAAACATCAATTCCAAGAACTTCCCAGGCCCAATCCCTTCAAATTCCAGGAGCAAACATTGCCTAGTTTGAGAGATGAAGGACTCACAACACAGTAGTTATAATGGTTAGCTGGCAGGTTTTACAGAGGCCACAGACGATCAATTCAAAATAGGGAGGCTTGACTGTGTGAACGATTATCAACTCTGCTGTTGCACATCAAATCAAAACAAACTCAATCTCACCCCGTTGTAAAATAAAGAAATCAAATCTAACCAGGGCTCCAGGGCCCTGTTGAAGGAGAGCCAACAGCCTGACCAGCTTCTTCGATACAACCAGAGCAGGAGGCTAATATCCAACAACCAGCGAGTGTAAAAAAGGCCAGATACTAGGACCAAAAGTGCAGCAAGTGCAAGCAGCTGCTTCCATCATGAACACTTTTGCTCAACAGCTGCAGGCGGCCGGTCAGTTGAGGACTGGTTCAGTGAAAGTGATTTCATTTCTTTATTTAGCAACGGGCTGAGGTTGAGTTTGTTTTGATTTGATGTGCAACAGCAGAGTTGATTAGTGTTCACACAGTCAATTCTGAAGCACCTTGAATTTCTAAATGCACTCCCTGTAAATATTGTACAGTTTGTAAATATTTGATATGGCTTCAATGATGCAAACTGCTGCACTCAATGTAAATATTGTATATAGTTTCAATTTGGTGTTTATAATAAACGGGAACCTCACCCAAAGATAATTCTCTGTGTGGACATTCACTCACTTAACTAGTGGAAACACTATTTTGAACAGTTAGTCATCATAGATGGAAAGAGCTCAGTGCTGTTTTATTCTGTATTTCGCCTATCCTCATTCAATTGGTTTGTTTGTGTGTGAAGGGCTAGGTAATGTGGCCTAAATGTTTCCCTATTGAACCGTTTAAAAATCGATGCAATTTGAAATGCAAAAATGAATTTGAGTCGCCGGCAATCCGTCAGAAGTGGCCACTGCACGGAATTGAACCGCGTCCCGGAACCAGGAGTCCAACACCAGTGACTTGTTTTTTCAGGCTACAGGCGACCCATTAAATCTAGTGTTTGTATATTGTTTAAAGTGACCTACATTTGATTGTATTAATTAATACACAGGACAAGATGTTACTATCCCTTGTGCCAAAATCCGAGGAAAAACACATTTAGAAGCCCAATCCAGAATAAAACAAGCTAACAGGCTAACAAACTAATAAACAAGACACAAATCACCAGTTACCTACCCTAGCCAACAGCAGTATGAAGCATGTCATTGGGGTTTTCAAGTAGGCACCTTCCTTCACCGACGTTTCGTTAAGTTAGGCCCACGACACCTCAAGAAGGCTTAACGGTGTAATCCAGCGTCCTGGAAACACCCCCCTCCATGCTACCACCGCACAACTGCATATTACCTAACTATCTAAGCCTAGCTATCCAGTCCGGTTCGGTATGACATTCCTAACTACACCACCACTGTCAATTTTTTTTTTTTTTTTTTTTTTTTTTTTTTTTTTTATCGTTTATTGAGCAGGGACAAATGCATAGAACATTATTTCATATGACCTACAAAAGAGATGTCATGCATACAGGTTTCTAGCCAAGGCTAATTTGCAACCCCTGTCCCTGGTTAGGCCTTTAAAACAAAAGTTCAAGAGAAAAATTAAAACGGTACCAAAATGTTAAAAACGAACCATATAAAACAGAACAAAATAAAGACAAAAACAAAAAGCAAAAACACAAAACAAATAAGGACAGAAAACTAAAATAGTACAATACTAAAAGTCAATGTTCACAGGCTTGTTTCAGTTTCAGCCATTGTTTTGCTTGTGTGTTAAATATGGTGAGTTCTGTCAATGTTTTTATTTCTGGTGGTAATGTGTTCCATAATTTGGTACCTATTACCGAGAAGGATGACTGTCCGAATGTTGTTCTGCGTTTCGCTGTTCTACAGTTCCCGCTTGCTGCACCCCTAGTTCTAATACCACCGTCTTGTTTGTTTATTAACTGGCAAAGTATCTCTGGAGCAAGGCTGTTCACACATTTAAAAATAAGTTTTAAAAATGAGAAGCCGACAAAACTGTCAAAACTTAGTAAATTATATTTATTGATAATTTGGCAATGGTGCCATCGAACAGGTTTCTGGTCCATTACTTTCAGTGCCTGTTTATATAATGACCTAATGGGTGCCAGTGTTGTTTGGTTAGCCTGACCCCAAACGGTTATGCAATATGATAAATGGGAAAATATCATGGCATGCATGTACTGTTGTGCTGCCTTAAGGGGTATATAATGTCTAATTAGGCGAAAGCAATTTAAATTGGTTTTGACAGTTTTGCACAGCTTCTTCACATGCCTACCAAACTTAAGTTGAGAATCTAAAATAACACCTAAAAATTTAAACTCGTCTACTTGATTTATCTCTATCTCATTGATCTTTACTCCATAATTTTCGTTGGCTTTCCTCTTAATGGAAAAGCACATCGACACTGTCTTCTTATAATTCAAAGTCAAATGATTATTTTGGAGCCACTGTGACACACCAGACATTTCTTTTGACAGTATTTCCGCTGCCATCTGAGGAGTTTTTGCAGACACATAAACAATTGTGTCGTCCGCATACATTTGGCATTTGGCTCTTTTGCAATTGTTGGGTAAATCATTTATATATAAACCGAAAAGTATGGGGCCCATAATAGAACCTTGTGGAATTCCCATTCGACAAGTCTGGACAGTTGACAGAGTAGAATTTGATCTAACCCATTGCTCTCTATGCTCAAGATATGATCGAAACCAAGCAATTGTCTCATCTGAGAGGTTATATGCTTTGAGCTTATTTAGGAGAATGTCATGGTTGACAGTGTCAAAGGCTTTTTTCAAGTCCAAGAACACTGCCACCACTACATTTCCTTCATCTAGTAATTGTTTTATGTTTTCTGTGAGATAACAGTTTGCCAACTCTGTGATTCAATGATTCAGCCCTGTTGATGCGGACCGTCAATCATGACCAACAACAAACAATCCCTAACTACACCACCACTGTCAATGATTCAGCCCTGTTGATGCGGACCGTCAATCATGACCAACAACAAACAATCCCTAACTACACCACCACTGTCAATGATTCAGCCCTGTTGATGCGGACCGTTAATCATGACCAACAACAACAATCAATCTGACCTTAGCGAGCTCCCCAGCTAGCATGTTTCCTCCTTATCCACAGCCATTCACTTGCTCGTTCTGCTGCCTGAGACATGTTGCTAACCGCAAGTTTCAGGCTCCGTCCCCGAATGCCCAACTCAGTTAGTAAGGCAATAACAGACTTTGCCACAAAACCACGGCAGCCCACCTCTACAGGCCGCACTCGAGCCCTCCAACCTCGCTGCTCTGCCTCTGCTGCCATTTCAGCATACCTAGCTTTCTTGCGCTCATAAGCCTCCTCAACTCGATCTTCCCACGGGACTGTGAGTTCGATAAAATAAACTCTCTTCTCTACCTCAGACCACAGTAACAAGTCCGGACGTAGCCGGGTGCTAACTATATATGCTGGGATGACTAGCTGTTCATTCAAGTCAACCCTCATTTCCCAGGCTCCACCTACACTTAGCTGCCCTAACTTGTGCCTGACCTTAATTGGTCTAATCTTTTCTCCCTCACGTACAAATTTGATCTGTCTAGTCTCTTTGCTAGCAACTAGAGAATTTACTTCTAGCTGCTTTTCCTCAACTGCAGCTGCCAAACATTTCAACACCTGGTTGTGACGCCAGGTGTATCGCCCCTGGGAGAGACTGACCTTACACCCTGACAGTATATGCCTCAGTGTACATACACTAGAACACAACGGGCAGGCACCATCCTCGCCCAACCACTGATTTAAGTTCTGGGGAGATGGCAGCACATCATAAGTAGCCCCTAGAATAAATCTAATTCTGCTGGCCTCCATGCTCCACAACTCTCTCCACTTCAACTTTCTCTTCTCTACACTCTCCCAGTTCACCCACTGTCCTTGCTTTGCCTGCGACACTGCCTTAGTACATCTTACTGCCTCCTCTTGCCTATGTACTTCTTCAACTACCATCTTCCTCTTTTCTATTACTGATGCCTTGTTCCACACAGGTTTCCCTATGCACAACCCTAAACCTCCACGCCCATGCTGCACCTGACCTATGATATCCCTGTGTCTAAGAGCTGACTGTGCTTGCTGTACTGCCTCCTTTGGGTTCCACTTCCTCCCTGTTTTAACTGTGGGCGCTACACTCCTAACCACTGGATCCTTTGACTGAGTCAGAGTCATTTCCAGTCTAACACACTTGAACTCCTCTGTCAGGCTAGATAATGGCAATTCCAATATGCCTTTCCCATATAAGGCTACACTGCTTAGGCAGCGTGGGACTCCGAGCCATTTTCTAATGAATGAGTTAATCATCCTTTCTAGCTTTTCTACCTTTGAAAGGGGAACCTCATACACTGTCAGTGGCCACATCAACCGAGGCAACAATCCAAACTGCAAACACCACAACTTTAACTTTCCTGGGAGCCCTGACTTGTCTATACTTGAAATACCTTGAATCATTTCCTGCCTCACCTCCTCAAACTGTCCCTTATCACTGAGACTTGCATCATACCATCTTCCCAAACTCTTGACTGGTTTCTCTAACACTGTAGGCACCACCTCATCATTTATAACAAACTTCTTACCTACTACCCTCCCTTTAATGATTGAAATACTCCTGGACTTACTTGGCTTCACTTTCATTCTAGCCCACTGCAGATTACTATTTAACTTATCCAACAACCTGCTAGTACATGGAGCGGTTGACGTCATAGTCGTCATGTCATCCATGTATGCCCTAATTGGAGGGAGCCGCAGCCCTCCCTGCAGCCTTTCTCCACCCACTACCCATTTTGAAGCCCTAATAATGATCTCCATTGCCATGGTAAAAGCTAATGGGGAAATTGTACACCCTGCCATAATGCCTATCTCCAGCTGCTGCCAAGCTGTAGTGTACTCTGCTGTGGTAAAGCAGAGTTGAATATCTAAGAAGTAGGCTTTAACTAAGCTCTTTATACTACCTGGCACTCTAAAGAAATCAAAGGCCTCCCATAACAGACTATGCGGCACTGACCCGAAAGCATTAGCCAGGTCCAAGAATACTACATGCAGGTCTCTCTTCTCACGCCTAGCTGACTGGATTTGGTGCCAGATCATGCTGGTGTGCTCTAAGCACCCGGAGAAGCCGGGAATTCCAGCCTTTTGCACCGAAGTATCTATTAGCCTATTCTTTTCTAGATAACTAGACAGCCTCTGTGCCACAACACTAAAGAAAACCTTCCCTTCAACATTAAGTAGACTGATAGGTCTAAACTGACTTATCTCTAATGAGTCCCTTTCTTTAGGAATGAAGATTCCCCCTGCTCTACGCCACGCCTTAGGAATAACCTGCTTCTTCCAGACTACCTTCATCAGCTTCCACAGAAACTGCAACACATCTGGAGCACTCTTATACAGCCGGTAGGGGACTCCATTAGGACCCGGGGCTGAAGAGGCCCTTGCACGTCTCACTACTTCTTGAACTTCTTTCCACCTTGGTGGGCTATCATCACACTGGCTCTCTATTTCACCAATAGGTGGAATATCAGCTGGGACTGTCATCTCTCTAAACCTTTCCCTATCTTTGTGAACCTCCTCCAAATATTCCTCAAGCTTCTGCTTAGGTACCATAAGGCTACCATTCTTTTCCTTACTAAACAACGACTTCACAAATCTAAATGGATCCTTATAGAATGCTATTCTAGCTCTCTCTTTCTTTTTCCTATTTTTCCTAATGCTCTCTGCTCTTCTTAAAACTGCCAACCGCTCCCTCACATCTGACTGCAAGCAATCAATGCCTTCCTTCTCAACCTCTGTAGCTTTCCTCCACTGCCTCTTAAGCTGTCTTCTCTCCTGGATAAGTCTATCTATCTCTTGTTGGCGCCTAGATTTAACTACCTCACCCTCTAGTTTCTTCCTTTTCTCAAAGACGCCAAACCTTTCCTTACCATAATCATAAATACAATCTCCCATTTTCTCCAACTTACTCTCAGCAGTTCCTTTAAGCTTCTCTAACATCTTAACCAAATCACTATTGATATCTTCCCACTTCCTACTTTCCGCTGCACCTGGCCACTTAACTCTAGGCTTCTGACCGCTAATCTTCTCCCTTTTTGGCTGGCTGGCCTCTCTGCTTTCCTCGGTGCTAGGACCTGCCTCAACATCAGGGGTGCTGATGTCCTGCGAGCTGTGGGTTACTTCCTGTCGCTGGACTTCACCCGACTGACTTGATAAACTTCTTAAGAAATAATTATCAATGCGGGGTCCCTGTGTTCCCTCTACCAAGCACCTCTTCCTGCCTTGATGGATTCTAAGGCCCCTCAAAGTTGTTACCTTCTGCCAGCCACACAAGCAAACCTGACGCTTCTTTCCATCTACATCTGAACTAGTGGCTTCCACTGACATGTTTTCCCTACTCATAGTCAAGTCCGTTCCAGAGTCAATAACCGTGTCAACCATAGATGAGTCATCTTCCGCCCCCGCTCTCGCAGACTCTAGGGGTGTTTTTTCATAATTCTGTTTCGTAGCAAGTTTGGGTGTAACCAATGGCCTAATGGCCTTGGCTACTGCCACAATGAGCAGCTAACCCATTGCAGCCCCGATGGGGTCTAATCCCTCCTGTCAGCTGTCTTTCCATGCTGTCACTAGGTCTTTCCCTAGTTGTCAGCTGCACTATTCACAACAGTCACTAGCCTAAGCTAGCTTTAGTCAGAGATGGGAAGTAACGAAGTACAAATACTTCGTTACTGTACTTAAGTAGATTTTTCGAGTATCTGTACTTTACTTGAGTAATTAATTTTCTGACGACTTTTTACTTTTACTCGTTACATTTTAACACAAGTATCTGTACTTTTACTTGTGTACATTTTCAAAACAGGTTCCTGAGGTTCGTTACTTTTGTTTAACTGCATGAGAAACTAATTTAAAAACGAGTAGAAATGGGAGAACATAGATAAAAGCTCATTCCAGCTCCGCCAATAGTATGACTTGGGACTCCTCCGGTGCCGTAGATGTCTGCTTGTGATTGGCTCTCTCAGCCTCTCTGTCAGTATTATGAAACCTCATTGGCTCGATGATCTCTTAAGGGGCGTGGACAAAGAAGCAAGAGGAAAAGAAACACGGATGTTCGGGAGACTGACACACGCTGCCTGCGGCATGTCAAACAAACAGACAACGAAAAAAGACGGGAGATAAAATAGAGAGAGATACGATACGTTGAGAAATAGGTAGCGTCTGCGACTTCAATAACATGAGCGACGCCGAAGAAAGTGACGCTGACACAGAGGTTGGAGTTGTAGAGTCCGAGACCGACGAGCAGCAACAAGCCATTACCCACCCATGGCCTTACTTACAGGACATGTTCACACTTGTCGGATCAAAGAAAGATTCGTGGCGAATGAGCTGTCTCTTGTGTAAACCTAAACACCACGAACTGCTGGCCTACAAGAACTCCCCGTCAAATTTGAAGAAACACATACAGGTAATCATTACTGCATCTTTTCTGCTATGCTTAATGTAATGTTAGCAATGCTATGGGAACATGCGCCATTTCTAATGATAGCATTCGTGTTTTAGCAACATAGTTAGCTAACACACGAATGCTAAGCTGTGTTGTTATAGCTACATATGTACACAAACACATGTATAGTTAGTTAAGAAAGTATGGTATGTTAACTAACGTACTAACGTTACTCTCTCTCTCTCTCTGTGTTTCTCTCTCTCTCTCTGCCACTAGAGAAAGCATGTGAATCACCTGGAGAAGTACACAAAGCTCACTACTCAAAAAAGGAAATCTTTGGAGCCAGAGGAAGGCCCTTCATCATCCAAACAGCTTAAACTGTTTGATAGCAAGAAGAAAGTGTCACAGAAAAGTGTTGATGATGCCATCATTAACTTTGTCATTCAAGGTCTGCAGCCTCTCAGTGTTGTGGAACAGCCGGGCTTTAAAGCTCTCGTGCATCACCTACAACCCCAGGTGTCTGTAATGTCTTGTGGTACAGTGAAAAACAAAGTGGAGAAAGCAACACAGGAAATGAAGAATAATCTAAAGGCTGCCATGAGTAAGGTTGAGTTCATCACCACCACCACAGATTGCTGGACAGCACACAGACGGGGTTTCATCGGTGTCACAGCACATTGGATAGAGCCTGTAACACTGGAGAGATGCTCTGCTGCTCTATCATGCAAACAACTTGAAGGCTCACATAGCTTTAATGTGCTTGCTCGTGCCCTGACTGACATACATACAGAGTACAGTATCAGTGGGAAGATTGTACGCACAACCACTGATAATGGGTCCAATTTTATAAAAGCTTTTCGAATCTATGGTGAGGATGAAAACAATAATGCAGCACGGCCATTTCAGGGGGCAGGGCCAAGTCAAACAGGAGGAGAACTCGAAAGCAGTGAAGAAGAGGAAGAGGGGGAAAATGCGTCGGTTGAGTTTGTTGAAGCGGGCACCCTGTTGGATGAAGATGATGGCACGGAATACCAACTGCCAAAGCACCATCGCTGTGCCTGCCACCTTCTAAACCTGGTGTCAACAGTTGATGTGTCAGCAGCAAATGCCAATGCAGTCTATAAGAAGCTCTCTCGTTCAGCGTTTGCAAAGTGCCAGAGTCTCTGGAACAAGAGTGCTAGATCCACCATAGCTGCAGAGATCATACAAAAAAGATGCAAGCTGCAGCTAGTGAGGCCAAATGACACAAGGTGGAATTCTCTCTTCTTCGCTGTGGAGAGGATCATAAGGATCATTAAAGAACAAGGAGAAGCAGCCATTACAGCTGTGTGCAGCGCACTCAAAATTCCCATGTGAGTACCACTGTTATCTTGAAAACTGATTGACTGGATGAGGAAATATTCCTCAATTTATGTCTCACTACTGACAGATTAAAATGTCCTATGTGGTAATCAGCACTTTTGCACTATGTATGAAAAGTGCTATGCATTATTCACATTACTTTTAATTTTAATTAATAAAATATAGTACTAGAGTGTGTGTTGACATGCTCATATTCATATAGATTAAATAATATCATCCAGAAATACCCCCCCAACACACACACACACACACACACACACACACACACACACACACACACACACACACACACACACACACACACACACACACACACACACACACACACACACACACACACACACACCTAGAAAAGTTATAAATCCTGGGTTCTTAACAGGAACAATAAAGCAGTTCATTGTATTCACTGTAGCAATTCATGTTTGTTTCTTTGTTTGTTGTTTGTTACTTGACAGGCTCACTCCTGCTGAAATTGCATTTCTCGGAGAATATGCAAAGACCATGAGCCCAGTTGCAAAGGCGCTGGATGTCCTTCAGGGAGAGGCCAATGTGCAGATGGGATGGCTTGTACCTACAATAACACTACTCAAGTCCAAGCTCCAGCAACTCCGAATCTCCTCCAAGTACTGTGGGCCATTGGTGGATGCTCTTCAAGCAGGACTTGAAAGGCGTTTCGGAGAGATGCTTGCTGATCCAGAGCTCATTGCTGCGGCCATCCTTGTCCCCAAGTTCAGGACATGCTGGACAAGTGATGATGGCATCCTAAAACGTGGTGTGTTGCACCATGCTTTATGCTTTTTCATTTATTTATGATAATAGGACATTTTGGCATTTGAAGTATCATAACATAATGAGAAATTGTTTCCTGTAATACCAAGTAAACGTCACATAATTCACTTGTGACAACATAACTACAATCTTAAAATAACCCTCATGTATGTGTATCAAAAGTAATTTTTAAAAACATTTTGGCATTAAAATTGTGTTAATATAAATAAATAAATATTTTATAGACTCCAAATAAATAAATGTTTTATAGACTCCATGATCTAAATTCTATTTTTATCTAGGTATTACAATGGCGATTTCATAGGGAAAATGCTTACGGTAAATCCATTGGTTTTGTATTCCATAGGCCTTGACTACATCAAGAGTCATCTGAAGGAGCAACCCACGGTCCAGTCAAGTGACACTTCCCGTTCTTCAGAAGAGGAGGACTTCTTTTCCATCATCAACAAGCAGGGTAACACTCATGAAAACACCAAGCAGCTCGAGTCCTACCTGGCCTCTCCAGCTAATACCATGGATGTCCTCAAATCTTTCCCCGCAGTGTGCCACTTGTCTCTCAAACTCAACACAGCGCTACCTGCCTCAGCTGCCTGTGAGAGGCTTTTTAGCACTGCAGGACTGATTTTTCGCCCGAAACGAGCACGCATTAGTTCAAAGAACTTTGAGAACCAGCTTCTGCTGAAGCTAAACAAAAGATTTTGGTAGTCCTCCTGAGTAGTGTACTGTGCCAGACTGCCAGTCCTGCAGAGCCTCGAGCACACGTCTCACCTGTTCATCACCGCAAGTGCAATGTTTACATAGCTGCGATTTTTTTTTATTCAGCTAATCTGGAATATGGTGGTGTACTAACACCAGAGACAGTAAATAAATAATAATAAACCTTGAATTTGTGAATGTGATCAATCTTGTGGACATTCAGTTTCTTATCCATTAGGTATCAGTATCGTATCAGTCTCAAGTATTGTGATACTGCACTTTGTAAGGGACACCTTGTATCCAGCAGTTAAACTTGTCTAACTATTTGCATATTCATATATCATGGAAATATTAATGAGGGAGGACTAGATGTGATTTTAATGGGGGGGGGGGGGGGTTGTGTGGAAAAACCATAGGACACTATTTAAAGAGTAGAGTTTTAAGATGTGTAAAACATTTGTAGGGGATCTTTTATCATCAAAATTATATTCTTTGATGTGAGGTTCAGTCATTCAGAAAGATACGGTAAAAATACTTTTACTTTTACTCGTTGGGTACATTTCAGAGCCTGTACTTTTTTACTTTTACTTGAGTAAAATAATTGAATCAGTACTTCTACTTTTACCAGAGTAGTTTTTTACACAAGTAACTGTACTTCTACTCAAGTACAGAATGTCAGTACTTTTCCCATCTCTGCATATAGATTGGAATAGAATCTGACTTTGGATCCATTTAAATGGCAGATAAAGCTCTTTGAAAAGAGGTTTGGTTGAGTATTAAAGATAATTGCAGTCTAATCCAGATACAGGATAATCTTAATAGTCCAATATAACTTTTTAGCTTGTTCTCTCTCTCTCACACACACACTCTCACACACACACACACACACACACACACACACACACACACACACACACACACACAGAAGAAGAAGAAACAGAATTACAGGAGAACCCCTCACAAGCTGTTGGTTGTGTGTAACCCAGGTCATGAAAGGTTACCATGTAAAGAACAGGACGCTTACTGGAGGGTGGAGGGGCCCGGGCTTTCCGGGGGGGGGAGCGGCCGCCCTCTTCTCCTGGTCCCGGCCGTGCACGTAGCACTGGAGCATGTGCATGGCTGACCCTGGCGCACACACACGCTCTCTCCTCACCCAGCTCACATAGCTATGAGCACAAAACATCAGAGCAGTGATTCACACAGCATCACACACACAATCACTGCAATTAATTAATCCATTACAACACTTACCCTGGGAGCCCAGGGCTGGTGGACTCATAGAGCCCGGCGTAGGTCTCCTGGCTGTGTGGACCAAAACCCACCAGCCCTCACCGACACGGTAATACATTCTGCAAAATGACAGCACAGATTTTGAGCTAGTTACATTACATTTACATTAACATTATGACATTTAGCAGACGCTTCTGTCCAAAGCGATTTACAATATCACATTTTGTCAACAGTAGAACTATGCAACACAATCAATGACAGCTAAGACATTTTGATTGACTAAGGTAGCATCCTGTAGAAAGTAGTTTGAGAAGGACTATTTATTAGTTATCTTCACGGCATGACAGATCAAATAAAACAAAATATACTACCAAAGAGATTAGAGCAAAGATAAGCATATTCATTCAATTCAAAGCTTACAGTGTTATCAATTTTACTTTCTGCAATGCAATGCTGTACACAGGCCAGCTAGAAAGATGCATTTATGCCAATTTTCATAGGTTTGAGAGTAAGCTATGCATGTCCACATGACACGTCACTTTCAAAGCTGCACAGGCAGCAACGAGTGTTATCAATTCAGACAGCACAGCTAGAAATATGTAATTTAACAGTTTGATGACTTGACAGATGTTTACAGTAACGTTATCTGCAAGTCAACACGATATAGTCGGTTAACGTTAAATTCTCCACACAGCGCAGCGGCGCCCTTAACGCAGCAGCGGCATAGTTGGGTTATTTTAAGCATATTAAATGGATTGCACGGCAACACCAATCAATTCGGCATACATTTAATTCACATACAATAACTATTACAACATAAAACCCGGGCTGTCCTCGCCCTTTTGAGGCTCGGCGAAAACGGCATGTATTTGAATGGAGTTTGGCGAGCAGAGTTTCGCCCTGCAAATAACGTTACGTTACGTTTTTCCTCTCAACAAGACTCGCTTTTATCGCATAATTAGATATAAAATCCAGCTCTTACCTCTTAGCGCGGAGAAATTCTCTGTTCTGGCGAAATAATACAATCCAACTGTGACTGTGACTGTGTGATTTTCGACGGCAGAAAAATGGCGGCTCTGAAAGACTGAGTTTCTTTGTTGAGGGTGGGTGGGGACGTAGCCCATGGCAACGGTTCTTTGATTGGCCCATGCGGTGCTTTCCGGGATTGGCTGTTGCTGGCTGTCACTCGGGTCACTTCGTGAACACAAACTCGCCTCCTCATTGGACAATTCTTGGTTCAACTCCGAGCTCTCATTCGCTGGCCGTTGTTCGACACACAGCCGGCCGTACGCGCAGTGTCACCGTCCTCCGTAGCTGATACGATGAGCTGATACCCCGTGGCACAGATACAGGAAGTGACTGGAAGTTAAAGTGTCTTGCTTTGATTGTCTTTGTTAATAGTGTAGGCGCCCACGGTTGGCGCATTTTGCAAGGCTCTGCTCTCCATACTGGGCATATTCATTATTAGTTGTTGAAATGGCTAATGGCAAAAGGAAGTTATACAAACAATATCTTCGGGATGACAATATTAAAATCCCAAGAAGCACCCAATACTGGACAAAGAAAGTTGAAACGGGTAAGCAATGTTTTTTTTATTGTAATGTTAATTGCTGTAGTTTGTTAGCAGGATCTTGAGACAGCCACGTCCTACTCTTTGTTTAAAAATGCTTAACTCAAGGCAGTCCGAATATAGCCATTTGTTACCACTATCGTTAGAAGCTACTGGTAACATAGTCAAGAGTGTTGTGTTTTAATCTGCATGTGGGGAAATTGGGATGGCTAGTTCACAGGTAGCAGCGTAAAGAGAGCTCACGCACATCCGAAACGAGGTGCCGAGTCAAACTGCATTTAGCAGTGAAGCAATAAACAAATAGGACTCGCACACTCAAATGCTACTGCTCGAGTCCTGCTAGTCCTATTCGTTTATTAGTTCACAGGTAGCCTCACGTTGAGGCTAGTTCACAGGCAAAAACGGCCAATGGGAGGAAATCTAAACAGATATAGACAATCTGGGTTTTCCTGCAAGTAGACATCTATCTGTCAAGTAATTATTTCAGCACACTGCCTCTGTCAGACATGCAAATAAACAACGATATTATTATTATTATTATTATTTCTTGATCACCAGATATTAATAATTTCACTTGCAATACAGCTATCGGTATGCTTTTCAACCAAGTTTGAGTGACTGACATGACATTGCTGTTAGGGATTTTATCGATACCGGTTCTGGTATGTATCGGTGCTGGTTATGTACCTATGTGGTAGAAATATGCTATGATATATTTTTTTATTTGAGCCCTTTTGACCATCGAAAACGGCTGTAGTTTCCCCATGTCACTCTTAAAGGATGGGTTTTCCGTGGGGAATATGAATATATATTAAATCTCACGCCCCTAAGGTTTTCGAATCCGTTGAAATTTTTGAAATTGGATATTCACTGCCAGAGATATCAAGCATCTCTCACATATTTTTTGGGCCAGCCGACGCGTTTCGCGTCATCTGGCCTAAGTCCGCCTTGCGGAACTCGTGCACCTATGAACTACAACTGTTGTTGGCCATGGTCCCGCCTCTAGAGGTCCTCCACGCCCCTTCAGAGGCCTTGACCAAAACAAAAACGCAGCCATCTTTCCAACCGCCTAGCCTGCTGTAGCTAATATTAGCTTCCCATAGTTCCTTGCAAAGAGACCATTATCTCGGGAACGGAAGCACTAATCGACACGGGACTGGCGGCATTGGAAAGCTCGTCAAATTTTACATCTAGTAGTAGGTGGGTTGAAGTAACGAAATCAACGCTGAGCAATGTACCCGTTTTTACACATTTTTACTGAAAATAGTTACAACATCAGATGCGCGTAACTCCTACGAAAATGCCTTAAAATGCATGAAATTTTTTTTATGAAGACATCTCCCGACATATATACTACCGTTTACATTTGGTGCAATTTGGAGGCAATTTTATTTTCGATTTATTTCTTGTTCTTTGTATATTTCATTGTCGAAGCCTTCTTCTTCTTCTTCTTTGAGTTTTATGGCGGTTGGCAAACATATATGTGCATTACCGCCACCTACTGGAGTTTGATATCAGCCAAATGCCTGAGGGGTGGGCATAAAAACGAAGGCCACGCGAGCCCAGTGCATTGTGGGAAATGTAGTATTTCGAGTCCCCGCACCCGCACCTCCCCCCCACCACCCCCCCCCCCCCACACACAGAGTGGATTTCGGTTGATATCTCTGTGAGTAAACCTCCAATTTCAAAAATTTCAACGGATTCGAAAACCTTAGGGGCGTGAGATTTAATATATATTCATATTCCCCACGGAAAACCCATCCTTTAAGGGTGAATCATACTCCAACACCCAGAATGCATTGCACACTCAACATTCAAAGTTGCCAGCAATACATCTCTTTACTGGGGCATGTTTTCATTTCAAAATGCTTTCTTTTTTCTGTAATGATTTGTCCTTTTCTGGTCAGAAAATTATCTTAATTCAAACATGTTCACAAATGTTTCCTGTTTCAGCTGCTGTCACAGGTGTTGCAGCCTCTCAGAGTCAGCTGTTGACGGTGGAGATAGTTGATCATGTTTGTGTCGTCACATAAAAAAACCCTCACTTGCAAAACCCCTCACTTGCAGAGTCGCTCTTTCGGCTAAACGGCCTGGCTTGGCAACTTTTAGACTGAAGAAAATGCCAGTAGTTTGTGGATATAGTGTGATTTTTGGCCAATCTAAAAAGGGCATAATTTAATTTGACAGTTATTGAGAGTTGATTGTGGACTAGTGATATCACCCATGCTCAAATTTGATTTTATTTGATATTTATTTAGCTGGTTAAACAAAAGAAGAAAAAAGACACAAAAATGGTCCAGACAAGCAAACAGTCACCAAGAGTAAAGATAAACCTAAAAAAAATTGTTTGAGAAGGGGCAGAAAAAAGCAAGGCTTATCCGGTCCTGCCCCTTCCTACGTACCATATTACAATATATAGATAACAAAATCTATAAAATGTGTGTCTGTCTCTCTCTCTATATGTATATGTATATGTATATATATATATATATATGTGTGTGTGTGTGTGTGTGTGTGTATATATACTGTACAATAAAAACCCCCAAAACAAAGTTATGACAAAGTGACAAGATTAAGAAGAATAAAATGAAACAATATTACTCTAGATTACTTTTCAAGCACCTCATGTTGTACTTGTTCACGAATGCTTTTTTGTAACTGCATTAAAAGATTACACATTTTTATTGCCAAAGAGATGCACATGCTTTTCATAGTCAGCCAATGATGATATTGACCTTAACTCAAATTCACTCTCATTAAGTTCCATGTTTGATCGAAAGTAGGAAACTTACTTCGAGATACTTAATCACCCTGCTTACCAGATATAACTGAGCTGACAACAGTCATACGCACAGGGAGTGGCAACCGCCAAACGAGCAGAGGGCCACCAGCCAAGGACTACAACAAATTAACAAAATACAAACATTGTAGCATGGCTAAGTCAAACAGTCAGTTGCATTACAGATTGATATTGAAATTAAACAGTACCTCACTGCAACGGATGTACTACCAACGAGGCAGGAGCATGGGCACAATCAGCAGGAGGCTGCAGAAAGAACAAGCATTAAAACACAAACACCAATAAAACACATTAAACATGAACTGTCAGTTGTAGCAGTCTACATACCGAGGTAAACGACCAAGTGCAGCCAGGAGAATGGGGGTTCTGTGAGCAGAGGCAACGCTAATGCAGCTCCAGACCAACTCCTATAGCACCTGGTGCCCATCAAATTGGATGATTGGTGTTGCATGATTGGTGTTGCCATATAAGGGCTTTCCTGTTACCATATATGGCACGCAGTGCAGAGAAGTGGAGGCTGCCTCTCCCTGTCAGGCAGTCATCCCTGTCACACAAGTAACATTAGCCTAGCGCTCAGCCGCTCACACATTCTGTTGTTTGTGTTTCATTGGAAAGAAACTCTCCCAGCATAGTGTAGCGAATCGTGTATTCGCCCAGGAACCGGAGACTTGTAGTTGGTACAAGGTTATTTATTCACAGGCTCATTCAGCTCCTAGCAGCTAGCTTCACAGCTAGCTCTACACACAGCAACCACTCCAACCCCCTCTCATGGTTAGACTGACATCCGGCACGCGGCCGCTGGTCCCATATACCCCCTTCCCCCTAGGAACACACCCACACACATTAGTTCCTAGCTACGCACGGAAACACCACAATACCTGCGATTACCTGGATCGCTACATATCCCCCACTCAACTTTAACTGTCGCTCCCACGCGACACCCACAACCCACACATATCCCCCTGTACCAAAACACAACACCCCACAACATTTTTCCATCACCACATCAATTTCCCCACATAGTCTCTTATTTTTCAGCACACTTCTATTCACCAATAACCCCCACATTTACATTATTTCGTTTTCCCTCTTTTCTTTACACTCATATTCAATTTAATTCAACCCATCATTTACCTTATTTTCTTTTTTCTTCCCCCTTCATTACCTTCCTTCCGACCACCACCATTTCCATCCCCCCTTTTACAGCTTCTGTCCCACCTGAAGCACATTACAGTCAACACAACGAAGGCAGTAGTCCCGCACATCCTCCTTGTGTTTGCCCCAGTAGTAAAGTTCACGAACCCGGCGGAGTGTCACTTCAGGCCCGAAATGACCCTTCCAGCCGCAGCCCCCGTGCGTCCCCCGTAGCACCAACCCCCGCAGGTAGCTGGGTACAACCCACTGGGTCCCACTTTTCCCGTGCCCCTTTCTCTCCAAAACCCCATCTCCACCCAGTTGCAGGTCCGAAAACATGTTCCACAGTCCCTTCGTGGCACCGGAACACGTGTGAATCTCCTCCACAGGGGGCCGGCGTCCGGCCCATACCCACGTATACACCGGACCGATATCCGCATCCTCCATCTGTCTGCGTCTCCACTCCTCCTCGTCGACATCCATGATGGCGTCTATGTCCTCGTCTGTCAGGTCCCCATCTGAACAGCCTCCCTCGTCTTCCTCCACCTCTTGCACTCGTTCGTCCTCCGGTCCCGCTCCCCCAGGGGGCGGCGTGTTCAGGACAGCAGGGCGAACACCACCGGCGTCGATCTCCACCTCGGCTCTCTGCAGTGCAACCGTGGGGGGTGTGTAGCGTTTAGGCTGGGCCGGTTCCCCCGGCGTTAACCCCCCAGGCTCACCCGGAGACACGAGCGTCGCTCCCCCGACTGTAACAGCTCTGCAGATGATGTCGCCCCCTACCGGCTGGTATACAGAGCAGCTAGGCTTCTCCGGCGTTAGCAACACCCGTCCATCTGGACACGCAGTCCACACTCTCCTGACCTGAATGACCGGCTCTGCACTGCTCCGCTGCTTGTTGCTCAGGCTGCTCCACTGCTCCGCTACTCCGCTGTTCCTCTGCCTGTTGCTCCGGCTGCTCCCCCGGCTGTATGTCTCTTCCAGCGCCCACACCCTTAGTGCAGTCTCTGGCTAAATGCTCAGGCGAACGACACGTCCAACAAAGTCTCACCTGTCCGCCGCCTGCACGTCTCTCCTCTCCCGCTGTTCTCCAGTCCCCGACAGCTTCTTGACACTCTCTGGCTATGTGCCCCAAGGCACCGCATGCCCAGCAGGCTCCCTGTTCTCCCCAGTACCTTTGCTCCGCATACCCGGTCCGTCTCCCGGGACCGCTTCGGCACCACCTCGCCACGTGGCCCGGTTCTCCACAGGTCCAACACAGTCTATTTTGTGGCTCCTCCGGTCGTTCTCCCCACTGCGCTCCCTCTGTGCTCAACTTGTCCACACGCTGCCCGACTTCCCGCAGCGCCCTCCACAGCTTCACTGCAGGAATCGCCTCCGCCAGCCATCTGACCTCTCTCAACAAACGGGCTTCAATGCCCGCCAGCACCGAGCTGATCCCCGTCGTCAGCTCCTCTTTTCTCCCGTTCGCCAATGGCCATTCTTCCTCGCGCACCATCACACGTGGCGCCCCTAGCAGCTAGCCCACGCAGCTAGCCTGCTACCGCTAGGTCGCTCGAGCCGTCAGCCGTCGATTCCAACTTTCTCCGTCGTTCCTCCTTACTCTCTCCCCTCCTGGCCGAATCAGAGGCGTTACCGCTTCACTTCTGCACCAATGTAGCGAATCGTGGAACCGGAGACTTGTAGTTGGTACAAGGTTCTTTATTCACAGGCTCATTCAGCTCCTAGCAGCTAGCTTCACAGCTAGCTCTACACACAGCAACCACTCCAACCCCCTCTCATGGTTAGACTGACATCCGGCACGCGGCCGCTGGTCCCATATACCCCCTTCCCCCTAGGAACACACCCACACACATTAGTTCCTAGCTACGCACGGAAACACCACAATACCTGCGATTACCTGGATCGCTACAATAGCAATCTAGAAGGCACGCTAACGTAGCTACCAAGCTACGTTAACAGACTGGAATGAACGAAAACAACTGAGTGATAGCCTTCATCTTCATCGTCATCATCATCATCATCATCCAACATTACGGTATTAGTTCATTGCTCTCCTCGTCTCCCTCTGCCAAACAGCCATACCATATTTTAAACAAGTAACATTAGCCTACCGCTCACACATTCAGTTGTTTGTGTTTCATTGGAAAGAAACTCTCCCAGCATAGCAATCTAGAAGGCACGCTAACGTATAGCTACCAAGCTAACCAAACAGCACTGCAGCACTAACAAGTAGACTTACCAAATACCGGTAGGTAGACGCCAAGTTTCCAATACATGTCCAGTATAATGGGTATAATCCATACTGCATTTATGATCGCTGTTCCGCTGAGAGATATGCACTTTTAACTCATTCACCGCCAAAGTCTTTGACGTCTTATCAGAAATAGCCATCCACGCCAAAGACGTGTTTGACGTGTTTTTGTTTTTATGAGTGCAGCGCGTAGTTGAAACACTTACCCAGCCTGTGACACAGACACATGTCCCTAACCTCAAAGTCAAGCCGACAGCACGTTATCAAACACATACCGCAGCTGTTGTTTGAAACGAGAAAGAAGGAGGAAAGGAGGAAAAACAGAGAAACGCGCTTCCTTGTACAGAGGAAAAAACGCCATTGAAACGCCTCTCGGCGCGCTGCACTGCTGCCTTGCTGCAGGGCGAACCTGGATTGCCTAGTCAAACCCGTGACGAACATGATCGATCCGGTTCCAGCAGCGCCTGGTCCCAAAGCCAAGCCGCGGACCCGTTCCTGTGTCGTGTGACTCGTGTCGCAGCATTCGTCCCACTCCCAGCCCGAACGAGAGGAGGAAAACGAGCAGCAGAGGAGGCAAAACGCTGATGGGGAAAGAGGGGGAAGGAGGTGCGATCTAGCTGCAGCTGTGGACAGAACTCTCTCTCTGTGTGTGTGTGTGTGTGTGTGTGTGTGTGTGTGTGTGTGTGTGTGTGTGTGTGTGTCTGTGTCTGTGTGTGTCTGTCTGTCTGTCTGTCTGTCTGTGTGTCTGTCTGTACACTCACTCACACTGAGCAAACTGTATTGTTGAATGTAAAAAAAGCACTTCATATATATATATATATATATATATATTTTTTTTTTGTCATTTGTGTCATAATGAATAATATTTACATGTCTGATGTCAATACAGTTCAAAATAAAAGAATTGAGAGCGAGTTCTGCATGATATTGTGTGCTGTACATGAATGCCATTTTCTGCTATTTCTTTTCTCAGAGAGACATTTTGGGTGAAAACAGGGTGTATATAAATGGCTATAAGTAGAGTACAGAACATGCTAAAAGCTCACTTTTTTTTCCCTGGTGAACCCAGAGACGTACATCTTCATTTTGAGGTATTGCAAATCACTCTGGTGCTAATAGATAATTTACTGTGGGTCTTGAAAGATGACCAACAATTATGAAAATCTTTGGCCTGTGCTAAATATTGGCAGTCCTAAACTGGCGGTGAATGAGTTAAAAGGCACAACTGTAACATTATGCTATGCTAGCGTAAGTTGCCCACCGCTCTCGGTTAGACAGCATCTCCAGCACTTTTGCCTACAGGAATCCGTACCATTAAACAATGCGGTATGCATACTTGAAACATGTCGGTTACAGCATGTATAAATAAAATATAAAACTGTCTGACAGCAGGAGAAACTTCCGCCTGACTACCTCCAAAACAACGTCATTACCGTAAGTGACTGAATTTAGTCAACACAAAAACATACAGTACAAAAAAACGTATTTATTCCAAAAATGCCCCGGCGGGAAAATGAGTCAGGCGCTTATTATGCTAAATCAATTATTCTTATTGGAAGAATTACGGTAAATAAAGATACATGTATATATATATATGCTATAATAGTATAGGCTAGGCTGTGTATGGTAGTTGAAACATACTTTAAAGTTGACATTTATTTATGTTTGTAGTTGAAACAAAAACATAAATACTGTAGGCTACATACAGTACAACACAAAAGGCTGTTATTTACCCTTTGTCGGCACCTGTGAGTAAATATATGTAACTAAAACCATTAAAATTGACAACCGGTCCGCAACTTTTTTTCCATGTATCAACCGGTGCTTGGCACAAAAAAGGTTGGGAACCCCTGCTCTAAATGACCTACAGTGTATATGGCCAAATGTGACAATCGACCAGGAGAATGGATATCAATTTGTTGTTACTCAAACTCACATGCATGCGCTGCCCGAGGGACGGGGGTTACGCTACGGGGAGAACGGAAGCCACTAGTACTACCCCGGCGGCAACTCACCAGGCAAGACCGCGGCTTCGCTAAACCCCCGCCTCCGGCCGGAGCCGACGTAGCACACAACTACAAAGGGCTTCCCGAGGAGCGGACTTTTTCTCTCTCAAAACAATTGAAAACCACAGTCATGTTAAAGCTGAGCAAGGAGATCCATTTTATTTCACCAGAGCGGAAGGCAGCAACACAAAAGACTGAAATAACAGAAGAGAAGGTAAGCCCCCCTAAACTGGTATCCAGCATTGACAGTAGATACAGTAAACACGATTCTGCCTGACCAATCAGTCGTCTGCAGTGTTTTCACGTCACCGTATGGTACCGGGTCCACAGCACTGGAACCTCAACAAAGCAGGGACCAAAACTAGCACGACTCAACCCCGACTCAACCCGGGCTGTCCAGGTTTTTGATCGGTGGAATGAGACAAAAAGGCGAGATGAGCTGGGCGGGGCCGCGCTGATACCAGCGGTGGAAATAGGCCTTTGTGCGCGCGGGATGTAAGATTGCGTGAGTATGAGTATGTATCTGCGCGTGTGAAACAATATAATACACTCGTGCTTATGTTTGATCGAGCTCTCTAGATATGACGTCATACGGTACAGCTCTTCAAAATCACCAAAAACAGACATCTAACAGCTGTAGAGAATTTAGAGAAGTATGGATTTTGACATCACTATTGATTCAACAAGTTAATATCAAAACCCCAGGGCACCACCACGCTTAGCAATCTATATCACTTCAATAAGCAATTTATATTACTTATTTAAGTAATCTATATTACTCCCGCCGTTGGTCACAGGAAAATCAGAGTCAGTTCTAAAGGAAGAGGTCTTTACTTGACTGATATCATTATAACAAACACCGAGCACTGGTTTTATCTTCAAAACATGAGGCGTTTATTATACAAACATTCCACACCATACACGCATCGCGCCCTCTAGGCTCGATATCATTTGTAATCAAATGCCTAATGAATGGAAGATTGCATTACCCAATATAAACACAGATTAGCTATATACCACAAAACACACACGTAGTGAAGTACCCAATCAGTCAGCACCATAAAGCTTGCATTAATTATTGACAGGCATGACAGGGCTTAACTCAGGGAACGGAGAAGAGGGGGGAAAGACCAGAGGTTATAGCCTATCGTTCCTTTTGACCTAAAGCTATAGATCTGCTCATTCTTAAGATGGACCGCACCAATAACCACTTTTCACCCAGCATGTAAACAAGGAATCTGGAGCTTACTTGGTCGTTGCTTCTCCTGGCCGGCACACAAACCAGACCTCTCCGGTTCGATGTCGCACCGTCAGCTTGACACTGAAGTCTCCTCGTTCTCCTGACGGGGCAGCGGCTCGTTCTTGAGTGGGTGCTGGCCCGGGTCTCTGGAGGGAGACCGGCGGCTCGTTCTCTCCGTCGCTAGTCAGCGCCTACCTAATATCTCTTCCTACTTCTCTACAGCGTGAGAAGTGTGGAAGGTATGCTTTTGGTCTAAACTATTAAACAAAACGAGAAGGGTAAATAAGAGTAATTATCTATCGTCTCGTGACGCTTCACACGGGTTACTAATACTTATTATACGGTGAAATAAAAGAATAAATCGATAGGACGGCGCGGGGGAAGCCAGCAGGCTTCACACCGGCAAAGCAGAGGCCCGAGATCAATTTAGGGCCGTATTGTGGACGCTCCTTGATTTGAGCGTGAGTCCCACGGGATGATGTGACCTCAAGTTGTTTTTGGGTTCAAAGAGGGAGATCACCTCACTGCTTACTGCTTTTGTATATCAGTCCTATGTAAATGAGGGGCGTTTCCTCACGAGGGGTCAGTTTCTTACTAACCCAGTCACTGGCTCCTAATGTGGTTCCCCCCTGTTTCTCACAATATTCCTGAGAAGTCAGACAAAAATGTGTACATTCAGTTTGTCAAAAATGATCATTACTTTCCTAAACAACAATTCTTCAGCCTGTTCCTCTTCCTGAACAGACGGTCCACGTTATATTCGTAGCATACTATAAGACACTATACGTAGCCTATATATTGTTATGTTTATAGGTAAAAACAGAAAAAGACATTTTTCTTTGGCACTCAATTGTCATCATTCACAGAGACATTTTCACATTCATGATTTCCTTTGATACACTTTGTTTTGCTTGATAAAAGAACCTTATTTCATTGTCAAACATAAGAGACATTCCAGCTGCCGGATGCTTACTCAAACCGAGTACCACCGGTAGGTGGCACTGTGGCTCCATGTCAGAAAGATCAGCTCTCCCATAGCCTCCTGACGGCTTCTCCACTGTCCTTCATTCGAGACCTGTTGGTGTGATTCACTCAGGACAAAGCCTCATCTATTCATTAGCTTGTGATTCAGGAGATAAACTGTTAGTCACATAGATTATACCATTGGAAAACCATTGTTTCATTCTCTCTGTGATTTAAAGAAATTGTCCGACTTGCAGTGTTCTGCTGGCTTGTCAGAGAGGGGTCTCTTAAAATGCCAGACGTGTATTGGAGTCCTGGCATCTGTCCCGGCTTTAAGATAGAGAGCTAATGTCTTTGTAGTCAGCCAGGCGTGAATGTAAATCATGTACCCCGGGTCTCATCCTTTCATCCAAGCCACTTAACTCCCTTTGGCTAAGATAAGGGTGTTCGTTAATGTCGGATGTGTGACACTTTTGATATAGTCCACAACACTCCTAGGAATGAAAGACAAACAGTCGTTTCCTGTTCTCCAGGGCAGTGAGACCAACCTAAATGTAGCCAGTTGGTCATATCTCCCTTGAGGTGAAGAGGGAAAGAAAAGGGAAAAGGGGGGGGGGGGGGGGGGGGTTCTTGGTCCAGGATCACTACACAGCGTCAAAAAGCGCTTTGTGTTTCGAGTACTAAAATAAAAATAAAGATTGTTCTCAAGTCCCAGTCCAAGTCAAGTCTCAAGTCACTGTCACTTAAGTCACTTTTTCGGAGAAACTTGAGTTCATCCCCAAAGTATTTCACTGGCACACACGGCTCAAGTGTATAGAAAAAGTTTGTATTGAGACTAACGTTTTGACGCAAGGTGTGTCTTCATCAGAGTCTCAAGTCCAACTACGCATCTCTGGGCTATAGCCTACTAATAAATAAACATCTAAATAAACTTGACTTGAGTAGAGGTGATACTATGCAGGACTATGCTATCTAAATGCTGCATTAGAGCCCATATTTCTTGACTAAGCTATGCCCCAGAAACGTTTAGGTTGTGCTACAACCCAGGTTTTATGAGTGAGAACGAGAGCTCTCATATCGCTGCCATGGCAACGCCACTGGATGAACTAATTTTACTCCAAAAATGACCTTTTTAAAACCACCCATCCACCAGTAGGTGGCATGGTATACATGAGAATGGCGCGGCCACCCACTTGCCAATCCCCGTGATTGCGCCACGTCCACCCAATTCTCATGCAACTCACTCAAACGCATCCAGCCCACTGGGTAGAGAGAGCTCTCGTTCTCACTCGTAAAACCTGGGTTGTAGCACAACCCTAACGTTTTACTTTGTTTCGAACCTCGAGCTCTCACTCTAGTGCCAACTTTCAACTGCCCTTGCTGCAGGGAGCACTCTTCAGAGCGACCCTGAGAGGCATAGGTTAACAGCGGACGCATGGCAAACTGTCCATGCCCTACTGTGTGGCATAGGAGTGACAACGGCACTACTGCCTAGCAGTTGATAGGACCGCATGCGCGAACAGTGACTGTAGTACCTAACAAATGTGTGATGAGAGGACCATGAGGCCGCAGCGCACATGTCCTCCACTGATACACCGCGCAATAGAGCCCAAGAAGTCGCGACACCTCGCGTAGTGTGGGCCTTGATACCCTCCGGGGTCGTCTTACCCGCAGCCTTTCATGAAGCATGAATCCCATGTTGCAAGCGGAAATCGTGGCCATGTACACCTTGAGGGACTGCGGGGACTGGCCCGCATTGTAAAGGCTCTGAAGGAAACAGAGAATGGGTTGTACACCGCAATTCATTGGATCCACTCCTCGGTCCGCACACCAGCGCGAAAAGGCCCGCCACTTGTACGTGTACTGAGAGCGGGTAGAAGTGGCCCTAGCACTCTGTATAGTGCAAAAAACGTTTTCAGGCAAGCCCTGGGCTAGCAAGCAGTCCTGTTCAGGTACCAGGCCGCCAGCTTCCACCTGCGGGGGGAGGGGTGGAGTACCTCCCCCTCCACCTGGGATAGGAGATCCGCCACGGCAGTAGCCAGGGCGGTCCTTGCGCCAAGGAGATTAGGTCCCCAAACCAGATCTGCTTGGGCCAAAAGGGGGCCACCAGAATGAGCCGCAGGCGCTGTTCCCTCACCCTGTCCAACACCTGTCGAATCAGAGGGAACGGTGGAACCCTCCTGGGGCCAGGCATGCGCCAGCGCGTCGTGGCGCAAGGGAGGATCATCCTCCTGGACTGAGGACCAAAGTGGGCAATGTGTTGCGCGCCGCAATGCAAAGAGATCGACACGGGCGCGGCTGAATCTGGCCCAAATCTGATCCACCACCTGTGGGTGGAGGCACCACTCTGTCTGACGCGGGTTGCCCCGCGACAGCAGGTCAGCACCAAAATTAAATCAGCCTGGCACATGAATCGCCGACAGAGAGAGCAGACGGGGATAAGCCCACTGGTGAATCCCCGCCGCTAACTGGTTCAGTGCCGCGGACCACACACGCCCTGTCTGCTCAGGTGGGTGATCGCTGGCGTGTTGTCTGAATGGATCAGAACATGGCGCCCATGTATCTGCCACTGGGAGTGGCGTAGAGCTAGGCAAATCACCTCCAGCTCTAGCACGTTTATGTGACGGAGCTCCTGGGCTCCCCACCGGCCGTTGAAAGGCCTCCACAAACCGCGCCCCACCGCCAGTGCAAGGCGTCGGTGTGAATGACAAGCAAGAGCGGGACCGGGCCCATCCAAGTCCCCCTCGAGAGGCAACGGGGGTCCACCCACTTGGCCAGAGCCCGCCGGGCCAGAAGCACCCTGCGATGACGGTCCCTGGCTGGGTCTAGGCGATGACTGAGAAACCATATTTGGAATGGGCGCATGTGAAGCCTCCCCAGCGGGAGCACGTCCACCGCTGAAGCCATCAGCCCCAACATGACACGGAGCGCCCCAAGCTTATCGCGTTGGCTGCCCGCATGGTGCATGTCTGCCGCTCCAGAGAGAGGCGCGCTCTCATGGCCCGAGAGTCCAACTCCAGCCCCAGGAAGGTTGCAACCTGTGCTGGGACGAGGCAGCTCTTCTGCCAGTTCACCAAAAACCCCAGGGTCTGCAGGTGATCCGTCACCTCCCTGATGTGCTCCATAATGTGGGCCCTCGAGTCCGCCACTATGAGAGCATCGTCGAGGTAGAGGAAAATGCAAATCCCCTTCACACGGAAGCGAGCCAAGGCTGTTTCCACGCACACAGTGAAAGTCCGCGGGCTCAAGGACATGCCGAAAGGCAGGACACATAACTCATAAGCTCTTCCCATGAAGGAGAACCTCAGGTATTTCCTGTCCCTCTGTACTACGGGGACATGGAAGAACATGTCCGTCAGATCCACGGAAGTGCAGTAATCCCCCGGCCTCATTGCATTGAAGAGACCGGGGGGAGGGAAAGCATGCGAAAGGGGAATTTCCTCAGCGTCTTGTTGAGACGCCGAAGATCCAGTATTGGCCGCATGGAGCCGTCCTTCTTGAGTACGCTGAAGTATCTGTTATCTGTGGAAGAAACCCCAGCGCTCCTCCGCTTTGGGGACAGAGCATATCGCCCCCTTGGCGATTAGACCCCCGCTGGTCATCTCGCGCCAGCCGGAGGTGGCCTGAATGAACCGAATAGGCCTCTGTTGAGCTTCGGGTCGAAGTCGGGCACTGGGCGCCAACGACGGCGGGCTCACCATCCCCCTTCCCCCGAAGAGGTTTCCCGGCTGCGCCCGCAACAGCATACACCTGGCGCTGCGGGGTCCGCGCTGCAGCTGCTGCCGCTGCCGCTGCTTCCGCTGCTGCCGCTGCTGCAGTGCAACCGGCCACGGGATCCAGGATGGCCCCGCTGTGGCAGGATGGCTTGTAGTCTGTGAGGGGGAGGGGGGCCCTCGCCTGTGGGCGTGGCGTGCATCGAGAAGCGCTGGGCCCCGGAGGACGACTCCAGGATGGCCCTGCTCCAGCCACCCGACGGTTGTCACCTTGCTGCCACCGCGGCAAGAGGGCCCTTACCGCCGCGGAATCCTGCCGCTGACTCCAGCTGCTGGGTCATGTTCTCCACCGAGGGCCCGAACAAGCCAGAGGGCGAGATCCTGGCTCCTAGCAGCTTTTTCTTGTCGAGCTCGAGAGATGGCGGTGTGTAATGATAGAAAAAGCCATTACCTTCGCCTTGGCTTCCTGGGGTCTATCCCACACGGTCTGCACTGCGACACGCACATCTTTGCAGAGGGCCATGTCGCGCATTGGGCAGGGGCTTGGCAGCTCTGAAAGAAGCGCCCCTGCAGCACTGGGTGTCCACCCGCTATGCCGACCACTCGCAATGCCGACCTTAGGTTTAGGCATGGGGGGTGGGAGAGGTTAGGTTTTGGGTTAGGGTCTGGGGGAGGTTAGGTTTAGGCGTGGGGGTGGGAGAGGTTAGGTTTTGGGTTAGGGTCTGGGGGAGGTTAGGTTTAGGCATGGGGGCTGGGAGAGGGGAGGTCGGAACAGCGAGAGGTCGGAACAGCGACATGGACCCGCAGCACTGATGCTGGGGTGGCTAAACCCAGGAAATGCCCAGCTTAGCTGTGGGTCTGGCCATCACTCCCCTAAACTGCCTCTGTTAAGGCTCGTTCGCGGCAGGGCGAACGTCCTCCTCCAGCATCTCAGTGACAGTGTTACCACCATCCCAAGCCTCCTCCCTTTCGCCTGAGTCCCCTTGGATCGAAATCTTGAGGGGCTCATACTGGAAACCTACCTGTTTCAATTCGGCAGGGTTGGGCTCATCCTTCCACCGCAGTGGGGGCAGCTCGTCCAGCTCACACTGAGGGGCTTGGTCCTGTAAGCCCCCGGGGGCAGGGACATCGCAAAGGGCGGCCTGGTCAGACTCGACGGACAAGTTTCTCAGAGGTGTACCGCTCAGAGGCACCTCATCCTCGAGGAAGAGGGAGGCCCTGTGACGCAGCACTGCCATGCGAAAAACAGTGCCCGTGCCGCGTGCTCGTGCCCTAAGCAGAACACACACCTAGCATGTTGGTCGCCTGACGCCAACGTAGCCTTGCAAACGGCGCACCACTCAGGGGTGGCCAAACTTTTTGGGTTGTGGGCCGCATACAGAAAATATAAGGAGCCGCGGGCCAAACAATATTAAGCGCGGCAGTTTCCGCGGAAAAAAAATTGGACGAGAAAACCCTTGTGCCATGAAATTTTTTATTTTTACCTAAATAAATATATGACACATAGTTTATTGATGTGCACACCTATTACAATGGGTATTTCTGTATGTTTTCAAATGTTCTTTTCCTGTGCCAATAGGTTAAGACAGAGATAATTTAACATAACGTTAGTATTAAAGCAGCTACAGGCAACTTTTTCGATTGTTATTAAACAGTATAAATTTAATATCAATGCATCACATCTTACCTCTAATAGTCGACGAGACCAACGCAGAGTAGTCTCGCTTGAGCCCCGAGTGAATCGGCCAGTGTAGTCTGTCTGTGGCCAGGGAAGATCAGGAAGTGAAATGAAACGGTTTGCAGCAGCCACTTCGGCCATAATAACCACAAAATAACTTCCAAAAAACCTGTTAGAATATAACGAGAGATGTTCGCGAGAGTATGCGTGGCGTTCACATTGTTTATGTTATGTTGCTAGGCAGCGCGAAAGGCGAAGCAGGCAGCTGCGTTTCACTTCCGGGTTTCACTTCCGGGTAGCCGGGCCGGCGGTAAGGAGAGAGAGAGAGAGAGCCCCCTGTTGACGCGAGTTTAGACAGACACAGACTTAATAATCATCCAAGGGAGCAATCTCCAATTCACACGGCTTTGGTCTCAGCTACTATTATAGGTAAGATGTGATGCATCAATATTGTAATTATACTGTTTAATAACAATTGAAAAAGTTGCTCGTAGCTGCTTTAAACATTCATTCAGTATTAAAAATGTTTAGAAAACAACACTGAAAGAATTTACTGCATGGTGTAGTAATGTTTAGTAAAGAACTGACATAATTTCTACTTAGTAATATTAGGAAGTATAATTTCTAAATATTATTTTGTAATATGTACACATTTTATTCTTGAAAATACATTAAATGTGTGGGATGGGTACATTTTAGTAAGAATGTTTGCGTAATATTTACTTACATAATACATAATAATATTTACATACATAATCCGAAAAACAGTAAGTAAATTAACTGTGTGGAATGGGTACATTTTTGTAAGAATGTTTGCGTAATATTTACTTACATTATACATAATAATATTTACATACCTAATCCTTAAAACAGTAGGTACATTTTAATCAAGCATAGCTTTATTTAATCCGCGCATGCGCATTTGCACCAGGCAGTTCTCTTTCGGTTTCAAGCACATGGAGTTGGTGGGTGGCTGCATTTTTGCAAGAGGATTGACTTGGTTGCAAGGTAAGTTTGCCTTTCTGTTTAATTCGATTTGTGATACTAATAGTGGAGCCGTGTGCGTTTGTGATACTTGTTGATATGTTACTGTTCATATTTTAATCTCATAAACTCGTGTTGCTAACAGTGCAGTGCAGCTGCACCGCGCCTGGTTAATAGTTGCCGCCATTTGACTGCCCTGTATTTTGAGCTGAACAATTCACAGTTTAAGCTGCCTAGTTGCTCTTGTCAGTCCACTCTCGTTCCCCACCAGTGTGGGACTGAGTATCCCGCCAGTCCCGCGCTGTGGAAGAGCTAATTTAATGTAACGTTATGTCTGGACATGCCTGTGGCTGCGTTCGGCTGCGTTCGGCTCTCGCTCTCGCTTGCTCGCTCGCTCTCTCTCTCTCTCTCTCTCTCTCCCTCTCTCTCTCTCTCTCTCTCTCTCTCTTTAATGTAACGTTATGTCTGGACATACATGCCTGTGGCTGAGTTCGGCTCTCACTCTCTCTCTCTCTCTCTCTCTCTCTCTCTCTCTCTCGCTCTCTCTCTCTCTCTCTCTCTCTCTCTCGCTCTCTCTCTCTCTCTCTCTCTCTCTCTCTCTGTGCTGTGCTCACTGCATTTGCATCACACACACACACACACACACACACACACAGAATGAATGTCTTTAAAAAAGGGCTAGTCTGCACACAATGAAAGAATGTGTGAATACTTTTGCAATTAGGTGAATGTGATCCATGAAATTAACCTGTAAAAAAACATGTCTCTGTCAACAGGACACAGGGCAGCACCACAGCTGCAGGATGAGACAGTGGAGTGACACTGCAACATTAGTCAGGCAAGTAGAAATGTAATGCATTCTATCATGTTGCTGTTATTTCCCCCTATCCTAATGTGATATAAAATTGTGGCTAAATGTTTTAGATCGGGGCTGAGATTATTCTCTGACTGGAGGGGAAAATAATAAATGATCTCTGAACTATCTCTTTAACCAAATCACATACATTTAGGCTATTCTATGTGATCTCCTTTTGATAACTAATGAAATAATGATATATGTTTTAACTTCCATTCACTTAGCCTTCCCTGAAACTGTTTGGAGTCCCCCTGGGGAGGCCCGCCTCTCACTTAGAAAACCTCTGTTTTAGACCATTGTTTTAATATCACAATTGTGTCTGTTACAGGATGACCTTACTCTTACGATGAGTCGAGAGTGGACAGTTGAGGGAGGAGGACACACCAACACCAAGGGAGGTGTTGTGGGGACAACTGAGGCCGTTCCTGGACAAACTGAGTCACATGTGCTTGTTTAAAAAAAATGCAGGAAGACACACCAATCCAATCCATACACAGCACAAATCCTCCATCTTTCCACCCATGGCTCTTGTAGGGGTGGGAATCACACGTTTGATCTCAATACAATACTACATGTATATGGATTCATTGGACAATGATGCGATATTTGCCATTATCACGATTTCTATACGATTCGATTGAGCGGCTGCGATCGATATTAGACTATATGCATTGATTTATATCCGAGAGGGGAGCGAATATCCTCTCCCTATTTTTCTTGCGTGCTTGCTATGGTGCTCGCATTGTTTGTATGCGAAAGAGTACGCTAATAATTCATATTGATGTTTTCACTGTCCATCGATGCTGAACAGTCACATGACATCTCTTGCCCCGGAAGTGAGTTTCCCATAAATTTTTTCCATAGACATTTAAAAAACCCTTATATAACAAGTTTTAAGGCTGGAACCAAGCCAACTCGTGACCTACTGAACTGTGAAGGACCATAAAACATTTAACTTGGAACAAAAACAAAAAATGTATCAGATCATTGAATTGATGCATCAATGCAGATCGATGTATCGTTCCACCCCGAGGCTCTTGCTCCGTAGCCTGGTAAACCAGCCCGTCACGTGAACTCACATTTCATTTGGTTCTCCGTGACGGTCTGGCCCCGACGCCAGTGGGGGGGTTTAGCAGAAGCGGAAGAGCGGAAGAGCCAATCAGCGACTCCGCTGGGATTGACAGCGCAAGTTGGCCAATCAGGAACGCCACTAGCACTGCACTAACAAAACAGTAATGGCCGCCTCCTTGCCTGATGGTCTCGAGGAGTCATGTCAGCGTTTGTCTAGTTTAAACAGCCATAAAGTGCAGTTATTGCAGAAATAGACTCAATAACAACAATTAAGCAAGTACAGGAGTATCGCCGCGACCGCAGAGTTTCTTGGCGGAAAATATGTTTTTGCCATTCTCCCGAGTGGATTTGGGTTTGATTGGATCCGACGCTGATTGGCTGAAGGAGTTGTCTGTCAAGGCAACTAAGCCCGCCCATGCTCCCGCCCCTGCTAAACCCCCCCCATGGCATCGGGGCCAGACCGTCACGCAGAACCAAATGAAATGTGAGTTCACGTGACGGGCTGGTTTACCAGGCTACTTGCTCCGTGCACTCAAATCACATGTTGTGTTCTCTCTTGACAGTTCATCGTGTATGAATAATGGTTCAGTATTGACACAATATTTGTTGTGCTCTGTTCACAGAACCAAAGCATTGAGATGAGACATGAAGCTGTTATCTGCACCTTCATACTGTACCTTGGCGAGAAAGAAGAGGAACTTTTTGACGAATGCCAGGTAATGCATGATTTTTTTAACACTTTAAAATATTAATTTGTTATTATTTAAAATGCTAATTAACGGTAAGAGAGGAAGGCAGACGAAGGGATGGAGGGAAGGGATGGAGATATTACACTCAGTGATGGCCCAAATGGCAGATAAAAAAAATAAAAAATCATAATGTATCATCTGGAAGAACAAACTCAATTTCAATGATTCAAATTAAGTACAATCACAAAAATTAAACGTGCTCTACGGTTACAAAGCCATAGGTGGGCCTTTTCCATTGGCCCCTTTGGCCACTTGAGCTAAACCATGTCACCCTGATTTATGTTTCCTTTACCACTTTAAATGCGCCGAGCCTTGCCCGACATGGACATGGGGCCAAAGGCACGGCTCATGTGATCAGGAAATGGTACAGTAAAATGAAGCAGATATCTGAAAGTACAAACCGAAACACACGAGACAAATTAAACATCAAACCACAGAGATTGAATTATTAGAAGCTACAAAATAACACTTGAGAGGCTTTTAAACACACCTTTCTCTCTGCTCTCTCCACTCTGGAGAGAGACAGGAGAGTTTGCTATTACAACCTATGCTGCAACACAGCTGTTTGTTTGAGGGGGAGGAGGGGGGTCGTCAAGGGTTGACTGAGGCGTTGCTGCAGCTCGCTTGCAATTTTGCAACCCGCTCGAGATGGGTCTAGTGTGCTTTGGTCCCATTCCAGAGAAGGTCCAACTCGATCGCAGCTCGGCATGGCTTGGCACATAAAAAAAATTGTAATGGAAACTGAAATCAGCTCGACATGGCATGGCTTTACACAGCTAAAGGTGACAATGTAAAAGGCCAATTAAGGTGCAGATGCACACGATTGGCTGAAAGCAACATGTATGCAGGGGCTACCATCTGGAATGCAGCCATCTTGTGCCATGTTCTGCAAATATTTTATGAATGCTGGCTTACTGTAAAAGCATCACAGTGTGAACTTACTGTAGATTTGACACAATTTAACATAATCTGAGCTATGTTTAATAAAGGTCATTTTTAACACTACTGTATGTGTTCATTCTGCCCTGACAATGTAATCACTTCAAATGATTCAATCACTCTATTTTGTATTTGTTTCTCAACTGAATTGTCTTCTTTTTTCTTGTCAATTGTATGAGGGGGACAGTCGCAGTGATGCCACTCAACACATCCTCAAGATCCTGGTCGTCCATGGTGCTGATCGAGAGGAGCCAGTGGATGTATCCGTCCTTCTTGAGGGCAAGGAGATGTCAGGATGCGACAGTACTGCTGTCGCCATGGCAAGTACTGTACAATCTGCTGCTGGTACGCCTCAAATCACTTCTCCATCTTGCAAAAGACTGTAACAATTCACCTGCATTGGACCCTCGTCTCGCATACAGCAGCTTGTGGACTTTCCAATGTCATGACAGACATGAATCAATAACACATGCATCTGATATAGAATGGTTGTTTTTTTGCTGTAACTGAATGTTCATTCAAGTGTCTGCTTTTCTGTAAAATGTTTCCAAAGTCAAGTCCTGGACATATTTGACCAGATCCAACACAAGTCTTTTAGAGCAGTGGTTTTCAAACGTTTTCACATCAAGGACCCCTACATGACACAAATTAGACCATGGACCACATTTGATAAGATTTTGTCCCAGGGTCCACCATCTGATACAATATTACAGAAAGTGTACGAAAATCCATGACCAAAATATTCATACATTCTGTCATTGTATTACTTTTGGATGGAATTATAGTAAAATAATGTCTGTCGCTTTTTGATGGGGATCTTCTTAAGGACCCGTGGGGGTCCCCAGGACCCCACTTTGAGAATCACTGTTTTAGAGAGTCAGAACATTTATGGTCGCTATGATTAAGGCACTTAAAGGGGTAGTTTGGTTTGTGTGAAGTGGGGTCCTATCAGCTAGTTGCATACACTAACTGAAATAGGTACAGTGTTCTGGACGCTGAGCGCACCGTCTATCGAGACCCAGCACTCCAAGCAACAGCCTCCACAGCTCTGTCTCTAGTACACGGGGCCAATAACTAAAACGTAATTTAGCCACCTAAAACAACGCCCACCTAAACAAATCAATATCAGTGTACATGCAAGCTCTATTTTGACAATTTTCAGCACTTTACTTTACCGTCAAATAGCCCTCTTATTCGGCACTATTTCCTCCCAACCGTAGAACTACCGTTCCTCCGCTAAACACCTGCACAGAACACAGAACAGGAAGGCTTAGAAGAGAGACAAAACACTGACTTACTTTAGAGACAACAAGTCACCTGGCCTCTCACGTCTGGGACGTTTTCCCCAATTCATCCTGGGAATGGTGAAAAAGGTCTGCAGGACACCCCGGCATTTAGGCAGCATATTATGGCAGTTCCTCGTATCTCTCTTTCTGCGTGTTCACTCTCTCTCTGCAAAAGTTCCTCTTCTGTATATTAGTCTCTCTGGTTCATAATTGTATTTGTCACCAAGGTGAATGGCATATCGTCCTCGCTATCAAAATCACTCATATTTTCGTTTGTGTATTCTATTTGTTGTCTTCACTAACAAGCCGGGAGAAATAACCCAAAATAACAGCTGATCTGCGGAGTAATCCAGCGCCGTGGCTCTGTGCAGGCGTTTAGCGGAGGAATACGGCAGTTGTACGGTTGGGAGAAAAAGTAGTACCGAATGAGAAGGCTGTTTGGCAGAAAAGTAAAGCGCTGAAAATTGTCAAAATAGAGCGTACATGTACACATATATCGATTTGTTTAGGTGGCCGTTGTTTTAGGTGGCTAAATTACGTTTTAGTTCTTGGCCCCCTGTACTAGAGAGACAGAGCTGTGGAGGCTGTTGCTTCAGAGTGCTGGGTCTCGATAAACGGTGTGCTCAGCGTCCAGAACACTTTACCTATTTCAGTTAGTGTATGGAACTAGCTGATAGGACCCCACTTCAAACAAACCAAACTATCCCTTTAAGTGAATGATTTTTGAGTGGTCTTGTGTCTGCCCTGGTATGTCACCTTTTTCATTATCCATGTTTGCATCCCTGGTCAAGCTAATTCCACGGTTTTGTTGTTTCAACCATTTGGAAGGTTTTACGGAATGCACCTTAACTCATTAACCGCCAATGAGGTCTTTGACGTGTTATCAGAAATAGCCCTCCCCGCCAATGACGTGTTTGACGTGTTTTTGGTTTTATTACTGCAGCGCTTATTTCAAACACTTACCCAGCCTGTGACACAGACACGGGTCCCTAACCTCAAAGTCAAGCCGACAGCACGTTATCAAACACATACCGCAGCTGTTGTTTGAAACGAGAAAGAAGGAGGAAAGGAGGAAAAACAGAGAAACGCGCTTACTTAGTGGCGTGCCTGACCAAGTTGGTGCCCTAGGCAAGATTTTTGCTGGTGCCCCCCCCCCCCCCAAAGAAAATATAATAAAAATTATATTGCAGCTAATTCCACCACACTTATACAGTCACACAAACTGACGTCATGTCACTGCTAAAAGTACACAAACTGACGTCATGTCACTGCTAAAACTGCTGCCTGCAGCGCAGGCTCAGAATCGCCCTTCCCCCACTCTGGGAAAAAGCTCCAAGCAGGTAGAAGGGGGCGCGGCCGCACAGGAGGTGGGGTGATATGGATTAGGGACCATGGTGAAAGTGCTGCAGCCAGGCCCGTAGCCAGGTTTTGATGAATACCAAGTTTTTTTTAACGCGGCGTGGGGGGCCCAGGGGGGGTTGTGCCCCCCCGGATAGAAGATTTTGTCCATTTTAAAGTAAAATGCTTCAATCTGGTGCACTTTGAGAGCAAAATGAAGAGGCTAGATCTATAAAGAACTACAGACATCATGTTAGATTAATATCCTCTTTAACTGTGCTGTTGCTTTAAAATGATATAAAAAATAAATGTCTCCCCATATAATATAATTTATATTCTGCATACAGGTCACATGGCAGAATACTGCTCAATTAAATAGAATGGCCCATCTACACAAACATTACTTACAGGGTAGTTACTTACCCATTCACTTCAATAGAACTGTCCCCAAAGTCTAGCCCCAGTCTAGCCCCAATCTAGTCTCAATGCAAAATCTGAATGTTGTGAGTTATCTTTCTTCTTTCTATAGCACACAGAGAGGAAGCAAATTGTTGCATTTCTGATCAAAACTGTCACATTAAAACATCAATGACAGATGAATAGATCTGGGCACCGAGGCCATGACCTCGGTGTCCTCAATGGTAGCTACGGGCCTGGCTGCAGCCCAGGCAGCCAGAAAGCCAGAATTAGAAAAATTATTTCACTATTATTTAAAGACTTAAGACGTTGTTGTGCTTATTTTTTGTCTACTATTGCAAAATAATAGTAGGCCTATTATCATGAAAAAGTATTTGTAAAAAAAAAAAAAAATTTTTTTTTTTTTTTTTTTTTTTTTTACCCTCTCTGGCGCCCCTAACGGCCCAAGCGCCCTTAGCATTTGCCTAGTTCGCCTAATGGACGGCACGCCACTTACTTGTACAGAGGAAAAAACGCCATTGAAACGCCTCTCGGCGCGCTGCACTGCTGCCTTGCTGCAGGGCGAACCTGGATTGCCTAGTCAAACCCGTGACGAACATGATCGATCCGGTTCCAGCAGCGCCTGGTCCCAAAGCCAAGCCGCGGACCCGTTCCTGTGTCGTGTCGCAGCATTCGTCCCAGCGAGAGGAGGAAAACGAGCAGCAGAGGAGGCTGCAGCAGAGGAGGCAAAACGCTGATGGGGAAGGAGGGGGAAGGAGGTGCGATCTAGCAGCAGCTGTGGAGAGAACTCTCTCTCTCTGTGTGTGTGTGTGTGTGTGTGTGTGTGTGTGTGTGTGTGTGTGTGTGTGTGTGTGTGTGTGTGTGTGCGTGCGTGCGTGCGTGCGTGCGTGCGTGCGTGCGTGCGTGTGTCTGTGTCTGTGTGTGTCTGTCTGTCTGTCTGTCTGTGTGTCTGTCTGTACACTCACTCACACTGAGCAAACTGTATTGTTGAATGTAAAAAAAGCACTTCATATATATATATATATATATATATATATATATATATATATATATATTTTTTTGTCATTTGTGTCATAATGAATAATATTTACATGTCTGATGTCAATACAGTTCAAAATAAAAGAATTGAGAGTGAGTTCTGCCTGATATTGTGTGCTGTGTACATAAATGCCATTTTCTGCTATTTCTTTTCTCAGAGAGACGTTTTGGGTGAAAACAGGGTGTATATAAATGGCTATAAGTAGAGTACAGAACATGCTAAAAGCTCACTTTTTTTTTCCTGGTGAACCCAGAGACGTACATCTTCATTTTGAGGTATTGCAAATCACTCTGGTGCTAATAGATAATTTACTGTGGGTCTTGAAAGATGACCAACAATTATGAAAATCTTTGGCCTGTGCTAAATATTGGCAGTCCTAAACTGGCGGTGAATGAGTTAAGTAGATGTTTCCAGATGTCACATGTGATGTGAACGTTGGTGATTCATTGTTGGGAAAAAAATAAACTGTTAAATGGTATTTTAGTTGTGATTTGTGAATATTTGGTAACATTTATGGAAAACATGTAAAAACATTTACATAATAGACCCTTCTCACGGGGGCCATTTTGTGTCGAAAAGGCAGAATAAACACAGGTGCAAGCAAAACACTAATGAGGATTTCCAAATTCCAATCATGGAAGTTGGAAACCCTCATTAGTGTTTTGCTTACACCTGTGTTTACCCTGCCTTTTCGACACAAAATGGCCCCCTTGAGAAGGGTCTAATTATAGTGAGTAATTATTAAGTAATTAAAATGTCAAACAGAGAACAATACAGATGAATAAGATGTACTTGATAGTTTTAAATAACATTTACTTAAAGGTTTTAAGTAGATTTTACTTGATACTGGCAAGTGAGTTGTACTTAGTATTTCAGCACTAAAATTTACTTGAAAATCGCTGTGCAATTTCTTGCAGTGTTTTATTTAAGTAAATCTTACAAATCATTTCTTTGAGTGAATAGACCAGGTCAGGGTACTCAAGTATAACCCATTTTCATTGAAAAAAACAAAATGGGGAAATCCGTTTTTTTGTTTTTGTTTTTCCTTTTCTTTGTCTTTATTTTTTTGTTTTTCCGTTTTTTTCCCGTTTTCGTCTTTTCGTTTTCGTTTTCCGTTTTAAACTTTAAAACATAAAAACGTTTTTAGCATTTTTTTTTTTTTTTTTTTTGCTAAATTCATGGCGGGCCACTTAAAAACGGGCAGCCGGCCGCAGTTGGCCCGCGGGCCATAGTTTGGCCACAAGCTAGAGTCTAGCTTGTTCAACCCTATCCATAGTTATAGCAAGAGGGGAAGAAGCTAACAAAGGAAGCTTAGCAACTCTGAAGTGAACGATAGCAACCTCCAAGCCGTACCCTGATGAACAGTGAAGAAGACACCAAGCAGCCTAGCAGCTAGCTACGGCTAGCGTGAGAGGAGCTTACTAGCTAATCCGTGAAGAAGGTACAAGCGAACCCAGTAGGAAGAAGCTAATGAAGGAAGCTTAGCAACTCTGAAGTGAACTATACTATAGTTCACTTCAGAGTTGCTAAGGTTGCTATAGTTACTATTGCTATAGTTACTATAGCAACCTCCAAGCTGCACCCTGATGAACAGGGAAGAAAGACACCAGCCTAGCGGCTAGCCAACGGCTAGCATAAGAGGAGCTTACTGTACTAGCTAATCCGTGAAAAGCTACAAGTGAACCCAGTAGGCTAGCGCACGTGCACATGCACTGGAGCGTAAGCGGCTTTAATGCCTAACCGCAGGAAGGCAAAGCTAACACAGCCTGTCTAAACCCACAGGAAAAGCAAGCGTGACTAGTAGCAGACTAGCTAATCCTAGCGTAATGAACCTGAGAGACAAGCACGAGCTAACACAAGCCTGTGAAAGCGAGCCTCTACCCTGAGTAACAACTCGGGGAAGCTAGCGGCTAGCGAAGCTAGTCAATCTCAGAAGAAAACTCCTCAGCCGAGGAGAAGGTCAAGAATAAGCTAGTAGAGGCTATTTGCACACGGCAAAAGCAATACTTAGCAGACAGTATGACCTAACAATAGAACTCTTAGCTTTCGATGAAGCTGGAACCCCCGCCCGAGGCGAAGAGGACAGGTTCGGGGCCCCGATGCCTGTCTGGGTCTCGTCCGCCGAACGCCTGTAGTTTGTTGGGCTGAATTAAACAGAGGTAGCTTCGGCTAAGAATGCAACTCAAGTTAGCAATATACGGAGCAAATCATCGAGCGACCATAACAGTGGGCTGGATGAAGCGGAAGTGGAAGTGAAAGTGAGTTGCATGAGAATTGAGCAGACGTGACGCAATCACAGGGATTGGCAAGTGGGTGGCCATGCCATTCTCATGTATACCATGCCACCTATGGTGGATGGGTGGTTTTAAAAAGGTCATTTTTGGAGTAAAATGAGTTCATCCAGTGGCACTGCCATGCAGTGATATGTACGACGGAGTTTTAGGGCCATGCATGATGAAAAAGAAAAATTACAGGAGGATTTTTTTTTCCCAATTTTTTTTTTCATTTTGAGAAAAAAGACGAAATTTCGTGAATAAAGTCGAAATTTCGTGATTAAAGTCGAAATTTCGACTTTAATCTCAACATTTCGACTTTATTCTTGAAAAAAAAAAAAATAGCTCCACGGATTTTTTTTCTCTTCTGTCTGGTGCTTAAATTTCGACTTTATTCACGAAATCTCGACTTTATTCACGAAATTTCGACTTTAATCTCAACATTTGGACTTTGTTCACGAAATTTCGACTTTATTCACGAAATTTCGACTTTAATCTCAACATTTTGACTTTATTCTTGAAAAAAAAAAAAAAAAAAATTGCTCCTCGGATTTTTTTCCTTCTGTCTGGTGCTCAAATTTCGACTTAATTCATGAAATTTCGACTTTATTCACGAAATTTCGACTTTATTCTCAAAATGAAAAAGAAATGTTTGGAAAAAAAAAAAAAAATCCTCCTGTAATTTTTATTTTTAATCATGCATGGCCCTAAAACTCCGTCGTAGATATGGCACTAGAGTGAGAGCTTGAGGTTCGAAACAAAGTAAAACACATGGCACTTTTTCCACAGAGGGATTCAGGATCTCCTGCACCCCAGACTAAGCAGACAGAGATATAGGCCCAATCCCAATTCCTAGAGTTTTCTCCTCCAGCCCAAATGTCCAAAATCACTGGTGAAATTGTAAAAACAATGCAGAATAGGCACAACTCATAACTCCACTTGCCTAAAGTCACAAGTACTAAGGATTACAGGGAGGAGGTGAAACAACTAGTGGACTCGTGCAATACCATCAATCTGCTGCTGAATGTAAAAAAAACGAGGAGATTGTCGACTTCAGGAAAAAACTTCACAATCACCATCCACCATCCACGCCCAATCACCATCCAGTGGAGGTGGTCAAAAGCACCAAATTCCTATGAGTGCACATTACGGAGGACCTGTCCTGGTCACACAACACCTCATCCCTGGCAAAAAGGGCTAATCAGCGCCTGCACTTCCTGCGGCGAATGAGAGGAACCCGCCCCCCCCTCCCCTCTCCTCACCTCATTCTACAAGGGTACCATTAAGAGTGTGTTAACCAGCTGTGTTTCCCTCTGGTATGGAAACAACAACTCCATGGACCTGAAGTCCCTGCAGAGGGTGGTGAGGTCGGCCAAGAGGATCATTGGGACCTCTCTCCCATCCATCCATCCATGACACAGCCCACAAAAGCTGCCTGACCAGAGCCACAAACATTGCCAACAACTCTACCCATTCCATGGACTGTTCACGCTCATGCCCTCTGGAAAGAGATATTGCAGCATCCGTAGAGGATCGGCAAGGTTCTGCAAGAGCTTTACCCACAGGCCATCAGGCTCCTTAACTCCCCCCCCCCTCCCCCCCGTTTATACACATACACGTACACGTACACAGACATCGATGTTGCTAAACTCGGACTCTGAATAGTCACTTTTCTACCATCGTTGATAATATTTTAATGTTTTATTTTTAAATTGTGTATTCCTGTTATTTATTCTGTGTTTTTCAAATACTTATGTAGTATGTGCAATAATAGTTTAGGCCAGAGTAATTATATAGCTTTACTTACTAACTTTATTTATTGTCGGTGTTGGTACTTTCTCCAAAATTGCACTTTTGTGGGCTAGATCAGTGGTTCTCAACTGGTGTAGCCTCAGGACCCACTATTTTCCTTGTCATGAAGTCGCGACCCAAATTTCAGATTTTTTTTTAAACCACTCAAATTTATTGCACAAAAAATAGCGCATTAACTCATTCACCGCCAGTTTAGGACTGCCAATATTTAGCACAGGCCAAAGATTTTCATAATTGTTGGTCATCTTTCAAGACCCACAGTAAATTATCTATTAGCACCAGAGTGATTTGCAATACCTCAAAATGAAGATGTACGTCTCTGGGTTCACCAGGAAAAAAAAAGTGAGCTTTTAGCATGTTCTGTACTCTACTTATAGCCATTTATATACACCCTGTTTTCACCCAAAACGTCTCTCTGAGAAAAGAAATAGCAGAAAATGGCATTTATGTACACAGCACACAATATCAGGCAGAACTCACTCTCAATTCTTTTATTTTGAACTGTATTGACATCAGACATGTAAATATTATTCATTATGACACAAATGACAAAAAAAATAATATATATATATATATTTATATATATATATATATATATATATATATATGAAGTGCTTTTTTTACATTCAACAATACAGTTTGCTCAGTGTGAGTGAGTGTACAGACAGACACACAGACAGACAGACAGACAGACACACACAGACACAGACACACACACACACACACACACACGCACACACACACACACACACACACACACACACACACACACACACACACACACACACACACACACACACACACACACAGAGAGAGAGAGAGTTCTCTCCACAGCTGCTGCTAGATCGCACCTCCTTCCCCCTCCTTCCCCATCAGCGTTTTGCCTCCTCTGCTGCAGCCTCCTCTGCTGCTCGTTTTCCTCCTCTCGCTGGGACGAATGCTGCGACACGACACAGGAACGGGTCCGCGGCTTGGCTTTGGGACCAGGCGCTGCTGGAACCGGATCGATCATGTTCGTCACGGGTTTGACTAGGCAATCCAGGTTCGCCCTGCAGCAAGGCAGCAGTGCAGCGCGCCGAGAGGCGTTTCAATGGCGTTTTTTCCTCTGAAGCGCGTTTCTCTGTTTTTCCTCCTTTCCTCCTTCTTTCTCGTTTCAAACAACAGCTGCGGTATGTGTTTGATAACGTGCTGTCGGCTTGACTTTGAGGTTAGGGACCCGTGTCTGTGTCACAGGCTGGGTAAGTGTTTGAAATAAGCGCTGCAGTAATAAAACCAAAAACACGTCAAACACGTCATTGGCGGGGAGGGCTATTTCTGATAACACGTCAAAGACGTCATTGGCGGTGAATGAGTTAATTTAATACACAATGCCTTCATGCACTGTTATAAACCTCAAATGAACAAAAAAGTGCAACAGAAGTGCAACTAGGGCTAAAAACCAATTGAAATAAGGCAGACTTGAATTACAGGCCTATGTTTTTAAATTTAAACAAGTCAAACTGGTCATGCTCAGAAAGTCTTATTTGAACTCTATGAAATATGAAATAAAAGGCAGACTTATCTTGAATTACATGCCTATATGTTTTTAAACAAGTTAATAATAATAATAATAATAATAATAATAATAATAATAATAATAATAATAATAATAATAATAATAATAATAATAATAAAACAAGTTAACCTATGCTAATCCAGTTTCAGTAGTCTGAATTTAACTAATATGAAATAAAAAGGAATCACAGGCAGGCTATATGCTTTTTAGTTAAACTGGTCATAACTTTTAATTAAACTGGGGCCATGCTAATCCAGTTTCAATCATCTGAATTTAACTAAAATTAAATATGAAATGAAAAGGCAGACTTCTCTTGAATTACAGGCAGAGCATATGCTTCAGCTTGTTAAACAAGTAAAACTGGTCAGGCTAATCCAGTTTCAATGATCTGAATTTAACTCTAATTAAATATGAATTTTTTTTTGGCCAATGTCCGCGACCCAATCAAAACGGCCTGGGTTGCGACCCAGCAGTTGAGAAACGCTGGGCTAGATGTAATGGTGATTTTGTTTCTTCTGTGCCTTGTGTATAGCTTGAATGACAATAAAGTTGAACTTGAAGTCATGGGGTGCTCCTTTTACCTTAGAAAGCTAGGCTAGCTTGTGAGAATGTTCACCTTCACATCACAACATAATCCTGAACTGCTTAAAGGGACATGACAAATTAGCATAAGCAGACTTAGCCTGTCTGCCATGCTGTCACAGAGAGAGCATTTCCTGTAGAGAACATCAGGCATATTTTGCTTATCAGCTATAATATCCATAACCATTCATAAATACAATCTCTTAGTTCAGCAGGCTCATAATGTCATCATAGCATGGCAAAATTTGAGAAATTGATTGTAGTTTATGCACATGGCCTCAATATCTCATTACATGCCCAGAAATGTAGATGCATAGGCAATTCTATTTTACATTGAAGTCACATTGAGGTCTATATGTTGTGCCACTGTAAAACAGAGAAGAAAACAGAGAGCCGTGACGTTTCCAACCATACTCCAAAAGCCAAACAAAAGTGTTATTTAATGTTATCATTATTATTATTATTCTTAATCTTATCATTGTTCTTCAACCTTGAAAGTGATAATAATCTTATTTTACAACATTGTCGATTTGTTGAGGTGGTGAACTTGTATTTTTCCCCCCAGCATACTGTTGGGCTGTTGTGGGTTTGTGCGCCCCCTCTTTATTTCCGCTTCTGAGAAATGCATGTCAGTCACACAGTTTCAGAGAAAAAACTCACCACAACAGCCTGGTGAGTCACAACCAACCAACTTAGTATTTCCGCCTCTAGCAAACAACGGTTTGATTTAGCAATTCAGTGATGTTGAATACTGAAATGTTTGTGCATTTCCTGTCTGTAATTCACATTCATATATAGTGTAACAATAAGTAAAAATGGAAACAATAAATTGTGTTTTACTTATTTTTTCACAAGTGCAAATGTCAAATGGAAAAAAGACGGATGTCTGAGACAACAGAATTCACACCTCACAGACCACCAACACACACACTGTTAAGCAAGAAGCTTATAGCTTTAATAACCTCCATTATCTTTTTGCTACAACAAAAATGGCATACATATTTCACACAAGCATGTTTTCTCAAGATTCAAGATTCAATCAATTTATTGCCATGTCAACAAAGTTGATAGGAATTTATCTTGGTTCACTCTCAAACAAAAAAGACAAGACAGTGCAGCAGCCCTGTCTATATATAATAGCTTCTCTATCAGTATCAATGTAGACTATTGTTTATATTTACACGATTTTACATTTAAAAGTGTAAAGTAACAAAAGAAGAGGCAGGGAGAAAAGGCCAGAAATTGCAGGAGAACATGTGAGAGGGGGACATGTCGGGGACATAATTGATCAAAACAGAATAATTCCTTCACAATGTGTGGAAGCCATTTTGTAGATGCAGATACAATTTGTATTTAGCCCCAAAATTCGGGTCCATTCATTTGATTGATTCACTTCATTTATGAATATGTGGGGGATAGATTTATGTTTATGTATTTTATGATAGTGCTCTCATTTTGAAAGGTGTGCCTATAGTCTGGGTCTAGTTGAATTAATTGTGTCACAGGTAGTCAAACAGCAGAAGAAGATCTCATCAGCATATGGTTTTCAGCTCGGCACATTTTCTTTTGAGTTTTGGTCATAAATTGGAATGACTTGCCAACATGTTAACACATCTTGGACTGTTGGAACATGCTGCTGTCTAACACAGAGGATAATTCAATTCAATGCTGGTGGATGCTCAGCAACTACTTGTTGTAGATTGACGGCTTCTGAACAGCAATGGGATTTGCATATATATATATATATATATATATATATATATATATATATATATATATATATATATATATATATATGGGCAGTTCCATAGTGCTATATAGCTATTTCCATAATGACATCATCGTTGGCTCTTTTCTTCACATCCAACTGAGCTGGTGAGCAGAAAGAGAGGAGTCAAGTTATTGAAAGTAGCTGTGACAAAAGAGGGGCTTTCAAGTCATATAACAAACCCTCTGGTCCTCAGCTGTTTCTTGGGCAACAGTGGTTGTGATAAGAGCTGATTGTGTTAATTGGCTGTCTTGAAATAATTCAATAGACATTAATATCTGTGCTGTTTTTGATCTGATTAATTTAGGAATGTGGGATCGAATTCACCATGATGGACAGTGCCCTTTAACACTGTGGGTTGTGGGAGGTGATATGGAGGGTGTGTAGATATATGAGGAAGTTACCTGGTGGTGGGGGTTGGTGTGTGTTTAGTATAAACAGCGTGAGTGCCAAATCAAGCTCCTTCGTCCTGCCTGTTCTCTGCGCCTCTAAAGTATTTAGATAATGTCAGCTTGTTAGTAGTATCTGGTCTATCTGGCATTTCAGTTACCTGTTTGTAGCATAATTGTTATATAGTTTGTCATTATTTCTGCCCAGCCAATTTTCCAATGGACCTCTGATGGCACTTGTAACAGCATTGCAACGTCTCTATGTTGAAAAAGATGCATCACATTATTATCAACCTTCCTTATGCAAAAGTGTGTAAGAGAGCCGCCAGGGCATCATGTCAGTGTCACACTTTGGCTCGCCTATAGGCATGAAAAGTACAAGCGTGTATGAAGGTAGTGCACCAGCAGGGGGCGGGCATGGCGGGGGGATTGCAGCATTCAAGTAATGAAGTAAGCGAGAGAAGCGGGTTTGACTCCCAACATGTTTTCTTTCTTTCTTTTATTATTTTTCTGAAAATTTTCCCCATTTTTCTCCGCAATTGTATTTGGCTAATTTCCCCCCCTGCTGTCCCAGTCGCTGCTGCACCCTCTGCCAATCTGGGGAGAGCCGACACTAGCACTGTTGAGAATTCCTCACTTAGCAGAGCTGTATAACTTACTTAGCATTGATGCAGCAAGTTTTGTTATCTTGTGTTAGTAATGCTTTTATTTTGAAAATACAAACAGGACGTTAGAGCTGTTCTTGTGGCTGACTTAACCGCGGGTATGAACATCCGTGGAAGTTTCTAGAAGCAGTCAGAAATGAGTAAACACCTAAAAACGGCTAGAAACCTGTCAGAGGGATAAGACCTCCCTTTTTTCCTTTCACTACGGCAGTTGCCTGTACAGCAGTCAGAGAAGATATTATGTTGTGTTGTGTAGCTAAGATGGGCACTGTAGTTTGATTGCCAATGAAGGATGCTAATTGTTTGGCTAGCTAGCTATCTCCTTTAGGCTATTTGTTAATTAGTCATTATGCTATTAGCTAAGGGGGGTTAATTCTGGGCCTTGTTATCACTGTGTGAGGGGATTATTATTTCCATTTGCACTGTAGCCTATAAATGTACATTTTATTTATTAATTCTCAACAATTACCAGTTTATCTCTAACTACATGAAACATGATGAATATTCCAGAACTGTTATATTTATGTAGCATTTATTTGTCTTTTATTTCCAGAAACTGTAATCCAGTGACTGCCTTTACCAGACGTAAACCTGGTGAACTCCACCTGGTGTCTCAAGTGCTTTCTGGCAGGAGCCCTGTAGCGGCCAATACGATTATCCAGCTATTCTGGGTTAAACCCCAACATATGGTCCTTCGAGCCGGATTTATTGGCTACTACAGAGATGATATTAGACGAGGAGGTAGCACGTTTTGCATGCCTTGATGGCCGAGAGAGACCCTTGAGGCGGCGCCAGACACCCAGGTATTTGGAGGATTATATCCTTGACTCCGACCACCACCAGCCTGCCCTTTCCTCCCGCCCTACCGAGGGACAGCAAGAGGAGCAGAGAGGAGCAGCAGCTGCAGCGAGTGGTAGCCAAGCAGGTATACCCTCCAACTGGGACACAACCACACACAGACCCAACTCAGCGGATCCTCTTAGTATGGGTTCACTGAGGGGCATAATCGAGTCCATTTCGGGACGAGAAAGGCACATTACGTCCCACCTAATGGAAGAAGAAGCGGATGAGAGTCCTCAACGTAGGAAGGCTGCATCATGCCCACCAGAACTACCAGCTATGGTGGTCCAACAGAGACAGATTCCTGGTCAGTCATGTGACACAGAGCTTCAAATGGAGAGACCGGACAATGTTTACGCACCACCGGTGCCAGTGGTTAAGCCAAAGACTAGAGCTATCCCTCTCAGGGAGGAGGCAGGACGACCACACAGTCGACCAACAGAGTCACAGTACCCCAGGCGTTCACACAACAACGTGGGGTTCAAACCAATTCACCCAGAGCCCTCTCCATGCTCCCTCTACTCTAACCTATCGTCTGGTATGTTGCCAACAGGCCAGACCGTCAGCAATCATGGGGCGCAGCGGCAGTACGACCCCACTGCTATGAACCAACTGGACCGAGCTTCCAGCCTCATAGGCAACAGCAGCAACAGCACCTGCGAGCCCAATCGCAGCACCACATTGGACCATTCCATTCTTATGCTGCGTCGGACCAGATTGCACCGCCTCCAGTGCAACAGCAGTTCCCTGCTCCAGCCCCTGTACAGCTGCAGCCCACTGTGCCTAACAGCTATTCCACTCTGCAGAATTCACAACTGCAACGAGGTGTTGGACCCGTTTCATCTGGCTACGCTAGCATTCCCTCCTCAGCTGCCATCAGCCCACACTGTAGCATCGCCAGGCTTCAGCACACCTCAGCCTCCACTATATGGTGCACCGCAGCCCAAAATCCCAGACTTCTCCACAGATAGCGAGAGAGAATTCGTTAATTTGAAGCTGGCCTTAGACAACCTACTTGAGCCTCACCTGGGGCTAACCGAGAAGTACAAATACCATGTGCTACTTGAACACCTCAAGCTGCCCGAGGCTCAAATGATTGGCCAGTCCTGCCGTCACCATCCATACTCAGCAGCTATGCAGGCTCTACAGCTGCAGTATGGCCAACCACACCAGCTGGCTCAGAGTAAAATAGCAGCGATCCTCAACTCCCCTGAGGTGAAACCTAATGACTCTCGTAGCTTCCAGAGCTTGTCTCTTCAAGTTCACCTCTTAGTCAGCATGCTGCTCTCATTAAAGGGACCTCAAGGTACTCACCTGCTGCTCGCACGTGGACCGCCTGCTCAGCAAGCTACCAAGGTATTTGCGGGATAGATTCATTGAGTCTCTGCAATTCCAAGGCAAGCTCAACTCTACAAGCCTCAACCCCTACAACTTGCAGGACTTAGCGGGATGGCTCCAACTTAAAGCCCAGCAGCAGCGCCTGTCCAGCAGATTGGTGCAGCGCTACCAACTGGAGAAACCTCCAAGTACTGGAAGGGAGAACATGCTGTATAAGGGCAAAGGTCAAAGTGCAGCTACCTATTACAGAGCAGAGCCCACACAACCGAGCGTCTCCAGCAATCCCACGTCATCTAATGGTAGGAAGCCATTCCAGATACATTGCCCTTACTGCGACAGCAAAGAGCACTACATCAGCCGCTGCCGCAAGATTACAGAACAGTCAGCGGCAGAACTGGAGAAGTGGATAGCAGAAGGAAAGCGCTGCTGGAGGTGTGCACGTGCCCATGCACCTGAGACATGCAACCTCAAGAAGCCCTGCGGCGACTGTGGTGGCATTCACCTCCAGGTCCTCCACAATGTAGCCCAACATCGCTCCAGCGATCCACCGTCGAGGGCCTCAGAAGTCTACCTGACACCCAGCATTACATCAAGCAAGATGCTCTTGAAGGTCATCCCTGTACTGCTCCACAGTGGTTCTAACTCAATGGAGACATTCGCTGTCTTGGATGACGGAGCTCAACGGATGATGATTCTACCTGCCGCTGTCCAGCAGCTCCAGTTGAAGGGTGAGGGTGAGATTCTTGTCCTACGCACGGTGCGGACAGACCTTACACACCTCCGGGGCACAAAGGTCAGTTTCGAGGTCTCTCCCAAATTAACCCACAGAAGCGCTACAAAGTGCATGGAGCATTCACCACTTCAGGTCTAGACCTGATGGAGCAGACCTACCCAGTGCAGAAGCTTAAAAGGCAGCACACTCACTTACGCCGGGTCCCGCTGCAACCCTTCTTCAATGCACGTCCACTGGTGTTGCTTGGGTCAGATCATGTACACCTCATCACTGCCACTAAGCCAGTTCGCAGAGGAGCGAACGGTGGACCCATATCAATCCACACGGCCCTTGGATGGGCTTTGCAGGGTGCTGAGGGTTGTGCGCCAGAACGGACTTCAGTGCAGCAGTGCCTCTTCTCCTCTATCGTTAGCCCTGCCGAGGTCCAGCCTGCCCTCCAGCTACCTACCTCTAGTTCTTCTCACCAGCAGCCAGCCTCTGCTGCACTCTGGCACAACCTTCAGCCGTTGATGTCTAAGGAAGCCAGTCCCACACTCCAGCTTTGTTGCCAGCCTCTGGGGTGGCCCAGCCTTCGTCACCGGCCACCGGGGCGGCCCTTTCTTCGTCGCCGGCCTCCAGTGCAGCCCTCCCCATGTCGCCAGCCTTCTGAACGGCTCCGCCGGGCTGGTCATCTTCCAGATCATCCTCCGGACCAGCTATACCTGGCTGGTCTTCCTCCAGCCTGTCCTCCGGAACGACATCGTCTTTGTCACCGGTGCCCTGGCCGACGTCCGGAGCCGCCCTGTCCTCTGCGCCAATCCCGTTCCCATCACATGCTCTTCATGGGGTGGCGGGATATAGCTTTGCCTCCAGCGGGTTTGCACCCTTGCCGTCATGGGGCGGCTGAGGTGGCACCACTTGATCTGCTGTTATCCGACCAGTCGCCTGCCCAACCCAGCCCGACCCAGCTCACTGTCAAGGATAACACCCGGGACACTTGAGGAATTCCTTTGTCTACACATTGGCTAATGTGGGGGTGGCTGTTGAGAATTCCTCACTTAGCAGAGCTGTATCACTTACTTAGCATTGATGCAGCGAGTTTTGTTATCTTGTGTTAGTAATGCTTTTATTTCGAAAATACAAACAGGAAGTTAGAGCTGTTATTGTGGCTGACTTAACCGCGGGTATGAACGTCCGTGGAAGTTTCTAGAAGCAGTCAGAACGACCAGAGGAGGCGCTAGTTCAGCGATCAGCACACATACCCCAATGCGGTTTCCCAGCTGCAGACACCAGCCAATCGTGCCTGTATGGACACCCGACCAAGCCAGAGGTAACACGGGGGTGCGAACCTGCGACCCTTGTGTTGGTAGGCAGGGATAACTACACTGCAAAAAAAATTGTAAAAAGTTCGCAGTGGGCAGTATTTGAAATACTTGTATTTGAAATATGTATTTCAACTACTTTTTTGTATTTTGTAATTTGTATTTGGCTGGGCAGAGAAAAATGAGATGTAATTTGTATCAAGATACTTTCAGATCTTGTATTTTGTGTATTTCAAATACATAAAATACATTTTTCTTTTTATTCTCAAATTGACACATGTAAACATTGACACAGGTTTAAACTAAAGATGGAGAAATTAGTTGTACTAAAAACAACTAAGTGAACTAAACTGAAACCTGATATGAATAAACAGAGAAATTACTTGTACTAAAAAACAACTAACTGGACTGAACTGAAACCTGATTTGAATAGGAGAAATTAGTTGTACTAAAAACAACTAAGTGAACTAAACTGAACTGAAACCTGATATGAAAAGATGTAGAAATAAGGTGTATTGAAAAACAACTAACTGAACTGAAACCTGATGTGGGGCTCAAAAGTCGCTCATCCCGATCTCGACTCTTCTCGTCCCTGGCACCTCAATGGTGGAACGAGCTTCCACCTTCGGTCAGGACAGCTGAATCACTGCCGATCTTTCGGAAAAGACTAAAGACACACCTTTTCAGGCTCCATCTGGGCCCTTCTTGATCTAACTTCGTTCTCTCTCTTTCCTTATAAAAAAAAAAAAAAAAAAAAACTAAACTTGTACCACTGTTCCTTCAGAAGTTGTAGTTGTCATAGACTGTGCTCCATAGTTGATTGCTCTATTGCTGACAAAAAATGTGTTATTGTAAGTCGCTTTGGATAAAAGCGTCTGCCAAATGACGTAATGTAATGTAATGTAATGTGAAAAGATGGAGTAATTAGTTGTACTAAAAACAACTAAGTGAAGTAAACTGAAACCTGATATGAATAGATGGAGAAATAAGTTGAAAAAAACAACTAACTGAACTAAACTGAAACCTGATATGATTCAGAATAGATAGAGAAATAAGTTGTACTGAAAAACAACTAACTGAACTAAACTGAAAGCTGATATGATTCAGAATAGATTGAGAAAGAAGTTGTATTGAAAAACTAACTAACTGAACTATACTAAAACCTGATATGAATAGATTGAGAAATAAGTTGTACTGAAAAAAAACCTAACTGAACTAAACTGAAACCTGATTTGAATAGGAGAAATTAGTTGTACTGAAAAACAACTAACTGTCATAAACCTGATTTGAATAGATGGAGAAATTTGTTATACTGAAAAACTATAACTGAACACCAAAGTACCCTAATGAAAATCAAAAATGTCCTTCTGTTGCTACAAGGATGTCTGAGCTTCACTGTGCATAATGATGGCTGTGCAGATTTTGACACTAGAATGGTGTTACCACTGCTGATAGTGGAAAGTTGTATTCAGTGAGTGATTGTTCTTTAGTAATTATGTTCTAGATAGCCAGGTTGTTTTGGATTTTGTTTATGAAGCAGAAGGAGGGGAAGTCATTTTAAGGATGTAAGGATTTGAACAAGAGTCCAATTTCATGGAAGGCCTTTTTTGTTTGAGATGCAGTTTCTCATCGTTCCTCTCACCGATTCACAATTTCACAACCTTAGACAGGATGTGCATCAGGGCATTCAATTCCTGAAATGTAACCTTTTCTAGTTGTATAAATATGTTTGCACGTTAAATAAATACTGTGACGACAAGTTACTGACATGGTGGTGAATATGAAGTTGTTTAAAGGGGACCTACTATGCCTTTTTACCTATTTCAGTTATTTATATATTGTGTTATGATGTCAGATATCAATGGCTAAACATAGTCAAAGTTCCAAAACTTGAGGTTAACACATTCACTGCCAGCCGTTTTTTTTTTACTGTAGGTAGGTTCTGCCAGAGGGTTTTTTTGAGGATTCTGGCTCATCTTTCAAGACCCGAGGATTCTTTTCTGCTAAGATTTTGTGAACACACAATATCTGAAAAGAACTAATAGAATGTGTGCTTTCTCTGTCTAAAAGAGTTAGTTTGTAGAGTTAGTAGTTATGTAAGCATTAGCAGTTGAATACAGCATGGTTTCAGCGTCAGAAAAATTATTCTGAGATAAACGGCTTTTTGTGAAATTCGATAGAACAGTCACTTTAACCATTCATTTTTGGCATCAGTAAGACGTTAGACATCTAAACAATAGTTTTGAACAGTAATTTCCTCCATAACAGCAGGAAACCCCCCTCTGCTTCCAACTACTCCCTCCGTGTGTGTTCTTGGCTGCAGCGGCCGTGTCACAAGCTCGTTGCTGCTGCTGCTCTAACCTCGCGTCACCAGTCTCATTGCTTTGCTGCTGCTGTGCCTGTCTGCGCGGCCGCTCTTTGAGGAAGTCTGGATGGACTCGCTCGGTTCTTGGAGTTTTGGTTGAGAGCTTTGATGAAGCTTTTGCGATTCTGGTCATATTTATGCTGCGTGTTTCAAAGTGTGTTCCACCCGTAATCTATTATGCAAATTTGCAATCCCGCACCGCCAGCAATCAGCGCGAAAACGAAAGCGTTTTCGCCAATCCATTCTACAGTATGAGAATGGTTTCATCGCGCGTTCCCCTGCAGTTTTGGCTCTGCTTTGGAGGGCACTGTCGCCACTTAGTGGGTCGGTGGAATGGGTTGTACACGGTCGGTGGCTCCAATAATTTTATAGGAGACGTGGGGGGCGTCGATCCACCTCCCACCGTCAAATTTTTTTTTTTTTTTTTTGACGACTCAACTCGTCATTGGCAGTCAACCGTTGGATTATTTTTGACGACTCAACTCGTCATTGCCAGTGAACGTGTTAACATGCAGAAATGCTGCCTTTAAGTCAAAAGCCCTCACAGAAGGTGATTAACAGCTGAGCTGAAGGAGAAATTAGTTCTACTGAAAAACAACTAAAACTAAAATGGAAGAACTGCAGTGTGTTAGGGAGTACACATACTGTGACAGAGGACTAAAGAGAGGATTTACTGTCTAAGGCAGGGGTGCCCAATACGTCGATCGCGATCGACCGGTCGATCGTGAAGGTAGTGTGGTCGATCGCGTGGCATTGGGGAAGAAAAAAAATATATATTTTTATTTTTATTTATTTTTACTGTTTTTCCACTGTTTCCACTGTTTTTCCACTGTTTTTCCACTGTTTCCACTGTTTTTCCACTGTTTTTCCACTGTTCCACTGTTTTCCACTGTATACTCAGTGTATATATATATAAATAAATATGTTTGATAGATCACTTTGACTTGGTCATTTTAAAAGTAGCTCCCAAGCTGAAAAAGTGTGGGCACCCCTGGTCTAAGGAAACCAGAAAATTTCACTTTTGAATAGCTGAAATAAGAGAATTAGGACATTTTCCTTAAAGAAATGTCTCTAAATGATTAATAGATCATCAAAATAGGCAATTAATTGAATATTTGGCAATTCATCTATGAATTGACTAATCGTTGCAGCTCTTTATAAGTTTTTATAAAATGTATTTTCATGTATTTTCAAAATACAAAATACGTATTTGTATCTCAAATACATTTTCAGACAGGTATTTTGTATTTGTATTGTGATACATTTTTTGAGCAAGTATTTGTAATTTGTATCAAAATACTTTATGATGTATTTTCGCCCATCTCTGCGCACACTGCAAAGGGCTCCAGTTAGTTTTTTATTGCAACACCGTGTGGTAACGTTTCGGGCAGCACCCTGCCCTTCTTCAGAGGGATAACTACACTACCCGGACGCCCACGTGTTCGGTTTTTAACCCCGACCCAAACCTTAACTTTAAACTTAACCAAGTTGTTTTATTTGCCTAAACATAACCAGGGAATGCAGTGCCATTTTCAATGAGGAAACAGCCTCACACCACCAGTTAGACCGAGTATCCCCCAACATGACACTGACGGTACCCTGGCGGGTCTATATCCCATAGGCACATTTATATGCCCCCACACATCCGACAGTCCGACTCCATGACCACGTTCAAATCCCACCTCAAAACCCACCTGTTCAAACTGGCCTACTCACTTTAATCTCATACAGCACTCAATCTATGCTATCTGCCTTCCGTGTGTACCTCGTGTCTTTTCTTGTATCTACGCTTGTCGTATTTTAATTATGCTGATGTTTACCATGCCTGTTCTTTTTATCTGAGTATAATCTTTTAGACTGTGACCTTGGGTGTTCTGAAAGGTGTCGCCAAATAAAATAAAAAATATTATTAAGGTTCCGCTCAGCCTTTTCACTTCAGTTCTTCAGTCGAAGTGACTTAGCCAGAAGAACTCCACCAATTGAGATTTATCTCAACCACTGAGATTAAAGAGTATGTTTACTAAAACTCCATTCTAGCAGGGGACAGCTATACTTTGGGTCCCATGCATTGGTAAAAAACATTAATCCATCCAGCAAACTACAGTACATGTGAAAGATGTTGCTGTATGGACACTTCCAGGAGTTTCCTACCTCTTTTTATGTTTCGGTATTTGAGTCCCAGTAGGACTGTTGGCAGCAGGTACGAAATTACCACGAGTAGACGACACATCGTGGGCAGAGACAGGAGGGGAGCTGCAGATGGAGTTGGAGTTGGAGTTGGAGTTGGAGTTGGAGTTGAAGTTGGAGTTGGAGTTGGAGATGGGGATAGGACTAAAACTGCAAACATAAATACAATTAACTCTTGCATGAACTAATCAGGTTGTCCGTAAAATACAAAAGCCGGTAGCATGTCATTGTGCCATTGCCTTAAAGCCACATTCAGCAACTTTTCCAAGGTTTGCTATTGGAGAAACAGCGCCCTCTGCGTGTAATAGTATAGGTGTTGATATCGCCGTTCAAAGTTAACAAAATACAGTGGCAGAAAGCTCTATGTACATGTTGTGACATCGGGTACTCACCACGTGATGAAATAATAATCGTTACATGAAACGTCATTTTCGTAGCAAATCCGCACCGAGTTACTTCCTTGTTTTCATGAACACAACGCTCCTTTTGTACAGCGCATGTGCACACCTTGCCTCCGTGACGCAGGCACCAAACTGCTTAGTCCCAGGAGAGGCCTTTGGAGGGCAGTGTGTGACCAATAGAGGTGACATTCTCCCTGTTACAAGTCACTCTCTTCAATGACTAAAAAGCTGTTATATTAAAGTGAAAAAGTTACTGATTGGGGCTTTAAAATGGTCATTATAAAAACAACAAAAAACAACAAAGGTTATTTAGTAGATATCCCATAAAGGGTTTCTTGAATAAACCATTCATGTGAACATGTATGAAGTCTAGTAGATGTATATCTATACTATGTATGATTGTACGCCATATAGTCATCTGCATGAAACATGCATGCAAAAAGCAAAGTATGGTCTTAATTTTGTTTGGAAAGACTTATGTATCACCTCTCACAGCCAGCCAGCTCTCTGGTGATTCTCCAGCACCAGAGATGTTACACTTGTAGATGCCCTCATCAGATGGAGAAACACTGTGGATGGTCATCTCTGATGTAGAGCTGGTCCTGATGAGGAGACCATCTTTATAGAAAGCAGCTGGGAGGTTGGAGGAAGTTGTCTGGGTTCGACAGCGTAGAGCCACAGCAGCTCCCTCCATCACAGGAAGGACAGGACTCTCCAGGATCACAGCACCATCTGGACGACAGTCACAAAACGTTCATCACAATCATATGATGAGCTACTGTACTAGAAAAAATAAAACTAGATGTGAGCTACTTCTTTTCACCTTGTCCCCCCAGTACATATTTAGCACATTTTAACATTATAATTATTAACATTATTAATTTATTAATGTTATAATGTTAATTTGATACTGAGTTAGCTATGAGTGGGATTTAGTTTATGCATTAAAAATAGAAAATAATACATTTTGGATTTCTTAGGCGAGCTATTTATTGATGGCTCATGATCTACCAGTAGATCATGATCTATTAGACACCCCTGGACTAGGAAATGGTTTCAAGCACTATACCTTACCTCTAAAGTCCCAGTCATGCATTTAATTTAATAAGAATCACATTCAGGAACAACACAGGAGGAAACAGCTAAGCTTTAGCTTTGTGCATCTCTGATTTAGTTGTTTTCCTCTTCATCAATAGCTAAGTTGCAGTTAGATTAGGTCCCGCCTTCTGTCAGTCACAACCATTAAAGCTAACAGACAAACGTTGGGGTTATCCTACAACCCAGGTTTTACGAGTGAGAACAAGGTATCTCACACTATGCCAAGCTGCTCCCAGCAGTGCACCTACTGGAAAATGTCTATCTTCTCAAAATTGACCCCTATAAAACCATCCATTGCACCTGAAGGCGTCATGGCATCTGGCTTATGACACGGCCACCCGCTCCGCCCCGTGACCACCACGTCACGTCCGTGCCATCAGCCCAGATCCTCACTCTGCTTTTTTCCAGCAATCTACTGACCGGTTGTGTCTTCTCTTGACCCTTGCTAGCTAACGGTTAGCTCTTAGCCAGTAGCAGATACCTGTCCCCTTGTGTTCCAACAAAAACATTTTCCAGTAGGTGCTGGGAGCAGTTTGGCATAGTGTGAGATTCCGAAGTTCGAAACAAAGTAAAACCAACGATTTTACATGGTCATGAGTTTCAAGCTTGAATTTCCCTTTAATTTGAGAGAAGTGGTTTTGCAGCCAAAAGGTCACAAGGTCAAATCTCAAGACAAATATCTGTCTGGAGGAAGTGAGTCAGTGATGACTGCCCTCTCTTCCCTCAGCACCTCCTACTGAAGTGCCCTTCAGCATACCATACAATCCCCTTGTTGTTCCAATAGAGATCCTCCATGCTGGGCAGATCCCAGGGGTGAGTGTGTCACATGTCTACTGGTTACCAATAGAGGTTGATAAAAAGTCAAACAACTCATAATCAGGCTAACTTTACCATACCAGTCACAGTGATGTTGACGGCGTCGCTGCACTCTCCTGATCCAGACTCACACCAGTACACTCCAGTGTCATCTGGATATAGGTCAAAGATGTTGCAGTGGGATTGGTTTCTTCTTCCCCAGTGTGTAGGACACTCTTTGTTTATTGTTGTCGATGTGTTCCTCAAAACTCTCCAGCCAGAAGAGTTGCTCAGCCCCTCACAGCTTAGAGAGACAGGGTCATATTTAAAGAACTGAGATTTCTCAAGACTGACTCTGAGAGCGGCTGAGAGAGTGAGAGAGAGAGAGAGAGAGAGAGAGGGAGAGAGAGAGAGAGAGAGAGAGGGAGTGAGGAGAACAAGTAGGCCAGTCATTCTGTGATAAAAAAACTAACCAAGAACAAATTAAAACAAAAAGGTTTTCAATGGATTCTGTTACCATTGAGCATGTTAAATAACATTAAAAGTCTACCAAAATGAAAAATATTGGACCTAGAAAGGTGGTTTTGGTGTCTAATCATTATGGTTATGGCTCAAGGAATACATCTGAATCAGTGAAATCAGTTAATTATTGATTGACAAATCCAAGATGGCGTCCCAAGAGGGGCCCCCAAATTCCAGTGAAGAGGGTACGCATTTTAACATTTTAACTAATATGTATTTCAAAATGGTTCAATAGTAAAATTAGATATAGCCATTTTAAGCTCCCGGCAGCTGCCATCTTGAAAATGACCCCTTTCCTGAATTTAGATTTTCCGTCAACAGATTTCTGTGCTTCCTTGCATCCCTACTGATGTGATTTGCTTATGAGCAACAGTTCAAAATTGAGAAGTTGGGGGACACGGTGGCGCAGTGGTAAGCGCTGTAGCCTCACAGCTAGAAGGTCCTGAAAGATTTGAAACACTACATGAAGAAACATCTCCTGGAGAATTACACTTAAAGGGGGACTTACCCCTTCAGATTTCTGGCAAAACGGTATTCTACTTTATTTGAAAATTCTGCAGGCAAGATGGCCGCCTATAGTCCCTTGTACCCTGGCAGAATTCCTAGCCCATAAACTAACTAATACTGGCCAATAATTATGTAACATACAAAATAAAACAAACAGTAATGTCTTAATTTGATGTATAATGCAGAGGACATGTAACTGGTTTGTTAAACTCACATTGCAGGAATATTGTATTTACCGCAATGCTCCTAAAGTTAACGTAACTGGCTCGCGCCTCAGCGAGTCTGGTTGTCCCAGAACCCACTCGCTTTGTGCCAGAACACACAATTTGAGGGCGGAACACACCAGGATTAGCCAACACCAACTCCAGGGCCCAGAACTGTCAAATCAAATCATCGACAGAGATGCTATGGCCCGCCTCCCAACCCTTCTTTTTTCTTTTTGTATGACAGGCAGTATTTTCAGTATATCAGAGATAGAGAATGTTATAAATATAGCCACGTTATAAATAGTCTCTCCCCAGACTCAAATATTACGTTGAATCGCTGCGCTCCGCATACTACATGAGTCTGTGCCAGTTCACAGCCACTGCTGGTTTTTGAAGGCGGGTTGAAATTGAATGAGTGACAGGTCGTAGCACCGATGAGAGAGCGGTTCGAAAAATGGGCTGCACCTCCCGTGTTGTCTGATCGCAAAGTCATTACTGATTGGAGAGGACTGAATCCACCACTGGCATATCAATGGCCAAGTGAACGGTTCCCTCCCATAACCAGCCATCTGAGGGAAAGTGTCCCAGACCCAGAGAGAGAGATCTGCAGCATGCAGTAACGTAGTGTATCAGCGTAAGAACTCTCATGGGTCTGGCGTGGAGACTATGTTATAAACAACTAACGCTGGTGGTCTATATGGAAACAGTGTTACTCGAAATGGTTAAAAGTGATATCAATTTGGTCATTCAGTGGCATTTTACTGCCATGTAACATAACTAACTAGCTACTAACATTAGCCATAGTACCCATGATGCCTTGCGCTGTTAAAGGGCTCGTGCTAAAAACTGGTCCATTGGAGTGAATGGAGATGTTGCAACTCTCCTATTATGGCTCTGGTGTGAACTACAGTAATGATCACATGAAGAAAACATTTTTCACATGAGTGGGGAAGGCAGGAGTTGGCCATGATGTAGGATGCAACTACATTTTGGGCATTTTGGAGGGCAAAAAAAAGAGCAGGTTTGAACCCATAGAGGGCACTTTTCCTGTTGAAAATGATACAAATGGTACAATTGTAAAAGTTTGGTCTCAAATGTGGAGATTTTGACCAGAATCCTTCATACACCACACCAAAAGTATCATAAATATTGGTTAAAAGCGGGAAAAATTGTTTTGGGGGTAAGTCCTGCTTTAACTTAATGCTTCCCATTAATTTTATGGTATGGTAGGGTGTTTATTCTTAATCCCCAAGGGGAAACATGGTAACAGGAAACAGTAACATACACCACAATACGAGTTACATAACACAGGAAAAAGAGAGCCTCACAATGCAGATCTAGCAGTGTTCATTAAAGAATTTTACAGAAGCAGCAACAAAGGATCTTCTAAATCGCTCAGTAGAGCACCGAGGCATCAAAAGCCTATCACTAAACGAACTACGCAGAGCATTATATACATTATACAAAGGATGGCCTTCAAAAGAAAGAACAGAGTTCAGTTTTCTCCTTGTTCTCTTGGCTATAGTGATCTCCAAGGAATCAGGGGGAAGGCCAATCACTGAGCCAGCCTTTTTAATCATTTTGTTGATCCTATTTTTGTTCACAATTCACAAATCATTTATGCTATTAAAGTTTTTTGAAATATTTGTCTTTCTTTTTTCTCTTTTTTACAGGTTCTTATTGGATGTGTAGATTAAACGCCTTGTCTGCTTTTTCTAATTCCATTGATGCCATATTTTAATTTTATTTTATTTTATTTTATTTTTATTCTGATAAACTAATAGATGCATTTACACACACACAAAAAAACAATCAGCATAGCTTATTTCTAAATGAGGGCATGAAAATGAAAACAACAAATAGATTCAACACAGAGAGCTGAGATATGGAAATGCACCTAAAGACAATGATACACACACACACACACACACACACACACGCACACGCGCGTGCACACATGTATCAATTGGGATATGGGAATTTGTTTGAAGTTCATGATAATGTTTCATGATTAATTCGACGTGTGTGCACACATGCGCACTGTGCACGCACACACACACACACACACACACACACACACACACACACACACACACACACACACACAGACACAGTACTCACCGATAACAATGCAGAGAGCTGTTACCTCCATGCTGCTGATGGACTGACTGACTGACTGAGTCTGCAGGCTGCTTCACTTCAGTCTGACATCAGACCACAGCTTCCTGCAACAGCGGTGTGACAAAAACATATTTGATATTTATGTAGTATAGAGTGAGCATTCTTAACTTATAGGCTATTATGACACTTATCCCCCATTCAGAAGGACCTAATTTGACTGTTTCAGAGAAGAGGTAGTAGGCCTATGTCTAAAGAATTCTCATTTACAATAGAACTGTACTAGATATCTCCATACAACTACTGGTTAGTGTTCAATAGCACCCTAGACAATTCAGTAATGGTATTTTTTTTCATGGATTTCTGTTTTGCTGATACATGAGAGAAAAGTGATGGAGTCCTATGTTCCACAAAGAACAATTTCTGCCTAAACTAAAGCTATGTTTACAGGTCTATAAATCATTATCTTTTTAGGTAAATCATTTTCTGACTATTTGGTGATGTAGGGCAGCCACCTGGTTCATACCTCAGCAAATCTGATGAGGAAAAGAGTGAGCATTCTCAAGTTATGGGCTTTTTTGTCACCTTTGCCCTATTCGGACTGGCCTAATTTGGTTCTTTTTCAGGGTTTGGGGTAGTTCTAAAGAACAGCTAAAAAAACATTTTTTCCCCAAAAATAAATTTTGACAACAATCAATTTCATTAATGGGAGACCCTAAAGATAAGAAACATCATTGTGGGGGTCCGTGGTCTAATTTGAGTCAGTTTAGGGGTCCTTGTGGTCCACAATAACAGCCGGGCTCCCAAGTACCTCAAAGACCACTTCCTGAGGAGCAGTGATGCTCATGCGCACCACACCCGAGCCAGCATTGCTGACCTGTGTCTGCCGAGGCATGGCTAAGTGTTCGTTTACATTTTCTGGTGCGGTGCATTGGAACAAGCTACCTTTACTTATAAAAAGTACCAGAAACCAGCATCTTTAAAACAAAAAAAAGGTAAAAACCTGCAGACTGTGGTTGAGTTTGTTCTTCAGAACCTAACCTAAAATAAACACTGACATTTAACACATTTACATTCACATTCACAGAGAGTGGTTTTAACCACAACCAAACAAAAATCAGTTTAAGTTTCCATCTGATGGCTTTCTGCAGCACGTATAGGGGGACTATGAGATGACGTGCCCCTCGGCCAGATACAAAGATTTCCACCACCCCTGTGACCACAACAGGAAATGTTTGCAACAAACACAGGCTCGTATGAGCCCATCACCTAAATCTTAAGTCTATTTACAGCTCAGAATGTACATAGTCACAGCATGTTAGAAAAACACTTAGGCTATCTGGCAATAATTTTTGACTACTCTTAAGTCACTTCACTTCTAACAAATTAATGACCTTATTGCATGTTGCTATGCTTTTTTTTTCTTTTTTTTATTGCACTTATGGGAGAGAAAATAATTACAAAGTTACAATTACAAGTTGCAAACATATTTTCGGAGTTCTTTCCTCCCAGCAGCTTTCAGACTTTTAAATTCTGTACACTCCTGAGTGAACAATGGTTTAAATTGCTACTCTCATTTGGCTCAATTGGCTACTAAATGCATTTTTATCCAGCACTTTTGAATGTAATTTTAACGTAATGTTTTACTTTTTAATGCAATTTTTACTTGTGTAATTGTTATATTCTGTTTTTACTGTTGTTGACTTTACGTGCTATTATGTTGCTGTCTCTTTTTTAACCCTGTCCATTTGCTGCTGTAGCACTGTAATTTCCCTTGGGACAAATAAAGGATTATCTTATCTTATCTTATTATTCTAGGCCTAAAAACATATATGTTATATATACCGTCCCATCTCTAACCTCCCCTTCATCTCCAAAACTCTTGAGAGGGTGATTTTGTGGATCCCGAAGGAGGAAAACTCCACCCAGCTAGACCAGTTCCGCATCATCTCCTTGCTGTGCGTTGAGGCAAAGATCTTCTTCGGTGCCATCTCCAAGCGGCTGTGCACCTACCTGATGAAGAACACCTACATCGACACATCAGTCCAGAAGGGCGGCATCTCAGGAATGCCGGGTTGTGTGGAGCATACCAGTGTGGTGACACAGCTAATTCGCGAGGCCAGAAAGAACAAAGGCAACCTGGCAGTGTTATGGCTAGATCTGGCAAACGCATTCGGCTCCATTCCACACAAGCTCATTCAGCTCACTCTGACAGAACATCATGTCCCCAGCAGGTGCAGAGACCTCATCGCTGATTACTACAACAATTTCAGGATGAGGGTCTCAGGAGCAACTACATCAAGTTGGCACAAGGTGGAGATCGGCATTATCACAGGGTGCACTATCTCCGTGCCACTGTTCGCCCTAGCCATGAACATGCTCAGCAAGTCTGCTGAGCCAGAGTGCAGAGGGCCCCGAACGAATTCCGGTCAACGGCAACCACCCATCAGGGCATTCATGGATGACCTCACAGTCACGACAGAATCAGTCCCAGGCTGCCGGTGGATCCTTAACACTTTGAGTGCCACGGCCCTTGGGCAAAAGGTTGCTTGCTGTGCCACATAGGCCGCAATGCATTTTAAAACAGTCATATAATTTCTTTAATAATTACTATGTAAACACTGAACACGCACAAATAACGATGAGACTCTCTTCTATCACCTGCAAAAAAAAGTTTATTGATCCCATTTTCCGTTCTTTAGTTATGAGCCGGAGAAGATAGCTTGATTGAACGAAAAACAGACCTTTTTTTCTACGAGCTGAGATAATGAGCCTTTTGTGAAATTAAACATTTCAAGCACATCATTGACTCTGAAGCTAATTTTCTGATGTAGTCACACCTCAAAAATAATTTCCTTCAATAAAACAGTGAAGGCAAGGGAATTTTGTTTGGAAGAATAATATTTTTAGCTGAAACCAGCAGCGCTGGCCCCTGCGTGCGCTGCTGGTTGCAGCTTCTTGCTGATCTTTTGCTGCTGGTGGGCATCGGATATTATGGCTTGCGTTTGCCAACCCTGTCCTGCTGTCTGGGTCAGTGTGTGCTGCTCTGCGTGCCCCACCTCCCCCCCTCCTCCTCCCCCCCCCCCCCCCCCCGCCGTTGTGGGAGGAGTGTCTCTCTGATCTGCTTGGCTCTGCTGTTTGCTCTGCGTCTGCTCAGCACTGAAAGTCCGCTAGATCCAGCTTTTTTACAGCCGCGTGTACCAGCTCTCATGCTTCCAGTTGAGAATAATAACAAATCCACGGCTGATCATGCGAATGGGTGTTGCAGCGGACACGGAGGCTGTTGCAGCGGACACCGAGGTGCTCAATTGTGATAGCAGATTGGCTGCAGGGGCACAGCTAAACGTTATGCTTCAATGAAGCCGCTGCATACGGACGGATGCGATGCGATTTCCTTTTCCCCAATGACTTCTTCTCTGTGTTTTACTCCACGTTCTGTCATCTGGAGAGCGCTGTCGCCACCTAAGGGTTCTGTAAAATAGGTTAGACACATTCAATACCTCTGATATTGTAAGAGGCGATGTAAGAAGCTGAGATGGACACCCCCCCGTCAAAAAAACAATTTCGAGTTATTGACGCCATTTGGCGTCGCTGGCACTCTACGGTAAATTTCTAATGACGCCATATGGCGTCGCTGGCACTCAATGTGTTAAGAGACTCGAAAAGCTGGTGGAGTGGGCCCAGATGCGTTTCAAACCTGCCAAATCAAGGACCATGGTGCTGAGGAAAGGAAAGGTGGAGGACAAGTTCCGGTTTAACATCGCAGGCAAAGCCATCCCAACCATCACAGAGAAGCCAGTCAAGAGCTTGGGCAAGGTGTTTGACAGCTCTCTGAGAGACACAACATCCATCCAGTCAACCTGCACTGAGTTGGATGGCTGGCTGAAATCTGTGGACAAGTCCGGCCTACCTGGAAAGTTAAAAGCCTGGGTCTACTGGCACAGCATTCTTCCCAGGATCCTGTGGCCCCTCCTCGTCTACGCCGTCCCAATTTCTACAGTTGAGACTTTAGAGAGGAAGGTGAGCAACCACCTCCGGAGATGGCTTGGGTTACCAAGGAGCCTGAGCCTGAGCAGCATCGCTCTCTATGGGCGCAACAACAAACTGCAGCTGCCCTTCAAATCCTTGGAGAAGGAATTCAAGGTAACAAGAGCTAGAGAAGTGGTGCAGTACAGAGACTCAAGTGACCCGAAGGTGGCCAACGCTGGAATCCAAGTGAGGACTGGCAGGAAGTGGAGGGTGGAGGACGCAGTTCAAGAGGCAGAGGCAAGGCTGCGGCACAGGTGCCTAGCTGGGCTAGGATCCTTCCCACCTCCCCAATTGAACACTACGGGGACGGAGAGGCGACATCTTGTGCGGGAGGAGGTGAGAGCAGCAGTGGAGGAGTCAAGATCCTGCAAGGCAGTGGGAATGAGGCAACAGGGGGCTTGGACAAGATGGGAGAACGCGATTGAGAGGAAAGTGACCTGGACGGAGCTCTGGAAAGCCGAACCTCATCGCATCAAATTCCTCATCCAGGCAGTGTATGATGTGCTTCCAAGCCTGTCAAACCTGCACACATGGGGCATAGCAGAGACACCAGCATGCCCATTGTGCTCCAAGCGAGGAACCCTAGAGCACATCCTCAGCTGCTGCACGAGGGCACTTGGAGATGGACGATACCGGTGGAGGCATGACCAAGTCCTGAAGACCATCGCTGAAGCTATCAGCATTGGACTTGTGTGGGCAAAGCAGTTCCGTCCCTCCAAGAAAACCATTGCCTTTGTCAGAGCTGGGGAGCAGGCAACCCCTGCCAGAAGAACATCTGCAGGCATCCTGACCTCTGCCAGAGACTGGCAGTTGTTGGTGGACCTTGAACAGCAGCTGAAGTTCCCCAGCCACATTGCAGTCACCACCCTGCAACCAGACATCGTCCTTGTGTCTGAGTCCACCAAACAAGCCGTGCTGCTCGAATTGACAGTTCCGTGGGAAGACCGCCTGGAAGAAACCTTTGAGAGGAAGCTCTCCAAGTATGCGGGACTGGTCAGCGACTGTCAGCAAGCTGGATGGAGGGCGAGGTGCTTCCCAGTGGAAGTGGGCTGCAGAGGCTTCGCAGCCCGCTCTTTGGCCAGAGCCTTCAGTAGTTTAGGGATCGAGGGAGAGAGAAAGAGAAGAGCCATCCACAGTACCACCGAAGCGGCAGAGAGGGCCTCAAGATGGCTGTGGCTCAAGAGAGGAGAACCTTGGAGTCATGGTAGCTAGCTAGCCATCTGGACACGAGCCGGCGTTTACCCCCGGCTGGGTCACCTGGAGGAGGGTGTATAATGTTGAAAGACCCGAAACACCCGTTGATCCCAGGAGCATTACTGATTACGTGTCGAGAGGCATCAGCAGATGTATGTACACAGCAATTGCCGCCCAACTCCAGTCCCACCTCGACTCAAACAACCTACACGAACCGTTTCAATATGGTTTCTGCCCTAATCACAGCACTGAAACAGCCCTGGTAAAAATCACTCAGAACCTCCTCCGTGCAGCTGACTCTGGACTCCTCACCTTCCTCATCCTCCTTGACCTCTCCAATGCTTTCAATACCATCTCCCACCCACTACTTGTGGAGCACATGGCGAACATTGGAATCACTGGTGTTGTACTTTCCTGGTTTGCATCCTACCTCCCGACAGACAATAGTTTGTCCAACTAGGGAACCACATGTCCGGGTGTTCTGCCATTTGACCCAGGGGTCAGTATTGGGTCCACTCCTATCCATCACCTACCTCCTCCCCCTGGGTAAAATCCTCTGTCACCATGGTGTCCTACGCCGATGATACCCAGGTCTATATCTCCACCAAACCCACCACCACTCTTCCTCCCACCTCCCCCACCCCCTGCCTCCAGGACATCAGGAGCTGGATGAGCAGGAACTTCCTGAAGTTAAACACCAGTAAAACTGGGGCCCTCCTCATCAGCTCCAAAAACATCCTCTCCAAAGCTCAAAACACCACTGCCCCAAACATCATCATTGACAGCTTCCCTGTTCCCTTCTCCACTCAAGTCAAGAGCCTCTCCGTCATTCTGGACAGCACCCTTTCCTTTGCACCCCACATAAAAAAACATCACCCGGTCTGCTTTCTTCCACATCCGCAACATCTCCAGACTCCGCCCATCCCTCTCCCAACACAGCACCGAAGTCCTCATCCACACATTTGTTACATCCCAGATTGATTACTGCAACTCTCTTCTCTCTGGCCTACCACCAAATTTCTCAACAGACTCCAAATGCGTGGATCATCACCCGCACTAAATCATCTGACCACCTCACCCCTGTCCTCATTCAACTCCACTGGTTCCCCATTCACTACTGGATTGACTTCAAAAACCTTCTAATCACTTACAAAGCCCTACACAACCTAGCCCCCACCTATCTCTCTGACCTCCTCCAGGAATACACCCCTCCCCACTCCCTACGCTCTTCCTCAGCTGGCCTCCTGACCCGACCCCCCCCCCCTCTCGCCTCAGTACCATGGGTGCTAGGGCCTTCAGCTGCTCTGTACCCAGACTCTGGAACTCCTTGCATCCAACAGTCTGACTCCATCACCACATTTAAATCCCACCTCAAAACCCACCTGTTCAAACTGGCCTACTCACTTTAATCATATACAGCACTCAATCTATGTTATTCGCCTGCCGTGTGTATCTCCTGTCTCTTCTTTTATCTACGCTCGTCGTATTTGAATTATGCTGGTGTTTGCCATGCTTGTTGTTTTTATGTATGATCTTTTAGAATGTTATGTCCCTTTTATGCACTGTACAATTCAAGAATAAACTCCCGCACACTGTCTCCACATGCAACTAAAAGTTTAATAAGTCAAAGAAAAAGAATAACGTTTCGGTCGTAAAACCGATGAAAGAATCAGCAGAATCTGATGAAGGTCTTACGACCGAAACATTATTCTTTTTCTTTGACTTATTAAACTTTTAGTTGCATGTGGAGACAGTGTGCGGGAGTTTATTATTGTACTGTGTCGGGTTTTGCCCTATTCCAATGCACCTGTTGAGCCTAGATGTGTGAAAGCTGTGTTCAATAGCACCATTTATGGATTTCTGTTTTTCTGATAAATGTAGCTAGAGCGAAAATTCTATAAGAGAGACCTTAATGTCATTCATTCACTCACTTTTCATTCATTCACTCTCAGGATATAACTCTAGCTCTCATACCCACTTCTTAATCAACCTGCATTTTCCTGTTCTAGGAGAAACCCTTTAGTTGTCACTGGCTCTCATTCATCCCTCCTGTCCTCATTCACATCTTTCCCTGTCAGGAGAAAACCTTTTAATGTCACGCCCACTCATTCATAAAACTCAGTCACCAATCACCCCTTTCCCGCTTCTACCTAGCGTCACGGTTTGTGGGCGGTATCATTTAGATTTAGCCAATCAGAGCATGACACATCTTCCCATTCAGCCTATCATGGTCTATACTGTCATAGCTAAAAAAAAACCTGTTTCTCTCTGTCATCTCATTGCGTTTCAGTGCGTTCCTGCATTGCGTTGGTCATTCAGTGCTGCTGCCTGCTTACTACTCTGCTGTCTCCCGTCTCGTTTACGCCGTAATGCGGCTCGTGCTGCAGTCACTGTCACCCTCAAGGAGTTCATTCATGCTGGCATTTTCGTTCATGGATTCTGTCGGGCAAGTCCTGCTTATGTGTCATGCTGCGCCACACGGCTTGCTTGCGCCTGCCTACCTGTCACTCTGTGCAGCCCATGGTGATTCCTGTCCACACACGCAAGCGCCCCGGACCACCGCGCCTCTGTTCGTCCGTCATGACTCCTGTCCCCGACTCCGTCGGCTCCTAATCTCGCACGGCTTCAGCAAGACTCCGAGAGTTTTCACTTGAACAGCAATGCATGCACTGGCCCTGGCGCAGGGAAGCTGGTATCAATCATAGACTGTAAAAGGTATCGATATTCCACTTGTCGGAAGCATTCGGCTAAACTCCTTGCTACCGTCCGAGTCAAGTCTCCGCTCAGAATTAACCATTCAGAACTCAGCTCATGTGTCAAGTTCTCCACTCAAGAATAATCATTTACTCGAGTCATGCTGTTCAGCGCCATTACGCAAATCGTGACATCATCTGCAGACCCAGTCCACCCAGCGCTAAGCATGCTGGGAGATGTAGTCATCACTTCACTCTACTTCACTCTATCAAAGCTGAGTATTCTACACCATCACACTAAAACAGTAATCATTCAGGCTAATCATTCATGCTCATTCCCATGCTTGCATCACATGTTCAAATTTGCTGGTTCAAAGTTCTATCAACTGTTTTCCCAAACTCTGCCGCATTACAGGATTTTCATCTTAAATTTAATTCAATTCACATTATGCACTCGAATCTCGATCATTCATATGGCCAAATCTATTTTTTTTTCTATATATATTTTTAATTGATAAATGTAGTTGCAATAATGTGTAAAAAATGTTCATGTGTCTAAATCAAGGTTAAAATTCTGCACATGATCACGTGCATGATAAGCTAAGATCATGATAGATCTAACTTTGGTGCAGTGTTTGCATGCACGTCTCACTCTAACTGCTCAAATCAGCCCATTCAGTGACAGGATGTGCGTAAGCATGCACTTGAATGAGTGTACTGCGAGCACAGTCAAATGGCTCGCTTCAAGGTTCCCTTCATGGCTAAGGAACCATGTGTTGAGACTATAATGTTTAAACATGCTCTAAGTCAGCATAATCAAAGAAGCAGTCGTCTTGGTCTCAAGTTGGGACTTAAATTAAGGTCATGCAATATATTTGTCAGTCACATGTGTCAGCCATTTTGTAACTTCTCATAGTCAGCCATTTTGTTCAGGCTGGTGTATTCTGTGTCCTCTGGCACTGTGCAGAGGGTGGCAGGGTGTGAGCGTTGGCTCATGGAGCTGGGCTTCCTACTTGGGAAAGCTCACGTTATCGCGTCTGTCCTACTCTTGTCAAATGCTCTGTTCTGCGTGCATGGTCTCAAATCATTTACGTACCCGGCAGCAGGTTCATGTCATGTCTTAAATCTTTTGCATCATTTCAATGTAATTATTTATGTAACCTAGCTCGTTCTGAACCATTTAAACGTGTCGGCATTCGTCAGTTCTTTGCAGCATATTCTAATTCAGTCATGTTGTCTGAGCTGCTTTCCTTCAGATTGACTGGCGGGATATCAATGGTGGATGGCGTTCCCATGAGGCGATGGTCGCAGCTTCCTATCCAGTAGCCTTAACCAGGTCTCAACAGCAGCCATCGCATGCTTCCTCGGAAACTTCAGCAAGTATTCATTCGCATCTGTTAACCTAATGCATTGCATTGCTTACAATCAATACATAGCAACTTCAGCCAAAACAAGCAATTCCTCCATCTAACTAATTGCTTACTCGAATATAAATGTACGTATATTCATGCATACATGTGCTGATGTTCATGTGTTATCATGCTGTTTCGATGCTCAGCTCAAGCCCAGTATAAGCGTCATGCTTTCCTCAGACGACAGCTCACCCAGTCACTGTTTGATGGTGAGATGAGGCGGAGCAAACAAGGGATCCCAGGTGACATGAGGAGATCATCCTAATAATAAAGTCATGTTTAATTCCATCTGCTCATCTAGGTGTTTTCAGTCTACAGCTGTTCATCGCTAATATTGTGATCAGTACTAAAGTTGTCCAGCTGATCACTCAACTTATGAGTTGTTTCAGGTGTAAGAGTCATACTTGATTCGTGTTTTGGATAATATTCTTTCATGCCTCTGGGGTGTTATGCTAAAGACCTAAGTTGGCCATACTGTTGTCCGCAGCCATGCTGCCTCATCTAGGATCTCAAACAAATTCTGCTCGTCACAAGTCATCCAGCTGTTCATATCATCCAGGATCTCACAGTAATTCTGGTGCTTCAGCACGTTGACGCATCCCATTCATTGCTGTCCTCATCAATAGTCACAATCAGGCATTCAGCATTTAACTCTGCACGTTCAGTCAGCGCAGTTATCTATCAGGGCCATATCTCAACCATGCGCTTGCTCTTATTAGCAGTTGCAGGTTACATGTCCGAGACTCATTCCTCCCAGTTTTTGGGGGGTTTTTTACCCTAAAATAGCTGCAAATTCCAGGTCTGAGACCTGCAGTCATCACGGCTAAATTCATGAAGTATTCAGAGTCATCATTAGCATATTGGCTAAAGATGCAGCAGCTCTTTACCTGTCATCAGGTTTAATATTGTAAGATATTGGGGCCAGCCTACTGTCTTAGCATCACTGGCCATGGTTGGTACAAGCAGGTCAGTCTGATTAGCTTGTGGCTATTCCGATTGGGGTTCCCTACTCCAGCTCAATGGATGTTAAACCCAGCTCAATGGATGTTAAGTGTTATTCTTTCCCTCAAGTCATAGCGTTCAGACTGTGTTCAGTTGTTTTTTACTGCTGTCAAAATGTTCTATCCTAAGTCGTTGGATAAAAGCTTCTGTCAATGTAATGCTGTCTTTCCCTGCCTAATTCTCATTATTTCAGTAATAAAGTGGGAAGCTAACAAGTCTCCAACCCCTCTCGGGTAAGCTGCATCATACTGGTGGTGGTGTCCTGCGTTTGCAGCTGTTCTCCGCTTCATACCTCTATCAATCAAGGCTCACGTTTTCTCATAATTGCACATGCTAAGTCTTGCATAAGCTCAGTCTCAAGTGGTCGTCCGCTGTGATTCCCTACACTTTGCTAGTTTATTGCAGTATGCAGTGTCTTCTTTAGCTCAGTTGGCAATATCTGGTCGTTAATCATTTAAGGCTACTCTCCTTAAAATACAAGTGTATCATCAGTATTATCAGGGCTCTGTTCAAAGCCTTGATCGGTAAGTCATGTTGTACTGGTGGTGGTGATTTCTTCTCAGTCCCAGTTAATTCCTCTGGGTTCAGTCTTTGTCACATTTCTATAATTGCACGTGTTACGCAGCGTCCTCTCTGTCGCCCTACACATCCAGTCCATGCGGTCATAATCACCCTTATTTCACGTGATTCGCATTCGCATTCGCATTCGCATCCAGGTTCTGCAAGAGGTTCCTTGGCATTCGCATTCAGGCCCACATAACCCTTCTCATAATCGCACGTGTTAAGCAGTTCCCATCTGAGGTTCCCTACACAAACTGGCTGCTACGGCCATGTCACCTAACGCACGAGCTATCCTATCCATCTCTGTATCAGCTCACACATGAGCTCAAGGTCTATCGTGACCTTGCGGTCTATCGTGACCTCGCATCTCTGTATCAGCTCACACATGAGCTCAAGGTCTATCGTGACCTTGCGGTCTATCGTGACCTCGCATCATCTCTCATATCACTGTCCAATAGGCTTATGGTCATCATGGCTTACTGGAGCTCTTTATTTTGTCTGAGTCTCATGTCTAATTGTTCGTTATTATGTTAATAGATATCCTTGCTGCCTGGTAAGGTAATGGTGAAGTCATCTTTCAACTGGTATGTATATTCTCATTCTTCTTTTTGGGGGATATTCAATCTACTCTGGCTGCATCCATCTACCCCTGCTGATCATGACGTCATAATCAAGCTGACGTCATGATGGAGTCTAATCGCCAAAACTATATCTCTGTGCCTTCAGGCTCATGTATCTAATCATCTAATAAATCATTGTCATTCTAGAAATGTGTCTCTCTGGTTGAAATGTAGCTAGAGCGAAAATTCTATAAGAGAGACCTTAATGTCATTCATTCACTCACTTTTCATTCATTCACTCTCAGGATATAACTCTAGCTCTCATACCCACTTCTTAATCAACCTGCATTTTCCTGTTCTAGGAGAAACCCTTTAGTTGTCACTGGCTCTCATTCATCCCTCCTGTCCTCATTCACATCTTTCCCTGTCAGGAGAAAACCTTTTAATGTCACGCCCACTCATTCATAAAACTCAGTCACCAATCACCCCTTTCCCGCTTCTACCTAGCGTCACGGTTTGTGGGCGGTATCATTTAGATTTAGCCAATCAGAGCATGACACATCTTCCCATTCAGCCTATCATGGTCTATACTGTCATAGCTAAAAAAAACCTGTTTCTCTCTGTCATCTCATTGCGTTTCAGTGCGTTCCTGCATCCCGCCTCCACCCCATTCTCCTCCAGTCCTCTCTGAGGTCTTCAGATTCAGAAGCCTTCTCCAGCAAGAACAAGTTACTTCACCACCACCAGGTCTAGACTCCACAGGGGGGATATTCAATCTACTCTGGCTGCATCCATCTACCCCTGCTGATCATGACGTCATAATCAAGCTGACGTCATGATGGAGTCTAATCGCCAAAACTATATCTCTGTGCCTTCAGGCTCATGTACCATTCTCATGAGAATGGTTTGGCTTTGGTTTTATTTTCTGGCAGCTAATCGTGTGGAGAAACTATGCAGCAGAGACAGAGGGGCTCATTTGTGGGAGCAGATTGGCTGCTGCAGGCACAGCTAACGTTATGCTTCATGCATGCATACCGATGCGATTTCCGTTTCCCCATGACTTCTTCTCTCTTTTTTCCTCGCCTTTCTCTAATCTGGAGAGCACTGTCGCCACCTAATGGGTCCGTAAAATAGCTTTTACACATTCAACATCCACCATACTTTCACAGGAGATGGATCTGGCTTTGATCCACGTCCCACCGTCAAAAAACGCAATTGACGACATTAGTCGTCATTGGCACTCTACGTTACTATCCGAATTGACGACTATAGTCGTCATTGGCACTCAATGAGTTAATAGGAGACCCTAAAAATAAGAAAAATCATTGTTGTGTTTTGTTCTACCTCGGGTAGGGGTATCTCGAAATCTGAGGGCCCTTTCTGCTAGACTACTTCTTAAAGGAACACTCCGCCCATTTTCAACCAGCTTTTCAACTGTCAAACTATTCTAGTTTGATAGTTATTGAGAGTTGATTTGAGTTAATGAGTTATTAATTTGAGTTAGTGTGGACCAGTGATGTCACTGGTCCACACTTTAACACTCAATAACTGTCAAATTAAATGACAGACTTCAAAACCGTTTACAGTTTTCTGATATACTACTGATGTTCTAATGATACAAAGCTGGTTGAAAATGGGCGGAGTGTTCCTTTAAGTATCAACTCACCGATAACAATGCAGAGAGCTGTTACCTCCATGGTGCTGATGGACTGACTGACTGACTGAGTCTGCAGGCGGCTTCACTTCAGTCTGACATCAGACCACAGCTTCCTGCAACAAACAGTGCGACAAAAACATATTTGATATTTATATAGTATATATATAGTATATTTATATAGAGAGCATTCTTAACTTATAGGCTATTATGACACTTATCCCCCATTCGGAAGGACCTAATTTGACTGTTTCAGTTTCAGGTAGTAGGCCTATATCTAAAGAATTCTCATTTACAATAGAACTGTACCAGATATCTCCATACAACTACTGGTTAGTGTTCAATAGCACCCTAGACAATTCAGTAATGGTATATCTTTAGGGATTTCTGTTTTTCTGATAAATGAGAGAAAAATGATGCAGTCCTATGTTCCTATGTTACGGCTGGCGCTATTGTGTTGTTTTGCTAAATCTAAATGAATCATCGCCATTTTGTTCAGTGTGTGAACTTTGGTCTTTGTAGTTTCTTTGACTGTCCTCCTACAGAGTCATCGTGTGTCTGGATTGGTTGGCTTGGCAAGAAGATTGGAGATTGAGAACTGCTGTGGCTGTTGCTGATTGGCAGCTGATTGGCACAGTCTCCTTCATATGCTCCAGTCTGAAGATGGCAAATCAGAGGCAGGCAGTAGCTGAGCTGTGCTACTGCTCCTCTCACTCTCTCCTCCTGTTTTGTTGACCAACTCTGTTTGGTTATTAGTTTTGTTAATTCTAGTGTTATGTTTATGTGTTGTGGTGCTGGGTTCAATTCCATTGTATAGCTGCTGCCTTCTTCCAGCGTTGGCTGACACCCTTTAAAACTAATGGGCTAAGGCCTAGTCTTCAGGTTAGCTTGTTTTTGTTAGCTGATTAGCGTAGCGAACCAGCATCATGTTTTTTTACTGTGTGGAAATAAACTCACATGTACTTTTTCATGGTTGGCTGTATTTGGTTTATGTTGTGATCCAAACCCCTAGACTGGGTCATAACACCTCACCACAAAGTACAATGTCCGCCTAAACTAAAGCAGGACTATAATTCATGATGTTTTTAGGTAAATCATTTTCTGACTATTTGGTGATGTAGGGCAGCCACCTGGTTCATACCTCAGCAAATCTGATGAGGAAAAGAGTGAGCATTCTCAAGTTATGGGCTTTTTTGTCACCTTTCCCCTATTCGGACTGGCCTAATTTGCCTCTTTTTCAGGGATTGGGGTAGTTCTAAAGAACAGCAAAAAAAAAAAAGAATCCCCCATTTTTTTTTTTTTAAACAATCAATTTCATTAATAGGAGACCCTAAAGATAAAAAAAAATCATTGTTGTGTTTTGTTCTACCTCAGGTAGGGGTATCTCGAAATCTGAGGGCCCTTTCTGCTAGACTACTTAAGTATCAAGCTAATTTTGGCTTCAGTGAGGGATCTAGGCAGAGAGCCTCTATCAAATGATTAATTTATCATCTCTAGAAAAGGATCCACAAGTTCTGACTTAAATTCTTTGTAGAACTCACATCAGGGCCCGGGGCCTTTCCCGAGTGCAGGGCTGCAGAGCCTCTAATACCTTTTGCTTCGTAATTGGTTCAGTTAATCCTTGTTTTTGTTCATCCGTTATCCTAGGTAGAGTAATTTTAGTCATGAATCTATCAATTAAATTGTACTCCTGGTGGTTTAGTGTATAACTGACTATAAAAATCCCTAAAGATCCTACTGATACTGTTAGTTTAGTTTATTTCGGTCAATTTCACAAGTACAGCTCAATACAGTTGTGATTAAAGAAAAGCAGGAAAACAAAATAAGAGAACAAACAGTGATTGCTGGTTGGGTGTATACAAGCCTGAAAAGATCTGACCGAAAAGGAGTAGGCTGAAGCAAACGCTTATGGCGCCTACCCTTTTTACATTCATTTTTTTTTTTTTTTTTTTTTTTTTTTTCTTGATATATAATATTGATAATATTGATAATCATAATAACAATAATGAGTACTAAGCAAAATACAGGTATTCTATATACACATGAATTGTACTTACAAAGTGTCAAATACACAAACTAAATTTCTATATATCTATGAATGTAATAATATGTTTAAATATAATAATGTAATATAATATAAATATCAATCTTGAGTTTTATATTTGTTAATAATCTGATTAAAAAAAAAAAATTGATTGTTTTACACATTTTTATTTCATTTTCTAGTCCATTCCATAATTTAACTCCTTTAACTGTTATACATCTTTGCATTGCATTTGTTCTGGTTTTTGTTCTAGTTGTGAACATGCAGATTCCTCTTAGGTTATAAGTGCTTTCTCTGGTTCTGAACAACCTCTGGATGCATTCTGGGAGCTCTTTGTTTTGGATTTTATACATGAATTGTGCCGTTTGAAAGTCCACCAAGTCTCTGAATTTGAGGGCATGTGATTGTATAAATAATTTATTTGATGGTTCGTTATAATCAGCTCTGTTTAGTGTTTATGTTGGGTATCTGTTGTATAAAAATTGGATTTGTGTTTGTTTTATAGGTGTTTCCCCAAACCTCCACACAGTAGGTCATATAGGGGACTATAAGAGAGAGGTACAGTGTATGTAGTGAGTTGGAGTCAAGGATATGTTTCGTTTTGTGGAGTATTGCAATGGATTTTGAGATTTTAGTTTTTACATGTAATATATGTGATTTCCAGTTTAGTTTGTGGTCTATTATTACTCCCAGGAATTTATTTTCATTTACTCTTTCTAATGTTACGTTATCTATCATGATTTGGATTTGGTTATTGATTTTACTATTGCTGAATATTATGAATTTGGTTTTGTTTAAATTTAGTGACAGCTTGTTAATGTCGAACCATCGTTTTAGAGTTTGTAGCTCAGTCTCCACTGTATCCAGAAGTTGTTCAAGATTGCTACTGGAGCAAAAAAGATTTGTGTCGTCTGCAAACAAAACACAATTCAGCAGCTTAGACACTTCGCAAATATCATTTATATATAAAATAAATAATTTTGGTCCCAGAACGGAACCCTGTGGTACTCCACATGTGACCCTCTGCAGGTTGGATTTTTCATTATTTATTTGTACATACTGGAGTCTATTTCCAAGATAGTTTTCAAGCCATATGCTAGCTGCCCCTCTGATGCCATACCATTCCAGTTTTTTGATTAATAATTTGTGGTCAATTGTGTCAAATGCTTTTTTTAGATCTATGAATACTCCTATGGTGTGTTGTTTATTGTCTGTTGCTGTGGATATGTCTTCTATGAGTTTCATTACTGCCATTGATGTTGATCGGTTAGTTCTGAAGCCATATTGGTTGTCACTTAGTAAGCTGTGTTTTTCTATGAAATGATCCAGTCTACTAACAAAGAGTTTTTCTAAGATCTTAGAGAATTGAGGAAGGAGAGAAATTGGTCTGTAGTTTGAGAATAAGTGTCTATTATCATTTTTGTATATGGGAATCACTTTTGCTATTTTAATTTTATCAGGGAATATGCCAGTTAGTATTGATAGGTTGAAGATATGGGTCAGTGGTTTTGCTATAAACTCTATAATATGTTTTACTAGTGTCATGTCAATATCGTTGCAATCAGTGGATTTTTTGTTTTTGAATTTATTTACAGTATCCACAAGTTCTTTTTCCTCAATTCTTTTCAGGAAGATGGTGTCTCGATTTGAAACGATAATATTCTCATCTATCCCCTCCTTTATTAATGGATCCACAATATCCTTTGCTAAGTTAGATCCAACATTTACAAAATAGTCATTGAATTCATTTGTAATTTCATTTAGTTTGGTTATATTTAGTTGATTGTTGTTAATAAAGTAATTTGGATATTCCATTTTTCCTTTACCCTTTCTTATTATGCTGTTCAGTACTTTCCATGTGCCTTGCGTGTTGCTTTTGTGCTTTTCCAACTGGTTGTTGTAATAATCCTTCTTACTGGACCTTATATTTATCAGTTTATTTTTATATTTTTTATATTTCCTTTCTGTTTCCTCTGTTCTGGCTTTTAAGAACTGCCTATATAGTAATTTTTTCTTTTTACAGGCATTTTCTAGACCCCTGGTTATCAATGGCTTGTCATCATATTTGTTCATTCTCTTGGATTGTGTTGGACAATGCTTCTCATACAGATTTGTGAAAGTGGTCAGGAATTCATTATATGCTGCATTTGGATCAGGTTTGGAGTAGACTTCATTCCAGCCTTGTCTCGATAGGTCCCCCTTGAGAGTCTCTATTACTTCTGGTGTTCTATGGCGAGTTAATTTATGTGTGTCTGTGTTGCATGGGGTGTTAGTTTTGAGGGGGTTTGTTATGACTGCAAATACTGGAAGGTGATCACTTATATTATTGAGAATGATTCCACTCACTATTCTGCATCCTATGTCATTGGTAAATATGTTGTCTATTAATGTGGCACTGTCAGTTGTTATTCTGGTAGGTTTTAATATGGTGGGAAATAAACTTGTGCTGTACATTGTGTTGATGAAATCACTATTGCTTTTATGTTGGTTTGGGTTAAGTAGATCAACATTGAAATCCCCACATACAAAGAGCATTTTGTTATTATTCATGTTACTATACATATCTGTTATCTTATTGTTGAATATGTCAATACATGATCCTGGGGTTCTGTAAAAACAGGTTATAATTGTGTTCTTTGATTTCACACCCTCGATCTCTACCGTAACACATTCCATTACATTTTCTATTGTTGTTGACATTCTTTCTACTAATTTAGAATTAACTTCGACTCCTCCACCCTTTTTGTTTGTTCTATTGACAGAAAATAGCTCGTAGCCCTCAAGCTCCACATCTGTTCCCTTCTCTTTATTGAGCCAGGTTTCTGAGATAGCAACGACAGTGAACCTTTTGAATTGTCTCAGAAAGTGCTTAATCTGGGTGAAGTTGCTGTAGAGACTTCTGCTGTTGAAGTGTATTATTGACAGTGGGCCATCCATTATTATGTTACGTTTGAATTGATCATCAGTATAATATTCACAGTTGCAGTCAATGTTGTTGTAGAAGTGATTGTCAGGATCTATGTTGCTCTCAATGTCATACGTTTTGTGTTCAGCAAAGTCAAAAGTTTTTAGGTTCAGATTTTCGTAGGTCTCCTGTGCGGGTAGATTTTCGCTCAAGCTATCTAATAAATCAATTTCTTCGTGCTCGTCGTCATCTGAGTCATTACATGGGAATGAATAATCCTTTTCCAGTCTTGTCGTATCAGTCATTGATTATTAAAAAAGTGTTTATAGTCGAGTTGCCATCGCCCAGCACACTTGCACACACACACACACACACACGTTCGCAGGCGTTCGCAGGCACACACACACACACACACACACACACACACACACACGAACACACTCCCGCACACGTGCACGCACACACACACAAAGCTCTCCGGAGTGATGTATTCCAAGGCACAAAAAAAAGGAAGAGAAAAAACAAAAACAAAAAACACTGCTAGTGCCTCATTACAAAAGTAATCCATGCAGTCAAAGTAGAAAAAATATAAACCTTTGCCAACAGGGTTAATCCGAAACCATCCAGTTCTCCAATCAGTAATAAGCCTTGCCCCTTTCGGAACTGCTAACCGCTAACGCTACGCAGTCCCTTATTAGTACACCGCCGAAATAGCCACCACAGGTCGCTCCGTCTGTTCAATCTTTCAAACTACTCGATAAAGTTTCGCAAATGAAATTTCAAATGTACTTACGGAGCGAAAAGGGTTGTGTGAACCTCGGCGCATGGTGTTGAAACAATAGCGCCACTAATAAACATGTTTAATACCTCACTGAAACCCGGGTGTCATTTCCTCAAAATGAATCAGCGACAAACACTCGTCTTCTTCTGCGCAGAAGGCTATTTCGGCGGTGTACTAATAAGGGACTGCGTAGCGTTAGCGGTTAGCAGTTCCGAAAGGGGCAATAATAAGCCATGCCTCTGAAACAACAATAATCCAGTCTATCCAAACGAGGGGAGGGAAAGCCATTACCATCTCAAAACCAAGATAATCCATGTTGTGACCGCTCCATGCACAGATGTACCAGGGGATACCAGAAGATATTGATGTTGTAAAAAAAATGAGAGTAAAAGATTGATTATCGGTTTCATCAAAACATGAGTGAGTGGAGGGGACAATGCAATCGGCATCTCAAAAAACAAAAACATGGAAAGTTCATGCATTGCATTACAGCAAGTAGCCATACTATGTTGGGAGCGAGTGATCATGTTATCTGTATTGGTCTAGCTCGTTGAGCTCTCTTACCGTAATGACTTTGGCGTTTTCACCGGGTGGTCCGTTTAGCCGTATGATCACTCTGCAGTTCCTGGTCCAGGTTGCTTGTATTTTGTCTTGCTTCCTTAGTATACGTGCTTCTCTTGCGATGTCTGCATTCTTTTTTGTCAGGTGCTCATTTAGGTACACTTGCGTGCCCTTCAACTTCTTCCCCTGTCTCAGTAGCTCAATTTTGTGCTTGCGATTCACAAATCGAACTATTATGACAGGCTTTGCTTTACTGTCCCTTCGGGGCAGGGTGTGACAGGCTGATATGTTGTTACTTTCAATGGTGATGTCCTTACTTTCAAAAAATAGGATAACCTGTTGTTCCAGCGTTTGTTGTTCTTCGGGTGAGGCGTCTTCTCCTTCTCTGCCTCCGCTGGTAGCCCTCGCGTATGTTCGATGCTTGGTTTCCAGTCCACTTATTATTAGATCATCCATCCTTGAGTACTGCTCCAGGTCCTCAACCCGTCGTTCTAAGCCGTTGATTGTTTTGTCTCTGTCTTTAACCAGGTTCTTGAGTTGTTTGATTTTGTCCATCATGCTAAGCAGCGTAGCTTGTTGCTTAGCCACAGTGCGTATTTCTTCCGACATGAAGCCCAGGGATTCGCGGATCCCCTCGATGTCTTCCTCAAGTTGCTGGGGATTGGGTCCTTTCTTCGGTCCCATGATCTCCTCTTTTTTCGTTTTATCTTCGTATCCTGCAATGTTATTTTCGCTTCGTTTTTGATCTCGGCTAGTACATCTGAATACTACAGGGCGTCGCCATCTTGGATCTCACACGCAATATACTGTTATACTGTTTGTATCAAATTTGTTATGTCCACTTGTATCTTTGATAGATGAAATTGTCTGAGAATCAGCCTTCCTGTTTACTAGTCTCGCAAGATACTTCTACTTGGTTTATTACCATGCTCATATAGCCTTTGTTTAGCAAATCGAATGCTCTGCTCGGCCCTGAGAGTAAGAAGAGAGTTTAGAGATGCTCTTGTAGCCAGCATTTGTGCTTGTTTAACGCTGTGCACATTACAATGCAAATTGGGGGCGGGCACAAGCGCATGCCTGTTATAAGTACTGGGCATAGGCGTGCCACATGCCAAAGCAGGCGTTTCAGCATTAAAATGTGGGGATAGATGGCATTATCCTATCATCAGCGGCGCGCAATTACTTTGTACTGCGCTTGATCGCGTACCATAATCTCCGCGCTGCGCAGCGCAGAAACGTCATTACGCACGGACGTTCCATGCCAGGACATCAAATTCTGCTGCTAAAATTGGGTAACCAGCAGATTATTCGGTGAGGCAATCAACTAAATTCACTGAGAAACTTTTATCACATTGCAAGGAGGGGTTATGGTAATCTTTTTCACCGGGTGGTTTTTCATTGTGTGAACTTCTTGTGAATGAAATAATGGATGGTGAAGTGTAACATTTTATCAATCTGCTGGGTGGGGACCCCCCCTGGAACCCCCTCAAGGAGCCCCGGTGGTCCCCTGATGCCACGTTGAGAACCACTGGCCTCCAGGGATCATTGGTGAGGAAAATATAGGCCTAATAAAGAAATAGTGTGTACTAATGTTCCCTGCTTACCTTTGCACTACTGCTGTTTAACATAGTTGTGGAGCCTCTCTGCACAAGAATTTCATACTTTACAACCAGAGCAACAAATAAACAACTTGAACTTGATCTGTTGTTATCCTGGTGTGTGGCTCCATCTAGTGGAGTCAAAGCTACACTGTCCAGGTTTACTCTAGTTTCCCCACCAAGTCTCTGGCCAGAATGAAGCTGTCGGGAAGGGCTCTTCAACCGGCGGTCTGGATACGGCCTGCAATGGATTTTTTTTTTTTTACTGGCCCTTTGATGACTTCCCATCACACCCAGGTGCTGAAGTAAGTGGTGCAGACATACTGAACCAATTTTAACTAAAAGAACACAATTGCTCGAGTGACATCACTGATGACATCACAACTGCCTGATGACATCACAGTCGAGCAATTGCGTGACATAATTTACAGTTGAGTGACATCACACACACACACACACACACACACACACACACACACATCCTCTTCCTTGTTGCCTCGATACAGACCCAAATCTTGGGTCTGGATCCTACAGCTCCTAGATCCTAGATGACCCTACCCACCCCCTCCACCTGAAATTTCCGTAGGAGCAACAGGTCAAACGGCAGAGTTCTGCAGAAAAAAATCAGAACAACCAGGTACAGTAAATCTTTCGTGCCGACGGCAATCAGAGCGCTAAACAAGAGATAAATGATCAAACTGTGTATATTGTTTGGACTGTATATATTGGATATTGTATGCTGTATATTCTACAGTCTTTGCACCTTTGAATGTGCTCACCGCACTCCCAGATTGCACTATGCACTTGTAACTTTTAAACCTATGTAGGCTATTGTAGATGTTTTATATTGTGGATATTGCGTGTGTGTGTGTGTGTGTGTGTGTGTGTGTGTGTGTGTGTGTGTGTGTGTGTGTGTGTGTGTACAGTGTACAGTGTACACGGTATGTAGGCTACTGCAACAGACAGATGACCACCCGAGTTTCCCCTTGTGGGATAATAAAGTTGACCTTGTACCTTGTACCTTGTGACATCACAGTTGGGCAAATGCAAATGGTCCATTCACACCAGCCACACGCGTGCCTTGCTCAAGCCTCGCTCAAGCAAGTAACTTAGTTAGAGTAACTTAGGCCATGTTCAGACTAGGAGGCCAAATCTGATTTGTGAACTTTAGTGACCTCTTAATGATTCTATCCAGATTGGTTTTATGAGTCTGGACGCTCCAAGTCTGATTTGTGTCACTTGTCCCAAACCACATATGGAGGTCTGGACACACACACAGATCCGACTTGGAACACTTGCCCAAATCAGATTTGTGGCAGTGCGGACACACTCCCAAATCAGATTTGTGGCAGTGCGGACACACTCCCAAATCAGATTTGGGAAACCAATCAAGATAATGATGATTAATGACTTCATCAGCAAATCGGATTTGCCGGTAATGTGAACATGGCCTTAGTTACTCTAATTGATCAGAGGTGATTGTGAGGTCCAACGTAAACTGACCACATTTGGTCAAAACGTCCTGTCTATAAAAGGCAGCATAACGTGGAACAGTCTCCCAGTTTCTTTAAGGGAAAGCCTCACCCTGGCCCCTTTTAGAAATAAACTGAAACAATGGTTGAAAGCCAACCAGACATGTGAACATTTGTAGTATATTTTTGGTGTCTTTGTATTTTTGAGTGTACTCTGTTATCTCTGTTTTCTTTTTGAGTGTATTCTATTACCTATGTAGTCCTTACTGTTTACATTCTTCTGTTTTTATCTTTGGGGACTGCGGATGGAAACTAGCCTTGTGCTAAATCCAGCACTTTTTACACTTTTACCATGTTTCAGGTGACTGTATCTGTTTCATGTTTTATGTGTTCATTAATTGTGTATTGCCCCGTCCAAATAAACAAATAAAGTAAAGTAAAGTAAAGTAAATTTTATTTCTTTCCCCAGTAATTTAAGGATTATAATTTCCAAAAAGTAATTACATTTACTAATCCAAGTAACTTCAAGTTACTGCATTTCTTTCTCCATTTCTTCCTCCACACGGCTAAAACAAAATGTGGAGACTTCTACGTTGTCAGAACCTGATGAGGTTTTTGTCCTATAGGTAGGCAAATAAATAGAAAGTTTGGCTGATTGTTGACTCCTGTAGGTTAATTATTGTTCCAATAAAGTGGATTCAGTTCTAAAAGGAACTGGCTAAACAGGTTAGTGTACTTCACTTTATGGAAGAAGGGTAGGTAAAATAATATATTAAATTAATGGGTAATATAACTAATTACTTTTAATACCAAGTAATGAGTAAAGTAATTTTATTACTTTTCATCAGTAACTTTTAATCAGTAACTAATTACACATCCATAGTAACTTGCCCAACACTGCTAACTACAATACAAATCCAATCATGAGAGACTATAAGAAGTTTCAAAATAAACTTTAATGATAGCAAGATAACAAAACAAGAAAAGTTTGGCATATAGCTTCATCACATACAGTATGGCTTCAGGGAGTCATTAATACGTATAGAATAGAAATCCCCCCATGGGGATTCCCTTTGGAGCCATGATGTTGGTCAAGTCAAGTCAAGTCAATTTTATTTATAGAGCACATTTACAATGACAAGTAGCCAACCAAAGTGCTTTACAAGTAAAAACGCAAATATAAAAGCAGGTATAAAAACAATACACAGAATGGGGATTTTGCTTAATTGCTTGAAATAAGGTCTGTGGTTAACGAAGGTTTGTGGGAATGGTAATTTGTGTTCAGCAGGATAATCTTCAGAAATGTAGCCCACTTTTATTACTTTAGAAGCGAAATGCGTTTTTTTTTAAATCTGATTATCAGAAAACACTTAAAAAGGCATAAAAGTGGTCCTTGTTTGGAAAGATGATCCTGCTGAGCCCAAATGACCACTCCCATAAACTTGTATTAAAAACAGACCTTATTTCATTTAAGCGAAATCACTCTGCTAAAATCCCATAGCCTTTTTCCCTGATGCCCCAACATGGCAGCGATTTCTGGTTAAGACTACAAAAAAGATGTCATGTTGTACTCTATGACAGCAACTGCAGTGTGACAACATATCGGTGAGTAGCCAACCACATATATTAAGAAACGAGAACTTGAAATACTCTCAACCGCTTTGATGATTGGTTTAGCAGCAAAGCAAGTGAGGGAGATAATTGTACCGATTGGCTATTGATAGCGTGGGAGAGCGTGGATCAATGTCATTGGACAAGTATGAATGAAATGGGGCGTGTATAACTAAATGAATAGAGAGAGATGTGAATGAACAGGGTGTGGGCTTAAAGGTGCATTCAGCAATGTTTTTGTGTTAAAATAAGTGTTAAGTGGTTCTATATTGTGACAGCAATCACTGAAATAGAGTGTTTGGTCAGTGACTTGAAACCCCCAACCCCCCGCTGTCCTCTATCTCTCTCCTGTAGTCCTGCATGCAGGGTGGACTTATCTCAACCGTAACTCGTAGAGATACGGGATAAACGGGATTGGATCAAAATTGGCGCCGACCTCAAACTATCCAATCAGAGAATATTTGACATTTTCTGGGAAATGGAAGGTCAGATCGCGATGCCTATAGAGGACTATATGTATTTTTTCACCCCGAATCCAATACCGCCATCCGTGAGTCTCTACGAGTTAAGCCCCCTACACATGATCAGCGTGAAAACAGCTGTGCGCCCGGCTGCCCCGTTGTTTTCCTATGGGGAGAGTGTTGCTGCTCAACTAGGCGGCCTCAATAGTAAGTAGAGGTAAGTTGCGGAGATACGTCCGCCCTGCATGCAGGACTACAGGAGAGAGATAGAGGACAGCGGGGGGTTGGGGGTTTCAAGTCACTGACCAAACACTCTATTTCAGTGATTGCTGTCAGAGTATAGAGCCATTTAACACTTATTTTAACACACAAAAACATCGCTGAATGTACCTTTAAGAAGTCATCCTGATTGAAGTTATGTCTAAGATTTCACTACAATACAATACAATTCAAATACAATACAATACAATACAATACAATACAATACAATACAATACAATACAAATACAGTCATGGAGATCTTGAAATAAAGGCAAAAAAATGTAAAGCTGCATGGTTGTGATCACTTGAAAGCTCCTCAGGAGTCGTGAGATGTTTTTTTTTAACTTAAATCCTTTATTTAACCCTTCATGGTCATCTAAATGAGAACATCTGACTCCCAACCACGTGATTTGTCCTTTAGAAAGCAATGAAAACAGCAGACCTCACCTGCAACACAAAGAGTTCAAAGTGCGACTCCATGTGGATATAGTGAGTCATGATAATGCTGACTTAATGTCATGTCATGGTGATTAAGCTATAGTGAGTCATGATAATGCTGACTTAATGTCATGTCATGGTGATTAAGCTATAGTGAGTCATGATAATGCTGACTTAATGTCATGTCATGGTATATTAAGCTATAGTGAGTCATGATAATGCTGACTTAATGTCATGTCATGGTGATTAAGCTATAGTGAGTCATGATAATGCTGACTTAATGTCATGTCATGGTGATTAAGCTATAGTGAGTCATGATAATGCTGACCTAATGTCATGTCATGGTGATTAAGCTATAGTGAGTCATGATAATGCTGACCTAATGTCATGTCATGGTGACTAAGCACATCTGAAAACAGACATTGCTGTATGATTCATTGTGTGTTATGACTCCGCACATGACAAGCTGTCCCGTGCGTCTTGTTTCCAGACCTATCAGCTTGTTTCATCACATCTTTAGTCAAATTCTCTCACATTTGAAACATTATTTTTCAACCTCCAGTGCACCGGCTGTTTGGCTTCAGTAAAAGTCACTTGATTCATGCCAATATATGAATTCTTTCAAATCACAAAGCAATGAAGAAAATCCTGAAACAAGAAAGTTTCTCGAGAACAATTTCAGTTTTTTCCAAGTAAATATAAAACTACACAAATACAAAACAAGTTACAGTACATTCTCCTGGGGTGGGGGTTGAATTTGTTGAAACTGGTAAAAGATTATCTGGCGATATTACATCAAATAAAGTATGTCATAAAACATGATTGTCAATTTGTTCCCATTAAGTTAATACATGTATATGAGAATACAGTCTGATCGGTCCAGATGTTTAGTTTATTTGTGCAAATAATTTTAAAAAGCGAGAACAAAAAAAAATCCATCTGGAAAAATAAACCATCAAATTAAACCAGTATATTTTCTATAAAAGGAGAATGTGATGTTTCTTATGAATCACGTTTAATCGAAGCAATTATAATGTATCATGTAAAGTCAGCACAAATGAAAATGTAATACATGAGAGGGTAACTGTAATCGGATTACACAATTTGAGAAAAGTACAACAGGCTGAACCAACCCGTTCTCATTCCCAACGCATCTGGTTCTGTTTTTGTGTGTTTCAGGTATAGTTGCTTAGTTGTAAGGTTGCGTAGACTGAAGGGAGTTTTACTCTTGAAGGAATGGTGGTATCTGGGAGGATACACACACACACACACACACACACACACACACACACACACACACACACACACACACACACACACACACACACATATGCACACACAATTAGATAACGACATACCGTACTATAAATAGTAATCACGAGACTGATAAATAGGTCAAGTTTAATAATAGTGTGGTGACTCCACGGTGACTCAGGGTTTCTGGAGGGTTCCCCGGGTGGGTGTGGCCGTGTTTTGTTTACTGTAACCATGACGACGCTTGTCATGTGACCAGGCTCGACCAATAAGGACTGTAGGAAACTTATGAGAACGCTGGGCTTCCTGGTTTCCAAACAAACAGTGGATCATGGCCTGAGCTGTGTTGCGTAAGAGACTTGTGCTGCCTGAGGATATTTCCACTGACTCACTGGGTCAGATGTTCAAAACTCTGCTAGACTGCTCCACACATCTCCATGCAACAACATTGCAATCAAATCATGCACAGTTTTCTTCAGGTTTATAAAACCTTGTTAGTTCAGTCATAGTAAAACTGTTAAGATGGTTTGCACTTAAATACCATTTAGGCTATGGTTAAGATTAAAGTTAGTTTAGGATTAGGGTTTGGTGTTAACATTAGAAGGGGGGCGTCTGGGTAGTGTCGAGGTAAAAGCAGACCCAGGTTCAATTCCACCAAGTACTTCCAGCTTGGTCAGACGTTCCTACACAATTGGCCGTGTCTGCGGGTGGGAAGCCGGTGGGGTATGAGTCCTGGTCGCTGCACTAGTGCCTCCTCTGGCCTGTTCGGGGGTAGGGGAACCTTGGGGGAATAGCGTGATCCTCCCATGCGCTACGTTCTGCCGGTGAAAATCCTCGCTGTCAGGTGAAAAGCAGCGGCTGGCAAGTGCACATGTCACAGGTGTGATGGTCAGGTATCCCCTGGTTAGTTATGCCATGTGACTTGTGACTGAGCACCGGGTTAAACAGGAAGTGGGAGTGGCTTAGAGATAGTTTATATGACGTGGCATTTCAGGTGCGCACCCCCTCTCTCTTAGCTGGTGATTGAAGAAAGCCACGGATTCTCTGTCGCCACATTAGTCGTTTTCCCTCTGTTTTCACGTATGGGTGTGACTGTGTGTTTGAGATACTTTTTTAACACATTCACTGCCAGCCTTTTTTTTTTACTGTAGGTAGCTTTTGCCAGAGGGTTTTTTTGAGGATTCTGGCTCATTTTACAAGAGCCAAGGATAATTTTCTGCTTGGACTTTGTGAACAGAAAGTTCACAAAAGTACTAATAGAATGTGTGCTTTCTCTGTCTAAAAGAGTTAGTTTGTAGAGTTAGTAGTTATGTAGATATTAGCCGTTGAGTACAGCATGGTTTCAGCGTCTGAGACAAAAAGCTGAGATAATCGCAGTTTTGTGAAATTCAATCAAATAGTCACTTTAACCATTTATTTTTGGCATCAGTGAGACATCAGACATAAACAATATAGTTCTGAACAGTAATTTCCTCCATAGCAGCACCGGCACCCCCTCTCCTTACAACTCCTCCCTCCGTGGGCGTGTCTGGTGGATTTCAGCAGCGTTTGTCAGTCACAAGCCAGTCTCTCCTGCCTGTCTGAGCAGTGAGCAGCAGCCTCCCTCTCTGGCGGCCCCTCGTCGGCGAGCGTGGATGTGGCTTAATCCGTTCTTGGATTTTCGGTTGAGAGCTTTGACGAAGCCTTGTGTGACTCTAGGCTTTATGCTGCGCGCTTCAAAGTGTGCTTTCCACCCAGTCCACCTTTGGAACCCCCCACCGCCGTGCGCCCGTGTGAAAGGTTTTCGCCTACAGTATGAGAATGAGGCTCGTTCGCTTCTGGGTCCTCGGTTGAGCTCAGCTGGAATGCGTGCGTTTCTGGCCAAACAACACTCAATAGTCTGAGCACCGTCGCCACTCAGTGGGTCGGCGGAATGGATTGCACACGCCCGGCGGCTCTAACAGTATAATAGAAGATGCAAAAGGGCCAGATCAACGATCCACCGTCAAAAAAAAAAAATCGATTCTGAAAACGTGTTAACACGTTGTTGGCAGTCAACAGCTGGATTCTGAAAACGTGTTTACACGTTGTTGGCAGTGAATGTGTTAATAGCGTCCCTATTCTACTGACGGGAAGCTGCTTGAAGCTCGCTTCCACACCTAGGCTTGGGCTGTCCCGTGAAACCATCAGAGCTCTACAGCCTGCTATCCGAGGCGTACTCCTGGGTTTCAGGTAAGCCAACTCCGTTATTGACTTCCTGTGGGATAACCTGTTGCTCAGTCAATTCTATCGTTGTTGTTGTAGCGGGTCTGGTTCAGTTAGACACAAGCTTGATTCTATTTTGAGAACCGACCCTGTCACAACATGCATCGGAGATGGCATGCACTATATAGTCTACGGCTCTCCCCAGATTGGCAGAGCGGGTGGAGCAACGATCAGGACAGCAGGGGGATTTGGCCAATTATAATTTGGGAGAAAAAAAGCTTAAAAGACTTGATAGAAATAGTAGGATTTTCTGTGTGTGTGTGTGTGTTTGTGTGTGTGTGTGTGTGTGTGTGTGCGCGCGCGCGTGCGTGCGTGCGTGTGTGTGTGTGTGTGTGTGCGCGTGTGTGTGTGTGCGCGCGTGTGTGTGTCTTCCTGTACCTCTCTCACTGCTCGGCTGTGCCTCCGGTGTGATGATGACATCAGTGTTGGACACATCAGCAGCAGCTCCGCCTGCAGCACAACACGGCCCTGTTAGACACCAGCTGTGGAGTTTCTATCTGAATCCAATCAGAACGGAAACAGTACATTTCGATCGGAAACACTGCCGACACTCGCTTGAGGCAGAAAGTGCACCAAAGCAAGTGCGAGTTCTGACGGAATTGGTATTTGGTAAAAAATTTGCTAGCTAACATTAGCAATTGATTTAAAAAAAAAGTAGGCTAAGTCAACGTTAGTGATGATACCGCCTTACTAGAAGTTCGAAAAATCAACGTTCACTTATGTCACTCAAGGTTCCTCATGCTGGGAGGGAATACGTACAAGCTAAAAAAAGTCCCTCGAAACGGCATTCTAAGAAATATGATCATTCCTGATTCACGGATACAATAATACAAATGGCGGAGTTCCTCCAACTGTTCTTAGAACTATGAAAAAGTTCCTCCGGTTGGAAAACTCGAACAAGAATAACTCTTCCATAATGCCAGAAACCAGAGAGACGAGACGCTAACCTGCAATCTCACTGAGATGCATTGCTGTAACTGTGTTGATCTGTTTGTTTTAGGAGCATTCCTTACATAAAGAGATGCATTGCTGTAACTGTGTTGATCTGTTTGTTTTAGGAGCATTTCTTACATAAAGAGATGCATTGCTGTAACTGTGTTGATCTGTTTGTTTTAGGAGCATTCCTTACATAAAGAGATGCATTGCTGTAACTGTGTTGATCTGTTTGTTTTAGGAGCATTCCTTACATAAAGAGATGCATTGCTGTAACTGTGTTGATCTGTTTGTTTTAGGAGCATTCCTTACATAAAGAGATGCATTGCTGTAACTGTGTTGATCTGTTTGTTTTAGGAGCATTCCTTACATAAAGAGATGCATTGCTGTAACTGTGTTGATCTGTTTGTTTTAGGAGCATTCCTTACATAAAGAGATGCATTGCTGTAACTGTGTTGATCTGTTTGTTTTAGGAGCATTTCTTACATAAAGAGATGCATTGCTGTAACTGTGTTGATATGTTTGTTTTAGGAGCATTCCTTACATAAAGAGATGCATTGCTGTAACTGTGTTGATCTGTTTGTTTTAGGAGCATTCCTTACATAAAGAGATGCATTGCTGTAACTGTGTTGATCTGTTTGTTTTAGGAGCATTCCTTACATAAAGAGATGCATTGCTGTAACTGTGTTGATCTGTTTGTTTTAGGAGCATTTCTTACATAAACAGATGCATTGCTGTAACTGTGTTGATCTGTTTGTTTTAGGAGCATTTCTTACATAAAGAGATGCATTGCTGTAACTGTGTTGATCTGTTTGTTTTAGGAGCATTCCTTACATAAAGAGATGCATTGCTGTAACTGTGTTGATCTGTTTGTTTTAGGAGCATTTCTTACATAAAGAGATGCATTGCTGTAACTGTGTTGATCTGTTTGTTTTAGGAGCATTCCTTACATAAAGAGATGCATTGCTGTAACTGTCTTGATCTGTTTGTTTTAGGAGCATTCCTTACATAAAGAGATGCATTGCTGTAACTGTGTTGATCTGTTTGTTTTAGGAGCATTTCTTACATAAATAGATGCATTGCTGTAACTGTCTTGATCTGTTTGTTTTAGGAGCATTTCTTACATAAACAGATGCATTGCTGTAACTGTGTTGATCTGTTTGTTTTAGGAGCATTTCTTACATAAAGAGATGCATTGCTGTAACTGTGTTGATCTGTTTGTTTTAGGAGCATTTCTTACATAAAGAGATGCATTGCTGTAACTGTCTTGATCTGTTTGTTTTAGGAACACTTCTTACATAAAGAGATGCATTGCTGTAACTCTGTTGATCTGTTTGTTTTAGGAGCATTTCTTACATAAAGAGATGCATTGCTGTAACTGTGTTGATATGTTTGTTTTAGGAGCATTCCTTACATAAAGAGATCCATTGCTGTAACTCTGTATGATCTGTTTGTTTTAGGAGCATTTCTTACATAAAGAGATGCATTGCTGTAACTGTGTTGATATGTTTGTTTTAGGAGCATTTCTTACATAAAGAGATGCATTGCTGTAACTCTGTTGATCTGTTTGTTTTAGGAGCATTTCTTACATAAAGAGATGCATTGCTGTAACTGTGTTGATCTGTTAGGAACATTTCTTACATAAACAGATGCACACCCAGTTCTCTTTATTTTGGGTTGTGATTATCCGGTGGAGACGGATGGAAACTCTCTGTCATCAACCAAGCGTGGAAAGTTCAATGCGGCCATAATTTCATAAAAAAAAAACTATAATTAAATCCACTAGACCTAAAATTGAAAAGGTGAGGAGGTTTCAGGACAAGCTTCGTCGGTGTGTGGTGGGGAATTCACCAGCATTTAATCGGCGTGTGTGGTTTACATCAGCACATCATGTCAGCACAGTCACATGACCCGGAGGTGTGAAATCATGCAAACTGTCAGGGTGAGTAGTGAAACTGGCACGCTGTGGATCAACCACAGGGGTTAAATGCTGCATGTTCCCACCACTCAGTACAACTGATGAAGCGGAAACATTTTCATCTCTTCAATTTTAAGTCCAGTTATTTTTTTTAAAATGTTTTACACCTTTTTAGTAATAAACAAATATAAACAACATCTTTCAAGGCTTCTTGAGATATTCACGACCCATCTGAACTTCCCATCCTCCGAGAACAGAGCATATACCTCCACTGAACACAATCCAAAACCAAGAGAGAAGTGGGTGTGCAACTACTAGCCTACTACTACTACTACTACTACTAGTAGCTATACTACTACTACTACTACTACTACTAATGTCATGAATGTTACTAAAAAATAACAAGGAACCGAGTCACACAATTGATGTCCAGTGAAGCAGTTCGTGTTTTGATGACATCACATACCTGGATGGCTGAAATGTATCTCCCCAGACATATATTTAGTACGCTAAATTTTTAGTACACTAATCCCGTTCTTAGGGCAACAAGTCCCTGACAATGTTACGAAGCTATAGGTTTTGTTTTCAGCTATTAGGCCTACTGCATTTGTCAGTCAACAGGATTCCTCAATCGTTTATGAACAAATGTCAATTAAATTTGGTGGACAGATCAACTTTGAGCAAAGGAACCACTGATTAGACGTTGGTGATCTGGGATTAACGGAATTAGATGATTATTGTATTTTAGCCACAACTGTAAAACTGTAAAATGAACGAGATGGAGACTCAGTCCAAAATGTCAAGGGTTTGTTTGCAGGGTCAAGACAAGTAACTAAAATCTAAAACAATCAAACAATGGTTTATGCCTTCTTCTGTAGTTGCTGCCACCTGCTTAAGTATCCATGTTATGCATACACGTGCAATCAGATAAGATCAAGCTCATTTGTCTTTGATGTCTGATGACCACCCAGACATCAGAGTCTGATGCAGATTTGCGGATGAGATTTGGTTCAGAGAATGTGTCTGACTAACTGCAAAGAGTAGAGTGTTTTTATTTTTAACTTGACAGTTGGCTATGCTATTTAGAGGTGACTTGACTCAGAGTCATAATGCTCTTTCTCATACGCTGACACACCCACGGGAGTTTGGCCTAGTCACTAGGCCAGTGATACTCAACTGGCGGCCCGCGGGCCACCTGCGGCCCGCGGGCGCCCCCTGTGTGGCCCGCGATGGAATTGCAAAAAAAAAAAAAAAAAAAAATACAGTGCACCTGAACGCAACATGCAAGATACCCGCTGAATAAGTGTCCAAACCTTCATGTCATTCTAGCCAATACTCCACTTCTGTTATAGTATTGCAGTCTGGAATATGGAATATCTTTCAATAATCTATGATTTAGCTGCTAAATTGTCAAATACCGCCGTCTGCTCGCTACCCAGGCACTTATGTATGTACTTAACCTAACGACTATCCGGTGTGCACAACATTGTCAGACTAAACTCCAGCTGACACCCCAAAAACCTACAATCCACTACAGAAAAATGTATATTGATTGTTTATTAACTGGCCCCTGGCCTTCTATCATTTCACAAAAGTGGAATGCAAGTTGAGTATCCCTGCACTAGGCCCTACCGCTACGGGCTGTGGTGAAGGAGCTGTCCAAAGTGCTGAACCGGCCAGAGCGCGCCTGACCAGAGCGGAGGCCAAGCTGCCGCTGTCCATGGTGCTAGGCAGCCTTCCCGCACCACTGGCAGCGGCGGGAGGAGGCAGCCTACAGTACAATAACAGTGACATAATCCTCCTTGCTAATGCCACTATGATTTTCTGCACCTGGTTGGCATGCTATATAATCATCACGTCTGGTGCTGGGAAAGTACCATTGGACTGCTGTTCCTCACTCTTTGTGAAACTTAATAGTTTATCCGTCTGCCTGCCAACACAGTTTAGGCTAGTTGTTGTTCATGTTTTCGCAATATTCCTTGTTTATTTTTTATGCCTGAAATTCAAAGTAAAAGACTTAAAACTGCTCCTTGTGTCTGGCATCTCTGCGCCTGGGTCCAAAGTCACAGCTTTACAGCTACATAGCCACTTCATCTCCTCTAGGCTTACCTGCCTTGCTCATGGGCAGCTTGGCAGAAGTTATATAGCCTAGAAATCCAGTCAGTAAAAGTGTTAGAATTTTGTAAAGTAAAGTCTTCAGTTGTGTGTTACTTGTTATGTTATTAAAAAATACCACGATCTGCTTAAATTTAGCATCTGTAGTTTTGCAGTTTTTTTTTTTGGTGGATCTCTCCTTTTCTCCAACTTCACTTCACAATGTACTCACAATGTTGCCCACCTTGGCTACTACCGGTATGTGAATTTTATTTTGTTTTTGATGACATTGTCGGTTATGTTGTTCGACTGTTGTATTGTATTCACACATTCATGTTGCATTTATATTGGTGCCGTGTTGATCTCGTCACTGATGTTCTGATGAGAATGTATGTGTTTTGTTTTGACAGAAATCATATTGTGAAAGCAGTGCGTTTACATGGTAACACTCTGACCTGCCTCCTCCAGAGGAACAGCAGCAGAAAGGTCATCACGAGACAGATGGTCCCCACAGGAAGTACAATGTGCGTCATGTTGTGTGTGGCTTACAACAGGAAGTCACGTGAGCGTCATTGCAAAGTCACATGACTGGAGGTGTGAAATCGTGCAAGCTGTCAGAGTTGCACGATATGGATCAACCTTAAGTAGCCTCAAGTGCAATCAGATAAGATTATTGTTTTTGTTTGATGTCTGATGACCCAGACATCAGAGTCTGATCCAGATTTTTGGGTGAGATTTGGTTCAGACAAGGCATCGGACTACTGTAAAGAGTAGTGTTTTTATTTCAACCTTTATTTAGAAGGTGGACTTGACTCGGAGTCATTATGCTCTCTCTTGTTACCAATACCACATACTTCATCTCCTCTCAAATATTTTGGGCTTACTGCCTTGCTCAGGGGCAGCTTGACAGAATTGATATCTATAGGCTATATAGATCCAGTCTGTAAAAGTGTTAGAATTTTGTCAACCAAGGATTTCAGTGACTGTTACCTGTTGTGTTTTTAAAACGTGCCATAATGTTCTTAATTTAAGATCCATAATCATTTTGTGATTCCTCTCATGGACTCCCGGTGATTTTCTGTACAGCGTCTCTTGTAAACAGATTTTTTTGTACATTTTAGTAGACTGGTAGCATCATGTTGTAATGTGTTTTTTGTTTGTTTGTTTGTTTGTTTGTTTGCTTGTTTGTTTGCCTTTTGTCTCTTTTTCTTTCTTTTCTTTCCATTTGAATTTGTTTGTTTACTTCTCTTGTCTTGTTTTTTGTTTGTTTTTAATCATTTAAAACCAAACCTGTACAATTGACTGGATATGGGACTGCACAGGTTTCTTTTCAGATCAAGCATTCACACTGTCAATGTCGCCGTTACACCATATTTGTACATGCAGCTTATTTGAAGACTATTTTTCATGGGTTCTGTCCCGTCTGTTCGCCGCTATTGTTTAGTTTTGTTCTTTGCTTGGGTGTGTATGCCCAATTGTTAACGGCACTGAACCTATGTCTGAAAATGAAACAATAAAAAAAAACTATATACCATAATCATTTTGTGTTTTCAGAAGAGTTTCAAATGGTGGATATCTCCTTTTGAAACAAAACTCTTTCGATTTCAGCTCCAACTTCAATTTCACTCGCTTCATTGTTGTGTTTGTTTGACAGAAATAATATTGTGGCAGCAGTGCATTTACAGAACGCTCTGACCTGTGTGCCTCCTCCAGAAGAACAGCAGCAGACAGGCCTTCAGGAGGAAGACGCCCACCACAGCAAGCACTATGTGCACAATGCTGGAGGGGTGAGACGGCCCAGGAGGCAACTCTTCAAAACAAGAAGAAAAACCACAGATTGGCCTCAATACAAAAAATACAGCAGCTCTGCATCTCAGCTAATCTGACAGGTCGACCACCATGGCCTCAATTTAAGTGCAGAGGAAAACCGGAGGTGGAAAGTATTCAAGTACAACTACTCAAGCACTTGTTTAAGGATTTGTACTTTTGATGTATTTTTATAATGCTATACTTTTACTCTTAGGCTACTTGAGTAGTTTTAATCATAGATATTCTACTTGCGTATTTTTCAATGTACACTGAGTAAAAGTAAATTCAGATTTTTGTTTTGCACACCGCACTATGGAAACAGCACTATTGAGACTGCTTGCAACATGCGCAGAATCACTTCTGCATTTAGGGCACCCAAACTGGTTGCTCGTTAGTGTAGGGCCAATTAAATTTACTTATGCTGAAGACGCCAATTGAATTAGACACGTGTAGACGAGTGAGTTTAATTTGACACTGCTGATAGCTATAGCTAAATGGATGTATCTGATAGGGATATTGCTGCTGTTAGCAGCTAGAGTTCGTCTGGCAAAGGGAAGGATCTACAAACTGAGCTTGTCTGGCTTCATTTGAACGAGCTGTTCAGTATGAGAGACAGGACAGACAAAGACAGGGACAGCTTAGCTGACACTGCTAACATGTCCTGAATGTGTGACATATACTGTATAGCGCAGATTATTAAAACATAAAACATTTTTAAAATAATAGAAATGTACTTTTACTTGAGTACTTTGAAATACTCGTACTTGAGTAATTTCCTGGACTAGTACTTGTACTTGAGTTAATTTTCACTAAAGTAACAATACTTGTAGGCCTACTTGAGTATGATTTGTCAATACGCTTTCCACCTCTGAAGTCTTTTTAATTTCCCATGTTGGTGCCAAAAAGATGACTAACTTCAATAAAAAAAGGAAGTTGGACATTGGAAAAGCCTGGATGGACCATGGGAAGAATCATGTTAGCAGCTATTTATCAAACCAAGCACTTCAAATAAAAGATAGTTTTGAGCTTTATCTCACCTCTCACAGCCAGCCAGCTCTCTGGTGATTCTCCAGCACCAGAGATGTTACACTTGTAGAGGCCCTCATCAGATTTAGAAACACTGTCGATGGTCATCTCTGATGTAGAGCTGGTCCTGATGAGGAGGCCATCTTTATAGAAAGCAGCTGTGAGGTTGGAGGGAGTTATCTGGGTTCGACAGCTCAGAGTCACAGCATCTCCCTCCATCACAGGAAGGACAGGACTCGCTAGGATCACATCACGATCTGGACCACAGTCACAAAACTTTCCTCACAATCATATATGATTCAGACAGAAGGACAGACAGACAGACAGACAGACAGACAGACAGACAGACAGACAGACAGACAGACAGACAGACAGACAGACAGTCTAGAACAGGGGTACCAGAACTTTTTTTAGGATGAGAGCTACTTAGGAAAGATAAAACTAGACACGAGCTACTTCTTTTCCCCATTGTCCCTCCCCAAAGAATCAGAATCCGAATCAGTACATATTCAGTACATATTTAGCACATTTTAACAGTATTATATTATTTATTTAATTTATTTAATAATGTTATAATATTAATTAGATACTGAGTTAGCTACATGAGTGGGATTTAGTTTATGCATTAAAAATATAATACATTTTGGATTTCTTAGGCGATCACGATCTACCTACTGGGGACCCCTGGACTAGAAAATGGTTTGAAACAATACCTGCCTCTAAAGTCCCAGTCATGCATTTAAATTGATGAGCATCACATTCAGGAACAACACAGGAGGAAACATCTTAGCTTTAGCTTTGTGCATCTCTGATTTAGTTATTCTCCTCTTCATCAATAGCTAACGTTGCAGTTAGATTAGGTACCGCCTTCTGTCAGTCACAACCATTAAAGCCAACAGACAAACCAACGATTTTACATGGGCAAGAGTTTGTAAGCAGGAATTTCCCTTTAATTGGAGAGAATTGGTCTTGCAGCCAAAAGGTCACAAGGTCAAATCTCAAGACATCTGTCTGGAGAATTGAATGAGTGATGAATGCGCTCTCCTTCCTCAGCAATCCCTACTGAGGTGCCCTTGAGCAAAGCATCCCCTTCTGGCTACAATATAACTGCTCAGTGGTTATACTGGGCAGATCCCAGGTTTATTTCTATGTATTGTTTATTAAAAGGATCCCCATTAGCTGCCAACAACAGCTAGTCTTCCTGGGGTCCAAGACAAAATTACATGACAGACAATAATTAAAATACAAAAACACAAAGTCAAAGAATAGAATACAGAATGAACAGTAAATCTAAGTTAAGACAAACATTGTCTTAGCCCATTGATACCTGATGCAGCATTTGCGCGTATATCCCTCATTTGTGTGTGTATCCCTTTAAGACCGGTTTTAAAGCGATACACACACAAATGCTGCATCAGGTATCAATGCATCAGGTGTGCATCAGGTGTGTGCGAGATTGCTACTGGTTACCCAATAAGAGGTTGAGAAATGTTAAACAACTATTAAATGTACCAGCCACAGTGATGTTGACGGCGTTGCTGCACTCTCCTGATCCAGACTCACACCAGTACACTCCAGTGTCTGATGGATATAGATCACCGATGATGATGTGGGATTTGTTTCTTTTCCCCCACTCTTCGTTTGATGTCGATGTGTTCCTCGAAACTCTCCAGTCAGAAGAGTTGCTCCGCCCCTCACAGCTTAGAGTGACAGAGTCATATTTAAAGAACTGCGATTGTTCAGGACTGACTCTGAGAGAGGCTGAGAGAGAGAGAGAGAGAGAGATATGATGAAGGTCGATCAGGGGTGGGCAACTAGCGGCCCGCGGGCCGCATTCGGCCCCCAACCTCACTCAGTGTGGCCCCTGGGTCAATTCCCCCCCCCCTTTTTTCCTATTTTTTTTTACAAGGCGCTAATGGTGTTAGCATTGTCCATCCACATACAGTTTAACGTTAGCATTTGAGCTAATGCTATTGTAACAAACTATATCCAGGATGCACATGTAACACTAATCTGATTAATCTGACATAATGTGTGTGATGTACCCCATTTGCTGTAGCGGGCTGTTTTAAAGCTAGAGCAATGTTTCTGTTATCATCTGAATGGAAGAATTACTCAATTTGAATATGAAAAATGTAGGCTAAATGTTGCTATAATAAACTTTGATTACCAGTCCTTTTCATCAAATTAGTAGCTATATTTGGGAGTGATGGTGTTACAGCAAGCTACTGGTGGAAGTGCATGGTCACAATCTGGCCCAGGTAGCGAGGATTTTGTGTGTGTGGCCCTCTCTATCATCAAAGTTGCCCATCGCTGAGGTAGATTAAAGACCTGTCTACATTTGTAACTCTGTCATATTAAACCATTTATTCTGTGAAACGTATACATTTATGCACAAAAACGACAACGAGTGGACAGCGATATGAGAATGTTTAATATGACACACACACACACACACACACGCACATGCACACACACACATGCACACGCACACGCACGCACGCACGCACTCATTTGAAATATTTATTTATGTCCACATAAATACAAGTATGCAAAGGACATAAACAGTAATAGTGCAGTCAAATGCTGGGAGTGAGTCAGTTACATGAGTGCCCAGACGGCAACCACAATAATGCATATACACAAGAAACACACAGGATGATAACATGGCAGGTTGATATATACAGTTATACTGTAATGCAAGATAGCGGTCAGTATCCACTTCATGGGTACAAAAAGCAGCGCCTCGTCCATATTGAGCGGCTGCCGATAATAGTAGATATTGAACAATATCTCGCTAACTGCTTGGCCCTTCTCTTTGAGAGACAAGCCATCTGAAGGCCTCTCACAACCAGCTTATGGACATGACCTAGGCTACCAAATATGAAAACTAGAAGTTTATACCTGTAGCCCAGCTGTGAAATGGTCTGTTCTAGCTGTTGGTATTTCATCATCTTGTTTAGAAAGGCCTCCTCTAGGCTGTGGTCAAAGGTACAGCCAACCTCTAGAACAAACACCTCTCTACGATTTTCATTAACAACAACATCATCATCAGGAACCACAGACACACAAACATGCACGCACGCACACGCACACACACACACACACACACACACACACACACACACACACACACACACACACACACACACACACACACACACACACACACACACACACACACACACACACACACACACACACACACACACATACTTTTATTTTGATCCAAAGTTGGGCAACGATGAAAGATCCAAATATTTTGGAAGGTTGCATAAGACCAGAGACTGGATATCATAATATGAGCTTCGCTTGACAGAAGAAGAAAAAACTATTATAATAGTTGCCTAATCTAACAAATTCAGGCATTGACATAATGCAAACATGTTCAGCACCACAGTGCATCGGCTACTCAAGATGTAAAGGCTGCCTATAGTGGCTGAGACAGCAATATTTAACTGTTGTTTTAGCATAAGTCTTTTGCACGGAGTACGCATGCACACACGCACACACACACGCACACACACACACACAAACTTACCGACAAGAATGCATAGAGCTGTCATCTCCATGCTGCTGATGGAATGACTGACTGAGTCTCCTGCAGGCGGCTTCACTTCAGTCTGACATCAGACCACAGCTTCCTGCAACAGCTAGGCTACACTTTCTGTTAGGCATTTAGGCCGATTACCCCACCTGCTCCCTTTAAGAGCCAATTCATGTCATCATTTGTTTGAGAGTTGGCCTGGACAAGTGCTGCCTTGGATTATTGTACTTACTATGCTAGTAAGTCGGCTAGTGATTCACCTTTGGTTACATCAACAGGTCATCGTTATCCTAAGTTCATGAACACATTGATTTACCTGTTTGTGCAGCATCTTATTGTTTGATCCCACTCGCAGTAAACTGCAGTACCACATGCAACCACATGCGGTGTACCTTAATTAAGACGATCTTGATTTCTTTCTGTTGTGTACAGACCACAATTGGACCACATCCTTTGATCCATCCTTGTCTCCATCCTTCCATCTTACCATCTTCCATCACCACTCAGTAAATGTTTTATTATTATTATTATTATTTATTCATTTATTTTTTCTTCTGATTTCTGACCCATTTTCTCCTCAATTGTACTTGGCCAATTCCCCCTGCTGCTGCACCGCTCGCTGCCCCACCCTCTGCCCATCTGGGGGGAGCCAGACACATACATGCTTCCTCTGATACATGTGCCGTTTCCAGCCACTTCTTTTCACCTGACAGCGGGGAGCTTCACCGGCAGGACGTATATAATATAACATGTGGGAGGATCACGCTATTCCCACCAGTTCCTTTCCACCCCAAACAAGCGCCCCGACCAACCAGAGGAGACGCTAGTGCAGCGACCAGGACACACTTACCCTCATTCCGGCTTCCCGCCCGCAGACACAGCCAACCGTGCCTGTATGGACGCCCGCCCAAGCTAGAGGCAACACAGGGATGCGGACCTGCGACTTTCATGTTGGTAGGCAGGGAATCTACCGCTACTCTACCCAGAAGCCCACCACTCGGTATATAGTGTGCTATGTTATGTCAAGAAAACATCTCCCGTAGGACTTTTGTGCTAATATGGTATAATGTGTAATATGGTTAAACGGCTCTTGTATTTGTATTTGAATCAGAGGCTCTATGGTCCAGTCATCATCATACTAACTAATCAGTCAATAACAGTTAACTGACACCACATCAACTTTAGAGGGTTTCCCACTCCCAATCCATTTGGTGATCCAGTGACAGGGCCCTCATTAATGTGTTGCTTGCACCTGTGTTACTTCCTGCCTTTTATACACGAAATGGGTGAATTGGGTGGGGACATTTAAAGCGGACTGGGAACTTGTTTTTCTTCATATCCATGGGTTCAGGTAAATGCATTTGTTTTGTGGTAAAACGTCACTTCACAAATCAAAAGGTCCCATTTGCAACAACATCAGAAAATAAAGCACCCAAGTTCCAGTAGCGACTTTCTGAAAGGTGGAGAGCTGAAGAGCTGGAGAGACTCAAACTGAACCAAACTGGTTTCAGGGACTACGCTTTTGCATTGTGGGTCTTGCAAAAGTATTTTTTGTAAACGTTGCTCTTGAGTATAGGGCAAGGTTGCGTACCACTGATGTATTAGATCTTTTTGTAAATGCAGCATAAAGATAATTGAGAAAAAGACTGACTCGGACTGAGTTTTAGCCATACGAACCCAGTGGGTGGACAATCTGCTTCCTGTTTATGGCACGCATAAGCATGTCATCTGAGATCTCTTTCCTTTTAAACCGAAAATGAAACATATCAAGACAAAACAAGCACCTGTGGGTTTTTATGAGCAGGCTCTGGGTTTGGCCCTAAAAAACCCTAAAAACCCACAGAATGCCCGTGGGCCTACTGTGGATTTGCCCAAGTGGCTCTTTTCGCATATGGGCTGGGCAGCCCCTGCCAAGCTTTGAGCCTGGTGTGGGCTGCCCATATGGACCAAAATGGTGGGACCCATCAAACACCATTTCATGGCTGATATGGGCCCACTGTGGACAGCCCGCAAAGTGTCCAATATTCTGGGGCACAGTGGTCTGCTTCTCTCTGATCTACCATACAGACACATTTTTTGCAGCCATGCTTTGTTCAAACCAAGGTTATGCATTTGTTCCCAAACTGTGGTCTGCGGGTCTCCGCCTGGTGGTCTACCTGAGCATTGCCTTTTTTTTTTTTTTTTTTTTTTTTTTTTTTTTTTTGTTTGTTTGTTTGTTTGTTTGTTTGTTTGTTTATTTATTTATTTATTTATTTATTTATTTATTTATTTATTTATTTATTTATTTATTTGCAGACAACTGTTTTTACATAATACAGAATAACCCTGAGGTGTAGGCTTGGTGCGATTTTCGGAAATATCGCGATTTTTGGGAAAATATGTATTTGGAAATTTGCTTTCAAAGGTTGCAGCAGGGTTTGCTTTAAAGCCAGAGTGAAGTTTCTGGTATGATATGAAACTAGAAGACCTAAGGCATCGATTGGCCAACCATGTCATGCTTGCTTGTTAGGAAGATGGCTAAATAACACTCCAAAGTTAGGGTAAATTTTGGTGAGGGAAAAAACTTTTTCAAAGGTGGCGTGCGTGCGTGCGTGCGTGCGTGTTGTGTGTGTGTGTGTGTGTGTGTGTGTGTGTGTGTGTGTGTTTATGCGTATGTGCGTGTGTGTCTGTTTTGAACCAGTAGCCTTATGTTGTTTAGCTTTTCTGATGCTATATAGGCTACTGCATGGTTACATCAGCAAATCTTATTTCATGGGGGGGGGGGGGGGGGGGATTGTTGATATCCGCAGTGGACGCGGTCCCTCCGAAATTTGGTTTGGTCCATAATGGTACTTGGTCTGAAAAATTTGAGAAGCCTACAAGTGTGTGAGGGAAAAAATGTGTTAGCTGAAATTGAAATAAAAACAAAAACTAATACTAAACGAAACTGAAACAATAGTGTGGAGTAACTAAATGAAATAACTACAGAAAATGTATTTTAGTCTTTGTCAATTTTGTGAAATAATGTCAACACAAGCATGAGGAGGCATTGGTTCATGTTGATACTGGGATGTGATTACTGTGAGTCAGTTGCCTTCACAAAGTGTTCTGTTTGTATTGTAATACAATACCTATTCTCAACTTCTTATATATTTCCCATGACAAATAGCCCCTGAAATGAATAAGACTCAAAATTAAATTGTGGTTACAGTAAGTCCTGTAAAGACAATGGCATGGGGATCCTGGGGAAATCCTGTCATGCATACCTGTAAATAATAGATGTTTGTCGTCTGTGTGGGATTTCCCCCACACGTGATACATCTTTCTTTTCCTCTATAAGGGAGAATGCAAAGTCTAGATGAGGATTCAATAAAGATGTGTGACCAGAATTTACCTTTAAAATAAATAAAATACAAATTCTCTAAATTAAAGGATAATCCCCTGGAAATGATCGACTAATGAATGAATTCCACAAAGTATTTCAAGACAACTTTGTTGAATGTATGTTATGTGTCTTTGAATAAGCTGCATGATTTGGTTGAAATTTGTGGTATTCCCATAAAATAGGTATGTCATATACTTGGGTATTAAAATATGTAAATATCAAGATGAAAGGGTGAACTTGAATTTCCCTTCTTTTATTGAGAATATGTAATAGCAAAATAAATGAAATGCCTTGTTGATCCATCGATAATGAGTTGCTCGTTTAAAGTGTATATAAGGAGGATTTTATTCCAAAAGTTCCATCTGTGCACAGAGTCTCTCCGAGTCAAAACATTTAAGTCAAGAGAGCCCCGAGCCCTCATCTGCACCTTCTCATATAGTGATAGGGTGCCCTCCCCACCCTGATCTCTGCTGTGAAATTCCATTAGCTCATAGACGTTTCATCTAGCCCAGTACATTTCCACAGCTCCTTGATCCTTCATATAAGAGACAATACAACCTTGGTCTGGTGACAAGACAAAATACATGTTATCTGGCTTCAGGAATGCTCTGCAGATGGAAAGCAGAGTCCACAAAATACATCTTAGAAGAGAGCCATAGATCATTATGGAACAGAGTCGATAATGATCAACAACCAATTAATAAGCAATCACTCAATAATTTTCCTCTCACAAAGATTAATAATAACTTTGGAGTAATAATAAATTTGGTACTTGGCTATTGAGAGATGTATCTTTAAATGCTGTGTATTTTTATCAAAAAGTGAAGGTTTATAACGGTTGATATATACTGCAATGGTCTTGGATGTCCCACAGGCAATAGTCAAATGATTGACACAAGACTCATATTGTCAAGGGGGTCTCAATGTGTTTTGTTTAGGGTACTTCAAATACTAAGGGCTCTATCGCCCCACTGGCCTTGAATTAGCGCTTAGCGCCAGGCGCAGCCTATTTTAGTGGGCGTGGACCGGCGCACTGCCTATTTTCGTGTTAAGCATTATAACCACGCCTTTTAAGCGTAGAATTATTCACAACGTGCTCATTGGAGAAGTGCAGTAAATAAATCACAAGCTTCCCTTTTAAGCTCCAATTCCGTGGACCGATCCAGTCCGGTCAGAAAAGCCCGACCAAAGTGGTCTGAGCTCCCCCCTCCCTTTCATCCCCCGTCTGTCTCGTCTTCATTATGCTTCTCAAACAAATCTCACTGCAGTTTAAATACTGCAAGCATTCAATATGCTACACTATAGCAAGATCAAAGTGAAAAGAATGTTCTAAACGCATCGGCTATAGAAAAATATAGCCTATCCCTGGATGTCATGATGAGATTAGATTGGTGAAAGTTTGGGCAGAATTATATCGTTTTCTCTCGCTACCTTTTCTTCTCCCCCACTGCACAGGTAGGATGACGCAACAGCCTCTGAATGACAGGGGCTCAAAACTATGGTATAACAACTTTATTTTATTTATTTATTTATTTCAGGGACAGTGCAACATTAATGAACATTTTCATGTAAATGTGCCGGATTATAGCCTTAGCTAATTTCCATCCGCAGTCCCTCGACAGGTGAGGTACAGAAAAGTTTAAAAGAAGAAATAAGAAAATTAGTGCATACGTAGGGCAATCATAGACATACAGCAATGTAAATGACACATACATACACATAGGGTAAACACAAACAACACAACACAAATGAAACAAAAACAGGGAACATTAGGGATAATAACCAAGGTGGACACAGGACTTTCAAGGACATACAAAAACAACACATAAAACAAAAAGGTTTAAATGTGATCGCAGGTTTGATTTGATCTGAGCCATGACTTTAACAGCCCCTTAAAGGTGTGAAAGCTGCTACTCTCTCTGACTGACAGTGGTAGGCTATTCCATAGTTTGCTGCCCCCATAGGACAAAACATTTTGTCCGATAGAGGACCGTCTCAGAGGTAGTTCACAGTCGCCTCTCGACGAGCTTCGCGTGATGTTCTGGGTAGCTCTCCGTTTGATAAAGCATTCTAAAGGAGGTGGTGCTAGCCCATGAAGAACCTTATAAATCATACAAGCAATTTTAAATTTTCTATAATTGTCGAATATATTTTAATTTTATAATTTTCTTTCATCGGTCTTTGTGCCTCTCTGACACGCGAGAGAGAGGGAGTGAGAGAGAGGGGGAGAGAGAGTGAGATGGCAGAGGAGAGCTGCGCGTAATTACGCACAAATCCCTGGCGCCCTGTATAAGTCCTGGTTTTGAAAAGCGCTAAACGCTGAATTAATGCCAGGGGGGAAGATAGCGTTAGGCCGGTATTTAAGGCCAAAACGCCCATTCTGGCCTATTCTGGAACTGCGCCACGCCTCCAGGGCGTAAAGCGCATTTTGGGGCCTAAAAACATGATGCTATCTTCACGAGGCAGGCGCAAAGCATGTTTTTTGCATTTAACGCCAGTTTAGCGCCTAATGCTCTGAATGACAGGGGCTCAAAACTACGGTATGACAACTTTTTTTCCATTGGTCATTGTGCCTGTCTGACACACATTCTGGCCTATTCTGGCACTGCGCCATGCCTCTTCGGTGTAAAGCGCATTTCGGGGCCTAAAACCATGTTGCTATCTTCCTGAGGTGCGTTTTTTTGCGTTTAACGCCAGTATTAGCACCTAAGGCCAGTGGGAAGATAGGGTAGAGAAAAAGAAGATAGGGGGCATAGACCCAATTTGGGAACAGTCGCTCTTATGGCTTGTGAGCTACAGGTACTTGATGTTGCTACAGCGCCCCCTATAGGCGCAATGACACAATACAGCTCAGAGTACATCCCGGCACACCTGCACCAAGGTTGGTTAAGATCGGACCATGCGTTCCGGAGTTATGACGATTTTTGTGAAATAGGCCCCACCCACAGAACTTTGGAAGTCGATTATATCGCAACGGTGCGGTTTTTTCAAAAACTTCAAAATCAGTGTTGTGCAGGACAGTCCACACATGGTGTGTGTTTGGTTTGGTGAAGATTGGACAGGAGACGGAAATGTAAAGAGGGCTGGTATAGCGCCACCATCAAGTCAATTGGTGTAATTCTTTCTTGGATTGTAAAAGGCCCCTCTGCGAACCTCCCTACAAGGTTTGGTCGCTTTATGCCACATGGTTTCTGAGATACAGCTAATTGAATGCAAGCTTTTGCCAGATTTATCGAAACCCATGCAAGTCAATGGCGGAAAAAATGCGCTTAATGGCAAACCGCGCCCAAACCGCTTGACAAACCCTTAGGAAAGTCATAGCACACATGTCCTCAATGAGCCTGTCTATGTGGCGTGAAAACTGTGTGAGTTATTACGCGCCAAACTTTTGGCAGATCGAAAATAGGAAGATCAAAGATTGTGCCTTGCTTTCAGCAAGCACAATAATAAGTATGGGGGACTTTATAGATTGTGCCTGGCTTTCAGCAAGCACAATAATTAAAATAAAGATTTCCCCACGCTCTGCACACTGGCTCCGCACGTCTAGACGAGACAACCACATGAATGGTTTGTCCTGACTGGATCATGCATGACTCCTGATGACTCAAGAGATTATGAGCTGTTTCAGTGTCTCTGCCTCATGGTCTATTAGAGTGCACATGCTCCTCGTGGTGTGGAGGGAAGCAGCTGCATGACCTTCCTCTGTCAAGATCGGTTATAGGTCAAGATGTTGTCCTGTTCAGATTTTCCTCGTAGCAAGAGACGACCGGCCGACGTCTTTCTTTTTTTCTGTCAGTCTTTCATCCATATTAACAAAATGTTCTTTGTGGAGTTCGGCAGGAGTTTTTCATACAGGATTTTCACAGCACACTTAACTTTTATATTTTTCCTGTTGTTGAACACGCCGGTTGAAGGTAAGATGTTAGAGATCATCCATTGATTGACTGATCGATAGACAATTATGAAGTAGAAAAGTGCGTGAAGTTATAATGATGTTATAGCATGTAGGCTACTGTGTAGCTATCTGTGTTGAGAAATAGACCTCAATGCCAGACTCAGCCGTTAAATCCCCTGAGCTCAGCCAATGAAGGATGGATGATGATGATGATGATGATATATATATATATATATATATATATATTATTTCTTTATATATACATAAATAAATAAATAAATAAATATATATATATGCTATCATCATATAGCATATATATATAAAAAAAAATCTTCTTTATATATATATATATATATATATATATATATATATATATATATATATATATATATATATGATATGCTATCATCATCATCCATCCTTCATATATATATATATAAAAAAGCATGTGCCTGCATTCACCCATTCACACACCGAAGGCGGCAGACTGCTGGGCACAGCCATCAGGAGCAATTTGGGGTTCAGTGTCTTGCCCAAGGACACTTCGACATGTGGACTGGAGGAGCCGGGGATCGAACCACCGACCTTCTGATTAGTGGACGACCCGCTCTACCTCCTGAGCCAAAGCTGGGGAACAATAGTATGTCCAGGGGTCAAGTCTTTATATAGGTTTGGTATTTTTGTTGAGAAGAAAATTATGTTTTTTTTCATGTCTGCATTGTTTTGCTTTGCATTTCTTTGCTTTTATGCAGTTTTTGGTGGTCACATTTTTTGTTGAATAATTGTTCATAATTATAGTGTTAAATTAATCGTTTGACAGCCCTTACACACACACACACACACACACACACACACACACACACACACACACACACACACACACACACACACACACACACACACACACACACACACACTGTGGATTCATTTAAAACTAATGAATTTAAAACTGTACATGAACTGAGACAGTATTGTTGACTTTTTTTTAGGTTGTTAATTAAGAGAAAACAATATTTGATTTCCTCAAATTGCCACAACAATAAGCAGGACACTGTAGGGATTTGAACCCCATTCCTGGGAAACCAGGCGTGCCAACCACCAGTGTCTTTGTGCTAAGGTGGGCTTTTTGAGGGATATATGGACGGTAAAGCAAAACCTGCATTAGCAACAACATGAGTGGCAGCATTTCATACCGTCCAGGTGGAAACTGCTGCAGGGAAGAGCGAGGCCAGCACTGATGACCAAGAAGCAGGGGCTTCACCCATCACTGCCAGGTAGAACACAGCACTGGAGTCAGACAAGAGGAGAGAGAACACCATTACTTTGTGCTATATGAAGTAAATCTTTCTTTCTTTAAAATGGGTACTGATTAGGGGTGTCACGATACACTCAGTTCACGATACGATACGTATCACGATACTGGGTTCACGATAACGATACGATACGATACGATTTTAACAATATTTTTTTAAACTTGAATAATGACAATATATGACTGGAAAAGTAGTATTTTATTTGAAATGCACAAATACAAAACATGCTGTTGTGGGAAATTGTTATTACAATAACAACTAGAAAAAACATGAGATTGGAGATAAGGCTTATCTTGAAATAGAATGAGTTACACCGTCACTTAGATTTACTTTGAACTAAAAGGTTTCTCAGCAGTATAAATTCTCATTATGCATCTTCAGTTTTTCTTCAAACTCAAACAACAAGACTTTTCTTAATCTATTTTTTATGCATCTTCAGTTTTTCCTGTCAAGTAAACAGTTTTGCCAGAAACTCAATTGAATGGTTTCTCTCCTGTATAACTTCTCATGTGTCTCTTCAGAGACTTGTTCAACTGAACTACTTTCCACACATTGAACTTCAACAAACAAAGACGTTTCTTAGTCTATTTTTTGAAAAAAAAAAAAAAAATTTTTTTTTTTTTTTTTTTGGCGATATGAGATTTCATCTCAACGATACATATCGTGACGTTTTACTATCGCGAAATTTCGTGGGACGATATATTGTGACACCCCTAGTACTGATATAATGCTGCACTGGAGTCAGAAGAGGAGAGAGAGGAAGCTGTATACACACAACTTTCAAGTTGCCTGTCCCTCTCATCTTGGGATTGCGGTGGAGGTCACAGAGCCGGATGAAGATGGTCTCAATCACACAGCAGCAATCTGGCAACTGGGGAAGCGAGGCAGTAGTTGTGGTTGCCTCTTCACACTCTCCACCCCTGGAGTGAACTCCTTTCTCTTTACCTGAACCTCCCCATGTCCAGCCTGGGAGGAGACAGAGAAGCTCGGCTGGACACAGTATCTTCCTCCAAGCCCTCGTCGTCTTCTTCCTCGCTGTCATCCACATCCCTCTGAGTCAGGGTTCACATTCAGGGGCTCCAGGCTGACTCAGCAGGTACTTTACTTTACTTTACTTTATTGGTATTTAGCAGACGCCTTTATCCAAAGCGACTTACATCATGATCATATACAGCACACAATAACATGAATAGATCAAATAGAAAAACAGTAGTAAAAATATGAGAAGCCAATATAAAAGGGGAGATTAAAGGTGAGAACAGTTAAAGGAGCAATCATATAAGAAACAGAAAATTCAATTACAAACACATGGAAAGCAGGCAGAGGGAAGGGAGGGAATTCAGGAAGAGTCAATATAAAGTCTGAAGAGGTGAGTTTTAAGTTTCCTGCGGAAAATGGGGAGTGATGCAGCAGTCCTGATGTCCGGGGGAAGTTCATTCCACCATTTTGGGGCCAGGTAGGAGAAAAGTCTCGACCGAGAGCGGCTTCTGAGCCCACGTAGCAGGGGAGGGGTGAGACGTCCTGCACTAGTGGAGGGGCGGAGTGGGCGGTGAGAGGTTTGAAAAGTGACCATAGACTGTAAGTATGAGGGGGCTGTTTGGTGAACGGCCTTGAAAGCTAGTGCCAGAGTTTTGAATTTGATGCGTGCTAGGATGGGAAGCCAATGAAGCTCTCGGAAAAGGGGGGTGACATGGGAAAATCTAGGTAAATTGTAGACCAGACGGGCTGCTGTGTTCTGAATGAGCTGAAGAGGAAGTATTTCAGAGGCAGGGAGGCCTGCCAAAAGGACGTTGCAGTAGTCAATGCGTGACAGTACCAGTGCCTGTACCAGAATTTGTGTAGCTTCTCTGGTGAGAAATGGGCGGATCTTGCGAATATTGAAGAGGGAGAACAACAGGTAGTCAACACCAAGCAGCTCTCCTATGAAAAAGGAACACAGGCAGACAGACAGACAGACAGACAGACAGACAGACAGACAGACAGACAGACAGACAGACAGACAGACAGACAGAGGTGTTATTCGTTATATTTAAAGAATTCTACATCATGGCTAGAATGTCCAAGTTTGGCCCGGGCGCCAGACTTGGATGACGCTCAGTTTGTTTTGGCCCTCCATGGTTTTGAAAGGGGGAAAAAACATGGTGATACTTTCACCATATGAAACTAGAAGACATATTTTAGATTTACAATGTAGATTGTCTATAAAATAAAAATGTAATGTAATTTTAGATAACGTCAACATTTATTTTTAGCCCACGGCCCATCCATCCAATTACTTTTGTCGCTTAATAGGAAAGAATTTGGGCACCTTTGTTCTCGATTGTTTAATTTTAAATATGAGAGTTGTATACAGTATGTATCATGTTATGAGTGTATGTTTTGCTTTGGTCATGGGAATGATACAAATGAAGCCTTGTTGAACATAAGTTAGAACACTAAAAACACACAAACCGAAAGTTTGTGTGTTTTCCTTTGGAATTGCATGCTAATCAAACGAAAAGTAGACAGAGGAATTTCCCAGAAACCTTTTTATCCTCTGATATGTGTTGTCTCGCTCTGATACAGCTTATTGATCATCTTTTATCATGTCAAAAAAATCAGGTTAATATTGATAGACTATATGGTTTGTTTTGTGTTAACATGTGTTAATATGTTATATAAAGAAATGGACACTCACCTGATTGTAAAAAACAATATGTCTAGAGCTAAGAAATGTAAGGAAAAGAAACCCTATTGGAATGGTGAACTGGATAAATTATGGAAACATCTTAAATCTGCAGAGAAGCGGTTTCTTAAGAGCAAGTCCCATTCCCAAAGATTAAGCTCTAAAAAATTGTGGTTTTTTAAAAGGAGATTTGATCGAGGTTATGCACTTAATTTGGAGCATTTACAAATTAATAACCCTCAAATCTTCTGGAGGGAGATAAATATATTGGGCCCTAGGAAAGATTCTAAAATCCCCATGGAAATTGTCTTAGAAAATGGAGAACATAAAACTGCCCTCGTGCTGAATACATGGGAACATGATTTTGCGGATTTATTTTCAAGGAACAATATCCCAGATGTATTTGATGAAATCTTTTTTAAACAAACATGTGAAATAAAAAATACATTGGAAGAGAAGTCTGACCAGGCAAATTATGTTCCAAACCCTTTTTTGAATTCTGAGGTTACCTTAGAGCAGTGGTTCCCAACCTACGGTACGCGTACCGTAGGTGGTACTTGCGACCCCTGCTGGTGGTACTTGGAAGGCTCTGTGAAAATTAAAAAAAAAAAAAAAAAAAAAAAAAAAAAAAGTTTTTGTGCAAAATCCATGGTGGTCATTAGTAGTAGTTTTCAAACATGTGAAAGTGAAATAATAATAATAATTATTAATATTATTGGCAGTGTTTCTCAAGGTAGGTGGTACTTGCGCCCCCCCTGCTGGTGGTACTTGATCCCTGGAATCCCAATGTTTAAATTATGAAGTGGATCAAAACGGGAGGGAATCGTAAAAGAGCTGTAGTAGAGGAGAGCAGCAACGATGAAGCACAAGGAGGTGAAGACAGCAGTCAACCCAGCACAAGTGCAGCTGCTGCAGGTTGCACATAGGCTGCAGGTTGGAATAAATTTGCCTCCTGCGTGAACTGTGCATAGCTGAATACAGGCCCGTAGCTACCATTGAGGACACCGAGGTCATGACCTCGGTATTTTCCACACCAATCTTTTTTTTTTTTTTTTTTTTTTTAAATAGCCCTGGTCCCCAGATCTATTAATCTGTCATTGATGTTTTAATGCGACAGTTGATCGGAAATGCAACAATTTGCTTCCTCTCTGTGTGCTATAGAAGAGAGATAACTCACAACATTCAGATTTTGCATTGAGGCTAGATTGGGGCTAGACTTTGGGGACAGTTCTATTGAAGTGAATGGGTAAGTAACTCCCCTGTAAGTGATGTTTGTGTAGATGGGCCATTGTATTTAATTGAGCAGTATTCTGCCATGTGACCTGTATGCAGAATATAAATTATATCATATGGGGAGACATTTATTTTTTGTATCATTTTAAAGCAACAGCACAGTAAAGAGGATATTAATCTAACATGATGTATGTAGTTCTTTATAGATCTAGCCTCTTCATTTTGCTCTCAAAGTGCACCAGATTGAAGCATTTTACTTTAAAATGGACAAAATTTTCTATCCGGGGGTGCACAGCCCCCCCTGGTCCCCCCACGCCGCGCTAAAATGACCTCGGTATTTCTCAAACTCTGGCTACGGGCCTGGCTGAATAGACTGTATTTTAACGTCGGTGGTGGTACTTGGAGAGCCAACTACTTTCTCAGGTGGTACTTGGTGTAAAAAGGTTGGGAACCACTGCCTTAGAGGAAGTTCGAGAGGCTGTGAAAAATGCTAAATTTCGTAAAGCAACTGGTATTGAGGGTCTTTCTAATGAAGTTTTAAAAGCTCCCAAGTTGTTGCCATTTTTGACTTGTCTCTTCCAAGCATGTTTTGACAGTGGTATTGTTCCATCGGATTGCAAATCAATCATTAAACCAATCCCTAAATCATCCAAAAATGACCCCAGAGTCCCACTTAACTACAGGGGCATTAGCCTTTTAAGTACTGTTTATAAGTTGTACTCTAACATTTTAAACACCAGGCTGTCTCAGTTTCTAGAGACTGAAAATATACTTGTGGAGGAGCAGAACGGATTCAGAAAACACAGGTCCTGTTTAGATCATATTTACTCTGTGAATACAGTTATTAGAGCTAGGATTTCGGAGGGGAAATCCACTTTTGTTTGTTTTATTGATTTTCAGAAAGCGTTTGATTGTGTCGACAGGGATTTAATGGAGTTTAAACTTATTTCAGCTGGTGTGGATGGAAAATTTTATAAAGCAATTAAAGCTTTGTATAAATCCCCGGTTGCCTGTGTGCAGGTGAACGATATGAAAACAGGGTGGTTTTCTACCCCACTTGGGGTCAAACAGGGTGACGTTCTTTCCCCTACCCTCTTTGCTTTGTTTATTAATGATTTAGCCCAACAAATTAAAATGAAAAATCTTGGTCTGCAAATTGGTGATATGAATTTGAATGTTTTGTTGTACGCAGATGATATAATTATCCTAGCAGGGAATGAGAAAGAGCTGCAGATTATGTTAAATGTTGTTCATCTTTGGAGTAGGAAATGGAGATTATTAGTTAATAGAGAAAAAACTCAAATTGTACATTTCCGGAAATCAGGTACAAGGAGAAGCATTTTGATTTTCATGTTGGAGCTATGTCATTGGCATATACCAGTTCATATAAATATCTGGGTTTTACTTTTGATGAATTTTCTACGTTTGAAGAGGGCGTCAGTGTGTTGGCCGACACTGCTGGTAGAGCCCTGGGTTCAGTAATAAGTAAAGTGAAAACTTGTAAAAATCTTGGTTATGCTACATTTTCAAAGCTTTATGATGCATGTGTGTCACCAGTTTTGTTTTATGCAGCTGGAGTTTGGGGAAGAAAGGAATTTTCTAAGGTGAATGCCATCCAAAATCGTGCAATCCGATGTTTTCTGGGCGTACATAAATTTACACCTGTGTTGGCTTTTCAAGGGGATATGGGTTGGGAGCCTTGTTTGATCAAACAAAAAGGTGAAATGTTGAGATTGTGGAACCGTCTATCTAATATGCCAGAGAGTAGAGTTGCAAAACAAGTGTTTAACTGGGATAAAGCACATAACTATCCATGGTGTAATGATATCAATGATGTGTTCAGGGAAGCTGACCAGCAATTTATTTTCAGAAACAGTTTACGTTGTAGTGTTCGCTATATTAAACATAGGCTATTTCTTGATTATAAAGAAAAATGGGCCAATGACATCTGGCTCAAACCAAAACTTAGAACATATGTTCAAATTAAAAATATGTTCACTCCAGAACCCTATGTTACTTTACCCCTGGATAGATCCAGAAGATCTTTATGTGCCCAGTTGAGAACGGGTACCCTCCCTTTGGCTATTGAGGTTGGCAGGTTCAATTCTATTGCTGAGGAGGAGAGACTTTGTACTGTATGTGAATTAGGTGTTGTGGAAGATGAATTTCATTTTGTGTTTCATTGTACGCTATATGAGGAACCAAGATTGTCTCTATTTCAGTTAATGCAAAATAAGAAACCAGAACTATTTTGGTCAGGAGATGATGCGAAGTTGGAATGGTTGTTCAGAGATGAAGTCTTCAGTTTGGCCAGGTTTATTGGGAGGGCTTGGAAACTCAGAATGGAGAAGCTGTTCATCTGAATATATAATTCTGTCTTGTTTATGTTTGAGCGTTTTGTAGCTTGTTTGTTGATTTGTTTGTATTGTTGAACTTGAATGATTTGTGTCTTGTAAGCCCAGACAGGCTGGGCACCTTGAATATGGTGCATGACACAGAAATAAAAATCTATCTATCTATCTGTATGCTGCCAATATCAATTAGACATACCAGTATATTTGGCAGGTGGCCCAAATGCCTGGCCAAACACCTTCAGGCTGTTGGTGTTGTTGACACAATGGGCCACATCTAAGGAGTAGGTGAGGGATGATGGCTTGCTGGTCACAGCGGAGTCCCTGATCCTCTGACTGGTTGAAGGCTCAGGACTGACTCTGCCTGACTGATCCTGTACACAGACTGCAGAGAGAGAGGAGAGAGAGACAGACAGACAGACAGACAGACAGACAGACAGACACACACACACACACACACACACACACACACACACACACACTGGTAAGGTGAGAGAGACAGGTCAGGAGACAGAGCGACATGTAGTTTTAATATCATGTAGCTTTAATATGTCACTGTAAATATTAGCTTTAGTGAAATAATTTGCAGAGGTGCAGTGCAGCCTATATTATCTTTGAGTTAAACTGAATATGTCTCCTAGATAGCAATCAGACATCTTCTGAATATTCTCTGATCTGTTTAACAGGACACAGTGGAGGCAGGAGTCTGATCTGTCTCCTCTCATCACCTGGAGCCGGTTGCACCAGAATAGAATAGAAATAGCCTTTATTGTCATTGCACAGTTCCCCATACAACAAAATTAAGAGTGCTTCAGCTGACAGTGCATTAAAATCAGACGTAAAAAAAACAACAACATTAAAAACATTTAAGAAAAGCAAACATTAGAACAGATAAGGACACAGGACACCTAGACGGGGGGCAAAAAAAAACAGAAACAAAACAATAATAAAATACTAATAAAATACTGCTGAGGTAGTAAAAGAATATTGCACGTTTTGATATATTGCACATGTTCAAGTATTGCACTGAGTGGGAGTTAACGGCTGCTGTTGTTGTTTAGAGTCCGGACGGCCCATGGAAAGAAGCTGTTTTTCAGTCTATTTGTTCGGCTCTTGATGCTCCTGTACCTCCTGCCCGAGGGCAGCAGGCTGAGCAGGTGATGACCAGGGTCAGGGTGGAGGTGGTCGCGGATGATCCGCTCTGCCCTGGAGAGACAGCGGGAGCTGGCTATGTCATCTAGGGAGGGGAGAGGACAGCCAGTTATCCTCTCGGCTGTCCTGATCACCCTCTGTAGCCTCTTCCTGTCAGCTGCGGTGGAGCCAGCGTACCATACTGTGATGGCATACGCCAGTACGCTTTCGATGGTGGAGCGGTAGAAGGTTACCAGCAGCTTCTCCTCGAGATTGTTCCATCTGAGTACTCTCAGGAAGTGGAGTCGCTGCTGGGCCTTCTTTACCACCACTGCAGAGTTGACTGACCAAGCGAGGTCCTCAGAGATGTGTGCCTCCAAGAACTTAAAGTGGGGGACCCTCTCCACACAGTCCCCATTGATGTAGAGCGGGACAGGGGCAGTCTTATTCTTCCTGTAGTCAATGACCACCTCCTTGGTTTTCTTGGTGTTGAGGAAGAGATTGTTCCTGGCGCACCACTCCACCAGCCGCTGCACCTCGTCCCTGTACGCCGTCTCATCATTATTCGTGATGAGCCCCCACCAGGGTGGTGTCATCCGCGAATTTGATGATGGTGTTGGTGGGGTGGGTGGGAATGCAGTCATGGGTGTAGATGCCATACAGGAGCGGGCTCAACACGCGGCCCTGTGGGGAGCCGGTGATGAGCGTCAGGGTGGAGGAGCTGTGTGTCCCGATTTTAACAGATTGTGGGCAGTTTGTGAGGAAGTCTTTGATCCAGGCACAGGTGGGTGAGGGGAAGTCCAGGGCAACCAGCTTGTCCACTAGGATGTCAGGAAGGATGGTGTTAAATGCCGAGCTGTAGTCGACAAAGAGCATCCTGACGGAGGACCCTGGATGTTCCAAGTGGCTCAGAGCAGTGTGGAGAGCCAAGGAGATGGCATCGTCTGTGGATCTCTTTTCCCTGTATGCAAATTGATGGTCTTAACTACCTTAAATAACTAACTGGTCTTAACTATGCCTGGTCGTAACTCCTACGTCGGTCTTAGTTAAGACCAGTCTTTAGAGTGGATTTACGCCTGTTGCACCAACAGGGCTTACGTCTGGTCTTAACTACGCCGGTTGTAGCAATGCGCGTCCATGTGAATTGCCGGGGAATGCCCCCTGATTGGCCCAAAAATGTGCCTCGCAACCTGCTTGGAGCGTCACTGTGCCATATGGTCATTACTGTATGTGCGTCACTACACCCTCCCTCCTCCCACCCTCCCTCCTCCTGTGGAAGCTCCGGGGGAAAATGGCGGCGATTGAGTGCCAGGCAGTCTGAATGAAATTGAATGTAGCGTTCCCAATTCTATGTATTAAATTCTAAAAAACGACGCTCAACATTTGGGAAGGCTAAGCCACACAACTAGTTTGTTATAACCGCACGTCATGCTTCGAAGGCGACTTGACAACGATGAGGACCGTGAGGACTCAATCACAGCAGGTCTCCGCTGATAGACTACCACGGAGATCTCTGTTACAGGCACAGGCAGTTTACGCCTCCTCCTGACCAGGCGTAAGAGTTATGCCTGGGCTTAGTGAAAATAAGGCTTAAGCCCTCTTGGTGCAACCGGCGTAGCTGTTAGGTCATAAAGTTATGACCGACTTAGCTTATACCCAGTCTTAAGCCCTGTTGGTGCAACTGGCCCCAACTCTTACGCCTGGTCTATAATATATAAATTTACTTTGATCGTCAGACAGACTGGCATATGCAGCTTTGTTTTCCATGGTAGAGGGGAGAGGGGGCATGATCATAGGAGAGGAGAAGCAGCAGCAGCAGGTCATTGGTAATGTGTCCATCTCACATTTGGAGGGCGATTGGACTGTGAATAGGTGATTGCCTTATGTCCTTTCTCACATTAGACTCCATATCGGATTATACGGTGATTGGATGATGAGATTGGAGTTTTAGGCCTCCGTGCAGGCCTCAGGTACCGCCACAGCCGCCCCGTTTTATGGTCTCTCCCGATTATAGTGTTAGCTGAACTGTTTGGTTCGACGAAGCAAAACTATTTTATAAACATTTTACGAAATGTCTATGGGAAAATAAATGGCGGATGAAAACCTCTGGTAGCCTACAGTCAAGAGATGGGATTTCAAGCAAGACGGTTCAACTGTAATTTTGGCACGTGCGTTTTGCCCATGGGTTTCCACGGACACGCCCGCTTAGGAGACTTTCGGCAGGTCTGAGTCAATGGTTGACCACGCCCATTTAGGAGACTTGTTGCGACCATTGTTAGAATTTGTGGAGCCTGGGGTGTATCATCTAGATACTGTAGTAGCCTAATGGAAGATACAGTGCTGCTGAAGCAGGAAGTGACGTTCCACTTTGCCTCTCTATTGCTTTGTGTTGATGATGACTCATGATGACTCATGATAACTCATGGAAGAGAGGTCAACGGTCACATGACCGTGAGGTCATGTGGTCACAAAGCGCTGGCTCCTCAGTCAGTATTGTAATAAACCAGCCCGGAAAGGGCCCTGACGGAGACCAAGCAACAGAGAAAAATCAGGAGTATGAAAAAATAGATACAGCTTTATTTTTTACAGGCTTTGAGTAACAGAGTAAAACACATGGAGGTGATCACAGGTGAGTATCTAAATGGGCTTCCCAACGGTCCCTGGGGGAACGTCTATGTTAAGGCAAAACCACTACAAACGAGATCAAGTCACTTCAAAATACCCTTCCCCCGGGGTCTGAGCTTGGCACCGTCCGACTCGATATACTGCTGGTCGGCGGTGCTGGCAGCGCACGGTGGCGGGCCGGACGCTGGTATAAGGCTGGAGAGCGTGTGATGACCGAAAAGGCTATATGGACTCGCCGGCCCTATCTGCTGAGAGGGAGGCAGCTGTCCTCCTCTCCTGTGGGCGCGGGACACACAAGAACGGAACTCTCCAGCAACCCCGAATGAATGGCAGGCTCTGCTCTTTAAATTAGGCCTCCTCCAAACTCAGCTCAGTTAACTTGTTACCTAAACTGCTATCTAGCCAGCAAAGACACTAATGAACACTAGCTGTTACTATGTTACGTGCCAGATGTGTTAACAGCAAGACAGATGGTTAGCTGGCCAGTTAGCTAGATAAGCTAACACTAGGCTATCTCTGTAGCAGTTTATAGAGCGCATTCAGGTGTTGTAAGTAACCATGGATGTAACGGCTTCTGGAGGCCGTAGGCTATTGGCGTACATATAGGAGTTTAGCTCTTGGACAGTGTGAAGATGTAGATGTGAAGTTGTGAACAAAATGTTCATGTTTATAAATGCCTCTATTTGTGACTGAACTGATCATCGGATTGATTTAGTGTTGTTTAGAAAAATAATTTTCTCTTTTCCCTACAGTGACAAACATCTCTCAGCTCTGCTCAGGCTCAAGACCAACCTCTCCGCTGCCAACAGGAAAACGGTCGAAGAAACGTTCCTGGATAATTTGACTAGAAGCAACACTGATCAGCCTTTTTTCTCCAGAGTGCAGTGCAGCTCAGATGAGTCACACTCAAACCAGTGCTTCTGCTGGTGTCGTGGAGGAGAAAACATTCAGTAAAAGTCAAATTCACGCCAAATTCTGCTCCAGGAAAAACATGATCATACAAACATTTCAGCTTGGTTTGGTCTTCACCGGGTGTGTTATCATCACCCACAGTGTCATTTTTATAGTTGTGGTGGAACGATGGTACATTTGTGTATACATATTTGTCACGGGGTTAAGCTATGGTTTATGTTTTATTATTGTGTGCTGTGTTTGATCTATTTTATCGAATTCTATGGTGTGCTGTGTTATGTTTTATTTGATTTAATTCCTTATAAGAACTTTTACTTTGGTGTATGACCCCCCTCATTTCTTACTTCCTTGAGCCAAGTTGTAACATGAGGGGAGTCATACACAGTGGTGGACATGGCCATGTTTTACTCTGGGAACCCTACTTGCGCAGGATGGGGGTTCCCGGATGCGGTATGACCCTATACTCATTATACCATTACAGCTATGTAAAAATCTCTTACAAAAGCTACTTAACACGTTCACTGCCGTCGACGAGTTGACTCGTCAAAAAAAATCCAACGGTTGACTGCCGTTGAGGAGTTGACTCGGCAAACTGTTTTTTCAGTGGTTTCCACTAGCTGGCGCCCTTGGGCAATAGGTGAATGTGGATCCGACCTCTCCCGCTGCCCCGGAAGTACTCTAACAAAGATTTGTATATAAGGAAGGCGGGATCCTTTGTTCAGGGTGGGTTTATAGTAGGTTGGTTAGATACAGAGAGAGACAGCAATACATAGCGATTTATAGATAGAGAAATTCAGCAATTTAGCAATTTATAGTCAGATTTAGAGCGAGTTGGTTAGCGTAGTTGATTTAGTTTGTTAGTTGTTAGTACAGTAGTAGTGTTTAGTATAGTCTTTATAGTAGATTTAGTTTAGATAGTTAGTTAGCGCGTAGTTACAGTTAGTGTTCATTGTAGTTAGCTTAGCTCATTTAGCGTTAGCGTTAGCGTCAGTTCATTTTAGTATTTAGCGTTTATTCTAGTTCAGTTTGATCGAGTTGGTAGCCGGTAGATTAGCCTTATTTCAGTTCCGTTTGATCTAGTCGTAGCAGTAGTTGTTTTATTTCAGTTTAGTTTAGTTAGTATTTTCAGTTTTTAGTTTAGTTGGGAGTGGGTGCGTGTTTGTGCCATGCCGGCCAAACGCAAGCGGTCTTCGGCCAAACGCAAGCGATCGGCGGATCAGCGATCATTGCTCGATTTCTTTTCCGTCCGAAATGAGCTTGTGCCGGAGACCGATTCCGAGGTCTCGGATGAAGAACGGGGTGAGCCCATGCATGTCGCGGCTGCGGCTGCTGGGCTGACTGAGTCCGAGTCGAGTGACCTCACGTCTTCCCCAGACGCGGAGGATTCTGAAGAAGAATGGGCCCTGATAGAGAATAGAATTCTATACATCCACTTAAATGTATATGTAAATGTATATCACAGCTTATCTAATACCAAATGAATTGAGCCTTGAGTCCAGGACTGTTTAACACAAAAGTATATTTAATAGCTTACATTCTCTGCAATACATGTATATTGACAGAGGGCTGAACCTCAATGTACACAATTCTGATATGTCATACAGAGTCAAATATTCAGCAATATGGCCGACAGTGTAACATAGATTTATAGGCAGAGGAGGAAAAGGCAGAGAGGGGGGGGTGTGTGCCGTGCAGGCTCCTGTCTGTATCAGCAAGTGTTCCTGTCTCATGGCCATTGTCATGCTGAGTTTCTGAAGGCCAGAGCAAAGGGGAGAAATCTCCTGCTTGATAAGCTAGTTATGTGTCTCTGCATAGTGCAAATATGCATTTGTGAGATGTCATGGGTGAATCTATATGTCAGATGTCATGTCATAATGTGTATGTCATGTCATCGTTTATAGCATTAATTATGTGTATGCAATTATAGCTTATTGATTAGGAAATGGCAATGGAACTTATATTTTTCTCCAACAATCCACCCAATTGTTATGTTCATCAACTATAACAATAATAATTACAAAATTTAAGTTCACTATTCAATATAATGCTTGTATCTATACTTAATTGTGGGCCAGGGGGGGGGGGCAGGGTTTTGAAAACATAGGAAACATTAAACACTTGAAAAAACACAGAATATTTGATCAATATGCAGTCCAGCGCAGTCTCAGCTCATATCACAGCATCTCCATTATCTATTGGAAAGAGAAAATAGATTTTAGTGATATAATGACAAAATTACATCACCACTGCGGCTATAATAATATAGGAGTGGGCCTACTAATCTTAACTCTATATGGTTCAATGCAAATAGTCTAATATCATTATAATGCATTGAACTTAATATTCAGTGTGTTCCAAATCACACTTAAATCTTTTCCACTATTGTAAAAGAAACTTCTTATATACCGGTACATGTATGTACGGTATATATATATTTTCCAGTTTCACTTTATTCAACGCTTGAGTCCTTCGGACCTTCCTCTAAAAGGAATCATGTTATTTTCAAAGTATTCACAACAACAACAATATTTCTCATCATTCATGTGATGACTCTAGAATGTATTTATTTGTTTGTTCCTGGTGCTGTTGTTGTAATTGTTGTTATTAAAAACTATTTAATAGCCCATCTCCATGCAGTGGTTTAATTTCTTTTTAGAACTATTTTATTCTATTTCTAGTTTTAATATTGGTTTGTTTTGGAATAGGAACTGAAACTTTCTAAAATGCAAAACATTCATAACATTGATTAATCATATTCATTAAAACATAATCACAGTATCATATAACTGATTATTCTTAAAATGATACTTTAAAACACTTAATTTTATTTAATATTGAAAATAGAAAGAATTTTCTTTACTCTAGTGAGCACAGTTAAACGTACTCTCTCTAGTAGTTTACTAGGCTAGGGAGCACAGTACTCAAAGTACAGATTTGTGCTGGTGTTGAAGGTTTTCTGTGACGTACAACCTGTAACTATAAACATTAGATTTCACAATGTGCCTGTATTTTAGACAAAATAACTTCATTACAAGTTATTAGTACAACAAGTACGTACATACGGCAGATAATGTTTTGAGATACTCTGTGAGTACATATTCAATTGTTTATTTTATAATTTGTTTGCAATGAACCTCATAAACAAGATGGCTCCTTGAGTCTGCCTTTCAAGTTTACAGATTTCGTGGACTTGTCTTGAGTGGGCTGGATGAATTCCCCAAAAAAACTGCTTTAAGAGCTAGCTTATTGGGGTGGGTCAGTCCCCAGACTGAGGGAAAACAACAATACTCTAAACGCAAACTCAAGTGTAATCTCGTCCTCAGAGGCCATTGGCTTATCTATAGATACTTTTGAAAACATCTCACCGTACTTAAGTGTAAATTTTGCTTATGTGTATATCAAACCAAAAGTTAAATGTTGGTTTGCCCACTTAATTTTATTTCTCATCCACCCAATTGGTGGTTGATAAATGTGCATTTTTCTGTTTAAGAAAATACTTCAGATTCAGATTATCGTACACAGGAAGTCTTCACCCTTCACAACACATTCTATTATGATTTATTTTCAAAATAATAATCAACAGTCTATTTACTCTAATTGATTTTCAAATTTGCTTACTGCACTTTAAATAATGCAGAGCTTACTTCACTCTATTGATTCATAACAAAAAACATTTCATTCAATCACATACTGTGGGGTTTGAACCTGGGGCTTGTTTCGACATTCAATTTCATAATGTGTAATACTGTGGGGTTTGAACCTGTGATACAGGGCTTATCTCTCTGACCTAGAAAAATGCGGTGGCTGGCTCACTGTTTGCTCAAAGGTTTTGGGGATCCAATTGTTTCTGGCTAAGTTTAACCTTGTTGGAAGACTGACTGTTCCAAGGAACATAAACAAATTATTTCAGTCTGCTATCACATTGGGCCAGCTACAGTATAGGGGAGAATGACCACCGTGTTGCTACTTGAGCCAATTGAATCAACAGATGGCTGTTTGTCCACTGGCTGCTCCCGTTTTTTCTTATTCCGACATCTAGTGGCCCAGTGTCCGAGCTTACCACAAATATGACATTTGTCCGTGCTAGGTGAGGGCTTTTGATATGCACCCCCCGTTATGTTTGTATTGGGGGAAATCACAGGCTTATTGAGTGTTTCTGGCAGGCCACGATTTTTACGTCTGCCACGACACCTGTTCGCCCAATGTCCTAACTTACCGCACGCATGACATACGTCGGTGCTGCTAGGTGTGTGCTTTTGAGGTGCTTTTTCCATGGTGTTTACATTGGGGAAAATCACAGCAATAGTTATTGGGTTTGGCGCTGTGGCTAATTTTGGGGGCCCAAGCATCTGCTCATATTGTTTGATAACAATCCCAAGCTGTCTAATTGTCTCTCTGGCTCCTTCACACTCTGGCCTTCTACAAGGCCCTTCAGCGTCCATTATGATAGCTTTTTCAGAGAGCAGAACCAGATGGCTTCCTTACAGTATGAAAAGACAACTGAGCAGGCCTAGGCTTATCTACAGTATTTGTTTTAGTTTACACACGACTCGGTGAGCCGTTGTTTTGATCAATTCTGTTACGTCTCTCTCTCTCTCTCTCTCTTTGGCAGAAGGCAAATCACTGATTAGGTAAACTGACCTCTCAGGAAAAACTCTGGAGGTAAACACACATCTCAGGTCAACTCAAAACTCTGGAGGTAAAACACACATCTCAGGTGAACTCAAAACTCTGGAGGTAAAACACACATCTCAGGTCAACTCAAAACTCTGGAGGTAAAACACACATCTCAGGTGAACTCAAAACTCTGGAGGTAAAACACACATCTCAGGTCAACTCAAAACTCTGGAGGTAAAACACACATCTCAGGTGAACTCAAAACTCTGGAGGTAAACTGACCTCTCAGGTGAAGGCAAAACTCTGGAAGTAAACTGACCTAAAGTAATAAACCTGTATTTTAGAGAGAGAGAGAACTAAGAGAGAGAACTACGTATTTTGTTTATCACTTACTTGTGATCTCTGATAGTGTCCGTGTGTGTAAAGTAATTTTCAACACTTTACCTTTTAGTCGATGTGGGGTCTCTGGTGACAGAGGGACGGTTGTTCTCCTGTTGACCAGTTCCGTCCGTGTGTGGGGTATCTGGAATTTACAAACTTGGTGACAGATCAATTTGTTCAATCGACAATTGATTCTGTATTTTGGGATTGGCTAAAATACACTTTTTGCAAACCTCCTGTTCAACTCCTTTAAAATAGGCTTCTTAAGAAATTGTTTTGTTTTACAATGAAACAGCTGCTTATTTTTGTTCGTTTGTTTGTTACATGCTTGTTACACATTGTAGGTATTTCAAAAACATCTCAACCATATTGGTTAGACAACTATGATTGCTTCCCAGTCTCGCTCGGTGCTAAATATCTCTGGCCGATCCTAGCCAGCGCGCCACGGGGCTACACCCCGCCGAGTGAGTGGTATGTTATGGGGAGATCTTTCAAAAGCATCAACTTGGTCCTGCGTTTGGACCTGTTGCTGGACTTGTTATGTCCTCTTAATAGCCTCAACTAAGTCCTGCTATCGGACCTGTTGCTGGACCTGTTTCACAAAAGCCTCAACTAGGTCCTGTTTGCTTGGACCTGTTGCTGGACCTCATTTAAAAGGAGATCCATAATGAAAAAGACCCATTTGTTCAAAAGCATCAACTTGGTCCTGCTTCCTTGGACCTGTTGCTGGACCTACAGTATTTATAGATCCATATCACAAAAGCCTTTTGATAAACCCACAACATGCAAATATTTCAGATTCTTTTAAATATCAGATGACAGCTCAGTAATGAATTATGAAATTAATTCAGACTTACCCGCTCTGTCATAGATATCCTGTTCGTGACACGCCAATTGATAGAGAATAGAATTCTATACATCCGCTTAAATGTATATGTAAATGTATATCACAGCTTATCTAATACCAAATGAATTGAGCCTTGAGTCCAGGACTGTTTAACACAAAAGTATATTTAATAGCTTACATTCTCTGCAATACATGTATATTGACAGAGGGCTGAACCTCAATGTACACAATTCTGATATGTCATACAGAGTCAAATATTCAGCAATATGGCCGACAGTGTAACATAGATTTATAGGCAGAGGAGGAAAAGGCAGAGAGGGGGGGGTGTGTGCCGTGCAGGCTCCTGTCTGTATCAGCAAGTGTTCCTGTCTCATGGCCATTGTCATGCTGAGTTTCTGAAGGCCAGAGCAAAGGGGAGAAATCTCCTGCTTGATAAGCTAGTTATGTGTCTCTGCATAGTGCAAATATGCATTTGTGAGATGTCATGGGTGAATCTATATGTCAGATGTCATGTCATAATGTGTATGTCATGTCATCGTTTATAGCATTAATTATGTGTATGCAATTATAGCTTATTGATTAGGAAATGGCAATGGAACTTATATTTTTCTCCAACAGGCCCCGTCCAGGAGCGAAGCTCCACAGAGCAGTGGTAAGACGATGTTTGAGATGACTTGTGTAACTTGTGTAAATGTAATTACTATGACTGTACAAAAGCCAGCAGTCAGTCAATTCATTTTACTGAATTTCAGACTCTGAAGATGAGCCTGTAGCCAGCTGTAGCGGTACAGCATCTGGTGCCACAGCCTCTGGTGCCAGGAAAATGGGTAAGATCACACTTCAGAATCAGGTTTATTTTCACATCACAGGTTCCAGCCAGAATTCCAGAAATTCTAGAACTCCAGAATTCAGTACCACACATATAAAAAACACTATTTTATGGTAATTATGTATTTCTATAATTTGCAGATGGAGCTGGAAGTGGGAAACGTCCTCAGCCTGCAGGTCCTCCTGAGTGGTGTGACGTTGACTGAGCCAACCCACATCCCCTTCACAGCAGAACCGGGTCCTCATAGTGGTGGTGCTGCTCAACCAGTGGACTTCTTTCAGCTCTTCCTGAACGATGAGCTGCTCCAGGATATTGTAGAACAAACTAACCTGTATGCCCATCAGTGCATCAGTCAGGTCAGTGAGGCTCTGCCACATTCAAGGCTTGGGAAGTGGAAGGACACTACAGTGGCAGAAATCAAGAGCTTCTTGGGACTATATTTCCTCACTGGGATCGTCAAGAAGCCTGAACTGTCCATGTACTGGTCCACAAATGAACTGATTGCTACCCCCCACTTCAACAGAACCATGTCTCGCAACCGCTTTCAACTCCTAACACGATTCCTCCATTTCAGTGACAATGATGATGTTGACGATGCAGACAGGTTGTTCAAGGTCCGGCCAGTTTTGAACGACCTGTTAGAAAAGTTCAGAGCCATGTTCACACCAAGTCAAAACATCAGTATTGATGAGGGGATGCTCCTGTGGCGTAGGCCAGTGCTGTAGTGGTAAAAAAAAAGGTGGGTAAACTATACTTTTGACTCGAGGCAGCTTTCTCACGCGGCACCGGCAGTGTTATAACGGCGGATAAATAAGCTTCCGTGACCGATATACAAGACAAAATATGAGAGTATATAGAACAACTTAATCTGAATCATATAGCCCTATAAGGTATATCAGGGGGTTCCCCCACATTTCTGAGTAGCCAGCCAGATAGAAAAAGTAGCTGGCTATGGGATGGGCCTTGCCCCTCAAGGGGGGTCCGGAGGGATTCTCCCCCGGAAGATTTTTTTTTTACATCTTAAAGTAAAATTCATCAACCTGGTGCATTTGAGCGCAAAATGAACTACACACATCTCTAATGTGTTGTGACTTTACAAATAATTAGCCCTAAACAATCAATATCAAATGTATTTATTGAACATTTGTTGAATTTCTCCAGGTATGAAAAGTTAAATTATACAGTAGGTAGCCTACTTTAAAGGACCTTGTATGAACCCTGTATATACAGTTTGAAGAGTAATATAGTTCTCTCTCTCACACACACTGTACCTGTGATTGTCAGCTTCAGCTTTATAGCTAAAAGTATGTAGACAGATTGAATCTGTGATTCTTGAATACCAATATATAATTCAAACTGTCCCCAAACACATTGGGCAAGGATAGGTAGACAACATACTGTACATGGAAATAAAAGTGGTTCTGCCACTCTGGCCACTAAATTTTAGTCAGCCAATATTTATTTATACAGATCTCGGCACAACAAACACCAGTATGTTTCTAGATAGTTTTCAACATGGTCGTATTATATTGGCTTTATACAGTAGCTCCTGGACTATTCAAGTCGACTCGCACGCACCTAATGTTACAAACTTTAGCTACTTGATCAGAGGGAAATCAATCATGTTTCTTACACCAGTGATTCACTCTTCAGTTGTAAAACGGTGAGCCTATATGATTTTCCCCACTCCGGACACACATTTTTAACCAACCTTACCTATGTTCAGCTCACCATGAGCTGGTCTCCAAATGCACATCTCCAAATGCGCATTGCGCATCGCTGGCACAATGGCACCGTTAAGTTGTTTGAAGGGAGCGCTGTCTGGGCAGGCAAGCACAGCTCGATAAAGGCACCAACGTGACCGGGGCCGTGTACCTTTCCCGCGGAGCGCTCCACAAAAATAGGCTACGGTTCGCGGAGATCCTGGTCAGTGCCATGCCCATGTGTAATCTTTTTTCTTTTCTTTTGGTGTGTGACGTGCTTGGCGTGGTCTCCGCATCAACGGAGTTTACGCGAACGTGTTAAAACTCGTGCAATAATAAGTGTGCATAAACGATTTAAACATGTGAGTAAACGATCTTAAAAGGTGCCTAAACGCTGCAGAGCATTGAAAAAGGTACGTAAACGCTGTTTACGTGCGTTTAGCCACCACTACAGCCCTGGCGTAGGCGGTTGGCCTTCAAAGTGTACAACCCACAGAAACCCATAAAGTATGGGATAAAGTCGTACATACTCTGTGACTCCCAGACAGGTTACTGCTACAGTATGAAGCCCTACTGTGGTGAGCGGTCCTCCCTAGGCGAGACGGTGGAGTTCCTCCTCGGGGACTTGGCAGGGCAGGGTTACCACTTATACATGGACAACTATTACAACTCTGTTGCAATGTGTGCACAGCTGCTGAAGTGTCAGACCCATGTCTGTGGCACTCTGAGGAGGAACAGGGGCGAGCCACCTGCTACCATGGTTACCAACCACACCGTGAAGATGGGGGAAACGGTCATGCGCCACAATGGTGGCACCATGGTTCTGGCCTGGCGCGACAAACGAATCGTGAAAATGGTTTCCACTATGCACGACGACACGATGGAGACAGTGCAGGTCAGGCAGAAAGGCAGCAGAGAGAGGGTCCCACACGCGGCGGGGAGGAGGAGGAGGAGGTGGGGGGGGGGCACAGTGACCAACCTGCAACCATTCCCCGGGCACCATACCTGGACCCTCAAAGCAGGCTGAAGGTCAAGCTAGTGGGCCATGTACTGGCCATGATACCAGCCACACCCAAAAAAGATGGCCCAACGAAGAGGTGTAGGGTTTGTGCAAGGAATAATGTTAGAAGCGAGACACGCTACTATTGTGTCAAATGTGAGGTCCCATTACTCAGGGCTCACTGCTATGAGGTGTACCACTCGATGAAGAACTATGCTGAGTGGTGCTGAGTAGGCATGGGTCGTAAAAAAAAAAAAAAACCTGCCAGGGAGGTTTTGTTTTTGATGCTCTTTGTTTGATTGTTTGCTAGCTAGCAGGAATACATAAAAAGCACCTGCCGATTTTCATCTAACTTTGTGGATGGGTGTAACATGGGCCAAGGAAGTACCCATTACATTTTGGAGCAGTTCTGGATTCGGTGTACGAGCCCAAACCGGTTTGATCACGAACCGAAAAAACCTATAAAAAAAAAAAAACTATTAAAAAAAAAAAAGCTGAGTGACCTGTGGTCTGCTCTTGTTTTGTATTTATTTTGACATTTATTTATTTTATTATTGTATTATTCCTCTATTATTGAAAACAACTATTGTTCAGATGTCTGATGTCTCACTGATGCCAAAAATAAATGGTTAAAGTGACTGTGCCTGTTTGATTGAATTTCACAAAACTGCATTTTTCTCAGCTTTCCTTCTCAGACGCTGAAACCATGCTGTATTCAACGGCTAATATCTACATAACAGAACATGATAAAAACTAACTCTTTTAGACAGAGAAAGCACACATTCTATTAGTTCTTTTTAGATGATTTGTGTTCACGAAGTCCTAGCAGAAAATAATCCTCGGCTCTTGTAAGATGAGCCAGAATCCTCAAAAAAAACGTTGGCAGAAGCTACCTACAGTATTGAAAAAACGGCTGGCAGTGAATGTGTTAAATAGGATTGCTGAGCTCTACTGATTATTTCCTGGATTTTATTCATGACAGACTTGATGACACGTTGATATTGACTTGATGAGCTTTTTACACCTAGAGAAAATTAGGGTAACCCTTTATTTTACAGGTACCCTAGTTACATATGAACTATTTGTAATTACACATGAACACCAAATGTAATTACACAGTAATTACCAATAGTTCTAAATTACGTTCATATGTAGTTACATTGTAACAGACCTGTAAAATGGAGTGAGTCTGTTCAACTGTAGTTCGTAGTTACATTGTAACAGACCTGTAAAATGGAGTGAGTCTGTTCAACTGTAGTTCATATGTAGTTACATTGTAACATACCTGTAAAGTGGAGTGAGACCGTTCAACTGTAGTTCATATGTAGTTACATGGTACCGGACCTGTAAAGTGGAGTGAGTCTGTTCAACTGTAGTTCATGTAGTGACATGGTACCGGACCTGTAAAGTGGAGTGAGTCTTTTCAACTGTAGGTCATATGTAGTTACATGGTAATGGACCTGTAAAGAAGCTCCCGGCTGGGACAGAGATTGCTAAAACTGGATTCGAACCACTGAACTTCTGATTGCAAAGCAGGCGGCTTTAACCACTCAGCCACGAGGGCTTTACCAAATTTCATGGTGGAGTTTAAGAGGATAACTGTATGTCAGTCAGATGTAGTTGCTGTCACTTCATAGCTTTGTTATTATACACAGAGACTTGGGGGAAAATATTGATACTTTATTTAGTTGTAGGTATGATTTTGTCCAGAATTCCCATACAAAAATTCTAATAAAAGTATTGTAGGTATAGAGGTAACAGTGAAACTATAATCAAAATAGCCATTCTTCTACATTCTAATTGTTAGCTTATTGTAAATGAGTCATTTCCCCATCAATTTCCCAATTTCTCAATTTGTTGGGGACCCAGTCGAAGCCCCTCAAAGACCCCTTTGGTCACCAGACCCCCGGATCATCTCTCCCCAAAGTCTATACCCCCCCCCCCCCCCCCCCCAGTCTATAAATCCCCTAATCCGCATAAGGGGGGAACTCCCCCCTATTTGCTAAATAAATTGTATGCACTGTGCTCTAGAAACATTAAGTTATATTTAAAGATTTTAAATAAAAAAATACATTCTAATAATTTTCGGAATTTTGGTGAAAATAGTCCCATGAGCCATTTACAGCTCATGGGGGGGGGGGGGGGGGGGGGGGGTTTGTTGGCACAGTCACACTGCAGAAATGCATTCACATTAATCAATATTGCCTGTCTTTCAAGCTACAACTAACAAAGTATCAACATTTTCCCCCAAGTCTATGCTTATAATAACAAAGCTAGGAAGTGACAACTACATCTGACTGACCTACAGTTATCCTCCCAAACTCCATTAAGAAAGTTGGAAAGCCCTCATGGCTGAGTGGTTAAAGCCGCCTGCTTTGCAATCTGAAGTTCAGTGGTTCGAATCCACCACTGGCTTTTAGCAATCTCTGTCCCAGGCCAGAGCTTCTTTACAGGTCCGGTGCCATGTAACTACATATGAACTACAGTTAAATAGACTCACTCCACTTTACAGGTCCGGGACCATGTAACTACATATGAACTACATTTGAATAGACTCACTCCACTTTACAGGTCTGTTACCATGTAACTACATGAACTACAGTTGAACAGACTCACTCCATTTTACAGGTCCGTTACAATGTAACTACATATGAACTACAGTTGAACAGACTCACTCCATTTTACAGGTCTGTTACAATGTAACTACATATGAACTACAGTTGAACAGACTCACTCCATTTTACAGGTCTGTTACAATGTAACTACATATGAACTACAGTTGAACAGACTCACTCCACTTTACAGGTCCGTTACAATGTAACTACATATGAACTACAGTTGAACAGACTCACTCCATTTTACAGGTCTGTTACAATGTAACTACATATGAACATCATTTATAACTACTGGTAATTACTGTGTAATTACATTTGGTGTTCATGTGTTCATATGTAACTAGGGTACCTGTAAAATAAAGGGTTACCAAAATGGGATATACTAGGAGGAGTAACGACATAGGAAAGTTTACAAAATGATGGGAACCTTTATGGTCTTACTTCATTTCTTTGAGGCCTGGTGAGTTCACATCTCTAACTTAAGATTGTACCGTTTATATTGTTCATCTATTTCTGTATTTCAGTCTTGAGATATGTCCCCCTTTAATTTGTATCTATTATTATTAATATTATTTATTTTTAATGCTTTATTGTGTTGTTTGTTTAACCTCAATAGACCCTTTATACAGCAACAGGTTTGAGGTGGTAAAGCAGGTGTAACCAAAAAAAACATTAATGATGGTTCCATTCCATTTAGGTGTTCCAGTGCCACCTCACCTCCTTTACAACCTCAAAACTGTTGCTGTGAAAAGGGTATATGGGAAAACAAACATGGTTTCACCAACATCCCAATAAACCACAGCAAAACAAAGAATACACTTTTTTCATTACTAAATATCTTATGCATCTTTAATCATTTATTCACACTTTTATATACACAACACATTCTTCCTGAATCACTCGCTGCCGTCAACATGACCCTTTTGCTTTACTGTTGCACAGAGAGAAAATGACTCCCACCATTTAAATTTTAGATGGTGTCAGAAGTATCTGCAAACATGAGTTCATGGAGCATTCCTTTTGTATTGGAAACTACCCTGTCACCCAGTCGGGAAACCAGCCAGGGTTAGCTCTAGCCAGGTTAGCAATTGTTAGCAATAACAGTTGATAAACGCATTTGCGCATACAAACACTGTAGCAACATGTCCACAGATATAATTTAGACAATGTGTGTATGACTGATTTAATGAGGCACAAATAAGACAGGAGTGATAATAAACAATATTTACTACAACTTTCACTTCTGTTGAAGCACGGACCTGCCATCTTGGATTTTGAGGTCGGGGCTGGTGAGGCTCCTCTGAGATCGGCGTAGGAAACCCCAGGGCAGGAGATGTCACAAGTTCCTGACCTTGGAACCGTGAGATTCCTAGTTCCCAGTACAAAAGGAATGCCCCATTAGACCCAGATTTTGGAATGGCACACACCATGAAGCCCAGAGGGATGATTGTGTCTATCTGAAAAGAGAGGTAGTGATGACGAAGTCAACTGCAGTCAGAGGCTACACCTCAAAGCCATATGTACATACACCTCATATGTCTAAATGACCCCATCCTTCGAGTCTTGTAGGAGACTCTGGTTCTAGTTCCAGTAGGACAGCACACAGCCCCCTCACTCTGACAGTAGAGTGGATTGTAAGGGCCTCAGAGTCCTTCGGTTGATCCTCCTCTTGTCCATTATGGTTATTGGTTTCCTCTTCCCTGTGGGTGTGTGGCACAGCATGTCATCCAGGGTCTGCTGGGTCACCTGACCAGCCTGTTCAAGCTGAGAAACGATCTGCTGCACTCTTGCCGTGTGCTGTCCATCCTCACTCTGCAAACGCAGCAGATCCACCTGGAGAAGAGGTCACAGAGCTAAAGTTCACAGTCTGAAGACCTGATGTGCACCTTTACAAAAAAGCGAGACCAAAGGTAATCGGGCTTCTGCTGTGAGGTGCCTTAGGAGAGCTTAGGCTAGAAAAATCACCTTTTAATTTTTATTAGAAGCGACCAGCTGCTAATAAAGCAGTCACTCTGTGTTGGCTTGTTGGTTGGTCCACAAAAAGTTCAGCGCCCTTAAGCGGTGTGTGTGTGTGTGTTCATGCCAATTGGCTAAAAGTGGGCAGTGGGGGGGAGGGGGAGGATGGGTAAAATTTTTAAATGCAGGATGCCATGGGCAGAGGGCTGAAATTTGGCATGGAGGTAAAGTGTGTGAATGTGTGTGTGTGTGTGTTCTGTGTTGTGTTCATGCCAATTGGCTAAAAGGGGGGAGGGGGTTCGAAATGCAGGGTGGCAGAGAAGGGTGGGCTATTGCTATTGCGATTTCACACTTGTTGAAAATGTCTTCTTAAAACACTGATTTACAGACTAACCCTAACTAATTTGTTGACTTTTCACCCATCATTGTATTCACCTATTCTGTTCTTCTGTAATCCTGTCGTAATGCATATGACATTTTTATTGTTTTATATACCATTTGTACCATTCACATCTTTGCCAAGTTTTTGATGTCATTTGGTGTCAATTCTCAATTTAGCTTTCTCTTTTCATCATCTTAATTTTTTTTTTACACTTTCTTTTAGTGTGACATTTTTCTCAGCCATTTGTTGTGGCAAAACTGCTTGAAATGAGCAAACACAATATCAGGTGTTTGACTTACCACCTCCTGACAAAACTCAAGCTTCTTCACAAAAGGAGTACTTTTAGCCAATATGGCTGCAGACAGGATGGAAACCGCGTCTTGCACTGCTCCAGACATTGCCAGGATTACCACCTATAGTAACAATGTCAATACAATGTAAAAACAAACTAAACGTCGTCGACATTACCAAAGCAATAATGACAAGTAAACAAATGCAATTATGATGATATGATGCAAACTTACTTTAAAATTTTGGCATATTCTGCCATCTGTGGTCACAATTTGTGAATATAATGACCATGCCTTTTCAATGTAATTCTGGGATGGAGGGGGCAAAAACAAAACAACAGATCAGGTTACGTGAATATTCTACACGCGCTTATATGAAGAGTATAAATTATGATGTAACTGACCTGTCTAAGAGCCAGCGCCACAGCAAAGCAGTAAGCATGTCTGGGAATGTTGAGTCCTTTGCTGTATTCCTCCTCTAGCAGAGTGCTGCAGATCCTGTAGGAGCCGGGTGTGTTCTGTGCAACATGAAACAGGGCATCCACTCAAGACTGCGCTCATGTCATCTTAACACTTGTGCATGCTTTCATCTTTAACTCAACTAATAATGACCTTAGCGTATACAAATATACATCAATAAGACTGCAATAAAAATGGTAAATGGTAAATGGCCTGCATTTATATAGCACTTTTATCCAAAGCGCTTTACAATCAGTAAATTCACCCATTCATACACCGATGGCGGCAGGCTGCCACGCAGGGTGCTGGTGTAACCGAGTTGAATCAGCGCAGATTCCTCGTGAGTCCCGAGTGGTAGCGAGTGGATTGGTTAAACTCACTCCCCAGGTATAAAGGCATGTTAACCAGCTCCGCCAAGGGAGCTAGCTCTCTTGGTGTTGCGGTTAACATGTCGGTCTCCCAAGCCGAGGGTCGGCAGTTCGAATCCACCCCTGGACAAGCCCTTAACATGGGTTGCTGCAAGTACCAACCTATACAACACTTCGACATGCAGACTGGAGGAGGCGGGAATCGAACCACCGACCTCTTTTATCCAAAACGATTAGTGGACGACCCGCTCTACCTCCTGAGCTACAGCCGCCCATTAATTATTATGAATGTGTAGTTCAATACCAAATATTCAGTCATTTCAGAATTGTAACCCTTTAAAGGCCAGTTTTTGTGATTAGACCGTAATCACTTTCAATGTACTGAATGCAAAGTGATTTTTTTTTCATTATTATCATCACAGTCTGGAATATGTCATTGATTCGCACCAACATTAATACATTTTTATTTTTTGTGCAGTGTCAGATAAAAAAAAACATAAATTCCATAAAAAATATAATTAATTTAATAATTAATAATGTAATGTAATGTGTTTTATGTGTAGTGTTAATTTTGTATTTTTGTCTGTTTAAGTTTATGGCATTCAGGGCCGATTTTACCAACGGGCTTACCCGGGCTGAAGCCCGGGGCCCGGGACATCAAGGGGCCCAAAAAATTTATTTTTTTATTTTTTTTGGGGACCCTTGATGTTTTTTTTTTGGGGCCCCTGTCCAGGGTCTTCGCAAAAAATGATTTTTTTACTGACGCCATTCAAATTTTTTTGCAGAGTAATAACATCCACTGTGAGAGGGTGTCCACCCGCTATGCCGACCACTCGCAATGCCGACCTTAGGTTTAGGCGTGGGGGGTGGGAGAGGTTAGGTTTTGGGTTAGGGTCTGGGGGAGGTTAGGTTTAGGCATGGGGGCTGGGAGAGGGGAGGTCGGGACAGCGAGAGGTCGGAACAACGACATGGAACCCTGTGAGAGGGCTCCCGAATTTGTAGATGAAATAGTGCAATTCAAAGAATTAATCAAAAACAAAGACAATAAAAGTGTGCGGCACTTGCTTCAAATAATAAGGAAGCGGAACCTGTCATCAGTTTTTCCAAATGTGGATATTGCCTTCAGGATTTACTTAACACATTGAATGCCAGCCATGTTTTCATTCCTGTAGGTAAGTTGTGCCAGGGGTGTTTTTGACGATTCTGGCTCATTTTAGAAACAGCCGAGGATTTTTTTCTGTTAAGAATTCATGAACACCAATCATCTAAAAATAACTAATAGAATGTGTGCTTTCTCTGTCTAAAAGAGTTAGTTTGCAGAGTTAGTAGTTATGTAGATATTAGCCGTTGAGTACAGCATGGTTTCAGCGTCTGGAAATTTATTCAGAGATAAATGGCTTTTTGTGAAACAGTCACTTTAACCATTCATTTTTGGCATCAGTAAGACCGTCAGACATTCTAAACAATAGTTTTGAACAGTAATTTCCTCCATAACAACAGGAAACACCCCTCTCATTCAAACTCCTCCCTCCGTGTGTCTTCTCCTCCTGGCTGTACAGCGGGCGTGTCAGAAGCGCTTTTGCTGCTGCCTGCCTGTGTGCCTGCCTGCCTGCTTGCCTGCGTGCAGACGCTCCTTGTGCGAGTCAAGATGGGCCGGGGAATGCGTGGGCGATGGGCAGATGTTGATTCTGGCCTTTCTGAGGTGTTTCAAAGTGTGTTTCACCTATGATCTATTTTGCAAATCGCTCTCCGCTCTCTGTGTGCTGCTGCCGGTGCGCGGCCGCTCTCAGGCAAGACAAGTCTTGGAAGGATTACTGTAAAATCGCCACGGCATTTCCTTGAACGGCTTGGTCCCGCGGCAGTTTTTTCTTTGATTTCGGTCGTCTGGGGGAGCACTGTCAACACTTAGTGGGTCGGTAAAATAGATTATACACATTATCTTGCTCCAATAGTGATCTCGAAGATGTAAAAGTTGTTGATTGATGTACCACCGTCAAAAAAAAAAAAATGTTTATGTAAGACGAGTAAACTCGGCTCTGGCACTTAAGCGTTGGATTATGTAAGACGAATTATTTCGGCTATGGCACTTAAGGTGTTAACTCTCCCTGTAACAAATGCCTCTGGAGAGCGCTCCTTTTCAAAACTTGGGCTTGTCAAGAACAGGATACGGTCTACAATGGGACAAGAAAGGCTCACCCACTTGACATTGATGTCATTGGAAAGTGACATTGTTAGAACATTGGACTTCACCACTCTAGTCAAACGCTTTGCCACGGCAAAAGTCAGGAAGAAGACATTTCAGGTACGAACAGACTTGAATACTGCTTGATTGATTTGTGCAATAATTGTGAGAATGTGTGTGTGCACTGTAATAATAACAGCAATAATAAATACTAAATAATAATAATAAAAGTGCTTGTTGTGACATCTCAGTGGCAATGTTTTCTTTCCAATCAGGCTGTTTATGAAAGAACATGATGGCTAAACCTACAGTTTGTGTTTGTAATTAGAATGCTGACAGGAGAGCAGGTGGTGATATGAAAGTTAGTGAGAAAAGAAGAAGATACTGAATAATGACATCACAACAGTATAATCCTAATGTTGATTTAAAATTAGATATTCCTTTAAATACGGCTAAAAAAGGTTAAAAAAAAAGACTCAAATTTTTTTTCGGCGGCGCCCAACGCCCCCCCCCCTTCCACTTGAGGGGGGGGCCCTGCAGAGATGAATAGCCCAGGGGCCCATGAAGTGTAAAATCGGCCCTGATGGCATTAGCACTAAGAGTCATGGTATTTGGAGTAGCTCTTACATTAACATTGTGGATTCTTTTTCTATATGTCCAGCCATAGTATTAATAAACTGCGCTACGCTAGTTGGAATATTAATGGCCTTCGCCATCCTATTAACACATTCACTGCCAGCCATTTTTCAATACTGTAGTTAGCTTGTGCCAAGGTTTTTTTTGAGGATTCTGGCTCATCTTTCAAGAGCCGAGGATTTGTTTCTGTTAGGATTTTGTGAACACACAATATCTCAAAAGAACTAATAGAATGTGTGCTTTCTCTGTCTAAAAGAGTTAGTTTGTAGAGTTAGTAGTTATGTAAGCATTAGCAGTTGAATACAGCATGGTTTCAGCGTCAGAAAATTTATTCTGAGATAAACGGCTTTTTGTGAAATTCGATAGAACAGTCACTTTAACCATTCATTTTTGGCATCAGTAAGACGTCAGACATCTAAACAATAGTTTTGAACAGTAATTTCCTCCATAACAGCATGAAACCCCTCTCTGCTTCAAACTCCTCCCTCCGTGGGCGTTCTCCTCCGCCCTCCTTGGCTCTGCAGCGGGTCTGTCACAAACGAGTTGCTGCTGCCTGGCTGCTGCCTGGCAGTCTGGATGGGGCTCGCTGGATGGGGCTCGCTCGTTTCTTGGCATTTCGGTTGAGAGCTCTGATGAAGCTCTTGCGATTCTGCGCTTATTTATGCTGCGTGTTTCAAAGTGTGCACCCAGTCTATTCTTGGAACCCCCCACCGTTGCCACCGTCAGTGCGAAAGCGAAAGCGTTTTCGCCATCCATTTTACAGTATGAGAACGGCTTCCTCGCGCTTTTCCCTGCAGTTTTGGCTCGCCTCTTCCTACTCTGGAGAGACATGTCGCCACTCAGTGGGTCGGTAAAATAGATTATACACGTTCAATACCTCCAATATTTGTATAAAAGACGTAAAAGGGTTGGATCCACGTCCCACCGTCAAAAAAAAAAAAAAAAAATTTAAGCCGAGATATCTCGTCTTTGGCAGTCAACCGTTGGATTCTGTAAGCCGAGATATCTCGTCAATGGCAGTGAACGTGTTAAGAGAAAGAAAGTGCTGTCTAAATTGAAAAATAAAAAACTTGATGTGATCTATCTACAGGAAACACATTTAACTCCTGAGGAGTCTAGGAAGTTATGCAGGGATTGGATAGGACATGTTTTTTTCAGTGTTGGATCAACTAATAGTAAAGGGGTGATTATTCTAATTAATAAGAAATTGCAATTTAAATGTTTAAAAGAAGTAACAGACACTGAGGGACGCATGGTCATTATTCTTGCAGAAATACAGGGACAAATGATAATACTGGCCAATATTTACGCACATAATGGGGATCACCCTGCTTTTTTTGTAGATCTGGAAACTAAACTCTTTGAATTAGGTGAATATCCTATTATTTTGGCTGGGGACTTTAATCTTATTTTGGATCCTGTTTTAGGGCCTGTGTCCACCTGGCGTCTTTTCCTCAGGTCCAGCGTCTATTTTCAATTGTTTCCAATGGGAGGAGAGCGTATGCGAGCGCACACGGACGTGTAGAGAAAGTGCAGAGCGCCCAGCGTCTTTTTTCTGCGTTTTTGTGCGCCGACTCCCAGCGCTTCCAGCTGAAAATATTTTAACTTTTCAGAAAGACGCTGGTGTCGGCTGCTCCTTTTCTGGTAACTAATCATATGGAAAAACTATCGCAACAGAGACAGAACGGCTCAATTGTGGGAGCAGATCGGCTAGACACTTAATATTTCTGGTGAGTGTTGTGCTTACTGCTTTTAATAGCGTAGCCTACCTGTGTTGTTAGCTTGCTAGCTGTCAGCTATCAAGCTGAACTAACGTTACTTGCAGACTGCTTCCTTGTATATTGTGCGCTGGGATCAGCATTCCCCAGCGCATTCCCAGCGTTTAACGTCGGAAAAAGACGCTAGGTGTACACAGGCCCTTAGACCGTAGTAGTTCTCCTAGCATCAAACCACCCAAAACTGTTTTGACAGTGAAAGGTTTTTGTGAATCATTGGGATTAGTTGATGCTTGGAGGCTAATGAACCCAAGAGCAAGGGATTACACCAGGGGCGGAGCGACCCTATCAGCCCAGAGGGGGCGAAGCTCTTAGGGGGGCCCCATCAAAAAAAAAAAAAAAAAAAAAATTTTGAAGGCCGCAAAGAAAAATTTGCCTTTTTTGCATGTTTGAATCGGTTTTAGCCATATTTAGTGGAATATCTCATTTTAAACACACCAATGTTATTGTCTATTGATTGAATTCCTCTCACACTCACACCACTGACTTTATTAAATAGTCATTTTAAGTCACAACTGTAAAATAGCTGATAGCCCATATCCGAAAACACAATTTGTCACTCATTGAGCCAAGTAATATTATGTCCAAGAAAGCCTACAGTGAAGCCACTTTACAGACAAGCTTGTTCTGAAGAAGAAAAAGAAAAACAGGTTGCCAGCCTGGCCTGGCCTGGCCTTTAATGTGTCCTCGGCTCCCTCTGCTGGGGTGGCTTGGGAAGCTATGAAGGCAGTCCTGAGAGGCTTTATTATCCAGCATGCTTCATATAAGAAGAAAATTAGCATAGCCAAAGTTACTGAATTGGAAAAAAAGGTTCAGACAGCTGAAACAATATTTAAACGGGATATGTCACCTATTAATTTGCAAAATTTGACACAATTAAAGTATGAATATAATAATTTATTATCACAGAAAGCAGAATTTTTGTTATTTAGAGCCAGGCAAAATTATTTTGAGTCAGGGGAAAAAGCAGGGAAACTCCTGGCAAGATATATTAAAAAGAAGGAATCCTCTTCAACCATTGCAGCTGTGCGCGATCAGGGGGGGAGCCTCATGACTAAACCAAGTGATATAAATAATACATTTAGAGAGTTTTACACAAATCTTTATACGTCTGAAAATACCTCAACAGATACTGAAATAAACTTCTTTCTTGAGGGCCTGAACCTTCCTAGATTAGATGAACAACAACGTGACTCGCTTGATGCCCTAATCTCTAGGTCAGCTGAGGTTATTAGAGGTCTGCCAGTAGGTAAATCCCCAGGACAGGACGGCTTCACTGCAGAATTCTACAAATGCTATGCAGATGAAGTGATGCCACTAATGCAACAGATGTTTGAGGAATCCTTTAATGTGGGAACATTACCACCTTCATTAACACAGGCAGTTATTACTCTTATACTCAAACAAGGTAAAGATCCGTCTGACTGTAAGAGCTTCCGCCCTATCTCGTTAATTTCTACGGACTGCCAGATTCTGTCTAAGATTCTGGCTAATAGAATTAATAAAGTGCTTACATCACTGATACATCCAGACCAAGTGGGTTTCATCCCCCAGAGGAACTCTTCAGATAACATCAGACGCTTGTTAAATGTCATGTGGTCAGTCCGCAACATAGACTCCCCAGTGGCTGCCATTTCACTCGACGCCGAAAAAGCGTTTGACCGGGTTGAGTGGAGATATTTGCTGCTTACTCTTAAATCTTTCGGATTTGGCCAGAACTTTTTAACACGTTCACTGCCAATGACGTGTTAATACGTCAAAAAAAATCCAACGGTTGACTGCCAATGACGTGTTAACACGTTCACTGCCAATGACGTGTTAATACGTAAAAAAAAATCCAACGGTTGACTGCCAATGACGTTTTAATACGTAAAAAAAAAGATTATTTTTTTTTTGACCGTGGGATGTGCAAATTTGCATAATAGATTACGGGTGGAACACACTTTGAAACACGCAGCATAAATAAGACCAGAATCGCAAAAGCTTCATCAAAGCTCTCAACCGAAAACCCAAGAAACGAGCGAGCCCATCCAGACTTGCCCAGCGGCCGCCAGCAGACAGGAGCAGCAGCAAAGCAGCAGCAGAAACGAGCTTGTGACACGCCCGCTGCAGCCAAGAAGAACACACACGGAGGGAGGAGTTTGAAGGAGAGGGGTGTTTCCTGCTGTTATGGAGGAAATTACTGTTCAAAACTATTGTTTAGATGTCTGACGTCTTACTGATGCCAAAAATGAATGGTTAAAGTGACTGTTCTATCGAATTTCACAAAAAGCTATTTATCTCAGCTTAAATTTTCAGACGCTGAAACCATGCTGTATTCAAGTGCTAATGCCTACATAACTACTAACTCTACAAACTAACTCTTTTAGACAGAGAAAGCACACATTCTATTAGTTCTTTTGAGATATTTTGTGTTCACAAAATCTTAGCAGAAAAGAATCCTCTGGTCTTGAAAGATGAGCCAGAATCCTCAAAAAAACCCTCTGGCAGAAGCTACCTACAGTAAAAAAAAAACAGCTGGCAGTGAATGTGTTAAAATGGATAGAAATACTTTATAATCACCCACAAGCGGCAGTCCAGACAAATGGGTTAATCTCGCTTTATTTCTCATTAAGTAGAGGGACCCGTCAGGGCTCAAGCTTTTCACCAGCATTATTTTGTTTAGCTCTAGAACCGCTCGCTGCGGCTATACGCAGGAACCCTAATTTTCCTGGGGTAACCATTGGGGAGTCAGTACACAAACTTATGCTTTACGCGGATGATATACTTTTACTGGTGTCAGACCCTGTAAAATCAGTACCAGCTCTTCTAGATTCTATTGATTCCTTTTCTAAACTCTCAGGATACAAGGTCAATTGGTCAAAGTCTGAGGCTCTCCCCTTGACTGCGTACTGTCCCAGTACTCTCTTTAAAGACGGCACCTTTCAGTGGCCAACTGAGGGTATAAAGTATTTAGGAATCCTCTTCCCTCCAAAAATAGAAGATGTAATTAAGGTGAATTTTGATCCTCTTTTTGGAAAGATTTCTGTTGATGTGGAGAGGTGGTCGTCTTTGTTTTTGTCCCTGTGGGGTAAAGTAAATGTGTTAAAAATGAATGTTATCCCGAAGGTAAATTACTTGTTACAGTCACTTCCATTATGTATCCCCATGACATATTTCAAGAAATTTGACAGGATTTGTAATAATTTTATATGGAACGGGAAAAAAGCCAGAATGCGACTTGAAAAGTTATGCCTGTCGACAAGGGAGGCCTCGGGCTTCCAAAACATATTTTTTATTATTATGCTTTCAGTTTAAGACATTTGGCCCAGTGGTCATTACCTCCTGAAAGGGCGCCTCCCTGGTTCGTATTAGAGCAAATGGGATTTCTCCCTCTCTCCCCTCTTGCCGGTATAACAGCTAAGCTGTCACCTACATTTCGGTCCCATCCTATCATCTCTCATCTTCAGACAGTCTGGAAAAAAGTCTCTTTAATCTTTAAGATTAACCCATATTTGAACTCAGAATCAGGGATTTGGCTAAACCCCAAGCTCCCTATAGGTAGAGCTCCCTTTTTTTGGAAGGAATGGAATAATAGTGGTATCAGTATGCTGGGTGACCTGTATGAGAGAGACACTCTAAAAACGTTCGAGACCCTAATGCAAGAGTTTAGTTTACCTAGGACACAGCAGTGGCAATATTTTCAATTGAGGCATTTACTTGTGAAAACCTTTAGTTCAATTAATACCCCTCCGTCCCACTCGGATCTACTGAGTAACATAATAAGAACATTTGGTCTGGGTCACGAGGCATCACACTATTACTCCATGATTTTCAACCAAGCTCATAAAGGGAACTGGGCACTAAAACGAGTCTGGGAACATGATTTACATTGTTTATTTAATGAGAAGGAATGGGACCGAATATGTCAGAATTCAAAGAAAATGTCTAGGGATATTAGAATTAGATTAATTCAATTCAAAATAATTAATCGGTTTTACTGGACCCCATCAAGGTTGCATAGATTGGGGCTGAAAGACACAGCAAACTGTTGGAGGTGTGAGAGGGCAGAGGGTACTCTTTTACATGCATTATGGTCATGTTCTGTTCTTCAAGATTTCTGGCACAAAGTTCATAAGAAAATCTGTGATATTGTGAAGTTTGATTTTCTTTTTTGTCCTAGACTTTATGTTTTGGGTGACCCCTCACTGCTCGCCCACTGTGTGGGTGAGGTAGCAGACTGGATCCAGACTAGTATTATGGTGGGGAGGCAAATAATAATGAGGGGGTGGAAAACAACAGGGGGACCCTCCATGCAGGAATGGTTGATTGAACTGGGAAGGGTGGCGTCCTATGAACACCTGTCCTATAGGATGCACAACAGATTGGAGGTCTTCACCTTGAAATGGGGGACATATCTGGCTACTAATGAAGCGCAGGACACTTTACCATAGGGAAGGACTCTGGACTGATAGAGCTACATGATGTAAGACTTAAAAAAAAGAAAAGTCGCTGTGCCTTTTTGTTTGTCATCGTTTGTCTGTTTTTGTCTGTTTTCTTTTAAGTTATTTATTATGTATGAAGGATTGCACTGATGATTGTTGTGAAAATAATAAAAAACTAAAAAAAAAAAAAAAAAAAAAAAAAAAAAAAAGTAATGTAATGTAATGTAATTTAATAATTATGATTAAATTAAAATTCCCAAATTCACCCAAAACTACACACCCATGGCAAATTTTATGACGCATTATTAACACAGCCAAAATGATCGACAAACAAAAAGCCCAGGGGCCAGTTGCACCAACTGGTCTTTCACTGGTCTTAAGTTAAGTTGGTCGTAACTTTACGACCTAACAGCTACGCCGGTTGCACCAAGACGGCTTAAGCCTTATTTTCACTAAGCCCAGGCGTAACTCTTACGACTGGTGAGGAGGAGGCGTAGAGCCTGCCTGTAACAGAGATCTCCGCGGTTACTATGTGTAACAAAATCTTCTTTATTTTCTATAAAGAGAGTACACAGAGTGCAATTTTTAACATAAAGTGCAGCAATATTAGGAATGTTAGTGGTTTTTGAGATCACAATATCCACAAGGCTCAAACTCAGAGATTCAGGTAGCATATTCAAGCACTTTTGGGACCATTTGTAGACAAAACTGAAAACTCAAGCACTTTCAAGGTCTTGAAAACATGTTTTTTTAAACTAAAACACAGTACTTTCAAGTACATTCCAGACCAATAGGAAAATGTAAAAGAAAAAATTAAAGTCATGATTCAACTCAATTTCTCTTATTTTTCCAATATCCAGTATAAACAAATCAGACTATTGCATCAGAGGCCATAAATTACTTTGTTGACTTACCAATGTTTTAGTTAGTCCATATAGATTAAACAATAAATGAAATAGACCCCTTTCAGTCCAACCCTCCCACAAATATCCCTTGCCAAAATAATAAACAGACCAACAGTTTAACATGAAGTGCCATTTCTACCATCTAAAATGGTTAAAAAAAAAATCCTGTGATTGACCTCAATCCCTCTCAAAAATCTCTGTTGCAACATAGGCCGTAACAGTTTGATCAACAATTTAGTGTGACTTCACAGTAACAACAACAAACCCATTAGTATCAGGATACCTCTAAGCCTACTTCTTCTCTTTCAGCCAGTTGCTGAGACAAACTAACCTGTTAACATTTTCAGAGCTCAAGGCTGCCCTCCTCTTTTGAACGATGTTACCTGCAAGTGAGAAAAGTCTCTCACAAGGGACAGAAGTGGCAGGGCTGGCCAGGTACTTGCGGGCCAGGACAGACAGCTGTGGATGGGACCCTGCATGAGCTGACCACCACTGCAGTGGGCAGTCTCTCTCGCTGATGGTGGGCTCTGATCTGTAGCGGCTCAGAGCCCTCTTAGGCACCTCTTCATCCTCTGAATCAGAGTCTGAAGCAAACAGCAGGAGGCTCCTCTTCTTTGCTGGCTCCTCTGTGGGTTCTGTGGGAGTGGCTCTTGCTTCTGGCAGCAGGGCCTCAACGCTGGTCCTTCTCGCTCTCCTCTTGGGAGACACTTTAAGTCCTTAAAGCGTGGATCGAGTGCTGTAGCCATCCTGAGCCATCCATGGTTGAGTGTAGCTTTGCGTTCGGATAGGTCCGTTGAGAAGGCAGCCTTGAACCTCACCACGTAGGCTGGGTCGTCATCTGAGACCTCCATGGTGCGGTCCAGGTGGCGGAGAGCAGGTAACACCACAGAGCATGAGACGTAAGTCTCACCCCCAAGGAGCTCAGTCACATATCTGCAGTGGATAGTTTAGGACAGTGATTTAATTATTGTACCAATTATCATTCAAAAAGTTTTGAAATTACAAATAGAAACAGTAGCAATTTCGTACTATAGTGATTTTTAAAATTCACTAAATTTAATTTTGGAAAAGCAATTTTATTTATATTGCACTAATTCACAGTCAATTCACAAAGCTTTTCAAAGGGACAGCAAATTGTAATAAATCCCATTAATAAAACAGCTATTGGTGTGGGTGGGTGTTTACCTGCATGGTTCAAGGAGGGTCTCCAGCTTCTGCAGTTTGACCCACTCTGATGTAGTCAACATGGTTAGCTTGTGCTTCTGTTTGGCTAGAGTAGACTTCACAGCCTCTTGGTTCTTCCGTTTTGCTGCAGCCATCATGGTTCGGGCGCAGTCTGTTGCGATTGTAGTGACCCTTTCTTCAACATCCCAGGCCTCTGCCACCGAGCGGAAATCCTCCGCAACGTTTTCGCTGTAGTGCCTGGTGGTCGTTTTCTGGATGGTAAAGGCAAATGACTGAAGATGCCACCCCCTGTCAATGAAGTGTGCAGTCACACCGAGGTAATTTGAATTGCTTACAGAGGTCCAGTGATCCCCAGTCAGAGCAACACATTGGGCTTTCTCCAATACAGAACGTTTTGCTTCCTTTTCATTGTCATAAAGGTGCTGGATTTTTTGGGAAATCGTCTTTCTGCATGGCAGCTGATAAGTTGTGTCAGACGATGCAATCTGTAGCACCTTTTCAAGCCCCTCATCTTCTACCACGGCAAGTGGTCTACAGTTCACGGCAATCCAGTGAGCCAGTGAGTTGGTGACTTTCTCAGACGTGGACTTACTCATCTTTGGTCGGAACTGGTCGAGTGTGGATTGGCGACTAACGCTAACGTTAGCAGCGGCTAAGTTAGCTCTGACTTCCACGCTAGCCGCAACATGTTTAGCATTTAGGTGATACCGGAGGCTTGACGTGCTCCGGTGATAGGCAAACTCTTTCTTGCACAATTTGCACACAACTGTGCTCCTATCCACGGTTCCATCTGCAAGTTTTTTATAGCTATACTTCCCATCCACCGGGCCAAGCAATGCATTTTCATCTGCTAATTCCATAGCCCACAGCGCTGTTGTTGTCTGACTGACGTCACTCTTTGCACGTTGTGCATCGGTATCATCGGTATGCCTGGAACTCATCAACTGAGAAACGTTCCGAGTGCAAAAATAAAGGTGCGATTAAAATGCGTTAATTTTTTTAACGCGTTAATTTTTCGGCGATTAATTAATCGTAATTAATGCGTTAAAGTCCCGGCCCTAATTATAACTAACTAGTTGTGTGGCTTAGCCTTCCCAAATGTTGCCGTTAATTTTTTAGAAATTAATACATAGAATTGGGAACGTTACATTCAATTTCATTCAGACTGTCTGTCTGGCTCAATCACTGCCATTTTTCCCCCGGAGCGAGGGAGGGTGGGATGAGGGAGGGTGTAGTGATGCACATACAGTAGTGGCTGATATAGCGTAGTGGCACAGTGACGCTCCAAGCAGGTCGCGAGGCACATTTTTGCAACATCATCCAATCAGGGTGCATTCCCTGGCAATTCACATGGACGCGCATTGCTATGACCCGCGTAGTTAACTCATTGAGTGCCAGCCACTTTTGGAGAACGGACGCTCCCAGTGCCAGAGTTTCAGAGCGTTTTCAGTGATTTCTCGAGGCCCACAGAATATTGTGTGATATTACTATGTAAACACCGAACACGCACAAAGAACGAGGAGACTCTATTGTATCATCAGCAAAAAAAAGTTTATTGATACCATTTTCCGTTCTTTAGTTATGAGCCGGAGAAGATAGGTTGTTTTCAGCAAAAACAGGCATTTCAAATTAGAAGCTGAGATATTCAGCCTTTTGTGAAATGAAGCATTTCAAGCACATTCACAGACTCTGAAGCTAATATTTTCTGATGCAGTGATGTGGTGTTGTGTGGTGCCCTGCGTGCCCCACCCCCCTCTCCCCCCCCTCAGCTGCAAACTCCTCCCCACACTAACACACAGCCTCACGCACCCAGCGTCTATTTTCGGAGTGCTCCGTTTTTGTGCGCCGGCTCCCAGCGCGACACGGAAAAGCCAAACCGGACTGCTGAGAATGGTTTGGCCCTTCGGCGTCGGGTGCTGCTTTTCTGGCGGCTAATCGTGTGGAGAAACTATGCAGACAGACAGACAGAGGCAGAGGGGCTCAGTTGTGGGCGCGGATTGACTGCTGTTCGCAGCCAACGTCAGCTCCAGCCAGAGCAATCAATATGGCTCTGGCTGCAGCATGCATCGGTTTCTCTTTCATCACGGGGCTTTTTCCTGCTGTTTTCCTGACCTTTCTCTAATCTGGAGAGCACTGTCGCCACCTAATGAGTCCGTAAAATAGGTTATACACCTTCAATAGCTACAATATTTGTACAGGAGATGCCTGAGGCTTTGATCCACGTCCCACCGTCAAAAAACGCATTTGACGCCGATCGACGTCATTGGCACTCAACGTCACTATTTACTTTGACGCCGATCGACGTCATTGGCACTCAATGAGTTAAGACCAGTGGGCAACAGAATTAGGTAATGTATGAAGCCAGTCGTGAAATTCCATTAATTCGAAAAGTCCGCAGGGGGGCGCACGTCAGGTCCGGAAGTGACGACACGTACATTGGCTCCAATGTAAAAATGAGCCGACTTCTCTCTCGTTCTGTGTCTTAAATAAACATTTTCCGAATGAGCTTATGGTCTGAATAAACAATTTCAAGTCTTTTTCATGCTCCCCTGGGCTCCGTTTTCTAAATTATGGTCCCATTTCGAGTAAAAGAGCCGATAAAAATTATAACTTTGGGGGCGGGATTTTCTTTGATTTACACCAGCCACAGGAAATCAGATGATCCCAACCAGTTGCCAAGGCAGGCTAGCTAGCTACTGTAGCTAGCAACGTAGCCAGAGATAAAAGTAAAATAACAGAAACAGCGTTACCCTTATGATATTTTAATGATGTTAGTAGACACACGTAACAGTATAGATCCCCGTGATGAGGTATGTTGATCAAAAGAACACCTAAAACGCTATATCGAAATCGGGTTTTAGTGGACGGGCAGCTCTGAAGTTGGGGCTTCAGAGCTGATCTGCGGCTAGCTAGCTAGCAACAGTATAGAGCCCCCGAGGTCTGTTGATCAAAAGAACACCTAACGCTATATCGTTATGTAATGTGACTTGTGACATGATCACCACATTTCAATAAATATAACGTTTTTGCACATTTGAATGCTGCTGGTCGTTTGTGTAACGCTGTATATATTGGACATTTAAAGCTGATACACAATTGTGTTGAGGTAATTCCGCAACGCTCAGTTAAAAATATAACGTGTAACACCAATGGAAGGATGGGTAACATTACCTAACGTCATCCAGGCTATAAACGTAAGGCTATTATGAAACGCTGATTCAGACGTTACAATAATATGATATAATATGAGCCAGTTAGCCTAGCTAGAGAGAGTAATTTCAGACCACCAGATATCACCATATTTCATTTCAATAAATATAAAGCATTCGTTGATTGAAGCAGACTCAGACTGCTGGTCGGTTAAGTTTCTCCGTCGTCCAATCCTTGGTTTGTGTTCACTCGACATCAACAATCTTATACATGATAATATACAACAAGGCTATCTTTGTTGACAATGTTTATTGACAAAAGCATTAAAACAAGCAAATATAACAATATTCTCCGGTCACTGGCAGATAGCTACAATTGTTCAAAGCAAATCTCTCATGTCAGCATTTGGCTTGTGTGTTATTGCAATTTCCTATGTTGAAACAACTGATCAGCAGTAACGTGTATAGTTAATCTCAGGAGAACAGAATATTATAGCTTTGATCTTCAAATCATGATCCTCTGTTGTGTGTCCCATCTGGTACTGGACAGCAGCTACCCCCTGGAAGAAACGAATTAGACACTGTTAATCACTGTATAACGTTAACGTTTGCTTACCCAACACTACGTGCGATTGGTAAATACTGTAAATGCAGAGGTGGATAACTATCCAGAGGAGTTGAACCCCCAGCTTGTTCCCCCTCATCTAACGTTAGCTAGATATATAACGCTATTAGCTGGTAGATCATATGAGTATGCTTTGAGTCTGCCTCATCTCAAAGAGGTAACCTAGGTAAACAGAACTGCGTTTGTTTTCTGTCTACGTCCGAATCTGTGCAGCATGCAATACTGTTTAACGTTGTATAACGTTAACTTATGCTACTCTAGTCTAACGTCCTCCTGTAATGACAAATGGACATGTAGCTAGCGTTAATGTCATGCTATGCAATTAGCGTTACGTTAGAAAATAAGATTACCTCGATTTTGTGGAAGATGCAAGCGGCAGGCTGGTGACGCAGCGCGAGGTCTGGAGGAAATAATACTCTGGTTTTTCTTCGGGCTATTGTATTCACTGTGACAGCAATGGAGCAAGGCTAGCAATAGCAACTAACGTTAACAACATTTGTTAGCCAAGCTAACGGCTAGCAGGGAAAATAACATGAACAAGATGGATGCCGTGGCGGAGGAAACCCTCCCCCGAGTCCCGTCCACGCTCACGCCCTTTCCTGTTTTCCCGGCTCCAGGTTTGAACAGATTTCCCACAATGCAACAGGAAAATCCATTCATCCAATCAAACGAAATCAAACAATATCGGGAAGTGAGCTTCATTTTGCCGTGTCAAAAACATATAGCTAAGGTGGTCCAGATATTATGTACTGTCAATGGTTAAGACCAGACGTAAGCCGTGTTGGTGCAACAGGCGTAAATCCACTCTAAAGACTGGTCTTAACTAAGACCGACGTAGGAGTTACGACCAGGCATAGTTAAGACCATTTGGTGCAACCGGTCCCAGATGTATAAAAAAAAAGAACTCCCCAATGTAACCCTCCTTTCAATTTGAGAGAATCAGGAATCCATAAACAATCTATTGACTTCTTACCAGCTTAGGCTATAGCAGGTGCCGGATGCCAGTGTGAATGTGTCCTTATTGAATGGCACACCTTGGTTCTTCATGTCTCTTAATACCTCCAGCGCATCTGCAAAGCCCAAAGTTTGAATCATTATAAACAGATGATCATGAACTCCAAAAACAACACTAGAAATGTCTATTCCCAGGTTCTAATTAGCCTCATCTGTCACTTACTTTCATAAGAGCCTTTTGTGAATAACATGTCGATGGCGATGTTATAGGAGGTTGCGTCGTTGAAAAATCCTTTCATGCTCCGTTTCAGATAAGCGAGAGGAAACGTTGTTAGTCCAAAAAACATCACAGTGCATGGCACCCTTTAGATGATTATGGTGCTTTTCAATAGTCAATATGCAATGTTTTTACCTTATCAGTGAGTGTAGCAGCAGCCATGTCCTCGAGCCCCAGCTCATAGCACAGCCTCATGAAGAGAGGACCAAACTTAAACTCTCCATATGGCCAGCTCCGGTTCTCCGCATGATACCTGGTGGATTCAAATCACAGGATCACAAACAGGCATCCAGCGCAGGACAGGACGATTGACTTGTGGAGATACTGTCAAATAATCAATTTGCCATATATGTCTCCATGTTGTTGCACACTGTCAAATAGTTCAAATCACATTTCCCACCTTTCGCTGTCTGCCAAAGGCAAAAGGTGACCCATTCCCAAATCTCTTCACATTTTGTTCACAAAGTGACATGCATTTTTCTAGTCAAGTCAAGTCAAGTTTATTTATATAGCCCTAATTCACAAGCATGTCTCAGAGGGCTTCACAGAAAGTATGTCTAGCTAATTCTAGCTGACACAACAGTAACAAGAATATACAGAATAAAGATAACATTTGAACAATTGATAATATAGAAAAATAGAAATGAAGAGAGAGCAGAGGGGAGAGCAGGAGAAGGGAGAAGAGCAGAGGGAATGTGAGAGAGTGATGGGGTGGGGAGGGAATGGGAGATGTTGGAGGGTAAGGGAGGTGGGGAAGGAGCAAGAGGAGAGAGCAGGAGAGGGGAAAGGGGGGGGGTGTGGGGGAGAAGAGAGCAGGGGGAGGGAGGAGGTGGGGAGAGAATGAGAATATAGACACACATCTTGCAAACGGACATATGTCAATTTCTTAGCAGCCAAGCTATGCCTAATTTAATTGGCTGCAAGCCTTTAGTAGTGAGTCCTTTTGCCAAATAAACACATGTTCACATATAGAGCTTATGGGTGCCTTGCTTTAGGGAAGAATGGGTGCCATGCTTTAGAGTAGTGGGGGAAGGGGGGAAGAGGAAGAAACACCGGGAAGAGGAGAAAGCAGGAGAGTGGAGGAGGGAGGAAGAGCGGGGGGATGTGAGGGAGGAGAGGGGGGAGGTGGGGAGAAAATAGGAAATGAGGAGGAGGAGAGAACAGAGAAGGAGAGATGAGAGGATGCAGGGGAGGGAGAGCCAGGGTAGAGGTAGGGTCTAGGGTTGGGGGAGGGGAGGGAGTAGGATACGGGCCCGGATTAGGGCGAGGGTGGGGAGAAAATGGGAAATGTGGAGGAGGAGAGAACAGAGGAGGAGAGGTGGGAGGGTGCAGGGGAGGGAGAGCAGGGGGAATGTGAGAGGGAAGAGGTGGGGAGAAAATGGGAAATGTGGAGTAGGAGAGAACAGAGAAGGAGAGGTGGGAGGGTGCAGGGGAGGGAGAGCCAGGGTAGAGGTAGGGTCTAGGGTTGGGGGAGGGGAGGGAGTAGGATACGGGCCCGGAGTAGGGCGAGGGTGGGGAGAAAATGGGAAATGTGGAGGAGAAGAGAACAGAGAAGGAGAGGTGGGAGGGTGCAGGGGAGGGAGAGCAGGGGGGGTGTGAGAGAGGGGAGGGTAGGAAGTGGCAGAGATTCGGGAAAATAGGGGAGAAGAGGAGAAGGAGCAGAGGAGGGGAGAAGGAGGAGAGAGCAGGAGGGCGGTGGGATGTGGGGGAGGAAAGAGCATGGAAAGAGAGGAGGTGGGGGGGGGGGAAATGTGGGAGAGGGGAGAACAGGAAGGGGGGAAAAGGGAAGGAGCGGGGGAAGGGGGAAAGAGAAAGAGAGGGGGGGGGGGGAAGATCAGACAACTGACTACTCTAAACATTAACCAGAGCTAACTGGGACATGCACACAGACACACATGCACACAGACACACATGCACATAGACACACGCAAGCACACAGTCATGCACACAGACACACACATGCACACAGACACACACATGCACACAGACACACACATGCACACATGTAGACACACATGCACACAGACATGTGAGAATTGAATGTGTGTCAAAGTCACATGTGACACATGCAATCTCACGTGTGATTATGATTTATTTACATGTGAAAGACATTTTCCACATGTGATAATTTTATGTGTGTCAAAGTCACATGTGAAACATGCAATCTCACATGTGATTATGATTTATTCACATGTGAATGACATTTTCCACGTGTGAAAATGTTATGTGTGTCAATGTCACATGTGAAACTTGCAATCTCACATGTGATTATGATTTATTCACATGTGAAAGACATTTTCCACATGTGATAATTTTACGTGTGTCAAAGTCACATGTGAAACGTGCAATCTGACATGTGATTATGATTTATTCACATGTGAATAACATTGTCCACATGTGAGAATTTAATGTGTCAAAGTCACATGTGAAACATGCAATCTCACATGTGATTATGATTTATTCACATGTGAATGACATTTTCCACATGTGAAAATGTTATGTGTGTCAATGTCACATGTGAAACTTGCAATCTCACATGTGATTATGATTTATTCACATGTGAAAGACATTTTCCACATGTGATAATTTTAGATGTGTCAAAGTCACATGTGAAACGTGCAATCGCACATGTGATTATGCTTTATTCACATGTGAATAACATTTTCCACATGTGAGAATTTAATGTGTGTCAAAGTCACATGTGAAACATGCAATCTCACATGTGATTATGATTTATTCACATGTGAAAGACATTTTCCACATGTGATAATTTTATGTGTGTCAAAGTCACATGTGAAACATGCAATCTCACATGTGATTATGATTTATTCACATGTGAATGACATTTTCCACATGTGAAAATGTTATGTGTGTCAATGTCACATGTGAAACTTGCAATCTCACATGTGATTATGATTTATTCACATGTGAAAGACATTTTCCACATGTGATAATTTTAGATGTGTCAAAGTCACATGTGAAACGTGCAATCGCACATGTGATTATGCTTTATTCACATGTGAATAACATTTTCCACATGTGAGAATTTTATGTGTGTCAAAGTCACATGTGAAACATGCAATCTCACATGTGATTATGATTTATTCACATGTGAAAGACATTTTCCACATGTGAAAATGTTATGTGTGTCAAAGTCACATGTGAAACTTGCAATCTCACATGTGATTATGATTTATTCACATGTGAAAGACATTTTCCACATGTGAAAATATTTGTTAAAGTCACATGTGAAATGTGCAATCTCACATGTGATTATGCTTTATTCACATGTGACATGACATTTTCCACATGTGACAAAATAAAGTTGTCAAAGTCACATGTGCTTGTATCTACTCACATGTGAGCTGAAATTAATTTGAGTTTCACACATGATTAGATCTACTCACATGGAAATGAATACCTAACCACATGTGAGTAGTATTCACATGTGAAACACTTTTTCACAAACTAGTTGACATTTGAATAAAGGCAATCACATGTGGAAAATGTAAAATTAACACGTGCAACCTTTGTCAGATAAATAGGTCAAATGTACAGTAATGTATTCATTTTAAATGTATGTAAAAATAAAAACACTTAAAATGTGAATTATGGAATTAATGTGAAACTAATATCACGTATGTGGTTTAAAACTTTGCAACTTATAAACGTGAATGCATAGTTTACATAAAATTATGTAATTCAATTTAAAATGTTACTTTTCCTTTTTCGATTTAAAAGTGCTAAAGAGATGAACAACTGATCAGGTATGGAGTTAAGCTATCGGAAGCCGGTTCAGATGCATTTCTGTTTATGCATAGAGGCATTTAGTCCTAACCTGAGTTCATGTGCTAAAACAGTTGGGGAGATGAGGGCCGGTGCATGTGCAGTTCAGGAACACATCAGCATCAAACAGAAGGTCGCTGGAGCACATGGGTCATCTTAAGAAGTCTTTATTTGGTGCAAATCAACACACTCGCTGACATTTCCAAAGTGAGAAGTCATTGGATTCACCAGAGTAAGAAATTGCCAAGCTGGCTCATCAATTAGCAACAATCCTCCAATGCAACCACATTGACAGACCAAAATAGAAAACAGTAAACATGTCAATTGCATAAACATATAACAGCAACACAACAGATGTATATTTAAAAATAATCCACAATGCTTATGAATTACCTTTTAAAGTCAGTACATTTTCTCATTCAAACCCAATGCTTAGTACATTACATTTGGGAATACTCGAGTAAGGAGGGCGTCGTGGCGAGCCACAATTGACCTATCGATAAGCCACGCCCCTCTGACACACACACGGCTTGACTGCAGCACAGCACTGAGAATACATGGCAGCCGTCACTGTTAAAAGTTATATCCCAAGGAGGCCTGATATCGTCAAGAAGCCATCAGAAAGGACTTCACATATGCCATGGAGGGTGATGTACAACATGTAAAGCTAGATATGGTGGTGACAAGTAGCCTAGATAGTTTATAGGTTAGGCAAATCCGTAACCAAACTCCATTCAAAAAGCATGGTGGGACTTAATGACAGGTCTATTGCTCATCAGCTTGGCAAGCGGCTGTGAGCCAGCGAAATGGGCGAGCCATCGCAGGGAAACCAACAAGGGATAATATTGTGACTCGAAAATTCCACAACATTGGACCTGAAGCAGCAAAAAATACAATCGGTCTTTAGTCCCTCTCAAAAAGGTTTGGCAACAAACAGATAATGAAACATGTGTCTTTCTTATATACAACAAATTTACCACACACATCTGTGGGCTTTACAGCTGTGAGATTGCCAACATCATCAACTGCATGGATGTGCTTTATAGCTGCACCATGTGGAGCCAACAAGTGAGCGGGTGGTGTGATGGTATTCAGTCTTGCTGTTTGTAATGTTCTTAACAGGCAAAAAACATGATGTTCTCCAGTCAAAGTTTTGACAGACACAAATGATTCAATTTGACTTGCTGTACCATTGCGTGTTTTAACTACTGAATCATTTCTTTTGGTTGCTTTTCTATACTTTGTGCTTTTATAGACCTGAGAATTGATTATGGCTTTGTGAGAAAATACAGCATAATCCTCAACAAGTATATTTAAAGAAGTCTCTACACAATATTTCTCAAAATGATTCAATTGCCGTCTTTCAAATTTACCAAAAAGAATGCTATCTTGGTACTGGTGAGCATTTTTTGTTGCACAATAGCCTGTAAGTAACCTGTCAAATACATTAACTGCCATTTCTGTAGCATCCAAAAAGGTCACACGACTCATGGCTTTAATTTGTTTGAGAGTAAAATATGAAGACAAAATCTGCACTGGTACAGCCTGAGTACCATTAAACAATTTAAGAAGCAACCCATTGCATGATTCAAAACTGTATGCAGAATAACACCAAATTGGACCCCAGTTTCTTACAGTATCAGGTATGTGAAGTAACAAATGGAGATTAAAGGTCATGTGACAAATACCATACAGCTTTTCAAAATCTTGCACAAATTTGATCATGTCCTGTGTGGCATAGAACAGTTCCATTTGAGAAATTGAACTCTTCTGAAGGATATGGACAGCATTGCACAAAAGAAGAAAATGGAAGAAGTATGCAGCTGGCAAAAAAGCCTGAAGAACAACAGAACCATAAAATAGTAAAAAAGCTCTCCACTCTGATGCCTTCCAATATGATCGTTGAGAGAGTGACCGTGGGGTGCGAGTTATGTTGGATGGGGGTGTGAAACTTGCAAGCCTTTCATCAATTTCTTTGACTTTGTTGCCTATATACCATGCTTTATCATGATGCTTTCCATCAAACCACAGGTGTGCAAGTTGACGCATTACTCCCAGATCAATACAATGCATCGAGTCCACAATGAAGCCAGTAACAATGTTGAAGTATGGGATTAGCATAAGTTGCGTAGGGCCTTTAACACCAAATGTGTCTGACTCCCCAGCACCTGCTCTTCTTGCTTGAAAGATCATAGAATCCATGTCACGTTCAGCAACATTTTCTTGGTATGGATATACTTGGACAAATGCTCTACCCTTTGGAACCCTTCTACCAGGATGCAGACACCAATTACACCCATATTTCCCATTGAATTGTTTTATATTCTGCATCATAGCTCGTGCAACACTATCACAACAACACATGAGTGTGTATACATATGATCTGACTATAGTTTGGCCATTAAGGCACCACTCAAATCCAACATCAACCAAATTCTTCAGTTCATTTGACAAGGGTCTAAGGAATGAGCACATGTTGGGTTTTTGCAAGCCAAACCATAGACCAGTAAGAAAAGTGTGCTTCTTTCTATGTTGAGGAGGTAATTCATTTATAAATCCAAAGATGGGCCAAATTGAAAATGATGAGGACCTGAAGATGGGGACACCATCAGAATTTATTGTGAGGCTAAAGGAGAATTCATCTTTAAGATTTGTTTCACTATACATTTTCTGATATAATTTTCCATCCATTATATCATCTATTGTGGACTGGGCTGAACGGTTTTGTTTATATGCAAGGTGCTCACCTAGATTTAGATTTTCCAGTATGTGCTTGAATTGTGGAATCAAGGGCAAAGAGAAGAAAAACTTTCCATCTTTCTTTAGTTGATTTTGGCACCAACCTTTGTCACATTTGGAACACAGACTGTTGACAAGTAATCCTAAGCAATCTGGGCAGTAGTAATTAATAATACAGTTTCCATTGGTGAAGACCTTTTTGAATAAGTACTTAGTGGATGGCAGGAGCGAATCTTCGGGGAGCAAGACAGTCAGTACTTGAAGAAGTTCAGTAAGTGACTCTTGTGTCAAACCTGCTGTCACTACAAGTGCCATGAGCAGTAGAACAGCCTGTCCCAGTGTTACAGTTGCTCCATTATACAAGGGTTTGCTCCAGTTCTATAAAGACAAAGAATATACAGATATACAACATTTATATGACCCAATTACTAAGTACTGCCAGTGTTATATCACTACAACTAAAACCGTAGCAAAGTTGAAACAAATGGAGTGGTAAATGGATTGTAGCTCATTTCTTGTCTATACTGACCACTCAAGCGGTTTACAACACATGCCTGCATTTCACACACACGCATTCATACACCAATGGCAGCAAGCTGCCACGCAGGGTGCTGGCACAACCATCGTGAGAAATTTGGGGTTCTTGGGGTTCAGTATCTTGCCCAAAGACACTTAGACATGCGTACTGGAGGAGCCGGACATCGAACCACAACCTTCTGATTAGTGTATGACCTGCTCTTCCTCCTGAGCCACTTTAAAATTCTGTCAATATTTGTGAACAGTGCACCATGTTCTCTTGCAAAAAGGACATACTGAAAGACACCAAAATCTTGGGATGCTCTAGTGTGAATTTTAAACTTTAGGTGCAGTTCGCATTCCTCCCAATATGAACATTTTGGCCGATACCAATATTAAAGCTGCAGTAGGCGATTTTAGGAGATTTTTTCTGTATTAAAATAAGTGTTAAATGGCTCTGTATTCTGACAGCCATCACTGAAATAAAGTGTCTGGTGAGTAAATGTTTACTCCCAACACCCCGCTGTACTCTGTCTCTCTCCTGTAGCCCTGCATGCAGGGTGGATGTATCTCCGCAACCGTAACTCGTAGAGACTCAAGGGTGGCTGTGTTGGATTCGGGGTGAGAAAATACATATAGTTCTTTATTGGCATTGTGACCTGACCTTGCGTTTCCCAGAAAATGTAAACATTTCTCTGACTGGATAGTTTTTACAGGTCTGTACATTTCTAGCCAATCAGAGACATTTTCAAATTTTCTGGGAAAAGGAAGGTCAGATCGCGATGCCTGTAAAAAACCATATGTATTTTCTCACCCCGAATCCAATGCAGCCACCCGTAAGTCTCTACGACTTATGGTTGTGGAGATACATCCGCCCTGCATGCAGGGCTACAGGAGAGAGATGGAGTACAGCGGGGGGTTAGGAGTCAAAATTTACTGATCAAACACTTTATTCGAGTGATGGCTATCAGAATATAGAGCCATTTAACACTTATTTTAATCCAAACAAATCACATAAAAATTGCCTACTGCAGCTTTAACATTGCCGTTATTTTTCTCAACGGACCAATACAGATATACAGTATATAAAGAATTACTAACATCAGCGGATACTGATATGATTGCCAATATACCTCTTTCTCTCCATCTGAATCATCGCGGGAGTTGTCTTCAAAGTCTTCTTCTTGATGTTCCTCCTGGGAATAGGATACAGATTGCAAATGAAAAACTAGAACTCGATTTCTAGGATGGAGACTGGAGAATCTCCAATTTGCACTTACAGTACCCCCTCTACTTATACTCCCACAACTTATTTACTTATTAACATTTAGGAAGCACAAGTGATTAACATTGTCCTCTTATACTTTGTAGGTTCTGCCATGCTGCTGTTTTGCCTCTTAGAAATTATCACTGTTACTATATTATTGCATTACATTATTGTGGCCTTGTTGTAAACCAACTGGTATTTGTCTTTTAGGAGCTCTTCCTCTGGTGACCTACAGTGGAGTGAGTGCCAACAAGTTAGGGGTTAGCTTTCCCCTCACTGCATGCTGAACACCCTAGTTTTCTCTGCGCGTGGTTGAAGTAAGTTTGCCGTGGGTTGCTGTGTTTTTGCTGTGTTCCCTAGTGTGAGAATTGCACCCCCTGGGCTCTGCCTATTTATCTACCTCTTAACTACATTGGCCCTCACCCACTGCAGCGTTACACCATTTTATTTATGCTCCGTTCCTTGTGCTAGTTTTTATCCATTGTCTATTGTTAATCCCACTTCGGGAAACTATTAAAAAGAGTTTTTGTACTGTAATAAATATAACTTTCTATAATCAGTTTGATTGTGTTATTACATGCATAACTCTTTTTCCGCAGCTCCCTTATATTTTTGATCAAATAAATTCTTGGTTTTATTGAGAAACACGTCTGTCTTCCCTGGTAACTGAATCTGTGCTATCTGGTTTTAAGTCACTGAATCTGTGCTATTTGGTTTTAAGTCAGTGGTATTCCTGGGGTGCAACTCCCCAGGTGGCGTTGTCGAGTATATTGACCTGGTCACACTTGTTTAAAATATGGTATGGCTGTTTGGCAGAGGGAGACGAGGAGAGCAATGAACTGATACCGTAACGTTGGATGATGATGATGAAGAAGGATATCACTCAGTTGTTTTCGTTCATTCCAGTCCGTTGTACAATACTAGGCATGTTCAAAACTGCCTGTACCTACCCTCTTGTGTGTACTAAGTACTATCTCACTGGTTTAAATGAGCAATTTGATACTTTCCGTTTTTGCTGAGCAGACATTTCTGTTCAAAAAATAATAATCGCCAGGCTCAATTATGTCAAAATGACAACCGCCTGACTCTAATTGCCGCCTGTCTTCCTTTTACCGCCCGGGTCCAAATTGATTTAGCATAATAAGCGCCCGGGCTCTTATTGGCAGAATTACGGTATTTATTTATTTTTTTGGACCGGGCTCGTGGCCCGGTACCAAATGCGTTGCGGCCCGGTACCGGTCCGCGGCCCTGTGGTTGGAGACCACTGATTTAGAGGCACCATTATTTCATAACCAGTTTAAAAGTTCCGTGTATGGATTATAGACCCCTTATACGACTACGTCACACTGACATCACGCAGCGTCAGATGCGCATGACGGAGGTAGAAAGACAGAGTCCGCGCAGCCCTGGCAAGTAGTTGATCTGCGGCTGGAAAACTAGACGAGCTAGACATGTCTTTGTGTTGTGCAGTGGGATGCCAGAATCGGAAAGCTATTGTAGCCGAGTATTCGGGTCCGCCTATTCACACTTGGTTAATAAAATAAACGATAGAGCCAGGCTGTAAAGTTATAACAAGCTTCACCTTTATTCTCCCCACATATCCTGTTCTATGGCAACCCTCGAGGGAACATACACAGCCTCGCATACATGCAATAGAACACAACACAACACTGAACAGTCTGTTATGGCTCATTTCCACCACATTTTACTGCCCTGCACAGCTCGTCACCACTCGGCTCTAATCGTTTCGGCTTGATGGACGTTTTGCTTCCACCGCGGATCATCTGCCCCCACCCACCCCCGCCCACAGCTGGTCGTCATAGCGACCGCATATCTGTCCTTCACTTATAGCCGAAGTAGGCTATAACATAACATTACAATTAAATCCATCCACAGAACTTTTAAACTGTTTATGAAATACTGGTGCCTCTAAATGACCTACAGTGTACATGGGCGAATGTGACAATGACCAGGAGAATGGATATCACTTTGTAGTTAGTCAAACTCACAGGCATGCGCTGCGCTGTGCGGGGACGGGAGAGGCGCAACAGTGAAGCCTCTACCCCGCGGCCTCTCACCAGGCAAGACCGCGGCTTCACCAAACACCCGCTGCGGCCTAGCGGAGCGATGCAGCCTCCACTCAGCTACAGAGCTCCCTGAGCGAGCAGCGGACTTTTTTCTCAGACAATTGAACACCCGCCACGATTTTATTTCACCGGAGGCGAAGGCAGCAACACAAAAGACTGATGGAAATATACATAACAGAAGAGAAGGTAAGCCCACTAAACTGGTATGCAGCCGCCAGCATTGCATATGACAGTCAGTAGACAGAGTAAACATGATTCTGGTTCTATTCTGCAGAATAGAACCACGACGAGGCAGGTACTAAAAGTAACACGACTCGACCCCAATACAAACCGGGCTGGGATAGTTTTTAGTGGTGGAATGAGACCATTTATCGAGTCGAGCGGAGCGGGATCGCGCTACTACCTGCGATGGAAATGAGCCATTACACTATCAACAAAGCAAGGACTAAAGTTCTACCGAATCCCATCAACTCATACTCCTTGTAATGCTAACTGTTGGCATATTTGGTTGCATATACTGTACTTATCTGTAGGGCTATAATAGACCATACTCATTTGGTCAGCTCTAACCTACACTTCTCCTATGAGTCAGCTCACAGCTCATTCATGTCTTGTAGATAAACTGTAGATTTTGTTTGAAAAAGCGCATTTTTGGCAGTTTGTAAGTAAAAAAGAAAAAAAAAATACTGTAGTTAAAAAAATAATCCATTGTTCTCAGGTGGGACAAAAAAAAGGCCCAAAAAGATCACTGTAAGCGGAGTATTGATCACTATAAGTGAATTATTTATAACAGCATGGAATGATTCAGGACCAAGGTTTTTGATCAATATAAGTAGTTGATGACTATAACCGTGACCACTATATATATAATATATATATACTATATACAATATATATACAATATATATATATATATATATATATATATATATATATATATATATATATATATATATATATATTAGGGCTGTCAAACGATTAATTTTCTTAATCGCGATTAATCGCATCTTTGTATTGCATGTTTAAAATGCCATTATTTTGCATTGCAAAGCATTTTTAATTAGATATTAATCATTCTTACCAGTGTGTCGTGATTGGAAATCAAATGCAAATAAATGTACTTTGTGATCTTGAATTTTAGATTTATTTTCAATTCAATAGAAGTGCAATGTAGACAGGAGGTCACAAAATGTCTACAAAATGCATCTTGAATAGAAAATAAATGCACAATAATTGTAAACACTCCAGAACGCTCCAGAACCGATACTTCCGGCGGCGGCGCTGTGGAGCAGTCGAAACCCAAAATGACACAGCCGAAGAAGGCTATATCTGAGCTAAAAACTTTGGCAATTCCATGTGAATAATGGCTTGGTATTGGAAACTGTGTATTGATAATGTGTATATCGCATGAAGCCATTGGAGCCGACCTCCCAGTGGTTAGAGGATCCGCGCATCTGAGACTCTGAAGGAAGAATGAGTGATGAATGAGTCTCGCGCTAGCTAGCTGGCTGCTAGCTGGCCGCTAGCTGCTCTGGTATGCTTAGCTTTTAGGTGATAGCTCAAACTCGATGTACTTCAGTGATATTTTAATTCCATTTTACACAAGGTGCAAACTACTGCTCTTGACTTGTCCACTGTGCCATTTGGGTGTTATTTAAAGTAAAACGAGCCATTTAGAAGCGCATTGCTGTCTTTAAGTCTTCCATGCCTCCACAGGCAGAAGACAGGAAACGGCTGCGAACGGCTTGACTACAAGGGTACCCACAGGGTCAAGTTTAAAGAGGAGTACAGTAGGCTCTAAACAGGTTTACCTTTACATCATCTGAGCAAAAATAAAACTTTTTCCTCTGCATGTTAGCTTGAGCATACAGTACACGCCTCTGTCTGTACATGTCATCATCATCACTCATTTGATCAGTTAATATGACCCAAATATTTAGTTCTACAGCAAACTGCCAGCCCCTGCCCAGACGGAAAAAAAGAAAAAAGAAGGAAAGGAAAGATCCCTCTTGTTCTGCAGATCATAGTGACACTCTTTTTAGCATTATATTTCACATCAAAACGACATCCATAGTCAGAACAGATATTCAGCAACTGTTGGAAACCAGTACTACTCGGAGACAGGATAACCAAATCAACGGCATACATAAAGTGATTTACAATGGTATTATCAATCACATGTCCGGTTCGGCAGCTGCTGAGCTGTACAGAGAGTTCATTCATTTAAAGATTGAAGAGGGCGGGGGAAAGAAGCCCCCCCTGATGGACGCCATTCCCGACACCAAAAGGAGCAGAGACTGTATTACCCCACCTTACCTGCATGGTCTGGTTAGCATACCAGAATGCCAGGATTCTAATAATGCTATCAGGCCCCTCTCCCTCAGTTTTAAAAACAGTTTCTGATGGTTGACTCGGTCAAATGCCTTAGAGGCATCAATAAACCCCACTAAAACAGAGAAATTCTTACCTTTATACATATCAATAACCTCTTTCAATGCATAGATACAAAGGTCAGTACCATGGCTTTGAATCCAAACTGATTGTCAGACGTGAATCAAAAGGAACTTAAATGATCTAATAAAATTCTCTCTAAAACTTTAGAAAGTACACTGGCTAACGCAATAGGTCGGTAGTTGTCCACACTCCCCACCTTACCTGCCTTGTCCTTCATGACTGGCACCAAAGTGACCGACAACAAGGAGTCCGGCAGCAGCCCATGTGTCATGATCCCTGTAAAACAGATGGAGAGCAGGACAGCCATCATTGAGTGCCAGCCACTTTTGGAGAACGGACGCTCCCAGTGCCAGAGTTTCAGAGCGTTTTCAGTGATTTCTCGAGGCCCACAGAATATTGTGTGATATTACTATGTAAACACCGAACACGCACAAAGAACGATGAGACTCTCTTCTATCATCTGCAAAAAAAAGTTTATTGATACCATTTTCCGTTCTTTAGTTATGAGCCGGAGAAGATAGGTTGTTTTGAGCAAAAAGACACGTTTCAATTTAGAATCTGAGATATTCAGCCTTTTGTGAAAGGAAGCATTTCAAGCACATCATTGACTCTGAAGCTAATATTTTCTGATGTAATGACACCTCAAAAATAATTTCCTTCAATAAAAGAGTGAAAACAAAGGAATTTTGTTTGGCCAAATAATATTTTTTAGCTGCAACCAGCAGCGCTGGCCCCTGCGTGCGCAGACCCTACACCTTCTTGCTGGTCTTGATTTACTGCTGGTGGGCATCAGATAGCCTATTCTAGCTTGTTTGCCTGTCTCTGTGCATCGAGCCTGCTGCCTGAGTCTGTGTTTACTGTCAATGGTTGTATGCTGTAGTGCCCTGCGTGCCCCACCCCCCTCCTCCTCCTCCTCCGTGGTGGGAGGAGTGTCTCTGGGGCTCTGCTGCGAGTGCGTTTGCTCTGCGCGTTTGCTCTGCACTGAAAAGTGCGCTGCATCCCCCCGCTTTTTCACAGCCTGTCGCCGGCTCCCAGCTGAGAATAATGTAACTTTTCAGAAAGACGCTGGTGTCGGCAACTAAATCATATGGAGGGGCTATCGCAGCCGACACGGAGGTGCTCAATTGTGGCAGCAGATGACTGCTGTTCACAGGCACAGCTAACGTTATGCTTCATGCATATCGATGCGATTTCCGTTTCCCCATTACTTCTTCTCTCTTTTTTCCTCGCCTTTCTCTAATCTGGAGAGCACTGTCGCCACCTAATGGGTCCCTAAAATAGCTTTTACACATTCAACAGCCACCATACTTTCAGAGGAGATGGATCTGGCTTTGATCCACGTCCCACCGTCAAAAAACGCAATTGACGAACATACTCGTCCTTGGCACTCTACGTTACTAAACCAATTGACGAACATACTCGTCCTTGGCACTCAATGAGTTAAGATGCTCTGCAGAGATATTATCCAGGCCGCTGGCTTTGTTATCAGCCAGCTGAGTTATAGCTTGAACCACCTCGTTAACTGTAAAACCAACACTGTTAGGGATGCTGCTCACTTGAAAGGGGTCACTTTTTACACAGTTAAAAACAGCAAAATAATGCTGCCTCCACAGCTCAGCTATGTCAGCAGCACCAGAGACTCCCTCAATCGTGCCAGCAGCATACTGCCTCGGTTCAAGGCCTTCACCTCATTCCAGAAGCCAGTGACATTGCAGCTAAGGAGCTTCTCAGCCATTGTGTTCATGTTTGGTTATATACTGAATAGCAGCTTTGTATCTAGCATGAGTGTTCTTTCTGTGGTCCAGAGCAGGACCCTGCCTGGGCCTGCCTGCCATTACCCATTGACTAAAGGCCTCCCTAGCTGCAGCAAAATGGGGGGCTACATGTTTATTCCAACCTGGCTTACCTACTTTACAATTAGAATAAGTAAAATAGGGGCTACTGGCCTCACACAATGTTCCAACAATGGCATCATACATAGTACAGAGATCATGGTGGTGAGCTGTATCTTTACACTTAACATCCGAGCACAGGATAGCATCATATGGTAAAAACACATGATTCAAAAGAGCCTCAGTTTTCCCATAATAAAATAGGACATCCTCACCTGAGAGTTTAGACCAGTCTAGTTTGGCCCTAGAGCTGTTGTTGACCTCCCGGGTCATCTCAGGGAGACTGTCTAACTCAATATAACAAATAAAAGGTATATGATCACTCATGGATGCCTCACACACAATCTCCATAGAGCGCAGATCAGGCCCGGTTTTACAGGGGTGCAAAAGCACGCATTGCACCCTTATTTTAATTGTCTGCATGCTCAGTTGAAAAGAGTGGTGTTATATATTGACGTGACTCGGACACCGCTTAGACAACAACTGACGTTTATTCAGCAACCAGGATGTATATACATTCTTATACGTCATGACGTCATACGCACTCTGACGCTACGCATATTCACACAATATGTTACAAGTGGTAAATGTTTTTTTCTTTTTTCTTTTTTAGAAATGCTGCAGCTGCACACTTACTGTTTAAACTTGAATTATAATTGTTGTTTTTCTTTGTTCTTTGATGTGAATTTATGGCTTTTTGGCACCTACATGTAACCTTTTAAGGTTGAGATCATTGTATGATCATTAAATGGTCCAAATATTTCAGTAAAGAACTTGAAACACTTGAAATATTCTTGCTTGGCTGGTATCAACTTGAAATGATGGTAAAATGCATTATTTTTAGTAAAATAACATGTCAATTTTTTCTGGTCGGCCCGTGCATGTGCACACCTTCCTATCTAGGATGCATCCCTAGTCATCTTGTTCTGGAACCGGCCCTTGCACAGATTGGGATGGGCATCAGCCGAGCAAACACAGTGATCCAGCCAGGATGTGGTGTTCCAGGCTTCACTGAGAAGCTGTCAGCTGGCACCAGCACTTGGCTGGATATAGTGAGTTCACTATCATTACAAAATTGGGTCAAGTGCCTGGCAAATAGGGAGCTTCTATCAGAGATGTCAGCATTCCAATCACCAACCACATAGACACAAGTACAGACGTTATCCTGTATAAAACAGTGAATAAAAGCAAGTTTGTTAAGGTAATCATCCTTGTTGTCTAGACAGTCATACGGAGTGTAGCCTATACCTTAAGGACAATAAACTCCTTGTTGTTGGACTTATAACTCACAATACCATTTATATAAATCTATTTATTCACATAGATTAATGATATATTAGTATACAGACTACCTGTGACATCAATGTTTTGATTTATCTACTGTCTAAATGTAGCCTATTACTGCATGACTGATCCTATGATGTCATTGTAATCACACTCAGGTGCTTTCACAGGACAGGTCAGGGCCGGCCCTACACATTTTGGTGCCCCAGACGAGATTGGCATTTGGGTGCCCCCCCCCCCAGGAAGGGGTGCAGATGCCCGGCCAAGGCCGGCCGCCCGAAAAATTTGACATGTTATTTTACTGGGTGATCATTAGCGGCCTGAAAACAACATACCGCACCTACTCGAACGTCGCCCGAGGGCAGAGCAACGTAATGGACCTGTCTGAGGGAGAACAACAGACGCTGGAGGAGCAGGTGATTCAGTTCTTTAGCAGAAACGACATCTCCATTCATAAGGAGAGTATCGCCGCCTGCCACACTCTTCCCAAAAGAAACGGTCAAGCGGAACGAACCATCATACTGAGATTTATAAGCCGTAAACACAAAACTGAGCTTTTGAAACAAGGAAGGAAACTGAAGGACACACAGGTGTACGTGAACGAACACCTAACGAAAAGAAACGCCGAGATAGCCAAACGTGCGAGGGCACTGAAGAAACAAAAGAACATCTATTCAACATGGACAAGACTGCAAAATCTGGATTCGCACAAATGGCTCACTCGGCGAGGAGGCGAAGGTCCTGCTAATTCGGGACCTCAAAGACCTGGAGAAATATGGAACTGCATAGCCGATTAGAACATTCTTTGGCTGCCCAGGTTTATTATTTATTGGTATCCTTCTGCCATTTGTTTTTTGGAATCACTAGAAGCACTTTTCCTCTCACCATTATTTAACTTTTTTGCTGGACTTATTATAGATTAATTGTCACATCATCTATTTGGCTGCCATTTCTAACGTTGATGTGCAAGGCGGTGGGGTGAATGTGTGTGTATGTATGGGTGTGTGTGTGTGTGGATGTAGGGCTGTGGGTGTGTATGCTGTTCAAGTTTGGATGTGTGACTGGGAAGGCGACTGTGTGCGATCACCTTGAACAATTACTATGCAGGAACAAGATACAGATATAGACCCGGAAAGTAATTTCTTTGACTATGTAACCAGTAATTGTTGTTATTACACTGAAAACCAGTTCAAGGAGAAATTCAACTTAGAGCACTGTATATCAATCATACACTTCAACAGTAGCAGTTTATACGCAAATTTTCAAAAGATCAAAGACTATCTACAGCAAAACACCATGTAATTTACTATAATCGCTATTTCAGAGAGCTGGCTCAGCCAAGACAAAGGGACTGATTTTGAATTAGAAGGATATAACTTTAACTTTGTGAATAGAGCAAACAAAAAGGGTGGAGGAGTTGCGCTGTTTGTAGACAGCAGGTTAAAGTATAAGATTGTAGAAAGTATGACGACTGTTATTGATGACATCTGTGAATGTATTACTGTTGAACTTGATATGGGTAAAATGAAGAACGTCATTGTTAGCTGTGTCTATAGAGCACCCAACTCTAGCATCGAAAACTTCAGAGATGTGTTCGAGGTAATGGTTTCAAACACTGAGCAAAAGGTAGCCTTTTTATGCGGGGACTATAATATAGACTTCTTAAATCCAAACAAATCACCAGCGATAGATGAATTTATAGATGCAATGTACACTAAGAGCCTATATCCTAGTATAACAAAACCAAGTAAAATTACCACCCACTCGGCAACAGTAATAGATAATATACTTACTAATAACATGACCAATAATTTAGAAAGTGGATTATTAATAAATGATATCACTGACCATCTGCCAGTGTTTGTTATCTATGAATGCGAACACAACAATTTAGATAGTAGCAAAATAGACATGCAGAGGAGATTAAGAACAGATGACACTTTAAACAAATTCAAAAATGATTTGTTAGCTCAAGACTGGAGGAATGTTTATGAAAAAGAGGATGTCGATTCAGCTTATAATTCTTTCCTAAATACTTTTCTGACTTTATACGACAACAACTGTCCAATACAGCATTCAAAGAAAACATCAAAACGTCCAGATAACCCCTGGTTTACAAGAGGTCTGTCGAATGCCTGCAAAAAAAAGAATAATTTATATAAAGACTTTATTAAGCACAGAACTGAGGAGAAAGAAACTAAATATAAAAGATATAAAAATAAACTAAATGAAATTCTTAGAAAATGTAAGAAAGAGTATTATAGTAAATTGCTGGAAACCAATAAAAATAACATAAAGGGCACCTGGAATATCTTAAATTCAATTATTAGAAAGAAAAAAACGAGTGTTGGATTCCCAAATGAATTCTTTGACAATGGTAAGATAATAAATAATGATGAAGTGGTGGCAGGCTTCAACGGATTCTTTGTAAATGTTGGGCCCAAGCTGGCTGATGAGATAATCCCTCCACAAGGGGGAGGTGTCTCACAATATTTTTGGGAAAGAAACCCAGCTACTATTTATTTGAGAGATAGGCTACAGACAAAACCGAAATAATTGACATTGTTAAAAAATTTAAGAACAAAATTTCAAGGGATTGTGATGATATTGATATATGTTTAATTAAACAAGTAATTGTAGCTATAGCAGATCCCTTAGCACATATCTGCAACCTCTCACTGAAGCTGGGCTCCTTTCCCACCAAGATGAAAACAGCTAAGGTCATACCCATCTTTAAAGCTGGTGAGCGGAACCTTTTCACCAATTACAGGCCAATCTCACTGCTTCCCCAATTTTCTAAAATCCTGGAGAAGATATTTTCAACCAGATTGGACAGTTTTGTTGATAAGTATGATATACTAACTGATAGTCAATATGGTTTTAGACCAAATCGATCTACATCTTTGGCACTAATTGACCTTGTGGAAGAACTAACAAGCAGCATTGACGATAAGAAGTTCGCTGTGGGTGTATTCATTGACCTTAAAAAGGCCTTTGACACAATTAATCATGACATTTTGCTTCAGAAATTGGAAAGGTATGGGATCAGGGGAATGGGGCTCAATTAGATAAAAAGCTATTTAGAACATAGGCAACAGTTTGTGCAGATGGGAGAGAGAAGGTCAACGCTGTCAAACATAATCTGCGGTGTACCACAAGGTTCAATTTTGGGTCCAAAATTATTTATATTATATATAAATGACATTATTAATACCTCTAATATATTTAAATTTGTAATATTTGCTGATGACACAAATGTTTTTTGTGAAGGAGAGAACCTTCAACAGCTGTTGAAGATTGTCTCTGATGAGCTAACCAAGTTGAGAATGTGGTTTGATTCTAATAAGTTATCACTCAACATAAAGAAAACCAAATTTATGGTTTTTGGGAAACGTAACATTCCAGAACATTTAGCTATAGAAGTACTGTGTGATAACACCAAGTTAGATAGAGTTTATGAAAACTCCTTCTTGGGAGTATTAATTGACCACAATCTCAACTGGAAACCACAAGTCAAACACATCTGTTCTAAACTGGCAAAGACCGTTGGTATACTATGCAAAGTCAGACACATACTGAACCAGAAAACAATGTACACACTCTATTGCTCGCTTTTCCTTCCCTATTTGTCCTATTGTGCTGAGGTGTGGGGCAATACCTACAAAACCACCCTAAAGACAATATGCACCATGCAAAAAAAGGCAATAAGAATAGTTAACAATGTTGGCTATTATGAGCACACCAATGATTTATTTTTTAATTTACAAACATTAAAATTTATGGATTTAGTAGATTTCAAGACCACACTAATCATTTACAAAGCTAAAAATACTAGATAAATACTAGAAAATACTACTAGAAAATACTAGAAAATACTAGATAAAAAACCCTTTTCTCATCACCACTGCCATGTCATACGTAAATATGGCATGCTAAGTTTTGAGAACTTTAGAAATTTCACCTCTGCCTGTCTAATATACAAAGTTCTACATGGACTGGCGCCGCCTCCTCTTGCTGACTTTATCAAATATCGTGCGACCGCCAACTCGACCCGTGTCACTCGGGCCATCACGAACAAGGTCTGTGAGGTCCCCTTTAGAAAAACTTCCTTTAGTCAGAAGACCCTATCCTTCATGGGAAGCACTCTCTGGAATAATCTACCTCCCTCGATTAGAGAATGCCCGAGTCTCGCCACCTTCAAAGGCCAGTTGAAAATATGGCTCAGATCAAACCAACAATGTGATCACAATTAACATACTTAACATATCATTTGCCATGTTTTGCAGCATGCTCTGTGTGTTTTATTTATTTTAGGTTTCACTAACCTTTTATACTATTAATTTTTTTGGTACTATTAATTGTGTGTGTTTTAATCATTTTTGGTTTTACTAACTTTCTGTACTTTTAATCTTTGTTGTATTATTAATTTTTCTTTCGCTTTCATGATTACATCAACCTGCCATGGGACTACAGGTGGAAACTAGCCCTTGGGCTATAACCTGGCATATTTACTGTACGGCTGTACTGTTCATTAATGTGTAAAGTCCCATTCTTTAAATAAATGAATCTGAATCTGAATCTGAATCTAAAAACAAATTACTCCCTAACAATATACAAAAATGGTTCAAAGAAAGAGAAAGTGGTTATAATTTAAGAAGGAGAGGGAATCTCTTGCAATCCAAGGTGCGCACCACACTCAAAAGCATGTGCATATATGTCAACGGGGTGAGCCTGTGGAACAACTTACCTGAAGTGATCAAAGAAAGTTTACACATCGCTCAATTCAAAAAGCAGTTTAAAATGTTTACCCTAGAGAACTATATAAGAGGTCGTGCTGAATCTTTTTTGCTTGTCTGTCTCATATATCCAGACATATATTTTGCTTCTTTTTCCCAGTATTTTCTTGTACTTATTTCTAGAATATATGTATATATATATATATATATATATATATATATATATATATATTTTTTCTTTCCAGAATTACTTCTTCTGATAAACTAAGTTTATTATTTAGAGAAATGACTGTACTTTTGATAAACAAACAGTAACCGTGTCAAAAAATAATAATTAAGATGTATAAAAGGGGTAGGACACTACAAGCATTAGCTTCTTCCTTCTCCTTTTTTGAACATGCATGTGATTTATTTTCTTGGTATAACATGTGAAACCATGTGGAAAATGCTTGATTGTTTGATCTCATGTTCAAAAATAAAATCTCATTCATTCATTCATTCATTCATACTAAAATTAAGGTTGAGATAATTGTATTATCATTATATGGTCCAAATATTTCAGTAAAGCACTTGAAACACTTGAAACATTCTTGCTTGGCTGGTATCATTCTACCTGAAATGATGGTAAAATGCATTATTTTTAGTAAAATAACATGTCAAATTTTATTTTTATCTCAACCTTAAAAGGTTACATATAGGTGCCAAAAAGCCATAAATTCACATCAAAGAACAAAGAAAAACAACAATTATAATTCAAGTTTAAACAGTAAGTGTGCAGCATTTATTTAATAAAAAAAAAATCCATCACCATGGATTCAAGAGAAAAATACAAACATGTTTTTTTTTTTTTTTCTTGTTCTTTTTGTTGTTATTGAATAAAATCACTTCTCAAACAAACAATCACTTCTCAAATAAACCGAGAGGATATGAGAAAGTGGCAAGAAAACGCAATTTTAACACAATTGTTAACAGGTCATCATTGGAGGTAGATGCAGTAGCTGCTGTTCTTATTTCTCCCACTAGAGGGAGGTCCTTCCTCAGTCCTAGAGACCGTAACTATTTTTCCTGTATGTGTAAACATATACTGAAAGGTGCTGTTCAATAGTCTTTGGTAATACTGTACATTTTTGGTTCACATAGAGTAGCAAAGTCAGTTTTACTCCTTTAAGGAGGTAAGAGAAAATACGCTAATGCTGTAGCCTGCTACTAATTTTGAGAGGCAAGTTAGGCAAGCATGATGAGGGTTTGGGTTTTGCAACTCTGCAATTCAGGTGTAGTAGTAACCTAGTTTTGGTAATAAAACTACTAAGCCCAAACATGAGGGTTGAGCATTCATCTCAATCTGTATGAATCTAGCAGTAACTCATAGCATCATCACATTATCTAGCTAGCTTTAGCTTTATTACTTAGCTAATGCTAGCATTAGCGCCTAGCCGCCTACAATAACACAGAAACGCAAAACGGCATTTTGTTGACATAGCTTACCTCTTAATTGGGCTTTCCTTTCCTCCTCCTCTTTCCTCCATTTTCTACCCTGTGCACCTGAGGGTTTGTTTTGCCTTTTCATTTTTCAAGAATGTGACTGTCATCTGTGAATGTGGTCTGCCTGCTATGCTCCAACCAGTGTCACTATGCGCGTTTTTCTTCCGACAGCACGTCTTGGTTGGGTTGCCAGTTGTGCAGATATGCCCCACAAGCAAGCAGCAGCATCATGTCTCTGTTCAAGTGCAGCAGCCAGGCCAGATGAAACATTGTGAACAGGGGTGCAAACTGTATTTATTCTTGTGTATTTGTTCATTGTGCAGAAAAGGAGGGGGGCGCCTGGGCGCCCACCAGCGATTTATTATTATTATTATTATTATTATTATTTTTTTGTGAGGGCTACCAGCGGTGCCCTAAGCAGACCTGGCGCCCCAGGCAGGAAACTGCTTCGCCTGTAGGACGAGCCGGCCCTGCATGCCAGGTCAGGTGTGAAGAGGCTCCTCAGTTTGGCCTGAAGTCACAAGTTGAAATGACAGAGCAACTTACATTTTGGGGAAAGTTGCTGTTTTGGACGTGTTTGTTGCTGGGAGTCCCGTTCCCATCATCTGAAACTCTGTCCCATTCCTGCTGATGCAGTGCTTCTCTTGTGGCTGGAGGGTCGCTGCTTCAAGTGGTCAGGAAGATCCAGGCAAGGGCTAGTGTCCAACACTCTCATCTGCATTAACAGCTACTGTCTAAGCTGCCATGACGAGGGCGCAGTTTAGTGTCGAGTGTGCTCCATTTACAGTATGTCATTGATCTGGTGGAACAGAAGAAGAAGCTCGTTTCTAATTGGTAGAATTATTAATTGAACATGAAATTGTTTTGAAAACATCTGATATCCCCAAAATATCTACTTTTCAAGAACTACGAGAAACGGCCTTTGCTTTTGGCTTGAAGACCAGACTTTTTTTTTAATAATTATTATTATCATCACAAAAAATCATCAAAATTTGAGGTTTTCACCGAACAGCGGCAAAAATAATAGAACAATGATTTGAGTCTTTACTACTGTAGTTAAATTATACACAAATTAATTGATGATGAAATTGATGGAAAACTACCGTATTTCCCCAAATAGTAGCCCGGGCGTTTAATACGCAAAATCGATTTGGACCCCAGGCGTTTAAAAGAACCAGGCGGGTATTTGCTGCAGGCGTTTATTTATTTTTGCACCGACCTGCACCAGGCCATTATTCGGTGACAGTTCCTGTCCAACATGTTTTTTAGTGGGTCCTCACTCCCATCAACTGCCACCGTCAGCCCACACACCTTGGAGGATACCAAAAATCAGCGATCAGCCGTGGCTACCTACCGTGTAGCCCACACACACACACACACACACAAACACACACACACACACACACACACACACACGTCTCTTCTACTTCTCTCGCACCCGAATAATAGATGCCATGGTTACACTAAATGGGGCATTTGGCACTTCAACAATGCACTTGCAAATACTGTAAGATGACGTTGACCGACGCAATTCTATCAACACCAGCAAATAGGCTACGACCAGTCTGAACATAGCCACATCCCAAACACAACACAGTGTTGTCAACACTACAACAACTTGCAAAAACACTACACACACCACGGCGGGTGCTGATTAAACATAGTCACACACAATCATTAGGCACGTAATCGGTATAAATATAACACAATCTCAGTCTTACCTTTGACGAGTCTATTTCCAATAGCGCCTATCTCTTGAACTCATCTCGATTTCCCTGCATTGCTTTTGGTAGCGTAAGTTGAGCTCCCTCGATTTGCGTTTTCTTTTCACGTGTTTCTCCCTGCTGTTTCATGTATGGCGCGACACTGGTGTTGCCTTCAAGTGCTGTCAGCAACGTAGTAATTTTGGGGTTACCTTAAGAAAATGCAAATAATGGCCCCGGCGTTTACTCGGACCGGCGTTTAATACGCAAAATGGGGTCAGACCCCCGGCGGCTATTAGGGGCCCGGCGCGTATTTGCTGCCGGGCTATTATTTGGGGAAATACGGTAGTCTAAATAATATGGTTGTTCCCATTACAACACAACTAGCAGTTTATTAAATGATGTCTTGGACTATTTTCAATAATGAAGACTACTTAACAGCCAATGCCCAGTTCTCGTCATATCACAGTGCACGCCCCCTTTCTTTGAGGATGTATAACCCATTCATTGTTAGGCTCGCCCCCTTTCTCTGATGCTGTCTCCTCACCCATTCACAGTTTACCACACATGTGGCAATAACCAATCAGCCCAAGGTATTCCTCTCCAGCTGATCCCAATCACCTAATCAGCGTAGTATATCAGGGTCCATGTTTTACTCTGTTTGCTATGTGCTGTGTATGTGCCATGTCATTCTCAGTTGCTGATCATCATCGCTGAAGCAGTTGTTTTCGCCCCACCTCCTCCCCTGACCACCACCATCGTCATGACTCCTGATTGAAGAATTCCCTATGGAGGATTTCCTATCCTATTCTTCACTGACGACGCCCTCTCATCATCTCAGGAGAGCGTCATCATATCATGGAGTCATACGCCAAAATTAATTTGTTGTATCATTAAAGCTTGTTATACTTTCTATTAGTCTCTCATTATTGAATAGCATCTGTCCTACCTCTGCTTGTTTGTTTGAAGAATCTTCCTCTCAAACATCCTCCACAGATCAGTGCCAGCGATATCACCAATACAATGATGACAGTCGGTATCAGACGGCTGCGTTTGGACCGCTCAGCTACTGTCACAGCAAAATCAAACATGAAATATGAGTTGAGTTTTTTATCTCACAGCAACAAATGTGTTCCTGTAGGCATTTCTTTTTTCTCCGGATGATGGCGAAGGCATAACCCGCCCCTCTCTGCCTCTGATTGGCCTAGTGTCAAACTTCCATCCAAACACATTCGCTTGGCTATCCATACATCTCTTTCTCCAGTCTGTGGTCAGACTCAGTGGGTCAGACAGACTGCAGCTATGCTTGCTAGCCTGCATGAAAGACGCAACTGTGTGTTTACGTTTTTAATATAGTCATATATATGGTTAATAACGCTGTCGCTACTCTTGGCAGTGCACGTATGTAACCTATAGGCAGATAATTGATCAAGGGTCATATAAAAACAGGGTCAATGCGCATTTACAGTGAACTAATTCAGCTCATTGTAACACAAGAATGACATGTATTTGAATTTAAATATGAATCAGAGGAAACAAGGTGATGAAATGTAGAATGACAAGAAAAAATACATATTCATATGTCTGTGCAATAGGCTAAGTAGGCCTAAATAACTCAGTTATACAGTTTGCAATTAAATAAATAAAGTAAGATCAACGTTATGAACAAATGCTTAGATGACCCTTATAGCCTCAGCAGGAACTAACTGACTGTATAGTCATTTTAATAAAGTATGAATGTTAGCTGTCCAGCAAACACACACTACTAATAGCCTATCTAGTTATAGGAATAATGCTAGGAAGAAGCCTACTACCCCCCTGTAACTCTGTTGGAATAGAACAACAGATACAGTATGTATGATAAGTGCACTTTCCACAAAGGTTTCCCAATTTATAAATATCCACGGGCCGTGAGAATGTGCGTAGGCCTACCAGTACACCTCTCACTATGCGTACTGTACGCAGTATCTCACAGCATGCATCCCGGTACTGCACTTTGTCCGAATCTTTTAGTGGTAGGGAGTACCAGACCACACCGGGCCACTTTCACTGTTTCACCGGGGTCATCCCTATGTTCCCCGGGTCCTATGTTCCCCGGGTCCTATGTTCCCCGTTTTTGTGGGACCGGGGAACATAGAACCCTTTCTATGAAAAAGGGTCCTATGTTCCCCGCTTTTCCCAAATATGTATGTTACCCGCTATGTTCCCTGGTCCGATGTGTCTCCCGAAATGCCAAAAACAGCCTACCTCATATGATCGCGTGATTCAATCAAAAGACAACACTCTCCATAACATTTGGAAAGGGCCTGCCGACTAGGTCATTTTTTTCCCACCATCATTTTTGAGTTCTGTCTCGGGGATTACCAGGCCTTTTTTAAATATTATGTAAGTGTTGTCTGCGCCTTCATCCCTATTACGACATGCCTCTATGGGGCGGAGCACATGAGCGGGCCTTTAAACCCAATAAAGCTTGACATTGTATGCTTTAACATAGCCTACATGCCCGCAACAGCGGGGCTTACAAGCATTAACACATGTAGGCTAAGAGGAGAAAAATACTATTTCTTAGAATAATAATGTTTACTTGCAGCAGGGTAACATATGATTTAATGTCCGCCCCGACTCAGGTGTCTGGATCTTTTGTCTCTCCCTGCGCTGCAGGAGAAAACGTTTTTTCGACCGCAGTAAATTATAACTTTAAAATTAAATTAAATTAAAAAGAAATCCCATAGTGGCATGTCGTAATAGGGATGAAGGTGCAGACAACACTCACATAATATTTAAAAAAGGCCTGGTAATCCCCGAGACAGAACTCAGAAATGATGGTGGGGAAAAAAATTACCTAGTCGGCAGACCCTTTCCAAATGTTACGGAGAGTGTTGTCTGCGCCCATATGCATTGATTGAATCACGCGATCATATGAGGTAGGCTGTTTTTGGCATTTCGGGAGAAACATCGGACCAGGGAACATAGCGGGGAACATAGGACCCTATTTGGGAAAAGCGGTGTTGTGCTCGTAGGAGCTGGTTTGGTTATGAAATATGATTATTAATAATTATGAATTATTAATATTCATAAATGTATTAGATTTGACAGAAAATATTGTATTCTCTGTAAGATTCGGGGCACCAGCGTGGATAGGCCACACACCTGTCTAAAAGTCAAGTTATGACTATTTTAGACACCAAACCAAATTGTCATATCAGTCTCATAATGATATAATGTACATTGTACAGTTAATTGAAGGGTCAAAGTCTGTAAGCTTCTGTCACAGATTTCCACAGATAAAATACCTCATGAATAATAACCAAGATTCATAGAATTATGTAATAAAGAGATTTAATCAATCACAATATCAATGGACATTAACATAATGATTAAAATATCATTTCATCACATTTATTCTACGACTAATAATCTACCACATCTATAGCTAATAACTAATATGAATAAACATTATATCAATTGTGTGTATGTGTGCGTGTGTGTGTGTGTGCAGCAGTGTTGGGCAAGTTACTTTCAAAATGTAATATACTACATATTACTAGTTACTTTCATTTGAAAGTAATAAGTTACTTTACAATATTACTTTCTGTGTAGAGTAACTCATTACTTATTACACTACTTTTGCATTACTTTCACCAAAATAACAGCAGCAGCAGAATGACATTGGAACCATACCTGAAAAATAATTTCAACCACCTTGAAATCAGTGTAAACAGTCCAAAATTCTAAATGTTATTATTTTCCTTTATAGAGAGCCGCAGGGATGACGTATTTTTGTAGGCAGAATGCGGAAGTCCCGAACTTCCTGGTTCTACACTGTTTCTGTCTATGGGATTTTTTAATGGGTTTTTGCCGCGATGCTTCAAATACGGTCTCTGGGCAACGCAAGATTAATCAAACGCGAACCAGAGATAATCTTCACACATAAGGACCACTTTCAAGATTCAAGATTCAAGATTTTTATTGTCACTCCATGGTACAAGTATCACGTGTGAAATTCTTGTGCTGTGGACTCTGTTTACAACATAGTACAAATATAACAGGGCATATGAGTGCAAAAATAACAAGAGACACAACAAGCAATAAGGCAGTATAGTGATAAGACAAGTCAGAGACAGTGGCATATTCACGTCTGCACATAGCATACTTTAGACGTGCTTAAACATTTTAAATTCTGCGTATTTGACATACAGATGCAAATAACATATTCCTTATTAAACATACAATTAAACTCTGCATTTTAAATTCGGCGTATTTGACATACAGGTGCAAGTAGCATAGGCCTATTCCTTATTAAACATACAATTAAACGTTAGACATACGTAATGGTAGCAGCTACAGTACGGTACAGTGCGGCTACTACACTATTTGTGTATGTTAAGGAGTCTCGTGGCCTGCGGGAAGAAACTGTTCCTCAAGCGATTTGTGCATGCTTTCGGAACCCTGTATCTTCTCCCTGAGGGTAGCAGGGAGAACAGGCTGTTGTGGGGATGGTTTGTGTCTTTGATGATCTTCAGGGACCTCCTGAGGCACCGCTGTTTATACAGTTAATGCAGATCTGGCAACTCACATTCTGTTACGTACTGTGCCGTGCGTCTCACTCTCCGTAGCGCCCTGCGGTCCATGGTGGTACAGTTCCCCGTGAAGCCGCCAGTCAGCAGGCTTTCAATGGTGCCTCTGTAGAAGTCCCTGAGGATTTCTTTCCTTAGCCCAAATTTCTTCAGGCGCTTGAGTCCGTGTATTCGCTGTTGGGCCTTTTTGACGACAGTGGTGGTGTGGCCGGCCCAAGTCAGGTCCTGGTGGATATTGACTCCCAGGTATACTTGAAGCTGTCCACCCTTTCCACCACTGTGCCGTTGATGGTGATTAAGGGGTGTGCGCCCCCCCCCCCCCCCCCCCCTCCTGTAGTCTACAATGATCTCCTTGGTCTTGGAGACGTTCAGAGAGAGGTGGTTGTCCTGGCACCATTGTTCCAGGGCCCCCACCTCCTCTCTGTAGGCCGTCTCGTCGCTCCCCGAGATCAGCCCCACGACTGCTGTGTCGTCTGCAAACTTCACAATGGTGTTAGAGGTTTGAGTCGCCACGCAGTCGTGGGTGTAGAGGTCATACCAGAAGGGGCTGGAGAGGTGGCGGGGAGAGGAGGGCAGTGGGGAGGGGGGGTGGTGGGGGAGGAGAGGAGGAGGGGGTGGTGGGGGGGGGTGATGGGGGGAGGAGAGGAGGAGAGGGGGGGGGGTATGGGGGGGAGGAGAGGGGTGGGAGAGGAGGGGGGGAGGAGGGGAGGCGCTCTGGCAGAGGGGTCGAACCTGGCGTAGAACGCGTTGAGTTCGTCTGGCAGGGTGGGTGACTCGTTGTTGTTTTGCTGTTTTACCCCTTTGAAGTCAGTGGCAGCATGGAGGCCTCTCCACAGGTGTCTGGGGTTGTTGGAGTCCAGTTTTGCCTCCAACTGCCTTCATGAGTTTTGAAGCGTAAATGCGAGCCCTAGAAGTAAAATGCTCGAGCTGAGCTAATCCAGAACTACACACTGTCGCATAGGCTTCCACGTCACGTCAGCACACAACCTGGACTGTTGTTGATGTGTGCACTGATTACCCCGGGCTGAACGGGGCTGAACCAGGTGAGGGAAAGAGAATTTCCGTGTTCGCCCTTTGAAGTGGTGACGTTATTGACATATATATCCCCATCGACTCAAAAGTGTAGTCTCATTTAGCCGTTTGCTAGCTAGCCGTCCTTTTAACGGCAAGTAAAAGCTTCAAAACTCGTAAAAGTGGTCCTCCTGTGTGAAGATGATGTTACTAAACACTGGTTCGCGTTTGATTAAGCCAGCGTTGCCCAGAGAGATTATTAGAAGCATCGCGCCAAAAACCCATTCAAAACTCCCATAGGTGAAAACTGTGAAGAACCAGGGCTGTTAGCATCGATGATTTCCGGACTCGTTACTGCGGCTCTCTATTGTCATCTATAGTGGTTATTTGCATAAAAACACAGTTTGATTAGGAAATGATTGTATCTTTTTGAAATATGTGCTTTGATTTAATCAAATGTGTAACAAATTTACCACGAGAGGAAGGGGGTTGTGGCCACATTTACCACTGGTACAGGGTTGTGGCACGAGGTGAAGCCGAGCGATGTCGGGGGCTGACGTGCAGTTCTCTCTGTTGGTGGAGTCGAGGGAGTGCTGCGCTCTGTGGCTGGGTGCCACGGTGTGTCTTTCTGCAGCAGTTGGTTGGCTCTGCTGCGGTGCGTTCTTGTTGGCGGTTCTGCGGTCCAGCAGGGCTTCTCTGGGCGAGGAGAGCGGCTGCTCTACGCGCGAGTTTGAAAGCACAGGAAGGGCTTTTCCTTGCGACTTATAACAACTAACTGACTTGAACTAAACTGAGATTAAGTGAAGCTATCTCAGTTACGCAGGCTATTTCCTGGACCTAGAGACTCACGGCCTCTATCTCTGCCTCTGATGCTGGTTGTTGGGCTTGAGTTCCTCCTTAGGCCTGGTCGCCTGCAGGCCTCGGTGGTGGCAGCAAGGCAGAGATGGGGGGGGGGGGGGGGGAGGTACTGGGTTCCTGGCTCATCCTCCCCCTTCAAGACATTCTGCAAGACTGCATGCAAAGCGTACTTGAGACTCAAAGTTAAGACTGTTTTCCAACAGTTTTGTTACTGTAGGGTGGAAATCACGAAGGGTTCTCATTGGCCTCTCATGTGGGGTGACCAGACGTCCCCGATTTTCGGGGACAGTCCCCGATTTCGGTGGTCTGTCCCCGGCTGGAGCTGTCCCCGAAAATGTCCCCGATTTTGGCCACAAAATCAAATAATAATACTGGCAAGAAACTCGATAACAGAGCATTTGTGGCACCACAAAAGCCTGTCATTGTGCACGTTGTGCAAAGTGCTGCCTGTGTGTGACAGAGTAGATCACAGAGTAGATGTCCTCCCTCTGCCCGTGCCGTGGTTTTCCCAGGACCCAGCCGCACGCAACTGAAGCCCCAGAGGTGGCGAACGAGAGGCGGAGTCTGCTTGCTGCTTTTGCTACCGTCCTTGTTTACCGGACCCCATTCAGCGGGTTATCCATCCCAGTTGTTTTGAATAGTTAAAAGTACAGTAAAACTATCTGGTAAGTAAGTGCAGTAACTAACTCAAAACGTTTTTGCAGAGAAGTCAGTAACGTTTTTATGTACACCAAACTCCATTGAAAAAAATGACAATTTTTAACATGATTGGCGATGGATCATTGTTATCTAGTCATTAGCCTACTGTTCCCTAAATTGGCCTTCAGCCATCAAAACTTTGATAACCCCTGGTTTAAATTAAACACAATAGGTCATATTTATCTCTAGATTACAATTTTAATCATTAAAATTGCCTTTTAGTATTAACATGATTTTTTTAATTATTTTGTCAGCATTTAATATTAAATTAGCAGTTAATATGGTCATGTGGCCATTGAATACTTGAAACTGGTGAGCGACACTCAAGGAAAGTGTTTACTGAGGTAATAAATCACTACTGTAATGTTTTTGTTTTGTGTAAATAAATTATCCACCAGTTGGTGAGGTCAAAGAGAGAAGTTGTCCCTCTCTTCCTGCCACTCTACACAATACACCAGTAGCCTATTTCCCATGAATTACCTAGGCTGTCTAATTTGTGGTAAATTGTGCCAGATAACTAGTAACCATTGTAAACTGCTTCTTTTTCAATTGTTTCAAAATCACAAAGTTCTTCATAGATCTAGCCTCTTACTTTTGCTCTCAAAGTGCACCAGATTTATGCATTTTACTGTAAAATGTACACAATTTTCTAAAAGCCAGGGGGGCACAGCCCCCCCAGGGCCCCCCTAGCGGACCAGAAAATGTCCCCGATTTTCATTTGAGAAATCTGGTCACCTTACTCTCATGTGTCTTTTGGTGATGGTTATGGCCAATGGTTGCTCTGTGAGCTGGGGTGGGCTCACCCACTATCGAGTTTGAGTTCAAGGGGTGTTCTCCTTTGTTTACCTTTCGGCTGTGGGGAGCAATTGTCTTTGATTAGGTTTAGAGATAAAACAATGGCCGAATCCCTTTGAATCCCTTTGAGCCTCCAGCTGTGCTTCTATCTGTAGGGTGTGACCTAGCTGACCAAATGGTCGGGTGTTTGGAATGGAAGGGGGGGGGGGGGGGGGGGGGGGTGCGGTGAGACCTAGCCCTCATTGTCTTTACCCCGAATGTGAGGTTACATTCAAATATATAGGTTCCATACACTGAAATGTCTTACATTCAAATATATAAGTAATACAGTACAGTCCATAATGTGTGCATCCCAACAGCGGGGAACATAGGACCCTTTTTCATAGAAAGGGTTCTATGTTCCCCGGTCCCACAAAAACGGGGAACATAGGACCCGGGGAATATAGGACCCGGGGAACATAGGTACGCTCCCGTTTCACCTATGGTACCAACATCAAAACAAAGAAAATGAAACCTCCCGAGGACTCACCAACCACAAGCTGAACAACAGACTCCTTCATTCGGCTGTTTGGATTAGGTAACTTTGGGATGAAGCACCTGTATGTCCCTTGGTCGGCGGGTGTCACGTTGTTTAGCTGGAGTGATATGTCGCCGTGTTTAAGACCATCTCTGGACAGGACTGTGCGTCCAGAGTACAGAGGGTTCTTCATGGCCAGCATCTCGCGTCGGTGTCTGTACCGGTACACGTATTTGGCTGACAGGTCGCGTCTCGTCCACTCCACCGTCAGATCCTCCACGTTCAGCTGAGGCTCCAGCCAGCACAGCAGGATGACATCATCACCAACAACGGCCTCTATTGGCTGGGGTGGACCAATCACTTCAAACTGACCTGGGAAAAGTGGGATCAAAAGAGACAGATAATCTACTTGACTCTATGTAGAAACAGCATAGTTGTAGCATAGACCCTTTTCACAGCAACCGTTTTGACTTGGTAAAGCAGGAAGTAAAGCAGGTGGAGCAGCAACACGTAAACATCATTAATGTGATTGGTTACACCTCCTTGCTGTGAAATGGGTCTATAGACTGATAAATCAGGCCAATTTTGACAATCTTAAAAAACATTCTCTCTAATATGGAGGCCCTGAACCTGGGGAGGATGATTAGAGCCACGTGATTTCATTTGTATGTTGTATTGCAGCTCTCAAATTAATCTCAGAATTCTGAGATTAAAGTCACAATTCCAATTTGGGAGTGAGAATGTGTTGTGCTACAAATCAAGTTAAGTGAAAAACAATTTCAATCAAGAAGGGCTCCATAATTAGGGCTGCAACTAACGATTATTTTAACTAGCAGGGATGATGTATTTTTGTAGGCTTTATCCAGGAATCGCCACCATTTTGGTTCGTAAGAGGAAAAGTGAATGGGGGTTTAGAATGTGGATTTCACTTAAATGCATAAAAAAGGTCTGTGGTTAACACAAGTTTATGGGAACGTGAATTTGGGTTCAGCAGGATAATCTTCACAACTTGTATGACTTGTGTTTTCTCAAAAGTCATAAAAGTTATTTCGCTCTCAGCTAATTTTTTTAAATTTTATTAAATTTTATTATTTTAATTTTACTGTTATCTTGCTCGTCACTAAGTGTGCCCGACTGGCTGCTATGACATGACTTTAGACCTGTTACGAATTCAGTGGGGGTGGGGTCTTTTGTAATATTCAGGTTAAAACCTGAAGCTCAGACCATGTCTGTGTCTTTGATAAATAATTATATTGTAGCAATCCTGGGTCTGGGTGGATAAAGCAAGCATAGTAGCGTACGAAGGAGTTTTCCTCATCCATTTTTCCATAGACATTTCGTAAAATGTTTACAAAAATAGTTTTACCTGGTCAAACCAAGCGATTCATCTATAGCAGGGGTGCCCAAATTCTTTCCCATGAAGGGCCAAAACTCAATCTGGGTGGAGGGCCGAGGGCCAAAAATAAATGTTGTGGAATTACATTAAAATGTATTGTTTTATAGAAAAAATTAACATTCTAAATCTAAAATAACATTTCAATATAGAGCGAAGCTCTTAGGGGGGCCCCCCATCCCAAAAAAAATGTTTTTGATTAAGGCCGGCTGCAATTTTTTTTTTTGCCTTTTTTGCATGTTTGAATCTGTTTTAGCCATATTCAGTGGAATATCTCATTTTAAACACACCAATGTTATTGTCTATTGATTGAATTGCTCTCACACTCAGGCCTGGCCTGGCCTGGCCTGGCATGCAAAAAAAAAAAAAAAAAAAAAAAAACTTGGCCCGCGGGCCCCAAATTGGGCACCACTGATCTATAGAATCAGGAGAGACCATATCAGGGGGAATGGTCAGATAAATGTTATATGACCTCTCCAGATTCTAAAGCTGAATTGAATGAATGAATAATATCTATATATATATATATATATATATATATATATATATATATATATATATAGATATTATTCATTCATTCAATTCAGCTTTACAATTTACTCATTTACTCCACACTTTTTAGTTTAGTTTAGTATTAGTTTTTATTTCTATTTCTATTTCAGTTAACTGAAATGTCTTTCACATAGATAGGCCCAGGGCTGTAGTGGTGGCTAAACGCACGTAAACGGCGTTTACGTACCTTTTTCAATGCTCTGCAGCATTTAGGCACCTTTTAAGATCGTTTACTCACATGTTTAAATCGTTTATGCACACTTATTATTGCACGAGTTTTAACACGTTCGCGTAAACTCCGTTGATGCGGAGACCACGCCAAGCACGTCACACACCAAAAGAGAAGAAAAAAGATTACACATGGGCATGGCACTGACCAGGATCTCCGCGAACCGTAGCCTATTTTTGTGGAGCGCTCCGCGGGAAAGGTACACGGCCCCGGTCACGTTGGTGCCTTTATCGAGCTGTGCTTGCCTGCCCAGACAGCGCTCCCTTCAAACAACTTAACGGTGCCAATGTGCCAGCGATGCGCAATGCGCATTTGGAGAGCTGAACATAGGTAAGGTTGGTTAAAAATGTGTGTCCGGAGTGGGGAAAATCATATAGGCTCACCGTTTTACAACTGAAGAGTGAATCACTGGTGTAAGAAACATGATTGATTTCCCTCTGATCAAGTAAAGTTTGTAACATTAGGTGCGTGCGAGTCGACTTGAATAGTCCAGGTGCTACTGTATAAAGCCAATATAATACGACCATGTTGAAAACTATCTAGAAACATACTGGTGTTTGTTGTGCCGAGATCTGTATAAATAAATATTGGCTGACTAAAATTTAGTGGCCAGAGTGGCAGAACCACTTTTATTTCCATGTACAGTATGTTGTCTACCTATCCTTGCCCAATGTGTTTGTGGACAGTTTGAATTATATATTGGTATTCAAGAATCACAGATTCAATCTGTCTACATACTTTTAGCTATAAAGCTGAAGCTGACAATCACAGGTACAGTGTGTGTGAGAGAGAGAACTATATTACTCTTCAAACTGTATATACTGGGTTCATACAAGGTCCTTTAAAGTAGGCTACATACTGTATAATTTAACTTTTCATACCTGGAGAAATTCAACAAATGTTCAATAAATACATTTTATATTGATTGTTTAGGCCTAATTATTTGTAAAGTCACAACACATTAGAGATGTGTGTAGTTCATTTTGCTCTCAAATGCACCAGGTTAATGAATTTTACTTTAAAATGTAAAAAAAAAATCTTCCGGGGGAGAATCCCCCCGGACCCCCCTTGAGGGGCAAGGCCCATCCCATAGCCAGCTACTTTTTCTATCTGGCTGGCTACTCAGAAATGTGGGGGAACCCCCTGATATACCTTATAGGGCTATATGATTCAGATTAAGTTGTTCTATATACTCTCATATATTGTCTTGTATATCGGTCACGGAAGCTTATTTATCCGCCGTTATAACACTGCCGGTGCCGCGTGAGAAAGCTGCCTCGAGTCAAAAGTATAGTTTACCCACCTTTTTTTTTACCACTACAGCACTGGATAGGCCTATAGTTTTAGTTTAGTTAACGACAACCCTGGTTTGAAGAAAGCATGGCTGCAAAAAATGTGTCTGTATGGTAGATCAGAGAGAGAAGCCCATGTGTGGACCACACCAGGCTCAAAGCTGCACAGCTTGGCAGGGGCTGCCCAGCCCATAGGTGTGAAAGACTGTGCGGAATTGTTACAGTGGGCTCTATCGTTGCATCGGCCTATGAACTGCGCCCAACGCCAGACGCAGCCCAGAGTAGTGGGCGTGGACCAGCGCACTCGAGATTTTGGTATCGGCGCTACACGCAGCCTTAAGCATTACAACCACGCCTTTTAAGCGTAAAATTATGCACTGTCTGCTCATTGGAGAAGTGCAGTAAACCAGTCCCCAGCTTCCCTTTTAAGCTCCAATTCCACGGAGCGATCCAGTCCGGTCAAAGCCAAGCGCTCTGCTCCCCCCTCCCTTTCATCCCCAAGCGCTCTGCTCCCCCCCTCGCTTTCATCCCCCTCTGTCTGTCTCTATATATAGGCTATTATTCCATATTATTATGCTTCTCAAACCAATCTAACTGCAGTTTAAATACTGCAAGCATGTGAATACGCTACACTATAGCAAGATCAAAGTGAAAAGAATGTTCTAAACGCATCGGCTAGAAAAAAATAGCGTATCCCTATGATGAGATTAGATTGGTGAAAGTTTGTCCAGAATGATATCGTTTTCTCTCCCCTGCTGCACAGGTAGGATGATGCACATAAATATAGCCTACATTATGTAAAGTCATTGCAGAAATGTGTTTTTATTGTAAAACTAAATGTGAAGTAGGGCCAATTTATTTAGCAGACATCACAGTATAGCACATGACAGTAGAACTGCGTTACGCTGTCACTTATCTAAATCACGTTAAATCGACGAGGGATATATATAGGCCCAGGATGACATATATGTTTCACATAGGGTTGTGTTTGGATTTCGTGATTTTATTTTGTCCAATATTGAAATGTTCTACAATTGCATGTTGTGGTAACATTACACATTATTTAGATCTATTTCGATGTACCTTTCTATCTATTTAGGCTAATTTGGATGCGATTTATTATCGAAATGTATTAGCCCAATGCATGCTGGGAGATTTCACGTGTGGCTGTTGCAGGGAAGCCAGGCAGTGAATGTTTGGCCAGAATGATCTCGTTTTCTCTCGCCTTCACTGCACAGGTAGGATGATGCAACAGCCTCTGAATGCCACGGGCTCAAAACTGTCATGTTAGAGAAAACTGTCATGTTGTTATACTATGTACAGTATAACAACTTCTTTTTTCTGAGAGAGAGAGAGAACCGGCAAACTTTTTTTCAAGCAGTCGTATTGTGCCTGTCAGACTGATGAGCAAGAGAGAGGGAGTGACACAGAGAGAAGGGGAACAGAGGAGAGGCAGAGGAGTGCTCCGCGCAACCGGTGACTGAATAGGCCTGGTTTTCAAAAGCGCAAAGTGCTAAATTAACGCCAGGAGGGAAGATATCATTAGGCCGGTATTTAAGGCCGAAACGCCCATTCTGGCCTATTCTGCCACTACGCCACGCCTATTTCGCGTAAAGCGCATTTTGGGGTGTAAAGCCATGTTGCTATCTTCCCGAGGCAGGCGCAAGGCGCGTTTTTTTGCGTTTAAGGCCAGTTTCTGCGCCTAAGGCCTGTGGGAAAATAGAGCCCATAGACTCCTGACAAAGCAGAGACATGAGCAGCGCATGTTGCTGGTTTGACAGCGGAGGAGGAGGTCTGCAGCCACACCCCCTCAAGAACTGTGCAGACAAGTCCGTTAGCAGACTGTCAAAACTTAACTCAAAGCTAACATTACCAATGGGGCTAACGTAGCCTTATCAAAAGGCTTGTTTGAGATGACTAGTGTTACCTGCTTCCTAACAGCGCCTGCTGTTCACGGGCTCAACAGGCCTCAACGGTTTAGGGCGGTGATGACGATATCAGGCAGCTACAGTACGTGACATCCTTCTGCTGTTGCTGCACAGCTGGACACAGGCGATGGGGAATTCTGGGCGATTGACGGGGCCCGGTGTTGCCTGGAGAGCGATGGATGATCCCTGGTGCGGGAATGCCCCCAACACTGGCCACACGCTGGACGGCCGGTGTGATCGAGCCGATTTGCTGGTGGATGCTAATGCGGAAGTGCTCTGGATTCTGCACGCTGGACTGACGATGGGCCGCTGGAAGCCATGGAGCCCCAGTGAAGAAAATAATGCGCTGGTGCAAGCTGGACAAAATGGGGCTGCTCGAACTTTGTCTTGAGACTGATGTTGACTTGATGATGGACAGGCTTTGAAGGGGGAACGCTCTGCACGGAAGCGAGGCCTACGCGGGAGCTGATGAAGGCTGTTTGGTTGAGCCTATTTACTCCGTAAGCGAGACAACTGCTCCAGTGATGATGAACAGCAGCTGAGGATGATAGCACAAATGTGAGTAATGACGTAGTAGCAAGGGCTCTATATACCACCACCACCGCTTAGGTGATTGGCTCAGCAGATCAGGAGAGACAGATGTCCTTAGCTGATTGGATATTGGGAAATGGAGAAGGGGCAGTTGTGATGTCACTAGTGATGTCACTCGAGCAATTGTGATGTCACCAGTGATGTCACTCGAGCAATTCTGATGTCATCAGTGATGTCACTCAAGCAATTGTGATGTCATCAGTGATGTCACGAAGGAGTTACACACCCTGAATGACGAGGGGCATGTACGCATGGGGTGCTCTAAACTATGCTGTAGAGGTTGGTCTTCCATGATTGAAATTCAGTCAAAGACCACACTAAATAGGTCTAGAAAAATAATTCTGTTTTCAGGTGTTTTGAGAGGGGGGTGTCAATCTTGTGTGGGACCCTCACAACTTGGCTTTCACTTTGACAAAACATGTTGAAGAGGCTGTCTGAGACGGCCAAGTCATTAAAAAGACTAAAACATATTATCGATCCTAACCCCTACATAAAAAATTATATTCAATAATAATAATCGGACAGCTCACCTGATGGGAAAAACAAACACATGAACAGGTCACTGACGACGTTGCTTCAATTCAAAGTATACATAGACGTCACACGAAAGAATAACATGAAGCTGTGTCACCAAACAGGAATACAGGGAAAAATAAAATATGTTTTTAATAGTATGCTGCATCCAGTAGAAACTGATGGAGTTAAAACCATTGTCTCACCTTCAGTGTGCATCTCTTCTTTTTGACGTGGATCTGCTGGCTGCTGCGGCTTCTCCGTCGTCCCTTTGTTATTAGAGTTTTCTGGTAATTGCTCTGGAAAAGGAGAGGATTTTTGACTTATTAATATGAATAGTGCCATAGCAAAGATATTTTCTGTTGAGGTAACACAAGTAGCTGAGTAAACAAACAATCCTCTGTGATTTAGAGATGTTGCATGAAGAGCTAATTTTCAATATCATTTGAACTTATGGGTGTAGAAAATATTGATACACTTGAATATTGTGATATTGTATCAATTCTCAAAAGCAACACAAATATATCTGTGGCAGTGGTTCATTATGTGTGGTTTTTAAACCCAGGGTGCTATAATAACAGTGTTATCTTTGAACTTATGGGTGTAGAAAATATTGATACACTTGAATATTGTGATATTATATTTTGTGATACTGTATCATTTCTCAAAAGCAAAAAAATATATCTGTGGCAGTGGTGGTATAACAGTGTTGCATCATCAGCCATTTGACTCTTCCACTCCGTAACGTAACAACTTGTTTTACTCTGATGTTATGCATAGTGGGGTGGTTCTGTATACTATGACAGTTTTCCGAAAAGAAAAGAAAACATTTTCAGAAAATGAGATTCAAACAAATCGCAATATACCTCCTTGCTTAGCTTTCACAGTATCGCAATATATCCTAATATATTTAAGCAATATAGCATGAGAGCAAGTGTGTTGTGATGAATATATCACGCTGATAAGCTGTTATCCCACGAGGCCGCAGGCCGAGTGGGATAACAGCTTATCAGCGGGATATATTTCACAACACACGCTGCTCGAGTGCTATATTGCTTTTATAAAACGGTTTCCAAGTATAATAATATAATAATAATAATACTATAAGTCCGACTGGCATGGTTTTTCTTTAAGAGTCAGTTGAAACACTACTGTAAGGCGGGACCTCTAGCAAGAAGATAGACGTGCGGGTGATTTGATTGGATCGTTCTGGAGACTGAAGTCGACATTGGCCAATCCTGGCGCTTGCTGAGAGCAAAGCCCGACCAGGGGCCGGTTGCACCAATGGCGGCGATTGAGCCAGAAAGACAGTCTGAATGAAATTGAATGTAACGTTCCCAATTCTATGTATTAACTTCTAAAAAACTAACGGCAACATTTTGGAAGGCTAAGCCACACAACTAGTTAGTTATAATCTAACGTCGTGCTTTCAAAGACAGCGAACTGGCGGTGTTACGACGAACACGGCTCAATTGACCGCAGTTACGATGATGACGGTCAAAAAGGTCTCCGCGGAGATCTCTGTTACAGGCAGTTAAGACCAGTGTAAGACCAGTTGGTGCAACCGGCCCCAGAGCCGTATGCCGACACCAAGTAACGTACTTTTAGTAAGAGAGTTGCGCCATCATGCGTCCATAATGACTCATTGTACAAAGACTTGAAGGACTAGTGACCCTCCATACAGCAGATCAGGAGAAAGCTGTTTGGCTCGAGCAGCGCTGCCATTTAGTAAGAGAGTTGCCATGGTAACCAATAACCCATGGCCATGGGTTATTGAACTCGGTTACTGGAATTATACAATGGCTGTGAACCAATCAAATTGCTTGATTTGAGGTACCCATTTTATAATGAATCTTAACCCTTCTATCTTGATACGTATCGTATCGCCAATACACGGCCCAATTTGAAATGTAACAAAAATCACATGAGGTGCTTGGGTCTCTATTCCTTTTGCTCTCGCCCCTTAAATTATTTGTGCATGGCCCTCCTTGGTCTTTGACACTGTAGTCTCTCCCAGACTCAAATATTACATTGAATCGCTGCACAGATAGAGCACCGCAGGGATGACGTATTTTTGTAGGCTTAATCAGAAATCGCCGCCATCTTGGTTCGTTGAGGGAAAAGTCTATGGCGTTTTAGAATGGGGATTTCACTTAAATGCATAAAATAAGGTCTGTGGTTAACAAAAGTTTATGAGAGTGCGAATTTGGGTTCAGCAGGATAATCTTCATGAACGTTAATCACTCTTATGCCTTTTGAAGCGTTTTCTAAGAAACGCTTAAAAAAAAGTCATAAAGGTTATTCACGTTTGTGAAGATTATCCTGCTGAAACCAAATTTGCGTTCCCATAAACTTTTGTTAACCACAGACCTTATTTTATGCATTTAAGTGAAATCCCCATTCTAAAAGTCCATTCACTTTTCTCTTGAAGAACCCGGAAGTATACTTCCAGACGCATTCCTGCGGTTCGCTATTAGTCTGTGCCACTTCACAGGCCCCGCTGCTGTTTTGAAGGCGGGTCTAGAGGGCAAAATTGAATGACTGAGAGAGTGATTCATTTTCAAAAGTCAACAGTGCGCCTGATCGCCAACGTCATTACTGATTGGTGGATTTTGGGGCAAATAATCACTGGCCAGGACTCCGACAGCAGTTTGGAGCTACAAGTATCCCAGACCCAGAGAGCTCTGCAGCATGCAGTACTGAAGTGTATCAGACCCAGAGAGAGATCTGCAGCATGCAGTACTGAAGTGTATCAGCATAAGAACTCTCATGGGTCTGGCGCTGCCTGAGACTATGACACTGTGATCCTTGACAAACAGAAAAACACCTGCGCCACAACAACACAGGGTTCATACTAGAGGTCGACCGATTAATCGGCCGGCCGATTAATTGGGGCCGATTATTGGCATTTTTAATTAATCGGCATCGGCCTGCAAAAAAAAAAAAAAAAAAATTGGGCAGGCCAGGCCAGGCCAGGCCAGGCCACCGGGCATTTGTCCAACGTGCCCGATTATGCAGTCCGCCACTGAATGTGAGTCTTCTCATGCACCCATGAGCCTACTGTAACGTTACGTTTCCTCAGTCACCACCATCTTCTGCAAACACACTTCTCCCATCAAATGACAGCAAATCTAAACAGTTACATTATTATTATTATTATTATTGTTAATGTATAGAACAGTGCATGAATGAGTTCTCTGACATACTGCTCTCTCGCTATAGCCTACCAGTCACTACTGAAATCTATACCGCATAACCCAATGTATTTTTCTATTTAATAAAAAGAATAATCAAAAACATGTTACTGTAGGCTACTGGCTAAGATAACATCTTATATTAGATGTAGGCCTACAGTATAATGTTATATTCGATTTTCAATGTGCATGAATGGATAATGGAAATCTAGGCTACTAGATTTCTTAAAAAAAAAATACCAACAGAAGAATATTGCACATTTTTTGGGGGCGCTACCCACACGTTTAGCTGTGTGTTTCTCATTCCACGAATGCACAATCCTTACAAGTTGTACCCCGTTGTAAAGGTGACTAATCAGGCTTTCCAACTATATAAAATACAATACCAATTGGTATTATTAAAGGGGAGAAATAATCGAGCAAAATAACGTTTCCAAACTTTTTTTGAGGAGTTTATTTTAATCGTATTTTATCGAATGAAAAAAATAATAATCGGCATTATATATCGGCCATCGGCCGCCCTGCTCTCTAAAGATCGGCATCGGCATCGGCCATTGAAAAAGCAATATCGGTCGACCTCTAGTTCATACACATTTTGACCAATGGATTTCCATGACTTCCATGACTTCAAAACAAATTTCCATGACCAAACATTTTGTGAAGTCTCGGTGTATACATGAAAAAGTGAGAGAGTTACAGTACGACATTCTTTAAAATGTCACTAGCCTACACTTCACTTAGTGTAATGCAGCCTTTACAACCAGGAAAAGACAACATTTACGCCCTATTATTATTACCATATCCAACATCTAAGACCGTACATCAGGCATGTCCAAAGTCTGGCCCGGCCCACGGCTTATCTCTCAAAATATAATATATCAGTATTGATTAAGGAAGCAAGTTCAGTTTGTGTTTTTTCCCTTCACTGAACAATGACAGCACTATCATACAGTTTGTAGACAAGCACCAAGTAGGAACAACGCAGGCGGAACTAATGTTTTCACACCGTAAACAAAATCCTTAGAGTGCAATTGTATTGTGTTGTTTTTTTCTTATAATCCATATGATGCGAAAAGTAGCTGCCCCCCACGTATTTTCACATGATCAGATCTGGCCCCCATTCAAAAAGGTTTGGACAGCCTTGCCATATCTCATATCCAATATTGATATAAGATCGATATATTGCCCACCGTTAATATTGAATGCCAGAATCAACCTCCCAATGATGCAATTTGCAGAAAAACATTAGATTTCATTGATTATCGATCACTGCTTTCAACTTCTTTCTATTGTAAATGTTTTATTTTTACAACCTGATCAACCTATTAAATGAACGGCGTCATCATGACTCAATAACGTTACTTGGCAGAGGGTCGCTCGTACTGAGCACATTTCCTCATCAAACTGAGGGTGAAAAAGGTTTGCTTGTCACAAAATAACACTCGTTTGATGACTTATTTGAGTGAATGTAATTATGTCATTGATCACATTCGCTAACCTGTTGCTGTCAGAAGCAGAAGGATGTCACGTACTGTAGCTGCCTGATGTCGTCATCACTGCTGTCTGGATGTTTGTCGGCGTTTGGTCAAGCTGGACGTGTCGGCTCCCTTCGCCTCCGCACTTTTAAACATCGTTTACAGACGGGCTATGTAGTGTCCGCCCCCTTAGTGTGTCAGCAACGTAACGTAAGCAAAAAATTACTCCATATTTCACTCTCTGTGCATGTCCAAGACAAGACCGGAGAAGACCGCGTGCGCTCACAGCAGCCATGTTTGTTTGCGTGAAGCTAAGCACTGAATGAGCGCGAGAGAGGAGGGTGGGACGTGAAAGCAGAGAGCACCACTTGGAGCACTCGGCGCTGGCTGCTACACACGGCCACACGGACACACTACCCCGCTGTCACATGCGCGCAACATTACATTATTTCTTTTAAAAGCATGCAAATTATTTTTAACTCAGCATAAATGAACGTCATGAAAATATGTATTAACCAAATTTCCATGACTTTTCCAAAATTTTGTGAGATTAATTTTTTTCCCCAAAACTTTACCATGACCTGGATAATGGTATTTTAGATTTCCATGATTTTCCAGGTTTTTCCATGACTGTACGAACCCTGATAACAGCATCAAAAGAAATTAAAACTGAGGACTCACCAACCACCAGCTGCACAGCGGCCTGCTTCAGTCGGCTCTGTAACTTGGGGATGAAGCACCTGTATGTGCCTTGGTCGGCGAGAGTCACGTTATTTAGCCGGAGTGATATGTCCCCGCGTTTCAGACCATCTCTGAACAGGACGGTGCGTCCAGAGTACAGAGGGTTCTGCATTGCCAGCACCTCACGTCTGTCTCTGTACAGGTGCACGTACTCCGCCTGCGGGTCGCGTCTCGTCCACTCCACCGTCATATCCTCCACGTTCAGCTGAGGCTCCAAGCGACACAGCAGGATGACGTTATCGCCAACGGCGGCCACTATTGGCTGAGGCGAACCAATCACGTGAGGCTGATCTGGGAAAACTGGGATGAGAAGAGACAAGGATTCTACTTTACTGCACAGGTTTTCAAAGTGGGAGGCGGGCCTCCCCAGGGGGGCTCCAAACAGACATGCGGCAAAGGAGGACCATGGGTCAGATTTGAACCCGGGTCAGCCGGGTAAAGGACTAGGAGAGGAAAGTCTGAGCTCCCGTTCCGTTAAACCAAACTTGTCGAGGGGGCAGCAGATTTGTTTAGCGTTAACGTTAGCTGTTGTGGCTAGCGAATGTTAGCTGGCTAATGTTATCGGTCCAGCCAGCAGTGGGGTTAGCCCAATCCGTGTACGTATTACACAGATTTATCACTATATAATATATATATAATAATATAAGAGTATATTACTAAAACACTCATATCAATCATATTATATCAGAAGTGTTCTTTGTTTTGGTGTTTCTGGGTGAATGCAGGCACATTGTAAAGCACTTTGGATAAAAGCACTATATAAATGCAGTCCATTACATTTACCCTTTGTTTTGTGTTCACAATAGTGATGTCAGATTTGGTTAGGTCAGAGCTATGGAATATTAAATCATCCATCTTTGCTCACTACATCTGCCTTTCTTATCCCAGGTGTGTATACACTACACAGGTTAAGAACTTCTTATTTTTAAACGTGGCAGGGGGAACTTGGTATTGATTTATCATATGGGAAAGGAGTCTGTCTGTGGTACAACTCTGCTCAGTTAATAGCAGACACCGGCTGATTCAATTTAAAGTTGCCCATCGTCTTCATTATTCCAAGCATAAGTTACACAAGTTCTTCCCTTCTATCTCACCACTGTGTGACAGGTGTCAAGTGTCAGAGGGCACTCTGTCTGATGCCTTCTGGTTCTGCCCTTCACTAATGGGATTCTGGTCCAAAATATTTGATTGGTAGGCTACTCTACGGGTGACTTGCCTGGCTGGTTTCTTATGGACCCCTTGTGTTAGATCCCAGGAACAATATCTCTTACAAGCACTACTTATAAGCACCTTATGCGGCTGGTAATCACATAATATTGAATGTCAATATGTTTTGTTTTATTTTATTGTGCCTGAGCGTGTCCGTTTGTCTTCTTTGTGCATTGTTTTGAAAAAGTTTAAAATAAAATATTAAAGAAAAAAAAACTTCTAATTTTACATACAAAAATGTGAAATTATTATTGGTTATTGGACAGGAAAACCCCCCATTGAAGATCATAGGGGAACCCGGGGAATCCCCCCCCCCCCAGTTTGCAAAATTGATTGTGGGCCTTGGTCTGAGTTGTCCGGAATACAGCCTGGTCAAGCCTTTGTGGTACACGCTCTACCAGGTGAACCACTAGGACGCCCCCAGTTTCAGGGACTTTTACAGTTATAGGCTAAGGGAGGGGGTCAGCCTTTTTCCTAGCTTTGTCTGAGGGAAGGCCCGCAGTCTCACTTTGAAAACTCCTGGTTTAGACTACTGTATGTTGAAACTACATTTCTCCCAGGGTAGCTTTGATTTAGTTTCAACTACACACCGATGGTGAATTAGTTGGTAGCTTCCTACTGTAAAGCTATGCTTTCAAAATAGCTTCCCCAACACTGAGCCTACTGTTGTAGCATCTAGCAGGGATGCGAAGAGTTTTGGAGAGTATGACATGACATCAGGGATAGCGGAACGCATCTGAACTTGGGGGGGCCGGGGGGCGTGCCCACACACACACACACACGTCTGTGAACCACCATCATTGATTATTATTATTATCATCATATAAAGATTTTGGTCGTTTGAAGCCAGATTCATATAGGAATATCTCATTTTAAATTAACATTAGGATTAGACGGTTGTGATGTCAGTATTCAGTCTTAACAATCATATATTTGCTCCTTTTCTCACTCACTCCTATGTCACCACCTGCTCTCACTGCAGGGTTTGAGATTCAACTTTTTTTTTATCACCAGCCAATATGGCTGCTAGATTTTAAAGTTACGAGCCAATTAATTTCAACTAGCCAAAATGTTTTTCTTGAAATAAACCAGAATATGAGGGCGACTGGGTTTTACAGCAGGGCTATTCAACTAAATTGTTCAGGGGGCCACATTGTCAGAAACCTAAGGGACCGGGGGCCGGACCGTTCCCCGAGCCAGTACATTTGACACAATGCGCCACCATATTTTTGCAGCCGCGCTGGAACTATTATTAAGTAGGGGGTGCTGTAAGGAATGGAATCTCGGCAGCGCCGAAGAAAATTTTATGTTTTTTGGACTTTTATCCATATTTAGAAGAATATTTAATTTTAAATTAACATTAGGATTATACTGTTGTGATGTCATTATTCAGTATCTTCTCCTTTTCTATTATTAGTATTAGTATTAATATTAAATACTGAGTATCTCATGAAAAACTATTAATATTGCATCTTTTGTGTTTAGCTCCGTCTCACAGCAGGCCCGGCTCCAGAACCAAATTACAGAGGGGGCCTGCCCCTAGCTTGGGGGGGCCAAGGGGGGTCCGGGGGGATTCTCCCCCGGAAGAAGATTTTGTACATTTTAAAGTAAAATTCGTCAAACTGGTGCATTTGAGAGCAAAAGGAAGAGGCTAAATCTATGAGGAACTACACACATCTCTAATGTGTTGTGACTTTACAAATAGGCCTAAACAATTAATATTAAATGTATTTACACATTGTGCACAAATTGCATTCATTGTGACAAATTTACAATAGTTAATTAATATCCAGCCAGAATCATTGCAAATGGAGGTTCAAAGTAACAGTTAGCAATAGCATTCAGTTAATCAATGCCTAATGACAGCCAGATTCCGTTTTAAACTTTAAAA